>NC_090924.1:588599027-589224027 GCF_040938575.1 Ambystoma mexicanum
GTAGTTACATCAAAGAGAATTATGTCGTCCGCATATAGCAAGCGTGAAATTTTGCTGGATCCCAATGTCAGAGGGAACATCCGGACTCTTGCTTCGTACTCTTTGAAGTCGGCCGTATATGCGTTATACAGGGCGGGAGCTAGGGGGCATCCCTGCTTTACCCCTCTTACCGTCTTCATCCAGGCAGATAGAAGGCCTTGGTTGTTGAGCCGGACACATATTGTGGTTTCCGTATATAAGGCCTTTATGGGTTCCAGTATCCTTGGGGAACAGGCATGGAGATGTAATTTTTCCCGTAGTCGTTGCCTGTCTACCCGGTCAAAGGCCTGGACCAGGTCGATGAATGCCATATAGATCTTGGGGCTGCCCTCGAATACTTTGGCTTTAAGTGTGCTCACTGCCAGAACATTAACCAAGGTACCGACATTTTTCACGAAACCCGCCTGGAAGGGATCCGACAGGCCAGTCACCGAGATCCAGTTACTAAAGTTGTCCACGATTAGAGCACCAAAAAGCTTTCCTATAAAGTCTAGTAAAGCGATGGGACGATAATGTGAAGGGTTGTCTTTAGCTCCCTTTTTGAAAATAGGGACCAAAATCGCTTTCTTCCAGGATGATGGAATGACCGAGAATCTAACAAAGTTTGAGAAAACTTCTTGGATAAATGGGGCCCAAAATTCCAATTTGTTCTTTATGTCGAAATTGGTTATGCCGTCGGGTCCTGCCGCTCTGGATCCATTGAGCTGAGATATTTTGCCTTTAATTATGTTCAGGTCCGTTGGGATTTCCCACAGTTCTCCTGAGCTAGGAGTCCAGTTCTCTGTCACCTTATCCCGGACTCCCTAAAGGTTTTCAAAATGTGATATCCAGGATTTTTCACCGATTGAATTTTGTAGTGCCTGGTTCACTAATTGAGAGTTACCTTTAATCAATTACCAGAAGTCGCGTACCTTGTGACCACTTATAGCGCTCAGCATGTTTTCTGCGTCTAACTGGTACCTATTTGCTTTAGTTGACTTCAGCCAGACTTTGTAGGCTTTTACTGCAGTAACGGCTTCAACCTTCTTGCTCGGTGACATTGTTTTTGCTGCCTCCCGTTGCAGCTTTCTGACCCCCTTTCTTCGAGTAACTATCTGTTCGTTATAAATATGAAGTGGGGCCTTAATTCCGTGTTTCAGCGCATTTTTTTTCCGGTGGTAGACTGTCAGTAAGGGCAGATATTCAATCCAAATTGCTGGGCTTAAGTGCTAAATCAGCTTGCGTTCCTTGTATTGATTGGTTATATTGGAAATGGCTGCTTCCGACAGTCTCAGCCTTATCCCACTCTGGTTTACTAGCAGATTCTGAGCGCCATACTCCGCCTTTCTTCTCCGTGACTTCCACGAGAAAGTAAGTAGGTTATGGTCGCTATGCTGCGTTCTTATAGTTGTGAGGGATAAGCACAGCGGCAGGAGGCTCCCAGACACCTGGATGTAATCAATTGTTGCCGCTTGATTTCCTCTTTCCCAGGTTGGGATATCTTCTGTCTTCTTACCGGCCCTTTGCCCAAGGATATGCATCTCTCTTGTGTTTAAGAAGTTGTGCCACATGCTGTTTCTACCTTGGGGCTCTTTAAATTCGAGAGTTAGATCCATGTTCAAATCTCCCGCAATGATCATGTCACTGGAGGTAGATGTTATTAAAAAGTCATCTATTAGACTCTCAATTTGTGCGAGGAAAAAGTCGTTGTTCACTCGCTTTGGGTTCCAATATACGTTAATCAGAAAGATTTCTGATTTATGATTGGAGTCCGGAGGGCCTTTCGGCCTTTCCCACTCCAAAAGCGTAGCCAAAAAAAATTCTGAGGCCAAGAGTGTCTTGGACAATGATAGCCCTGAGCCCACTCTTAAGGCCGTAATGAGGCCAGATCTCGGCCTACCTCTCTCCCCTCTAAGGGCGGGTGAGTGTGCCATTTGAAAACCATCCAGCATTGGTGGCTCCATTAGCCACGTTTCCTGCAAACATAAGACGTCGAAGCTCCCAAAGTTGACATCTGAAGAGACCGTTAGATGGCCGAAACCTCTGGTGTTCCACGATCCCAATTTCAGTGATATCTCCGGGACTTCCGTGGGGATCGGTGCCTTCCCTGATAAATCACCGGAAAGGACGTCTGATGGCTACTGCCCACCAACTTGAGAGTGAGGTGGGTACTTGTTATTTCTCATTCCTTCCCCAACCGGGTACATTTTTCCCGATAGATTTCTGCCCTGCTGCGATATTTCATCTGCTTGTTCCACACGTTGAAAAATTCTTTGCGTGGCATTTCGTGTCGAGAGTGGTACCAGTGGAGGACCTCTCTCCACGCTCCTTCTCCTTTCCGTGTCGCGTCGAGTGTTCAAATTGTTAGGGGCTCTCCGAGTCCGATTTTCATCATGTTTACTAAACACTTGAGGCCTTGTGGATGTTTTGTGAGGCAAAAAGTTTTGATCATGATCCTGGTGTCTGGGTCGATAGTGGGACCGCTCCTGCAGAGGCGAAGTTGGTGTTTTGCCCTCCATAGCATTTGACAGGTCAAAGCCCAAATTATGTAATTTATCTCTTGCATTCCAGATTTGGTCTTGAATATGGTTCGATCCTATATGTAAGAACGAACTATCAGTTCTTCCATTAGGATTCGGTTCCAAAATATTTATGTCTTTTGTAACATCAATATGGGATAACCGGTTCTCCTGGAACAGTTTGAGTAGGGCCTTTCGATTTAATATCCAGCTATCCTGTCTTTCTTGTGTTCTTTGGAGTTTGAATGTTCTTGTCATCGTTTTCCTTTGTCCAAGCAGTGGTGGGCTATTGAGGCGAGTGGATCTGCCCTCCCGCCCTCCTGTACCCAACAAGGTGTGGGCTCTAGATCTATAGTGGAGTTTGGGTTTATCCAATGAAGGGCTCCTGTACTTTCTGCTCTCTTGTTGAACCCATGGATTTTTCACCCCGGGGGAGCTGCGACTTTGATGTGGGTCTCGGGGATGGGCATCAACTTGGTTTCTCCCATGATGCCTCTTACCCAGTGCTGGACCAAGATTCCTACTTACTCTTCTCTGGGGCGAAGTAGTTTTTACCACAGCCCGCGGAGAAGTCGAGGGAGAGTCAAGAAGCAAAGCCTTTGATTTCGGTTCGTCCTTTTCTCTGTTATCACGAGTTTCCGGTTTTTTTCTTTTTTGAGCCAACGCTTGGGGAATTTCTGATTCTGATTCCTCAACCGTGTAAATGCTCATATTCAGTAGATCGATTGAGCTGCTGGAGCCCTCTCGCGACCTTTCTAAGCTCAGAGAGGTCAACCGCGTCTTCTCCGCAGGTTTTAATTTGAACACTTGACGATTTTGTGTTGGCGGAGTGGTTTTTCCTTGATTCCTCAAGTCCTTGTTCTCAGGTTTAGCCTTTTGTATGGGCTCTCGCTGGGGCTTATTTTTCGGAACTTTCTTCCCCTTGCAGACTGGCTCACTTTGACCTTTGTGTTGAAATATTTCAAAGGTAGATGGAATTTTCATTGTGGAGAAGTCTATTGGTTTCGCAAATGGTTGAATTGCTGCATTTTCTGGGAGGGTGAATGCCACTGATCCATTTTTCCTTCCTGATTTACTGGCAGATCCACTCAGAGACTGGCCCTCCTTTGTGTTATACTCCGGCTGATCAGCAATTTTCGCCAGAGATGGGGGTCTCTCTATAGGCCGTGCATCCCCCTCTGTGTCCCCTTCCACCCCACAACCTTGGGTCGTCACAGGGGGTTCATTCGCCCCAGGCCGGTCTATAGTTTGTGTCCCTTGGGTGTTTCTTTGCCAATTTGCCGAACTTAGTTTGGGGATGACTGACCTTTCTGCGGACTCAGGTCGACTCCCTGCACTAACGACTTCCTTGTCATCGCCTTTATGATGTTGAAGTGCAGTGATGAAGCACTCTAGAAAGGTCAGTTTAGTATGCATATGTGTAATCAGAGTAGTTTGGTCTTTTAAAGTGTCGCTGATTGCTTCATATAATTTCCCAAACGGGGCCAGTGCGATGGTAACTGAGGACAGCATGGTCATAAGATCCTCTTTTTTCAAGGACATTTCTAGCACTTGACTAGGAGGATTTTCGCCTTGACATCTAGGAGTCAGCAGAGAGCCCCGATCTTTGGGGTGTCTCAGGCTTTTATCGTTTGAAGGGTCATCCCCTTCAATTTGTAATTCCGGACTGATCGCTATAGGTTGAGGGATTTGCGGAGCGGGCGCTTTGGGCAACACAGGAGGGCCCCTTTCCGAAGCTGGGGGCCAATGTGTCTCCCCTATTGGGGTTCCCAGCGAACCCAGGCCCACTACTTTCTTCATCGTGTCTGAAAAATTATCAGAAGACAAGATCACACTTCCAGGGGTGCCGCGGGAGAGAGCGGGACAATGCCACGGGTATTGTCTTGGCATTCAGCTGAGTTATGACAATCTCTCTGTTCAACCAATCGCTGGGTGCAAGACCAGGACCGGGTTCTGTGCTACCCTTCCCAGTTACTGCTTCTGCACCCATACTAATTGGGTTAAGAGTCCGATTCCCTTGAGGCGGCAGATGTAATGAGTTATTAGCCACTTTCTCTGGCTGAAGAGTCATCTTAGGGGGAAGGTTCGAATGTAAGAAATGCATTGCTCTGTCTTCCACTATGGCCAGCAGTTCTGCATCTGATATATCTTGACGTCCTGCTTCCTCCATTCGTGTTTTTTTCTCAAAAAACTCTTTCAGAGTTGATATCGATTTCATACCATGAGAAGAAGGGTGTTTTTTCCCCCCCACCTGCCCTCTTTTATATGGGGGTTTAGCCCTTACCGCTCTGCGAGAAGACATCTTGTGGCTGCCTCCCGCCATTTTCGGCGAGTTGCCTATTATCTGGTCGGTGTTTGCTGATATATCAGCCACATCCGTTCCGAGTGGTGGGGCGAAGTTAGATAAAAGTGGGGAGGGTTCCTTTGTGCCGGGGTTCAGCGCCGGAGTTACCAGCCGCGGAGGGGAAGCGCAGATTTGATCGCCCCCATCTTCTAAAGCAGACCCCGCCATCTCCCGCCCCTCATTTTCTACCTCTCCCACCTCACCCACAGGTTCGCCCAAGGCTTGGGGAGCTGATAGTGGAACAGCTGATTCCGGGGGTGTTCTTAGCTCCTCCTCTCCCTCTGTGTTGTATATCATGATCACTATCCGCTTCCCCCGGGGTGCGGGCGAAAGTATATCTTTGGTGCCCCCTGGACTTGGTACTTTCTCCACAAGGGAGTCCAATGTTCGGGGCGAATGCCAGGACCCCCCCCCATCGTCTCCCGTGAGGGCGTCGTAGGGTGCTCGAGGCAATCTCCTTCCGCTCCTTCAGCACACAGTGGGGCTACCTCCGGGTTTATTGTCCTTCCACACCCGACTTCTAGGCCCTGAGCTATAAGGGCGGGTGATGTAGCGGATGGTGTAAGGGGAGACACAGGACACATGGATGTTAAAATATCGTCTAGCGGGTTTTCTAAGAATCGTCCCGCAATCGGCGCTGTATTAGACGGCGAACCTTCCACACCCCGAGATTCAATCGGAGGAAACATAAAGTCACTTACTTCGTTCAGCTCGGCAGGCCGAATAGTGTTTACCTGTATTACTTTTCCCGCGTGTTTTATGCGGGAAATCCGCTGCAATCTCAGGGTTGCCAGTTGCTCCACACTTTCTGGCGAGGTTACACGATCCTTGTTGTTGCATGGTGGCGGACGAGGTTTGCCGTTTCTTAATAAGCGCTTGTCCTGGTCCTCCAGCCCAAGTTTCCGCTTTGCGTGCTCCTCTGTAGCTGCCATCCACCGGGCCTGTGGAGCGATAGATCTGTATGCAAGCAGGATACGTTCTTTGCAAACTCGTCAAGCAGTCACGCGGGCCACCGGACTGCTGACTGCCCTTGTCAGTCCCTTCGTGGTCCGCTTCGCGGAAGACTGGAAGTATGTAGAGTGGAGGGCTCGGGACACGCCACTGAGCACACGCCTCCAACGGTAGAACCAGAAAAAATACTCGAACACCAGCACAGCGTGCTGGTACTGCTGACTGCCCTTGTCAGTCCCTTCGCGGTCCGCTTCGCGGAAGACTGGAAGTATGTAGAGTGGAGGGCTCGGGACACGCCACTGAGCACACGCCTCCAACGGTAGAACCAGAAAAAATACTCGAACACCAGCACAGCGTGCTGGTACTGCTGACTGCCCTTGTCAGTCCCTTCGCCACCATGGAAAGAGAAGGCGGGGCTCTGTACAGAGCCCCTCTTTCTTTTCTATGGCAGCCTGCAGCACCCTATGACCATATTACCACAAGCACATTTTTTTTTCTCTTTCAAACCTATCCGACTTTCGAATAACTTTACCACATAGCCGGTCCCAGGAGGACATGGCCACTTTAACACAATTTTTCATCTGCAACAGGGGATAACAGCCGGGCAGCCCAAGTTATCGGCCCAAGCGAAGTGTGTCTGTGTGCGCCCTGATGTCTGCGGGCTTTAGCGTGTTACAAGTAAATAAATAAATAAATAAATAAATAAATAAATAAATAAATAAATATCGAGGCATCCGGAACATTATCTTCCATTGCAGCCCCTGCAATGGGTGATAAAGGCCATTAGCAACCCTGGTTCCCAAAGCGGGAAGCCGGGATGCTAAAACATAGATTCCTCTTCCTAGAGTAGGAAGGAAGGATTTTCCGTCCCACAGCGGGACGCCTGTGGCGTCCCGTTGTAGGACGGACAATACTTTTCCAAGATGGCCACCATGGAAAGAGAAAGTGGGGCTCTGTACAGAGCGCCTCTTCCCTATCTTTGGCAGCCTGCAGAACCCTATGACCATATTACCACAAGCACATTTTTTTCCCTTTCAATCCTATCCTACTTTTGAATACCTTTACCACACAGCCGGTCCCAGGTGGACATGGCCACTTTAACACCATTTTACGTCCCTCGCGGTCATGGCCAGTAGCCATATTGTCTGCCTCATGATATTATGCCTATGACCCAGACAATCTGGCTACCGCCCAGGGCCACAGGCTATTCCTCAGTCACCAAAGGTATGACTATTTTCTGAACCTACATTATGACACTTGTCAAAAAATAAAACACAGGCACATTTGCAAAACCATGCTTTAATGTCCTTGCCAATGCTCCTCATGAGTTTGCTCGAAATCCGCCCATGTTTTATTTTTTTCAAAAGTGCCACAATGTATGTACATACAATAGTCATATAACTTAGCCACAACTTGACAAAATCTATTCAGTCTTTACACAAACATTGAAGGTTGGGTCTATATTCTTTCTCAAAACCTTTGTCCACATTCATCGAATAGCAACAAAGTTATAAGCCATCGAAAAATGTTGAGACCCTGCGTCTAATTTCACCCCTCTTGAGAAAATCCCACCAAACTTTAGAAAACCATTTATATCTAGATCCAGATTCGTTTTGCCAAATGTTGTGCAGATTCATCAAATTACACCACATTTACATGCCTTTACAATAATTTGGGACCCCCCCCTCTAATTTTGCTCCCTCTTGACAGAATCCCACAAAACTTTTCAAAACCATTCAGGATTAGCTCTAGAATAAAATTGCAAAAACATTACATGCAGTTTCATTGAGTGGCGCTAAAGTTATAAGCCATCCAAAAACTGCTTTTCCCCAACCCTGTAATGCAGAAATCGGTACAGATGTCCTAGGACATCTGAAGTGTCCGCAGACACCACAGGACTGCCCCAGGACATCTGGAGTGTTCACGGACTATCGGGGGTGAAACAACACGTTTTTTTTGGCTTCTTATGGCCATATCCCATCCCATCCTCATCCCCCCCACCTCCCCAGAGATTGTTTGTTGAGTTTGACAAGTGCAATGTTGCTTTTTTTAATGTTTTCGCCACACTGTCCGCGGCCCCCAAAAAAGTCAGCGAATCCTACATGCCAGGCGTTTTGCGGAAATCGTCACATTTCACGTTTTCTCACCACCCTATCAGCGGCTGAATCCCAAAGTCTGCGAAGTCCACACATTTTTCTGGCCCAATCATAGGCCAGTACGCAGCCTGAACAGGGACGTGAGTCCATGGACCGGACATAGATATCACACATTTTTTTGCCTTACGTTTTGGTCATTTAAAAAAAAACCTACTGGATGGATTTACACCAAATTAACAAAAGCACGCTTTTGGGACCAAGCCACCAGCCCTGCCGCAAATTTGGTGAAAATCCGTCCAGTGGTTTGGGCTATAGGTGTGAGCAAAGTTTTTCCCATTATGTCTATGGGAAAAAAAAATGTGGGACCCCCTATAACTTTGCCTCCCCCAATTGACCAAACCTCACCAAACTTTGCAGGAAAGTTCAGAGTGGGCCATATACATTTTTTTGCAAAGTTTGGTGAGGATTCGTCCAGGGGGGAGCAAAGTTATAAGCCTCCCAAAAAGTGCTCTTCCTATGGGTTTAACCATAACTACATGGCTGCTAACGCAGGCCATGTAAAATATATATATATATATATATATATATATATATATATATATATATATATATATATATATATATATATATATATATTCAAATAATTTAGTTGCAGGGACATTAAGGTGAGAACTTAACGCAACAAAACCCCTGAAATTCAGCTAAAGCCACCTTAACTTCGCACCCCCTTTTGCGCAGCCTATGACCACAATGATGACATCACAGATGACATCACTAATTACATTACAACAGTAATCAGCATTAAAGATGTCCTTCAAACATGTTCAAATATATTTGAACACATTAATGGGTAATCATGGCCCTCAGTCCTGAACACTGGCCACAGTCTTCACCCATGTGCACTGTATATTTTAAAACACTAACAGGCAACCAACCACAGACTTTGGCCTTCACCAGTGGCTAGAGATTTCAGTTGTGTCCACTGTATATTATATACACTATTCAGTTACTAGCCATGGGATTTAGCACAATACTGGCCAGTGGCCATAATCTTTGGCTGTGCCCACTCTATAATATATAAATGGGCCTCACTAGCCATGGCCTTTGACCATGAGCAGTTTGTACATCTTTTGGCCCTATCCACTGTATATTTTAAAATACTAACATGTCATAAGCGATGGACTTCGGACGTGCCCACTATATATTATACAATACTAACAAGCCTCTACCTATGGCCTCTGGGCGTGCCCATTGTATATCATGTACACTAAACAGCCACTAGCTATGGTCTTCGACACAATACTAACCAGTGGCTATGCTGACTGTATAGTCTAACATATTAATAGGCACTAGCTATGTTCTATAGCTATGGCCACTGACTACACCTTTCAATGTTGGACACTGTATATTTTAAAACAGAGAAGGGCCAATAGGCATGGATTTTAACCATGCACATTAGTATTTTGCAACACTAACTGACTGCTAGCTATGGTGTTTGGTGATGGCCAGTGACCACAGCAATTGTCATGGCAAAGTCCATGGCCTAAATTATTATCACAAAAATCAAAGTTTTTATGGACCAACATATTAATCATTTTATGTCTAATGCCATTATTGACGCAATCTGTTATATACAATGTAATTAGTGTTGTCACCAGTGAGGTCATCAGTGAGGAAATGTGTGATGTTATTAGTGTTCTCCTACTACATGTAATTAGTGATGTCATCAGTGATGTGATTTGTGATGTAATCATTGTGGTCATAGGCTGTGCAACAGGCAGTGCCAAGTTAAGGTGGCTTTAGCTAAATTTCAGGGGTTTCGGTGCGTTAAGTTCTCCCCTTAACGTCCCTGCAACTAAAGTCTTTTCCTTGAATTTCAAGGTTTTTTTTACAATGTATTGCTCACCTAAACATCTCTGTAACTGAAGTTTTTTCCTTGAATTTCAAGGGTTTTGTTATTCCATACATAATGTGGCTTTAAGCACCCGTTCCAGGTCCTGCAACGGGTATTAATAGTTATAAGGCAGAGCAAAGCAATGTGCTTTTAACGAGGGACCAGGGGCGTTAAGACCCGTTCCAGCCCGCCATTACAGTCCCAGGCTACCAAAGCGGTAACCCGGGATGCTGAAAAGAAAACAGCCCGTTCAATTAATGAAATCCTTTTCCAAGATGTCTGCAATGGAAAGGGATGGTGGGGCTCTTCGGAGCCCCTATTCCCTTTCCATGGCAGCTGGAGAAGCAGTGAAGCAACTGCAGCAGCAGCCTGCACCGCCACAACAAACGGTAAGTGGTAGTTGGAAAAGGGCAAAAAAGGGAGGGGAGTAGATGGCGGCGGGGGGGAGCCAGACGTCAGGCAGCATGAAACACAGGTGTGCATCGGCAGGTCAAGTCAGTGTTTCTAGCCACCTGATTGGCTGGCTCCCCCTGCCAGGGTGTAAATTGACATTAATAATACAGACAATTGGGCAAATGAAAATGATATATCATGTGTAGAAAGTACAATAAAAATAAATTGTGCAACCACATTCCTCCCAAATAAACCTCATTTTAAAAAACATTGCTTGCATATTTACTTAACTTTTTAAAGTGTTTACACTTATATGTACTCTTGATGAATAGAAAGTTATTAAAGTGTTAAAGTAACTGTGTACAAAGACACACACAATGTATCCTAAAATAAATCTTTACAAGACTACTGCCCACATATATATGTACATGTTTTTTTCTTTTTAAAAAGACTTGTATAGCTACAGATACCAAAGATGCATCGTCGCAAAAAGCAGCAACGACTGGAGGGGTTTTACCCATGGCTTGCACTGGGAATTACGGCGGCTATAATAAAATACATAAGGATATGTTTTTTTTTTTAACACACACTGTATTGTAAGGATCAATTCAAGGTCTTTGATCCATATTTACAGTATATGTTTTTATTGTCTATTTTCATAACTGAAAAGTTGGCCCTGAAAAGGACCGTTTTGGTGGATAAGGGAAAAAGAGGAAGGAATTGGGAAGGGGAAAACACTAGGATTCATACATATAACAAAAGGTATTTATATTTAGTACATTCGTTTGTGTTTTTTTTCTAAAGAATAGGGTAAACTAAAATGGACACTTAAAAATATACCTAGGTTGGCAATTGGACGTCTGTTCTGAAAGAGCCTTGCCCAGAGTGTCTAGGGTGGCACCCCCGACCTCGATCAAGCCGTGACATGTTTTTCACATCACGATAAAGTTAGAAAGATCAGGGTGTAGGCAGCATGGACTGTTGGGTGTTAGTTGGTAGGCAATAGCTTGTAATCGTGTTGGAAGTCTGGCGCAGATGATAAATACTGCTGTGGTGATCTTGCTCTGTGTGCTTGAGTGCAGACAAGATGTTGAATTAATGTGGATGTTTTCAAGTTTTGCGACGGATTGTGTGAAGGTCCACTTTGCAAAACCTTGCCACAGAAATTGCACATGATCTCCTTGATCTCCTCTTTGCTGTGTTAGTCCTTTACGCGGAAATATTGCCAACTGTCAGAATTTTTTTTTGTGCATATTGCTTCTTCCGGAGTGGTAAAGCTGAAGCCACCCGCACCACTGCTGGCCATAGTAATTTGGAAATGTAGGACTGCGGAGGAAAAATAAATACTGTAAAAACACAAAAAGGACTATGCCACTTAATATCCCAAAACGTTAAAAAAATATATATAAAAAGCTAAAATAAAAAAATGACAAACTACAAAGCCAAAGATAAAGAACAAATGTCTAGGAAGAAGAAAGGTAAAAAAAGGATTGGATACATCAAGGTACTGCTTTTAAAAGTTCCTGAAGGCTTACAAAGATGTTCACCCACCAAGAGACGAAAAGCAATGACAGAAAACAGGAAAGAGGTGCTTTGGATAGGGGTATGACCACGCGCGATATAGCAAACCAGAATGTGTTTTCTGTACGCGCGGGTACCCTCAAGTGCATTGATGTGTTTGCACCTAAATTACTGACCAATCGCCTAAATCACTGAGAAGAGAAGCCTCTACGTGGCCGTAGGCAAGTCCAGGAAAAGCCCATTAACTTTGAAAGCTACGTTGAAGCAGCTATATGGCTTTGCGCCTGTTTTTAACAGGTAATCGGATCATGTAACAGTTTTTCTTTTCACTATGTCTTGAATGTGTTAATTTTTCTAATGTTATCCAAGTAGACAGTTTATAGTACAATTAGTACACAATAAGGGGTAATCATATTGTTGCAAACAAACTGATTGGCCCTCACCGGATACTTAGCAGCCTGACAGGGCACCGGTCACCACTACGTCCCTTGGTGTTCGTTCCGCGAATGGCTCCCATAGAAAGAGAGAAAGGACTACATGTACTCCCTTCCCATGCCGGTTATTTTCTTGGTTTTTATCTTCTATCTTTTTAATGCCCCCAATGGGAAGTGAGAATAGACCATATGTAGTACCTTCTACCATTCCATGGCAGCCATCTTTTTTTGTTTCATTTTTTAAATGGCCACCATCGAAAGGGTGAACAGACTTCATATCCCATTCCATGGCAGTCATCTTTTTTATTAATTTTTATTTTTTCAGTTGCAAAATGCCGGAGTGTCTTACAACTGAATAAAGACACTATTAGTACCACAGGATGAAGTGGATGAAGACATACCATATGGCAGATGCATTGCATCAGAAAGAAAAGCTCCTGGAAAGGCATCTCACTCATCCAAGTGAAACTGGTGGAGATAGGAGCAGCACATCTGTAGAGACTTCATCAAAAGCCTCCTCTCTGAACCTCTCTAGCATTTCTGATGACTCTTCAAATGCAGTGCTCCAATGCAACAGGTGTTTCAAAACTCTGGCTGTTTCTGGCAACACCTTTAATGGGTGAAGGTTGATTCTGCACAACCACCGATCACAGCTCCAGTGAAGAGGTAAGACCACATTAAAGCCAAATAAGGCTGCAGACCACTATAGGGCAGACCATCCAGAAAGCGATAGGTGCTTCTTTGAGACATAGTTCAAAGCATCTATCCATCATGTAGAATTAATTAAAGTTCTCTCAAGGCATGGACGCAATCAGAAGTACAGCCGAGCCTTGAAGAGAAAAAGGCAGAAAGAAAACAAGCCGGAGGGAAAATGAAGGCCACAAACCTCTGGGTATGCCCGGGAAGGAGCAAGGTGGCAAGAGAAAAGCACAGAGATCAAGGTTGAAAGAAAGCAGATGGCAGAATATATCCTCACCCCGCTTGGTCAAAGGAAATAACAGCTGGAAGGAGCACTCCAGTGAAGGGGAGGCAGAAACACTATCATCTTCCAGTGATAAAGACAAAAGAGTTCTCAAGGAAAGAAAGCCTAAAAAAAAATCATTTTTATTGATTCTTTCAGACTTGGTCCATCCCCTATTTAAGAAACACCAGTTTGGTGAAAAATATATGTTTTTACTTGTTTTGTTTTGTTTGATTTTTATATAAATCCCTAGATTTGAAATCTTCAACTACATATCCTGCTGACATATTTCAACACATTAATAAAATAAACAACAGGGGTATGTTTAAGTTACATTGGACATTGTCACTTTCTTGGGGAATTTGCGAATCACTTGCTCAAACCTTACAACAAACCTGCTCCTCACAGAGAGGAAAAAGCAATGAAAGAAAATTATGAACATGTGCATGGGTATGCTAAATATTCGCCTTAATTCCATGGAAGAACTAGTCTGTCTAGAAAACTGTCACAACTGGCAGTTTTTCTGTGTCAAGTAGCATTACAGTAAGAAGGACTTTAAAAAATTCAGTGGGCTCGATTAATCGAATTGGGTGCAGAAATGGCACCTTCACTCCAAGAAGGAACTAGCGCGAGCAGTGGCGCAGAAACAAAATTGCACACCACACATATTAATGGATTTCAAGACCCATTACTAGCCGTTGCACCGGTAACAACAAGCTGTGTGAGGAACGCCCACAACATGCCCCCACACACACCAAAAGCAAGCTAAAGGACTAACACAGCGCAAGCCTCTGCACCACCCCTGGCCCAGTACCCCAGCAAAATCAATCGCCTCACCTCGCAAGCCCAGGCCGCACCCCAGAGAAAACACGTGCTCTCCCTCGCAAGCCCAGGCTGCACCCTAGTGAAATTGCGCACCTCACCTCGCAAGCCCAGGCAGCACCCCTGTGAAATTGCGTGTCCTCCCTCGCAAGCGCAGGCCACACTCCAGAGTAAACCCGTGCCCAGGCTGCACCCCAGCGATAAGGCGGGCCCCCCGTCGTAAGTGTAGGCTATACCCCATACAAAACATGAGTCCCCCCTACACCCTCGGCACCCATCCTGTCCACATAGCCCCCTACTGCACATTAACCACTGTAGTCCAGATACCACCCCCAGCCCTCCTCACCTGTGACAACCACCACAGACAGACCCCTCCAGACTGGACTCCACCCACTGGCAGCCCCCTCCAGACTGGACACCACCCCAAGCCCCGCTAATTTGTGACACCAAGAAAACAGGCAGCCCCCTTCAGACTGGGCACCACCCCAGCCCCCCTCCAGACTGGACACCACCCCCATCCCCTCTCACTTGTGACAAACCCCCACAGGCAGCCACCTCCAGACTAGACAACCCGCAGAGGCAGTCCTCTCCAGACTGGACACCCGCCACAGGCAGCCGCCGCCAGACTGGACCCCACCCCCAGTCCTCCTCCAGACTGGACACCATCTCCAGCCCCCTCACCTGTGACAAAAACCACAGGCAGTCCCCTCCAGACTGGACACCACCCACAGGCAGCCTCCTCCAGACTGGACAACAACCCTCAGCCCCCGTCCAGACTGGACAACACCCCCCCCCTTCCAGACTGGAAACCACCCCAGCCCCCCTCACCTGTGACAACCCACACAGGCCGCCCCCTCCAGACTGGATACCCCCCACAGACACCCCCCCCAGACTGGATACCACCCCCAGAGCCCCTCCAGACTGGAAACCACCTCTATTCCCCCTCACCTGTAACAACCCCCACAGACAGACCCCTCCAGACTAGACACTACCCCACAGCCCCCCTCACATGTGACACCCCCCACAGGCAGCCCCCTCCAGACTGGACACAACACCCATCCCCCCTCACCTGTGACAACCCCCACAAGCAGCCACCTTCAGACTGGACACCACCCACAGACATCCCCCTCCAGAGTGGACACCACACCAGCCCCCCTCCCTGTGACATCCGCCACAGGCAGGCCACTCCAGACTAGACACCACCCACAGGCAGTCTCCTCCAGACTGGATACCATCTGCAGCCCCCTCTCTTGTGACATCTGCCACAGGCAGCCCCTCCTGACTGGACACCACCCACAGGCAACCCCCTTCAGACTAGACACCTCCCACAGACAGCCCCCTCCAGACTGGACACCACTCCCAGCCCCCATCAACTGTGACACCCCCCACAGGAATCCCTCTCCAGACTGGACACCACCCACAGGCAGTCCCCTCCAGACTGGATACCCCCCATAGACAGCTCCCTCCAGAACGGACAACACCCTCCATCCCCCTCCAGACTGGACACCACCCCCAGCCCCCTCACCTGTGACACCCCCCACAGGCAGCCCCCTCCAGACTGGACCCCACCCCAGGCAGCACCTTCCAGACTGTAAATCACCCCAGCCCCCCTCCTGACTGGATACCACCCCCACCCCCCTCACCTGTGACAACACCCACAGACAGCCCCCTCCAGACTGGACACCACCCCCAGCACCCCTCCAAACAGGACACCAGCCGCAGCCCCCCACAACTGTGACACCCCCCTAGGCAGCACCCTGATAGTCTCACACAATACCAGTGCAATGCATGTCTGCAGCTCATCTGAACATCCGTGGTCTGACAGCACCATGAAGTGCAACACCAACATGTAGACTACAAATCCAACCAACTGGAATCATCGGCGCTCCATCCATGAGTGGAGCATCTCCTCACACACCCTTCCAGGCCTTAATCACCCCCCACCATATACATATGACAAGTGAATGCAAAAACATGTGCATGTTGCCCGTGGCACATTGCCAAGGCATCAAAGCACAGTGACAGAATGTGTGCCCACGACAGAAGCAAACCTACCAAAAGTTGTTGCAAGATCCACATATGACCAGGTGTGTCACAGCCTGAGCATGCGTGACCTGGGTCGCAAAATTCCTGTCAGGGAACAATCACATGACAGGGCCATGCATGGGTGATGGTAGGCCAGTCAGAGAAACATGACTCACAGAGACTGGAGAACTGTGCTGCCAATCTGGAAGAGCAAATATGGCTTGCATTCCAGTGGTAGAGGTTGAGCAAAACATGAGAGTAGGCATTGTGTGACTGCACATGCTGGTGAATGTGTTTGCACGACATGGGTTTTACATAGCAATGACAAACTAATGTGCTATGAACGTGACCATGGAACACTCCCACAGTGAGCCCACTTCCCTCCACCCCAACCACACTGATGCCAAACACACAGTGATGCTGCACAGGTAAGTGGTAATGAAAAAATACAGTGCAGACCCAGTCATCTAATGGACCCATCCCCACATGTGAAGCACATGTGAAACCTGCCATCTGCAACCATCCCAGAAACAACAACACACAAGCATGCATGCCACAAGCCGTATGACTAGCAATGGAGACATGCACTGGCTGAAAAAAGAACTATCGAAGAGGCTGACACACAATGAATTACGCTAAACATGGAATGTAACAAAACAGAAAGTTGTATTTAAAAGAAATATGTACAAAAATAAACTTGGAATGAAGCAAAAAAAGTCTATTGTAAATATGTAATATAATGAATATCTTATGCCTAAACAACTATATAGAATAAAAACGGGGAAGGAATGTCTTCAAAGTCTGGGTAAAATAATAAAGAAAGAAAGGAAACCTACACCTAAAAAACTATGCACACAGGCAGCAGGTTAGTCAAACTCCTCCTCTCCAATCTCACTTAGCCTTTCCACCAGGGCTGAGTCCAGCGCCACGTCCTCACTCCTCATGCGGGCCTCAGTTCTTGCCTGGAGGGCTTGCATGGTCTCCAGCATTTGTGTCTCTATCACCTCGGCCTCCCTGTAAGTGGCCTCCAGGATGGCAGCCCGCCTCCTTACCAGATGCAGCACAATCTCAGCCCTGGCCAACACAACCCTCACTTCCCGAGCCCGCTGCCTCTCTGCTCCAATCTGCTGCCCATATCCTCTGAACACAGAAGACATCCTGTCTCTCAGGTCCACGTGAGCCTCCCGCCTCATACCGCACATGTGCCCCCTTTGGATGCTCTGCCCTGAAAAAGATAGCCTCCTCCTTATTGCCACCTGCTGCCACAGTGCCCAGTGCCTGATATGTGTGTACACCCTCCAAGCTGATGACGCTACCTGGGGGCGTACAGCATGTGCACTGCTTCTGGCTGCCTGCTGTACCTCCATTGCTGGTGACTTTGTCAATGCCTGCGTAGGCACAGTGACCACCTCAGCTGATTTGCCTTGGACTCCCAACTCGGGCAGGGATGTTGGCTCCACCAGACTGGGCAATGTGGGTGGGACTGGTGCACAGGGAGCCCTTGTGGTATCTGGGCCGGAAGGTACCCTGGAGGACGACTGGTGCACAGAACAGGAAGACGAGGAGGGTGTTGCAGCAGTGAACATCCCATGGAGCAGAACATGGAGCAGGCATGTTGCAAGCCTGCCGATGAGGCGGGGTAGCTCACTGTGTAGATTACGAGTTGCCTGCACATCATCACGAATGACAGCTGTCTGCCTCACCAACCCGGCCTGCATGGGTAGCACATAATCCTGGATGGCAACACCAGATGGTAAGGGGGTGTCGGTCTGGGTGGACACATCAGCTGACACCAGTTGGTGGGTGTGGTTGGAGGCATCCCGGCAGGCGCATACTGCTGAATCCGATTGCCCAGGGACTAAATTTTGCACAAAACCTTCATGGTGGCCTGCACAGCCCCATGCCCTTGGGAGAGGACTGCAGTAGGCACGCCCACCTCAACACACCTCAACACCCCTACCTGACCAATGGGCTGGGCTGCGACTTCCACCTCCTACCTCTCCCCCTCCCCCTCAAACAACCTGGATGACTCTGGACTGTCTTCCACCATGGATGGCCCCTGTGTGGCATCACCTGTCCCCACCACTGCTGAGGAGTCCACTCCCGCCTTCACCTTCTTGAACTTACCTCCAACAGCCATGCCCGAGGTCACCGGCACTGCTACAGCCACATTGCTCTCTGAAGATGTGCTTTCATGGGGGCATGGCTGGGCCCTGCGCCTCTGCATGGTGGAGGCATCGCTGCTGCCATGCTCCACAGCACTGGTACCGCCCTGTTCATCAGATGCAACTGTGGAAAAGGAGACACAGAACAGAAACATCAGTGTACTGCACCAGTTTGTGCGTGGCAACACCAACATTCACATGAACATGACTAGTCAAGGGAACAACCATCAACCTCTACACCCATACACATGGACATGCAATCCACATCCATGGAGACACATTCCTGGCGCTCTATAAATCAATCAATCAATCAATCAATCACTCCACACATTCACATCAGGCTACTTGCCACTGTCACAACCAATCAATTGCACATGCTCCACAAACATGCATCATTTGCACATGCACATGTCAGCATGCCACAGCAACAAACACATACACATGTCATGCACACACATCAACTAAGATACCCAAGCAGTGTGATGACCAATCACATCAGAGTCCGGTGAACTGTAATGCCTCTACGTGACTAAGGCAGACATCCAAATGAGTGATGGCCAGTGACACATTCCCATCTTTGGCACATACACATGAACATCATGCATGCACTTGATGTGGGGAACACTACCTCCACTGTCACACTTGCCACCCTGGCACATCTCAGACACAGGTGACATTGCATGTGCACAGTCTGAAAGGCAGCACTACAACACACAATGCAAGTGATAGCTCATTCAAAATAGACATCGTCTGGATACAAACATGGAGAGCAATGTCTGGGGCATGCATGCAGACATCCATCTCAGAAGCATACTTGCTGCAAGCCTAAGGGGCTCACTGCCAAAATACTGTGACATGCAAATGCACCATGGAGCATTGCACCACATAAATACACACCAGTTGACTCCAGACGTTCACATAACTCGCAGACCAGGGTGTGCAGCGCCAGGTAGAACTTCTCCAGGACCCGCATGTTAGTAGTTGACATCCAGCAACAGCGCACACGGTGCACCCCTGTGGACGATCTTGAAGGTGCAGGATGCCATCCCCTCTACATTGATGGCATCCATTATCCCGTCCCAGATCTGCTGACGTCCTTCCTTGCCGCGTTGCATCACAGGGTTGAAGAGGGCATCATAATGTTCTAGGACCTTCTCCACCAGGATGTGAACTTCCCTGGCGGTGAAGTTGACAGCCCTCTGCCTCGCTGCCGTGGGGTTGCCGCTCTGTTCTGAAGATGATGGTGCAGACAAGGCAACCCCTGAGGCAGGTGTGGGTGGGCAAGGTGGTCCTGGAGCTGGACTGTGGAGTGGTGCTGGTGGTATGGCAAGGTGGAAGTCTGATGAAGCAGCTGAGGTGGTCACAGGGCCAAAGACAGGAGCACTGGCAATGGCTGGACAGCAGGCACTCCAAACGCAGTGCAGGTGGACAGCAGGCACACACACTGGACAAGCAGCAGAAGATGGTTAAGTAGGAGGCAGCACGGGGCAGTAGGAGGCAGGTATAAACGCACAGAGGCAGGAACGTGGGTCTCGGATGGCAGCCGGAAACAGAGTGATGGGACTTTGGGCGTAAAAAATCAGCATAGACATGTGAAATCCAAGGAAAGGCCCTCATCGCGTAACTTGCATAACATGCGATGCGCGCTGGCATTGAGCACACCATATTTGGGGATACATAAGTACGTATAGAAGCAACTCCAAATGTGCATGTGAAGGTGAGGAGATGGACGAGTGGAGTACTGCGTATTTTGGGGTGCCACTCTATCTGTTCACTTCAGGGACCGTACAAATGTCTTATTTTGGTGAGGGATTTGCCTCAGCGCATACGCATGTCTACTTTTGTATTTTACAAGGCTAACAGTGAGTCGCTTATGCATTTTTCTAACTCTGGGTGCCCCTGTTTATCGCATACCTCTATTCTTCCTTTTAGGGTAGCTTTCCGGGGTTCGCGTAGGCATTTTTTGTGTTGCTGAGTGCCACTGCGTATCCTGTACCGCTTTTGTTCTTTTTACGGAAGCTATCCTGGTCTCACGTATGCATTTTATTCTTTTTTTGGGATGCATGTGTGTTACGAATACCGTATTTTTGACACCTAGGGTACTTTTGAGCCTTGCTGGACCACAGAAGGAACAAGTTACTTACCTGTAACTGTTGTTCTCCAGCATGGGTCTGGCATGGATTCACATGCTCATGAATATTCCCCGTCGTCAGGCTGGGAATCCTCGGTAAAGAAAAAAACAGTATCAGTTTCGTTTCTGATCTGTCTTTCGTAGTAATAACCAATCACTGGTCTCTGCGTCATACTGACCACAGCCAATGACTGCCCTCTACCTAAGCACCGCCTCTGGCAGCCATCTTCAGATTTGGAAGCACGTGAAGTGGCAGTATGACCAAGTGAAGAGCCGCAGAGGGGTAGGCGGGAGGGTTCGCATGTGAATCCATGCCAGACCCATGCTGGAGAACAACAGTTACAGGTAAGTAACTTGTTCCTTCTCCAGCATGGGGTCTGGCATGGATTGACATGCTCATGAATAAAGAATACATAGCAGTACACACATGCACAACCACGGGAGGTGGCAAAGGCTCAACATTAAGCATTACATCAAACTCAACATTAAGCATCTTACCTCCTCACCAGGCTCACCTCAGGCGAACAGGTTGCGCAGCACTGCTTGGCCGACCCTGGACTCCTCCCTGGAATCCCGATCGACGCAGTAGAATTTCGTGAAGGTGTGCGTCGACCTCCACGTAGCAGCCCTGCATATGTCCAGCAGGGGCACACCAGAAAGGAACGCCGTGGTAGCTGCGATCGCTCTGGTGGAATGGGCTCTCGGACGGCCAGGCAGCGGTCGGTTTGCCAACCGATGACAGTACATGATACAGCCGGAGAGCCATCTGGAAATGGAAGCCTTCGAGAGAGCCTTCCCCTGATTGACAGGTCCAAAGTTCACAAAGAGTTGTGACGTCTTCCGAAAACACTTCGTGCGGTCCACGTAGAACTTCAGCGCTCTAGCCACATCCAGCGAGTGCAAAGTCCTCTCAGCCGGCGACGAAGGCGACGGGAAGAACACAGGCAACACCAAGGATTCGTTGAGATGGAAGTCCGACGGTACCTTGGGCATGAAGGAGGGGTGTGTCCTGAGCACTACCCTCGTGTCGTGAAAAGTCAAGTACGGGGCCTTGCAGGAAAGGGCCTGGATCTCTCCCACCCGTCGTGCGGAGGTGATGGCCACAAGAAACGCTGTTTTCCACGACAGAAACTTCAACGGGGCCGAGTGCAGAGGCTCGAAAGGAGGTCCCATGAGCTTGGTCAGCACCACGTTGAGCTCCCACGCCGGGGCCGGAGCCTTCACCGGCGGGAACGATCTGAACAGTCCCTTCATGAACTCTTTCACCAGACGATGAGACCACAAGGACGTCCGGCCCGTGGTTCTGGTGTATCGGGAGATCGCAGCAAGATGAATCTTGATGGACGCGTGTGCCAGTCCAGCTTTGGCCAGCGTCAGCAGGTACGGCAGTTCCTGGGGAGCCGTAATCCGTAGAGGGTTAATCTTCTGTGCGTGGCACCAGACAGAGAACCTCTTCCATTTGTGTCCGTAGCATTTAAGAGTCGAGGACGCCCTGGCCTTTGCAAGAACCATCTGCAGTCGGCCGGTATGTCGTATCCTCCAAACTCTAGCGCTGCAGGAGCCAGGCCTGCAAGTTCAGCGATTTCGGGTCGTGGTGGAGGATGGCGCCTCCTTCCCTGGAGAGTAGATCCGCGTCCACCGGCAGCTTGATTGGCGGGGACGCTGACAAGTCCAGAAGGTCCGGGAACCATATCTGCCTCGGCCACGCAGGTGCGACGAGGATCATCCTGCACCGTGACCTCTTGAGCTGGTTGACGAGCCGGATTAGCAGTGGCAAAGGAGGGAACGCGTAGAGGAACAGGCCCTCCCAGGGGAACGAGAAAGCATCGCCCATGCTCCTCGCCTGGGGAAACCTGCTGGCGAACCTCCGGCACTTGGAGTTCGTCGCCGTCGCGAACAGGTCGATCTGGGGTGTGCCCCACCGTCGGAAGAGGCGATCCACTAGATCCTGCCGTAGTTCCCACTCGTGGCACGAGCGCAGCTCCCTGCTGAGTGAGTCGCCGATGGTGTTTTTTATCCCTGCCAGATGAAACGGCACCAGAAACATCCTTTGGGCGACGGCCCAATGCCACAGGTCCTGCGCCTCCTTGGACAGTGCTGGGGACCTGGTTCCGCCCTGTTTCCTGATGTAAAACATGGTGGTGGTGTTGTCGGTGAAGATCCTCACCACCTTGCCCTTGAGGGACAGAAGGAAGGACCTGAGGGCCCAGAACACTGCACGGAGCTCCAGGACGTTGATATGGAGGGACTTCTCCGTCGGGAGCCAAAGGCCTCTCGCGTGCAGATTTTCGGTGTGCGCTCCCCACCCTTCCAGGGAGGCATCCGTGGTCACTGTCTCCTGGTGGTCTGGGGTCTGGAAGTCCATGCCCGCCGTCAGATGCGCGCGGGTGCCCCACCACCGGACCGCTCGGCGGAAACTCTCGTCGAGTGTGATCCTCTCCTCGAAGCCGCCCGTTGTTTGGATCCAGCGCGCGTCCAGGAACTCCTGCAACGGGCGCATCCGGAGCCTGCACATGGGAATGAGGTAGATGCAAGAAGACATCATTCCGAGGAGGGACTTGATGGACCTCACCTTGGCCGCGTCGGAAACCAACATCCGCTGTACCTTGCCCAGGATGGACCTGGTCCTTTCCTCCGACGGGGAGGCCAGAAGGGACACTGTGTCGAACTTCGCTCCCAGAAACAGTGCGTTTTGTGCGGGTACCAGGTGGGACTTGGCGTAGTTCACAGAGATTCCCAGGTCCGTGAGAAGTTGGACGGTCCTTGCCGTGTGCTCCACGGCGAGCTCCCTCGTCTTGGCTCGGCTGAGGCAGTCGTCCAGGTAGGGGTAGACGTGGATCCCCTCGCAGCGCAGCTGCGCCGCCACCGGTGCAAGGCACTTGGTGAATACCCTGGGTGCCGACCGTAGTCCGAAGGGGAGGGCTTTGAACTGGTAGTGACGCCCTTGTACCACAAACCTGAGGAATTTTCGGTGCCCCTTTAGGATGGGAATATGGAAGTAGGCATCCTCCAAATCCAACGACGACAGGAAGTCTCCTTCCTCCAGCTGACCCAGGACGTGCTGGAGGGTGACCATCCGGAACTTCTGCGCCTTGATGAACTTGTTCAGACGTCGCAGGTCTAGGATGGGGCGCCATCCTCCCGTCTTCTTCTTCACGAGGAAGTATCTCGAGTAAACTCCGGAGCCCCGAAGCCTCTTTGGGACGAGTTCGATGGCGCCCTTCCTGAGCATCGCCTTTACCTCCAGGAGAAGCTGAGGGACGTGAAGCTCTTTCCTGGCCACGGGGGGGACGCGCGGGCACCTTCTTTGAAACTCGAGCGCGTGGCCCCGGGCTAAGGTGTCCAGCACCCAACGGTCGGTGGAGATGGACTCCCACACGCTGACGAAGCTCGCCAGCCGGCCTCCCACCGGGGTGCTTCGGTGGGGGCCCGACCCCACGGCCGGTTCAATCCTGTTTCGACGAGGCTTTGCCGCCTTGACCTCCTTGGCGACGACGGCGGGGTCCGCCAGACTTGCCTCGTCCTCTGTAGGCCTCCTGAGACGACGAGCGGGCCGCTTGACGGTAGGTGGAGAAACCGCCGCCGGAACCTTTGGAGGCGCCCTTGCCTCCGCTGCTCCGAAAGGGCGTCCGTCGTTGCTGCAGAACCCCAAGGGCCCGGGCCGTCTCAGTGTCCGCTTTAATGGCCTGAAGGGAATCGTCCACTGTTTTCCCAAACAGGTTGTTCCCATTGAACGGCATGTCCAGGACTCTGGTCTGTACGTCTTGACGGAAGTCCGTAGCCTTGAGCCATCCACGCCGCCTAAGGCACACGCCGTTGCCCAACTGGCGAAACCCAGTGTCGGCGATGTCCGTCGCAATAGTGATGGCGTGGTCCGACGCCACCTCACCTTCCTGTAGGATCTCCAGGGCATCCGCCCTCTTGTCGTCCGGTAGGAAGTCCAGCAGGGGAGCCAGTTTGTACCATAGCTCCCTGTCGTAGCGGGCCACGATAGCCAAGGCGTTGGCCGCTTTAATCGTCGTCGTTGCAGACGAGATGACCCTGCGTCCCATAGCGTCCAATTTCTTACCCTCGCCGTCCGGTGGGGAAGTCGATGTGGAGGCCGCACCCCCCCTCGCTTTCTTCCTGGCCGCCGCGGAGACGACGGAGTCCGGGGTAGGCTGCGCCCGGAGGCACAGGGGGGCCGCGTCCGGGACCCAGTACTTCTTCTCGTACCGGTCTCTTCTAGCTGGCGTCGTGGAAGGGTTCTTGAGGAGGGCGAGGCCCTCATCCCAAATGTCGTCCAGTAGAGGCACCGCGAGGACCGTCTTCCTCTTGGCCTCGCGCCGTTGATAAAGGAATCCTTCCTTTTTCTTCTCCTCAGGGCAGAGTTGGAAAAGCTCGGATGCCCTGGCGATCATGGAGTGGAACGATCCAATCTCGTCAGGCGGAGAAGCCCTGGTGGGAGGTGACGACGGTAGATCCTCGTCGTATACCTCGTCGTCCGTACCCGTCGCTGCCGTGTCAGTCCCCGTATCATCCCCTCGGGTGGACGGGGAGGAGGGCTGGACGGGGCGCGACGGCTGAAAAGGAGGTGGAGGGTGAATCCTTCTTTTCTTGGGCGGGGGAACACCAGAAGGTCCCGGTTCAGGATCCCCCGACGGGAGAGGTTCCTCCGTCGGCAACGGTAGTCTCGTCCTTATCTCTGAGCATAAGGACTGTATAGCCAACAAAATGGCCGCCGAGTTGTCTCGCGGCGCTGGCAGAGGGGAATCCGACGGGCGATCAGGGGCCCCGTCGGCACCCTCGACGATGTCGTCGTCACCTGCGTCGGGATCCATCCCGACGGGCCGGTCTTCATCCACGCCAAGGCCGTGGCTTAAGACCTCGATCAGCTCTTCCTCCGAGGTTGAAGCCGAATCTACGACGACGCCCTGCCCCCCCTTTTTCTTCCCCGCCGGGGATTTCACGGGGGTCCTATCGATGGGCACAAAAGAGGACTCCCTCCGAGGTGGCAGGGAGACTCTGAGCCCCGAGATCGCCACCACTGGTGTAGCCTCCACAGGCTGAGCCAGGGCCGCCGCGACAGTATCGATAGAGGGCTTGGCCGGATGGATTAAGGCCTTCACCACCTTAGGTGCGCTCACCGCCTTATCCTTGAGGGGGGGGACACTGCCTCGCTCCCCCTCCGATGGGGCCTTCGAGCTCGACCGGGGCCTCTCCAGGAGCTTCGCCGGGTGCTCGCCCTTCCTCTTACCCGACCCAGAGCGTTGGCTCGTGGCTGAAGGTGCCGGGGAGGGTGCGCCCTGCCTGGCGCCCGTAGAGCCCGACCGTTCGGCGCTCCCGGTGCCAGCGGACTCGCGGTGCTTGGCCTTGTGTTGGACCCCCGTCGCCGGGGCGTCCTCAAAGGTCTTAGAAGACCGCTCGGATTTCTTCCTCTTCTTCTCGCCTGACGGGCTCTTCCCTTCCAGCCAGTTGGCGAGGCGTTGATGGCGGTCCTTCATGGTCCGCTCCGACATATTGCCGCAAAACGCACAGTCCTTCTCCACGTGCGTCTTGTCCTCATGTAAGCAGTAGAGACAAAAGGAGTGTTCGTCCTCCTTAAAGACGTTCTGCAGCTGGCATCCAGGGCAGACCCTGAACAGCTTTCCGGGCGTCGAGCTTCCCTTCTCCTGGGCCATGTCCAGGCCTGAGAAGCTTCTGGAGTCCCCCAAAAACGTAGCTCGATGAAATCTTCACCCTTGAGGGGCGCAGACGAATCCGACACGGGTCCCCGTTGATCGGATGGAGAGTCGGTGGAGCTTGAGGCTCTTTTGACCGAAAAAAACGAAGTTTTTGAGAAAAAACGTGAAAAAAATAGCACTAACGCCCGAGAGCAATAGCACGAGGATCCCAACACATGAACGTGCGGTAAAAATCTGAAGATGGCTGCCAGAGGCGATGCTTAGGTAGAGGGCAGTCATTGGCTGTGGTCAGTATGACGCAGAGACCAGTGATTGGTTATTACTACGAAAGACAGATCCGAAACGAAACTGATACTGGTTTTTTCTTTACCGAGGATTCCCAGCCTGACGACGGGGAATATTCATGAGCATGTGAATCCATGCCAGACCCTATGCTGGAGAAGTATGTCTTCTGTCACTTACACTGCCCCTTACTCTAATTACCCAGGACAATTGCTTAGTGTGCCTTTCATTTTTCACTTACACCTGGAACATGAATGAAAAGGCCCAAGATGGAAGAGGGCAGAGGTGTCCGGGGTTCAGGGACTTCCTGTTGAGGCAGCTGTCCCAGCCCAAGGGGTTCAGGGACCTCCTGCAGAAGCAGCTGTCCCAGCTCAAGGGTCCAGGAACGTGCAGCCGAAGCAGCTGTCCCAGCCCAGAAGGCTGAGGGACGTGCAGCTGAAGCAGCTGTCCCAGCCCAGAAGAGTAAGGGATGTGCAGCTGAAGCAGCTGTCCCAGGCCACAAGGGTAAGCGACGTGCAGCTGAAGCAGTTGTCCCATCCCAAAAGGGTAAGGTACGTGCAGCGGAAGCAGCTGCCCCAGCCTCAGTGGGTAATGCCATGCCCCAGGCCACTAGTGGTCGAGCATCTGGAGCCCAGAGTGGTCCCAGCCACAAAGGGGCAAAAGCAACACCAGCACCACGTGGCAAGTAGGCAAAGCCTGCACAGCAAGAACAGGCTCAACCCCATGGCATGGCACAGGACACTGGCATGTTGAGGAAGAGAACTTCCATGATGAACTCCAGATCTTCATGGGCTACGTGACCATGCACCACGTGACATGTGCCAGCAACCGTGGAGCACACATAAATCTGCTCATCATATTGTGCATTGACAGCATGTCACGGATGAGATCAACGCCTTAGGGTCTGAGAAGCACACTGCACCTCAGGTAGTGAAGCGCAGGAATGACCTCACCCGTCGCACCAAGTCCAAGCTGGGTGGCAACCTCGCCTCTGCTCTGCCAACTGGAGGGGGGTCACCGGAGGAGGAGGAGTTTACAGAGCATGAAGAGGGTATGAGCCAATTCATTCTAATGAAGCAGGTTCAAGGCATGGGAGACCTGGAAAGTTACAAGGACAAGTCCGGTGAGTGACCAAGAATGTGCATCACCAGATGTATGATTGTGGTGTGCATCTGGCTGCATTTGAATTACTGCCCCAGGTGAACCATGTTGTGGTGTACTGACTCCTGTCCAGTGTACACAAAAGTCGATACAACCCATGTGCTGTACATCAGTTGAACATGGGCGTGTGACAGTACTCATCCCCCACTAGCATATCCACCCAACATCTGCAATATGATACCACAACATGCCCTCTTGTTAGTTGCATCCTTGATGTAAGTTACTCTGCTCTGCTAGACATGTGCTTGTGTCAGAAAAATGACTTATACGTCATGCCCTGCAGGGTATAGATTCTCTATTCACACTTGTATGTAGGTGCTTCCATGCTACATAGAACATCCAAGATGACAACCAACATGCCTTACTGCGTGCCCTGAGTGAGTGTGCATATGTCTAGACCGAGCACATCCCAGCTGCCACTATGGCAATGACTCCTGAGTCAAATAGTTGTGGGGCCTGATCACAGTTAGCCTCCCACACTCAGCACATACTGGATGGGTCCATGCCCCTGTCCCTCTTCCGGGTCACTTTACCTTGTTCCTATGTCCAACTCTTTTACTTACTCTCTCCACTTCACAGACCTTGGCTAGGTGGTACTCTTACAGTCATACATCAACTGGGACTGTTTCCTTTTCCCACACTTCACTTACTGCATGTTCCCATTGCGTACAGTCCCTGTACTGGTGTCGTATGTGATGATTGATTGATATTTTTTATATTTTATTTCTATCGCGCTCATACACAAGTGTTTCAGAGTGCGACAAGGCAAGGGAAAGGGAACAGGGGAGAACAAAAACAACGATCTTACTAGGCCCAGTGACATTGAGAACGTGCAAGTGCAGGGTAGAGGGAGAAGGGGGAGAAGTGCATGGAAGGGGGAACAAAAGGAGAGTGCAGAGCGAGAAGGAAAAAACAAAAATAATAATAAAATAATAAATAAAAAGGCAACAAACAATGGGAGTGCAGCCAGCAAGTGGCAAGTGCTGGGTTTATGGCAGCAGGCCGTGTAGGTCTGAAAGTGCAGGAAGAAAAGGGGAGGTCGGTATGGGTACAGATACAGACCCCAGTGCAGGGGGTGGCCCGAAGGCAGTGCGTGAGGGTGGCAAGATGACCAGGTACCTGGGCCCAAAAGACAGAGGGTGGCCAGGTGCATGGTGCCGAGGGAGAGTAGAATCAACAGGGGAGAGGAGAGGAGAAGGCAGAAGCAAAGAGGAAGGTTTTGAGGTGCTTGCGGAACCGGCGATGGTTCTCCTCAAGTTTTAGAGTGGCAGGGAGGCTGTTCCAGAGGGAGGCCCCAGCAAAAGACAGAGATCTACCCCCTGCTCATTTCTTTGAGAAACGACTGACCCTGAGGGAGTTAGAGGTAGAGGAGCGGAGTGCTCGAGATGGGAGGTATTTGCGGAGGGATAGCTGAAGGTAGGTTGCACCCAGTCCCAGAAAGCCTTGTGGACAATGCAGAGGGTTTTGAATTTAATCCTTGCATCCACTGGGAGCCAATGGAGAGATTTCAGAGCTGGAGAGATACGATCCCACGGCTTGAGGCCAAGGACAAGTCTCGCAGTCCTGCTCTGGATAAGTTGTAAAGGGCGGAGAGTAGAGGCAGGTAGATTAAGAAAGAAGCTGTTGCAATAGTCCAACTTAGAGAGAAACCAGAGCTTGGGAGACAGTGAGCTTCTGGGGGGGATGAGAGGAAAGGAAGAATACCTCTGAGGAGGTGCAGTAGGAGGTTTGACTTTTTTGATACATCAGCGACGTGGGCGGAGAAGGAGAGTGTGGAATCAAAAGTGACACCAAGGTACTTGGCCTCGATTGCCCAGGGACTACATTTTGCACAAAACCTTCATGGTGGCCTGCACAGTCCCATGCCCTTGGGAGAGGACTGCAGTAGGCACGCCCACCTCAACACCCCTACCTGACCAATGGGCTGGGCTGCGACTTCCACCTCCTACCTCTCCTCCTCCCCCTCAAACAACCTGGATGACTCTGGACTGTCTTCCACCATGGATGGCCCCTGTGTGGCATCACCTGTCCCCACCACTGCTGAGGAGTCCACTCCCGCCTTCACCTTCTTGAACTTACTGCCAACAGCCATGCCCGAGGTCACCGGCACTGCCAAAGCCACATTGCTCCCTGAAGATGTGCTTTCATGGGGGCATGGCTGGGCTCTGCGCCTTAGCATGGTGGAGGCATCGCTGCTGCCATGCTCCACAGCACTGGTACCGCCCTGTTCATCAGATGCAACTGTGGAAAAGGAGACACAGA
This sequence comes from Ambystoma mexicanum, assembly GCF_040938575.1. NCBI lineage: Eukaryota > Metazoa > Chordata > Amphibia > Caudata > Ambystomatidae > Ambystoma > Ambystoma mexicanum. The sequence continues at coordinate 588,628,670 of NC_090924.1, forward strand.
ACAGAAACATTAGTGTACTGCACCAGTTTGTGCGTGGCAACACCAACATTCACATAAACATGACTAGTCAAGGGAACAACCATCAACCTCTACACCCATACACATGGACGTGCAATCCACATCCATGGAGACACATTCCTGGTGCTCTATAAATAAATCAATCAATCAATCAATCACTCCACACATTCACATCAGGCTACTTGCCACTGTCACAACCAATCAATTGCACATGCTCCACAAACATGCATCATTTGCACGTGCACATGCCAGCATGCCACAGCAACAAGCACATACACATGTTATGCACACACATCAACTAAGATGCCCCAAGCAGTGTGATGATCAATCACATCAGAGTCCGGTGAACTGTAATGCCTCTACGTGACTAAGGCAGACATCCAAATGCATGTGTTGCATCCAGGCGTGAGTGATGCCCAGTGACACATTTCCATCTTTGGCACATACACATGAACATCATGCATGCACTTGATGTGGGGAACACTACCGCCACTGTCACACTTGCCACCCTAGCACGTCTCAGACACAGGTGACATTGCATGTGCACAGTCTGAAAGGCAGCACTACAACACACAATGCAAGTGATAGCTCATTCAAAATAGACATCGTCTGGATACAAACATGGAGAGCAATGTCTGGGGCATGCACGCAGACATCCATCTCAGAAGCATACTTGCTGCAAGCGTAAAGGGCTCACTGCCAATATACTGGGACATGCAAATGCACCATGGAGCATTGCACCACATAAATACACACCAGTTGACCGCAGACGTTCACATAACTCGCAGACCTGGGTGTGCAGCGCCAGGTAGAACTTCTCCAGGACCCGCATGTTGGTAGTTGACATCCGGCAACAGCGCACACGGTGCACCTCTGTGGACGGTCTTGAAGGTGTAGGTGGCCATCCCCTCTACATTGATGGCATCCATTATACTGTCCCAGATCTGCTGACATCCTTCCTTGCCGCGTTGCATCACAGGGTTGAAGAGGGCATCATAATGTTCTAGGACCTTCTCCACCAGGATGTGAACTTCCCTGGGGTGAAGTTGACAGCCCTCTGCCTCACTGCCGTGGGGTTGCCGCTCTGCAAGTGGCGTCCAGGATGGCAGCCCGCCTCCTTACCCGATGCAGCACAATCTCAGCCCTGGCCAACACAACCCTCACTTCCCGAGCACGCTGCCTCTCTGCTCCAATCTGCTGCCCATATCCTCTGAACACAGAAGACATCCTGTCTCTCAGGTCCATGTGAGCCTCCCGCCTCATAGCGCACACCTGCCCCCTTTGGATGCTCTGCCCTGAAAAAGATAGCCTCCTCCTTATTGCCACCTACTGCCACAGTGCCCAGTGCCTGATATGTGTGTACACCCTCCGAGCTGATGACGCTACCTGGGGGCGTACGGCATGTTCACTGCTTCTGGCTGCCTGCTGCTGTCCCTCCATTGCTGGTGACCCTGTCAATGCCTGCGTAGGCACAGTGACCACCTCAGCTGATTTGCCTTGGACTCCCAACTCGGGCAGGGATGTTGGCTCCACCAGACTGGGCAATGTGGGTGGGACTGGTGCACAGGGGGCCCTTGTGGTATCTGGGCCGGAAGGTACCCTGGAGGACGACTGGTGCATAGAGGAGGAAGACGAGGAGGGGGTTGCAGCAGTGAACATCCCATGGAGCAGAACATGGAGCAGACATGTTGCAAGCCTGCCGATGAGGCGGGGTAGCTTACTGTGATGATGTGCAAGTAGATTACGAGTTGCCTGCACATCATCACGAATGACAGCTGTCCGCCTCACCAACCCGGCCTGCATGGGTAGCACATAATCCTGGATGGCAACACCAGATGGTAAGGGGGTGTCGGTCTGGGTGGACACATCAGCTGACACCGGTAGGTGGGTGTGGTTGGAGGCATCCCGGCAGGCTCATACTGCTGAATCCGATTGCCCAGGGACTAAATTTTGTACAAAACCTTCATGGTGGCCTGCACAGCCCCATGCCCTTGGGAGAGGACTGCAGTAGGCACGCCCACTTCAACACCCCTACCTGACCAATGGGCTGGGCTGCAACTTCCACCTCCTACCTCTCCCCCTCCCCCTCAAACAACCTGGATGACTCTGGACTGCCTCCCACCATGGATGGCCCCTGTGTGGCATCACCTGTCCCCACCACTGCTGAGGAGTCCACTCCCGCCTTCACCTTCTTGAACTTACCTCCAACAGCCATGCCCGAGGTCACCGGCACTGCCACAGCCACATTGCTCCCTCAAGATGTGCTTTCATGGGGGCATGGCTGGGCCCTACACCTCTGCATGGTGGAGGCATCGCTGCTGCCATGCTCCACAGCACTGGTACCGCCCTGTTCATCAGATGCAACTGTGGAAAAGGAGACACAGAACAGAAACATCAGTGTACTGCACCAGTTTCTGCGTGGCAACACCAACATTCACATGAACATGACTAGTCAAGGGCACAACCATCAACCTCTACACCCATACACATGGACATGCAATCCACATCCATGGAGACACATTCCTGGCGCTCTATAAATGCATAAATAAATCAATCAATCAATCAATCAATCAATCACTCCACACATTCACATCAGGCTACTTGCCACTGTCACAACCAATCAATTGCACATGCTCCACAAACATGCATCATTTGCACATGGCCATGTCAGCATGCCACAGCAACAAGCACATACACATGTCATGCACACACATCAACTAAGATGCCCCAAGCAGTGTGATGACCAATCACATCAGAGTCCGGTGAACTGTAATGCCTCTACGTGACTAAGGCAGACATCCAAATGAGTGATGGCCAGTGACACATTCCCATCTTTGGCACATACACATGAACATCATGCATGCACTTGTTGTGGGGAACACTACCTCCACTGTCACACTTGCCACCCTGGCACATCTCAGACACAGGTGATATTGCATGTGCACAGTCTGAAAGGCAGCACTACAACACACAATGCAAGTGATAGCTCATTCAAAATAGACATCGTCTGGATACAAACATGGAGAGCAATGTCTGGGGCATTCACGCAGACATCCATCTCAGAAGCATACTTGCTGCAAGCCTAAGGGGCTCACTGCCAAAATACTGTGACATGCAAATGCACCATGGAGCATTGCACCACATAAATACACATCAGTTGACTCCAGACGTTCACATAACTCGCAGACCTGGGTGTGCAGCGCCAGGTAGAACTTCTCCAGGACCCGCATGTTGGTAGTTGACATCCGGCAACAGCGCACACGGTGCACCTCTGTGGACGGTCTTGAAGGTGCAGGGTGCCATCCCCTCTACATTGATGGCATCCATTATCCCGTCCCAGATCTGCTGATGTCCTTCCTTGCCGCGTTGCATCACAGGGTTGAAGAGGGCATCATAATGTTCTAGGACCTTCTCCACCAGGATGTGAACTTCCCTGGTGGTGAAGTTGACAGCCCTCTGCCTCGCTGCCGTGGGGTTGCCGCTCTGTTCTGAAGATGATGGTGCAGACAAGACAACCCCTGAGGCAGGTGTGGGTGGGCAAGGTGGTCCTGGAGCTGGACTGTGGAGTGGTGCTGGTGGTATGGGAAGGTGGAAGTCTGATGAAGCAGCGGAGGTGGTCACAGGGCCAAAGACAGGAGCACTGGCAATGGCTGGACAGCAGGCACTCCAAACGCAGTGCAGGTGGACAGTAGGCACACACACTGGACAGGCAGCAGAAGATGGTTAAGTAGGAGGCAGCACGGGGCAGTAGGAGGCAGGTATAAAGGCACAGAGGCAGGAACATGGGTCTCGGATGGCAGCCGGACACAGAGTGATGGGACTTTGGGCGTAAAATATCAGCATAGACATGGGAAATCCGAGGAAAGGCCCTCATCGCGTAACTTGCATAACATGCGATGCGCGCTGGCATTGAGCACACCATATTTGGGGATACATAAGTACGTATAGAAGCAACGCCAAATGTGCACGTGAAGGTGAGGAGATGCACGAGTGGAGTACTGTGTATTTTGGGGTGCCACTCTATCTGTTCACTTCAGGGACCGTACAAATGTCTTATTTTGGTGGGGGATTTGCCTCAGCGCATACGCATGTCTACTTTTGTATTTTACAAGGCTAACAGTGAGTCGCTTATGCATTTTTCTAACTCTGGGTGCCCCTGTTTATCGCATACCTCTATTCTTCCTTTTAGGGTAGCTTTCCGGGGTTCGCGTAGGTATTTTTTTGTGTTGCTGGGTGCCACTGCGTATCCCGTACCGCTTTTGTTCTTTTTACGGAAGCTATCCTGGTCTCACGTATGCATTTTATTCTTTTTTTGGGATGCATGTGTGTTACGCATACCGTATTTTTGACACCTAGGGTACTTTTGAGCCTTGCTGGACCACAGAAGTATGTCTTCTGTCACTTACACTGCCCCTTACTCTAATTACCCAGGACAATTGCTTGGTGTGCCTTTCATTTTTCACTTACACCTGGAACATGAATGAAAAGGCCCAAGAGGGAAGAGGGCAGAGGTGTCCGGGGTTCAGGGACTTCCTGTTGAGGCAGCTGTCCCAGCCCAAGGGTCCAGGAACATGCAGCTGAAGCAGCTGTCCCAGCCCAGAAGGGTAAGGGACGTGCAGCTGAAGCAGCTGTCCCAGCCCAGAAGAGTAAGGAATGTGCAGCTGAAGCAGCTGTCCCAGCCCACAAGGATAAGCGACGTGCAGCTGAAGCAGTTGTCCCATCCCAAAAGGGTAAGGTACGTGCAGCGGAAGCAGCTGCCCCAGCCCCAGTGGGTAATGCCATGCCCCAGGCCACTAGTGGTCGAGCATCTGGAGCCCAGAGTGGTCCCAGCCACAAAGGGGCAAAAGCAACACCAGCACCACGTGGCAAGTAGGCAAACCTGCACAGCAGGAACAGGCTCAACCCCATGGCATGGCACAGGACACTGGCATGTTGAGTAAGAGAACTTCCATGATGAACTCCAGATCTTCATGGGCTACGTGACCATGCATCACGTGACATGTGCCAGCAACCGTGGAGCACACATAAATCTGCTCATCATATTGTGCATTGACAGCATGTCACGGATGAGATCAACGCCTTAGGGTCTGAGAAGCACACTGCACCTCAGGTAGTGAAGCGCAGGAATGACCTCACCCGTCGCACCAAGTCCAAGCTGGGTGCCAACCTCGCCTCTGCTCTGGCAACTGGAGGGGGGTCACCGGAGGAGGAGGAACTTACTGAGCATGAAGAGGGTATGAGCCAATTCATTCTAATGAAGCAGGTTCAAGGCATGGGAGACCTGGAAAGTTACAAGGACAAGTCCGGTGAGTGACCAAGAATGTGCATCACCAGATGTATGATTGTGGTGTGCATCTGGCTGCATTTGAATCACTGTCCCAGGTGAACCATGTCGTGGTGTACTGACTCCTGTCCAGTGTACACAAAAGTGGATACAACCCATGTGCTGTACATCAGCTGAACATGGGCGTGTGACAGTACTCACCCCCCCACTAGCATATCCACCCAACATCTGCAACATGATACCACAACATGCCCTCTTGTTAGTTGCATCCTTGATGTAAGTTACTCTGCTCTGCTAGACATGTGCTTGTGTCAAACAAATGACTTATACGTCATGCCCTGCAGGGTATAGATTCTCTATTCACACGTGTATGTAGGTGCTTCCATGCTACATAGAACACCCAAGCTGACAACCAACATGCCTTACTGCGTGCCCTGAGTGAGTGTGCATATGTCTAGACCGAGCACATCCCAGCTGCCACTATGGCAATGACTCCTGAGTCAAATATTTGTGGGGCCTGATCACAGTTACCCTCCCACACTCAGCACGTACTGGATGGGTCCATGCCCCTGTCCCTCTTCCGGGTCACTTTACCTTGTTCCTATGTCCAACTCTTTTACTTACTCTCTCCACTTCACAGACCTTGGCTAGGTGGTACTCTTACAGTCATACATCAACTGGGACTGTTTCCTTTCCCCACACTTACTGCAGTCCCTGTACTGGTGTCGTATGTGATGATTGATTGATTGATTGATTGATTGATTGATTGATATTTTTGATATTTTATTTCTATCGCGCTCATACACAAGTGCTTCAGAGCGCGACAAGGCAAGGGAAAGGGAACAGGGGAGAACAAAAACAACGATCTTACTAGGCCCAGTGACATTGAGAAGTGCAAGTGCAGGGTAGAGGGAGAAGGGGGAGAAGTGCATGGAAGGGGGAACAAAAGGAGAGTGCGGAGCGAGAAGAAAAAACAAAAATAATAATAAAATAATAAATAAAAAGGCAACAAACAATGGGAGTGCAGCCAGCAAGTGGCAAATGCTGGGTTTATGGCAGCAGGCCGTGTAGGTCTGGAAGTGCAGGAAGAAAAGGGGAGGTCTGTATGGGTACAGATACAGACCCCAGTGCAGGGGGTGGCCCGGAGGCAGTGTGTGAGGGTGGCAAGATGAGCAGGTACCTGGGCCCAGAAGACAGAGGGTGGCCAGGTGCATGGTGCCGAGGGAGAGTAGAAACAACAGGGGAGAGGAGAGGAGTAGGCAGAAGCAAAGAGGAAGGTTTTGAGGTGCTTCCGGAACCGGCGATGGTTCTCCTCAAGTTTTAGGGTGGCAGGGAGGCTGTTCCAGAGGGAGGCCCCAGCCAAAGACAGAGATCTACCCCCTGCTCGTTTCTTTGAGAAACGACTGACCCCGAGGGAGTTAGAGGTAGAGGAGCGGGGTGCTCGAGATGGGAGGTATTTGCGGAGGGATAGCTGAAGGTATGTTGCACCCAGTCCCAGAAAGCCTTGTGGACAATGCAGGGGGTTTTGAATTTAATCCTTGCATCCACTGGGAGCCAATGGAGAGATTTCAGAGCTGGAGAGATACGATCCCAGGGCTTGAGGCCAAGGACAAGTCTCTCAGTCCTGCTCTGGATAAGTTGTAAAGGGCGGAGAGTAGAGGCAGGTAGATTAAGAAAGAGGCTGTTGCAATAGGCCAACTTCGAGAGAAACCAGAGCTTGGGAGACAGTGAGCTTCTGGGGGGATGAGAGGAAAGGAAGAATACCTCTGAGGAGGTGCAGTAGGAGGTTTGACTTTTTTGATACATCAGCGATGTGGGCGGAGAAGGAGAGTGTGGAATCAAAAGTGACACCAAGGTTCTTGGCCTCGCAGGTGGGGATAGGAGGAGGGCCAATGGAGGCCCCCCAGAGAGTGAGGGGAAAGGAAGGTGATGGTGTGCCAATGAGGAGGATCTCTGTCTTGCTGGCATTAAGACAAAGATCGTTTTCGGCACACCAATCTTGGATGGCAGTTAGGCAATCAGTGATGAGAGAGGTGGAAGAGGTGGCCGAGGGCAGCCTGAAAATGAGTTGAGTGTCGTCTGCATAGCACTGGAGGTTTGAGCAGAAAATGGCAATACAGCGGGCGAGAGTTGCCGGGTATTGGTTGAAAAGCCAGGGCGAGAGGTTAGACCCCTGGGGAACACCACAGGTGGAGAGGAAGACAGATGGTAGGAAGGACCCAAGTTGGACCTTGGAGGGTCGATCAGAGAGGAAAGAGGTCAGCCAGGCCAGAGCCTGATCAGTGATGCCCAAATTATCCCGGAGACGGTTGACCAGGATGGTATGGTTGACCGTGTCGAAGGCAGAGGAGAGATCAAGTACGATGAGAACAGAGGGAATGCTAGAGTCAAGGTTGGAAAGCAGATCTTCACGGATGTTCAGGAGAGCAGTTTCCGTACTTCTGCCAGATCTGAAGCCAGACTGATGGTCATGAAGACAGCCAACAGAATCAGAATGAAGGTTTAGCTGAGAGATGGCCAGCTTTTCAAAGAGTTTGCCTAAGAAGGGGGTAATGGAAATTGGGCGATAGTTGGCCGGACAAGAGGGATCCGCTGTGGGTTTCTTGAGGAGAGTATGTACAAGTGAGTGCTTCAGAGGGGAGGGGAAGGATCCTGAGGCAAAGGCGTGGTTGCAGAAGTCGGCAAGGGCCAGAGCGAGGGTAGCAATGTGGTCCTTGAGAGTTTTAGAGGAACAGGGATGAACCTGTTTTGACGAGGCTTTCATAGATCGGACTCGTCTAGCGACCTCATCAGGGAGAAGAGAGGAAAGGAAGAGAGGGAGGGTTGGGGGGTGGCTGGAGGATGGTCAGTGAGTACCGAAGGAGAGGGGAGAGGAGAGGGGGTGGAAGAGAGTGTGGACAGGATGTCCTGGGTTTTTGAGATAAAGTGTGAGGCCAGGGCATTGCAAAGAGCCTGAGAGGCAAGGGGAGGGGTAGAGACTGCAGCAGGGTTGGCCAGCTCCTTACAAGTTTTAAAGAGTTCGGCCAAGCTGTTAGATGCCGCAGAGACACGGGCTTGAATGTGGACTCTCTTCTTGGTACGGACAGAGAGACGGTATTGCCTTTGGAGAAGGCGACAGGCCAGTTTGTCAGAGGATGAGCAGGAATCCCTCCATTTTCTCTCAGCCGCCCTACACCTACGTTTAAGTGTAGCTAGGTCAGAGTCATACCAGGAATTGCACTTGGCTTTGGACTTCAGGCGGATCCTCATGACAGGGGCAAGAACATCAAGAGTATCAGAAATAGAAGAATAGAGAGAAGACAGGGCTGTGTCAGGGTGTGAGTCAGCCAGAGGAAGAAGGGGTGGGGAGAAGGTGGAAGCAAAAGCCTCGACTGACACACGCTTCTAGTGCCGGATGTCCAGGAAGGTAGGTGGCAGTGTTGGGGTAGGTTTGCTTGGGGGGAAGAGAGAGAGAGATGAGAGGAGAGGAGGTAGTGGTCACTCCAGGAGAGGGGAGTGGAGAGATGGATAGATAGGGGGAGGCTAGAGGAGATCAAGACATCAAGTGTGTGCCCTGCAGAGTGCGTTGGGCCAGAGGGGAGGATAGAGAGGGAGAGGGAATCGCAGAGGTCGCGAAAGAGCAATGTTGAGGGACAGGGAGAATCAAGGTGAATGTTGAGGTCACCAAGGAGAAGGAGTTGTGTGGTTGAGGCCAGGAGAGAGGAGGAGAGGTAAGCTCACTCAGAGAGAAAAGAGGTGATTTGACCAGGGGGCCGGTAGAGAGTAGCAACAGTAAGAGAGTGGCTAGGACAGATTGAGAGCCTGCAGATGAGGCATTCGAAAGAGGAGTAGATCTGAGTGGGAATTATAGTGGCAGGAATCCACTCAGGAAAGATCAAGGCTACACCCCCTCCAGGGCAAGTGGATCTGGGTGCAGAGAGGATCTTGTAGCCATCAGGAAGGAGAGTGTCAAAGCTCGTGACAGAGCTGGCCGTGAACCATGTCTCTGTAAGACCAAGAACGTCAAGGTCAAGTTCTTCAAAAAGGTGGCAGATGTCAGAGGAGTGTTTGACAGCAGAGCGAGAGTTGAGAGTGGGAAGATGAAGAAGGTTGCCGGCCTTAAAGACCTTCCGGGGAGGGGTACAAATCAGAGGTACGCCCTGCAGAGTTGTGTAGGTAGCCAGAGGATGGGCAGAGGAGGGAAGAGTGGGCAAGGTAGTCAAGGAATGAGAGGAGGGGACAGCCGGAGAAGAAACGAAGTTGATGAGGCGAGGGAAACGCCTATCAAAGAGGAGGAGATTTGCCTGGGGACCTTGGACCATGACAGTGACATTTAGGTAGAGGTTAAGGATGACTCTGGAGGAGTCAAAAGAAGCCATGAGGATTTCCCAGCGAGTGCCACCATTTACGGGAGAGGAGGAGACAGAACAGAGCACAGAGATCATATGAGGGGTCCATAGATCCGGCGAAGGAACAACAAAGAGGATGTCGGTGAGGGTCTGTCTGGAAGAGGTACTGGTATAGGTATCAGCAATAGGGAGACCAGGGTTGGAGGCCAAGATATCCTTTTTAAACTTCTTCTTTCCAGACTTAGTGAGAAGTGAAGGATAGTTGATAGAGAAGCAGTTGGAAAAGATGGGAGAAACAGATAGCGCCATGAGTATGAAGAGAGGAGGCAGGGGGAGGAGAAAGCAGGTGCAGCGGTATGGAACAGTCACTGGGCTAGCAGGATTACAATCAATGGGCAAAGTTAAATGCAGAATTACACCCAAGTTTGACTTTCAAGTTAAATGCAGAATTACACCCAAGTTTGACTTTCAAGTTAAATGCAAAATACACCCAAGTTTGACTTTCAAATTGATGGATGTGGATATGTGTGCCTACCTGTTGACATGTCATGTAATTGCACGTCACAGAGCCACATGGCCATGCCCATTTCACTGGTATTAGTCAACAGTTAGCTATGCCATGTGCCATAGTGTGTTTGTTAATGTCCCACTGGCAGCATGGCCCTAAGCAGGCAATGTTGTTGCCAGTCTGCATATGCCATGCTCAGATAGTTTCTTGTACATAGTGTGTGAATGCTGTTTCTCTTATGGTGACATGCCCTGCATTCTTGTGCATGACAGCAATGTGATACATATATTTACCGTAGACACGTTGCACATGACTCTGCATGTCTTTGTCTATGTGCAGGTGAGGAGACATCAGATGCAGAGGAGGAGGAGGAGAAAGAAGAGTCTATGGTGCTTCAGACCACCAGTGGAGGATGTGGCATGGCAGGCCATGAGAATCCACTGGTGCTACTGTCTGTCCTGAGCCTTGCTGCAGACAATTCTGACTCTTGGACTCCAGTAGCTCTGATGCTGAGCCGGATGTGCAGTCCTCAATGCTGGCGGAGGTGATTGCACTAATGGGTGAAGCAGTTGGGCCCTATGAGTCTGCAGGGGGTCAGGTGCTTTCACAAGGCCAGAAAGTGGTGCCACACCATCTGTGGTGGTTACAGCTGCAAGGCCACACTCCCATTTGTTGGTTTCTGGTCCTGGAGCAGATGTCCAAGGGGGGGATGCAGTCCTGCAGCCAGAGTCAGTGGCACCAGATCAAGGACCATGCTCCTTTGGGTCAGGCAGGCATGGGCCCTGCACATGTGGGGGCAGTGTGCAGCGTGGGCAGACAGAGTGGGAGCAGCAGTTGTTGCATTCCGTACACCGACAGGGTGCTGCCTATGAGAGTTTGGCTGAGGGTATGGATAGGGTGGCCAGTTCTATGATTCCCCCAGCAACACAGGTGGAGCAACAGCTGCAGGTCATGAGGTCCAAATCCTGCTCCCACAGGTTGCGCATGGAAGCCAACATCAGAGGCCGATGGGCAGTTCTGAGGTCTCTGTAGGCATCCCTGCTTGCAAGAGGGTCAGGCAAACAGGGAAGCCCTGAGGCATGACTTCTTGGCCAACAGAGCTGCAATCCGTGAGGAAGAGGCAGCTGCCAGAAAACTGTTCTGCCAGGAGATGCTATCATTGAGGAAGACTATTGCGGAAGAACTAAGTGCAACCCATGAGGTTGTGCATGGTGACTTCCAAGCCCTCAGTCTGATGGTGCATTCATCAGTGTCACGCATGGCCACTGACACTGAAGACCAGGCCAGGGCACTGCATGGTGAGCTACCAGCACCACTTCCACCTTCTGATTGAACACAAGATGGTGGTGCCAGCAGAGACATGCCTCCCGGTCCACCATTTTGGATTTTTTTTTTACTTCCACCTATGGGTGGAAGTTTACATGCACCCTGCCCCTCCCCCCTCCTGGGTGGACTAGACCTCACCCCCACCGCTGGTCCATGATGGACATTTGTTTTTATTTTTGTAATTTTTGATACTTTAGTTGACCCCAGGCCTGGATGTTGGCATTTCATTTTTTGAGTTGCCCTTTCCAGGTCTTATTTTGGTATCTGGTCTTTACATCGAAAGGGTTTCCATCGAAACCCTTTCCAATGAAAATTTTGCATCAAATATTTTTGCGTCAAATGCACATTTCTTTGCATCAAATGCATATATGGATGGGGTAAAGGGGGATTTTTCATTGGGGTGGGGTTCTAAGGGTAAAAAATGGGTTTGGGGTGGGACCCCCAAAAAAATCCAAAAAAGGCGTTAGATGCAAAAGAAATTGATGGAATATTTTCGCTGGAAAGGGTTTCGATGGAAACCCTTTCGATGGAAAGACCATAAACCCTTATTTTTTATATTTTATTTATTTTTTCCTTGAGTTGTGATGTTAACCTCGCAAGGCCACGACATTTGCAGTGGTGGACATGCAGGCATGCATAGTGAGGTCAACTTGCATGTTTGCATAGTGGTGCACAGGAAGGCATGCGCAGGTAACTATGGGTTCCGTGTTCCATTGCACATGGGTGCTTTGTGAATGGTACTTCACTATGCCTGTTGTAGCATCTTCTACCATGTTGTTTCAGTAATCCGTGATCTGGCGGTGACAGCTGTCCCGTGGGAGACACCATGCACCCTTTGACATCCATGCTCGCCATGCCCTCCAGCAAGCACTGTCCCTCCTGTATCTAATTTGGAGACACAGTTCAGGTGAACATGATGGAGGATTCATACCATGCCGACGCAGTCACTGAGTAAGCATTAGCACTGTCTTTCATGTTGAGCATGCATCATTGGTCACCATGTTTGCTGTATATGTAACATAACCTTTATGTGCTTTACATGCCAACATGCCGGTATGGTTAATTAAGTAGTACTCGTGTCACTGTGTTACCTACCTTGGTCAGTTAATCTATGGCCACACCTACTGTGGTGTAGTGCATGTAATTGGCCATCTCCAATCCAGGCAGTGTACTCCTTGATGTGACATTTGCTTGGTCTTCCCTCTCAGTGTCACTCTCTCTCCCTCTCTCTGTTGTGGTACGCTGCACTCATGGGTAGATCACAATCTGTCATGTCACCCTCTTGCTCCCTGTGGTGCTTCTGCAGTGGGTGCTCTCTGCATATTTTCAGTATCAATTCATGTGTTGTCATGTACGTGCATGTTCTTTCTGTTGTTACTATGCATGTCATTGGATTGAGGGGAGGCGTCCCAATAGTGTGCTTCGTATGCAAGGCAGGTGGGTACCCTGTGCAGGTAAGTGAAGGGCATTTGCAGACGCTTGTGTGGTGTTTGCCTTGGAGTCTTGCACTGTGTGTGATCACTTGGGATTGACTTTTCTTGTGGGTCACCAGTACCTCTTAATGGGTGCATGTTTCACAAGGCGTGGTTTTAGTAAAGGACTGGGCATGGTGTTGTTTCAATGGATTGGTGGGGACACTGGTTTCATATTCTAAATGGTGGGAGTTTCAACTGTGTGGGAATTTCTTGGGTGTTAGGGAGTGGGTTGTAGGGCCGGCTGTTTGTGGCCTGTGACAGGTGTTGATGGTTGTGCTGGTTTGTGTCTCATTGCACTCTGACCATGTGTGCTGAGTGATAAGCTTTATTATAAGCCCATAGACTTAAATGGGACTATAGGGGTAGGTTAGAAACTCTGTAACTTACCCAGATTCTCAGATTCTTCCCAGACTTGGCAGGACAAAGGAAGATTGTCCGACATTGCTTTTCCCGCCGAAAGCCGCAGTCTTCGATTCCCAGGGATAGCAGGTTTGAGCTGATCTCCGTTTGGTGTCTTTTACTGTTTCAAGGGCTCTCGGTCATGCAGAAACACTTGATGTACCACCCCTCTCAGGACTGCACTCAAGTAAGGTAAGCAATTTACAAACGATGGTCACCATGTATGGCGGCGCAAAAGGACTCAACCGATGCGGTCAGACTTTCCCTCCTATCACAGGTCCCCTTAATACTGGTCAGCCACAGGACAGTTCCAGGGCACTTCTGAAGGCTTCCTTTGGCAGAGAACCAGGCAGATGTCGAGAATGGATGGTCCCTCCGCTCCAAGGGTCATAGCTCCTTCGCAGAACTAATAAAGATCAAGAGCAAGACAGGGCTCCTCCAGCACAGCAGGAGATGTTGGTTGCCAGGCCTCCTTCAGTCGGGTCTCTGGTTTCTTCACAGGTCTCACAGCTGGATAAGACACTTGGCTCCTTCAGGATTCTCCAGGATCTCTGAAGAATGGGTGCAGGGGTAATTTTCTTATCCTAAAATCCAGGTAAGAGCTGAAACTTCCACTAGCCAATAGCAGGACTAGCCCCCACACACACACACACACACATACCAGCACTGGTCCAATCAGGACCACTGGTGGGCACATGTATGCATACCACTCAGACACACCGAAACCAGTTTGTGGATTGGAGTCAAACAGACCCAGCCCACATCCTTCCAGCAAACTCACACAGACCCCAGTAGCCCACCAAAAGCTCCGCTTTCCCGGCACTGGAAGTCCTTGGAAGGCTAAAGGACAAGATGGCAAAAGAACAGGTGAAAAATCCTGTGGCAAGGCCATGTTGACCAGTAGCCACGGTTTGTAGCCAAATCCGTTAAATGCAGTAAAGCTAAAATGAAAATCCCCAAAAAGTGGGGAAAAGTCACTGCTGCCACCAGCCTATCCTTTTACCCTATTGTACTGCGGTGTAAGCTGTATTGCACAATGATAAAAAGTCATCACAAGTGATACAAAAATAACCAAAGGTAGTAACATAGTCACACAACTAAGGGAAATAATGTTTCCCAGTACTGACAGCCTGAAGGACATGTGGGTTTCCCCATAACATATGAGCAAAGGCCAGTGTACTGAAGCCTAAGGCTTCACTGCACTGCAAAAAGTACAGGTCAGATACAAAAATAAAAGCAAAACGTTTGGGGATTCCATAAGGATGGAAGGAAAGGTGCAGTAAAGAGAAATCTTTCCTAACAGGATCAACGGCACATTTGGTCTCTCTTGCTTAGGGTTCCCCAATCATGGTGTGCAGCACCAATTACAAGCCACAACCATGTGAACATCGATGCACATTTTTGAGATGCTACATTGTGTACCATCACATTATATTTAGTGGTGTTGATGTTTTCACATGCATGTACCATGCATGCTGCCCCATTGTGTTTGCAGCTTCAAGCTGACTGCAGCTGGGTGCATGGTTCTACTGCATTAAACTGAATGTATTATTTGACCAATTGTATGCTGTCACAATGAAGTCTGCATTGACCATGTACTTTTTGTTTGCATCCTTCATTTAGCATACAATGCTGTATCACATTGCTTTGTCTTGTCTGCTTATGTCTTCCATGGCAGTTGCCTCGGTGGCCAGCCTTCCATTCTGACATCGGCCTCTGTGAATTGATAAAGCAAGCATGATCATCCCAGGAGTGCAAGAGTTGAGTATTTGTGTGCTTGTATTCTTGTGCTTTGCATCACGGCTAAACTCTACAAAATGTGCAGGGAACTTGCAAACCCATTTGCCTTATCTTCTACCGGTACTGCTTCATAGTCCCCTCTTAATGCACTTGTGCACCACCTGCACTTACCAGAAACAAAAAAAATATGACTCTAGACAACCTACTCCCCGGCATTATGCCCACTCTGAATGCGCTACCCAACAACCTAGACCCTAACGACTTAGTGGAAGAATTCAATAAAATTATGAACAAAACTCTTGAGGATATCACACCACTAAAGATTACAAATAGTAAGCCACAGAGCCACCTGAATAACTGGTTCACCCCTCTCCTAAAAAATCTTAGATTAGAAAAAAGAAAATGGGAAAACACTTGGAAAGCGCACCCCACTCCGGAAAATAAACTGAAATGAACTAACATTTCTTCGCAATATAAAAAAGAAATCATCTCAGCTAAACAAGAAACTTAAAACAACAGAATTATACACGCCAACTCAAGCACAAAAGAACTGTTCTCCATAATTAGAGAACTGGAAAACCCCATAACGCCTCCAGATAACTGCCTCAAAGATAAAAAATGGTGCTCCGAAATCCAACTTGCATTATCTAACAAAGTCCTAAACCTCCAAAAGAAAATAGAACTAAAAAGAGAGACATTAGCCACCACCCCATTGCCTACTACTGAAACGCCATCCAATTCTAAGCCATCCACCCTCTTCCACTTTTCCAAAGTCTCCATAATAGAGGTGGAGAAAGTAATACTTGGTCTAAAACCATCAAATTGTAAAGGCGACCCTTGCCCGGCACAACACATCAAAGATGCTGCGCGAGATTTAGCACCGTTCATCACAAAGCTGATTAATGCCTCCTTTACCACTGGCACTATCCCGAGCAACCTAAAGGAATCCTGGGTGCTCCCACTCCTTAAAAAGCAAACCTTGGACCCGGCTATACCCACTAATTATAGACCGATTACAACTGTGCCGTTCCTCTTGAAGATTATGGACAAGGTGGCATACATCCAAATACAGAACTTCCTGGAACATAACCAACTACTAGGCTCCTGGCAATCTTTTTTTCCGTCCACTGCACGGCACAGAAACTGCATTAATTGACCTAAAAGCCCAAATAGACAAAATACGAGATACTGGAAAACCAGCACTACTTCTCCTATTAGATCTATCTGCCGCATTCGACTTAGTGGATCATAGAGTCCTGTGCAACCACTTAGATACAGCAGCACACTTCTCCACTGCGGCCATAGTGTGGATCCAATCATTCCTTAGTGACCATACTATGAGAGTCTTCTCCCCTACAGCAGCTGCAGACCCCGTCCCTATCACCTGCGGCGTGCGACAGGGTTCATGCGTCTCACCAACGCTATATAACATTTTCACTAAGCCCTGTTTGAGGACCTGGACCATCTGGGTATCACATATACTAGTTACGCTGACGATACCCAGATCCTCCTCCCACTCTCAGGGGACTACGAAAAGGACTTAGCAATGGTGAACAGAATCTACAGCATTGTTCAGGCATGGATGGCAACCCATGGCTTATGCCTGAACGATGATAAAACTGAGCTTCTCATCTTAGGCACCACCTCCCTTATCAATAAACTAAGCACAAACTACTCCTCCTTTATCATTCATGAGAACCGTATACAAGTAGCCAAAGAAGTGAAAACATTAGGTATCTACCTTGATTCCACTTTATCATTCTCCAAACAGGTAAAAACCCTGGCCTCATCAACAGTTTACACCTGTAAACTAATCAGAGCAGGAAAACAATTTTTATCTCAGCACAGCTGCCTCACATTAGCCAAAGTCCTTATTTCCTCTAAACCTGACTATTGTAACGCTCTATACATCGGAGCCAGTAAATCCACCATCAACAAAATCCAGATACAGCAGAACAATGCTCTCAGAGCAGCATTTAACATTCCCAAGAGAGAACACATCTCAGAAACAAGAAGGAAACATAAATGGCTCTCCACCTACGAGAAAATCAGACTCAAAACTGCATCCCTCACACACAAATCACTTTATAATAAAGCCCCACAATATTTAAAGGACAGATTCACTAGAACACATTCCACAAGACAAACAAGATTAGCCAACACCAATCGCCTTCAAGTACCCCGATTTAAACTCGCCACTATAGGCGGAGCTAGCTTCCCAGTCAAAGCGGCGCAACTGTGGAATGAATTATCCACCACTGTGAGACTAGAACAATCTTTTACCAAATTCAGGCAAAATGTGATCAACTGGTTGATGTCAACACATGTTAAATGAATGTATGAACCTGCTACCGCCTGCCTCTACCTACGTGTCTGATACAACTGTTTCTGTCACATGTATAACATGCTTGTAACCTATGACCTTGTAACCTGTAACCTGTAACTGTGCCCTAAGCTGTACATCTTCTTACCTTCTGCGCCCTTATGCCCCAGGGTCCGGTGCGCATAATAAATACTAAACAAACAAACAAACAAACTTGCCTCTCACTTCTTTTAAAAAACAATGGACATACTGAACATCCTTGTCACGCACTCTTCCAACACAACCCTCCCTACTCTACCCCCACTACCACTCACTCTCCTCTTTCCTCCTTCTCCTCCTTTGCTCCTATCTCCCCCGAATACATCATTAGAGTTGGCAATTCCATGAAGGTTCCATCCAAACAGGTTGTCCCATTTTCATCGTGAACAATCAAGGGCAAAATCTCCTCTCTCGCCCCTGCTCTTGCGAATCAGTGCAACCATTCCTTTGCTACTGGTTCTTTCCATCCTCACTTCCTTGTGCGGCACATCCTTACAATACAATCTACAGATCTTTCCAGCCCAGCCAGCTACCACCCCATGTCCATCACCCACTTCCTGGGAAAACTGCTCGACAAGTTGGACCTCCCCCAACTCAAAGCCCATACAGAACTGGTTGGTGGTCTACATGACCACCAGTGGGGATTTCAAGCTTCCTGAGCCATGGACGCTGCTCTCCTGAATACCCTTGACAAACTGCTTGCATCCTTCAATTCAAAATCCAATGCTGTCCTCATCCTCCTTGATCTCTCTTCTGCATTTGACACAGTGAACCATTCCATCCTCATAAAAAATCTCCATGATACACTTGGTATCTCTACTGGGCACTGGACTGGCTTAGCTCATTCCTAATCGACCATTCCTCCAAAACCATTATTGGCCATTTCACCTCCCCTACTTCCACCTTCACCTGTGGCTGTACAGCAGAGCTCCATTATTTTGCCTTGCCTCTTTAACATATACATTTCCCTGCTGGAACGCGTCATTGCCTCCTTCTCCCCCAAATGTCAATGCTATGCTAACAACACACAACTCTTCAAAATTCCTACTGATGCCCTTGCATCTTCCTTCATCCCTGACTGCCTCTCCGCCATCCAGGCATGGTGCACTGCAAATAACATCTGCTTCTATGCCAGAAAAACCTACAGTCCCCCTGTTGGATCCCCTGCACCCTACATATTCCCTTAACTCTGGCCCTCCTCTGTGGGCTCCCACCCTGCACCCTCCTCTGAAGCCAGGATTCTTGGAGTCATCTTCGACTCCACCCTTTCCTTAATCCCTCACATTCAGGACAGTGTCACTAATTCCCACTTTCAGCTCTTCCTTCTCCAAGTAACTGCACCCTTCCATACCTTCACCCAGAGACTCAATGTTACCCACGCTCAGGTTCTCTCCAGACCAGACTCCTCCTTAATCTTCCTTTGTCCACCCTGCCATTCCTCCAGCGTACCCAGAATAGGGCAGCCAGACTTATCCTTGGCCTCAGGCCCAGGGACTGCATCTCTCCTGCTCTGCAAAGCCTTCACTGACTCACGGTCTCTGCACGGATTAAATTAAAATTCATCTGTATCATCCACAAGGCTATCTGGGGCCGGTGGCCACTCTATTTTCAACACTTCCGGATCAAATAGTCCCCTTCTAGACTCCTGGCTTGCTCTGGCACCAACTCCCTTCGTGTGAAGCGGTTTGCTAAACAGAAAGCTGGTGGTAGATCAGTTTCCTTGGCGGCTCATCCAGGTGGGCCAGGGGCGTGTGGATGCTTTCACTCGTAGAAGCTAGAGTGCTCCCCCTCCTAGGTTTAAGGGCTGCTGGTAGTCTTATTTATGCTTGCCAATGTTCTATGGTGTTGTTTGCCAAGGTCAGGTCACCCTCCGCTGGTCTATCTAAGGAGTAGCAGGCTGTTCATGTGGGGTTGGGCCCAGTCACTCCAACCCAGCAGGGCCCACGCACCCCCGGGACAGACCGATCCACCTCCTCACAGTCCTGAGTGGAGGTGGGTATGTGTTCCTGCCCAGTGTGCTGTGCAGTCTTGCAGTTCCTCTTCTGGCCTCTGTGTCCCTAGGTAGGCCCTCCAATCTGGTTCTCATGGGATGGGGGGGCACCTCCAAGAGCAGGGGGCCTTCTCGCTGAGATGTTTTGGAAATTTTGCTGGCTCTAGTTGCAGACTTACATGATCTTCTGCGCAGTCTGCTTGGTGTCAGCAGGCAGGGTCCAAGCCGGGACAGTCTGTCCCACCTCCTCACAATGCTGGGTGGGGGCGGGTATGTGTTCCTACCCACTATGCTGTGCTGTCTTGCAGCTCTTCTTCTGGACTCTGTGTTTCGGGTTGGTCTCTCCCACCTGATTTGCGTGTGCCAGGGGGAACCTGTGAGAGTGGAGGGGCCTTTCCACAGAGATGTGTCAGAGCGCTTGCTGGCTCGCAGGATGAACCTCTGTGCTTCTCTGCGCAGCAGGCCGTGGTCAATCCGGTAACTCCAGGTGGAAGCGCTCACTGGGAGTCCACTGCTTCACTTTACACTGCGTCAAGCTTGGGGTCGCAATCAGCCTGAGGGAGAGTGCTTCCCCGCCGCATCCCTTACCTCAGGTGCATCTCCGCCTATGCTCATTCCCCCTTGCACACCAGGTGCCAATGTTCGTTGCTCCTTGAGGTCACAGGCTGATCGCTGGAACCATTGCTTGTGGGCTGTCTCCCTCCGAAATGACTTCTGTGCGCTCACGGGCTCAGCTCACCTTGCATTGCGCTCACGGGCTCAGCTCACCTTGCATGCCGGGGCTGAGGGATGGCATGGGCATCCGACTGTCACAGGGTCTCTTTCCAACGTGTCATATCTTCGGTATTCCGGGTGCTCACGAGCTCCAACTTTGCTTGAGTGTGCCTCAGTTGTTGTTATCAGATTGGGTGAACCAGGTCTGCCAAGTGGGGGCTCAAAGAGGGGGCTCAGGTCCCTTTCTCTCTCATGGCGATGGAGTGACACCAAGAAGTTACCACATCTCTGCGCCCCCTGGCGGCCAATCCTGCTGCAGCCTTTTTTGACTTACATGTGGTCTTCCCTCTTCACTGGAACTGTAAGCAGTGGTTGTTCAGATTGCACCTCCACACATTAAAGGTGCTGCCACCAACAGCCAAAGTCTTGAAACACCTGCATTAGTGGAGCAGTCCATTTGAAGAGTCAACAGAAATGCCAGAGAGGTTCAGAAAGGAGGCCTTTCATGAAGTGTCTACAGATGTGCTGCTCCCATCTCCAGCAGTACCATTTTCAGCGCCGATTATTCCATGAATCAGGCCCAATGTGTATCCTATTGCAAGCTATTGCAGATGGAAGCTTCCAATATACCATCCTAAACTTTTGCAAACTCTAATTTGAATAAGCACCTCATAGAGTTCCATTAAGACAATATAGAGGATACCTATAGGAAGTTTAATTTCCATCAAACTGTACAAACCCAAGGCCTTTAATCTGTGCACAGGTATCTGCTGTAGAAAAGTATGTCTGCATCACTCTCTTCCCCTTCTGTTACTTTCTCTGTTCCAGACAAATCCACCCAACCTCTTCCTATCCTATCATATCTGTAGAACTGCAAAGTAATGTGTTTGAAATAATACCCAAGTGTATCATGGACACTTTCAATGAGGATGGAATGGTTCACTGTGTCAAATGCAGAAGAGAGATCAAGGAGGATGAGGACAGCAGTGGATTTTGAATTTAGGGATGCAAGCAGTTCCTCAAGGGTTTTCAAGAGAGCAGTGCCCATGGCTCAGTAGCTTGGAATCCACACTGGTGGTCATGTAGACCGCCAACCAGTTCTGTATGGGTTTTAAGTTGGAGGAGGTCCAACTTCTCGAGCAGTTTTCCCATGAATGGGTGATGTAAATGGGGCGGTAGTTGGCTGGGCTGGAAGGGTCTGCAGATGGTATTATAAGGATGTGCCACACAAGGGAGTGCTTGTGGGAGGATGGAAAAGAACCCGTAGCAAAGGAGTGGTTGCATACATCAGCAAGAGCAGGGGCGAGAGAGGAGATGTTGCCCTTCATTGTTCGCGATGAGCATGGGACAACCTGTTTGGAAGAGACCTTCATGGAGTTGCTAACTCCGATGACTTCTTTGAGGGAGACAGGATCAAAGGAGGAGAAGGAGAAAGGAGGAAGATGAGTGGTAATGGGGGACAAAAGGGGGTTGTTTAGGAAGAGTGCCTGACAAGGATGTTCAGTATGTCCATTGTTTTTTAAAAGAAGTGAGAGGCAAGTGCATTACAAAGGGACTGTGAAGGATTAGGGGCATACGATACAGCAGATGGGTTTGCAAGTTCCCTGCACATTTTGCAGAGTTCAGCCGTGATGCAAAGCACAAGAATACAAGTACACAAATACTCACCTCTTGCACTCCTCGTAAGATCATGCTTGCTGCATCAATTCACAGGGGCTGATGTCAGAATGAAAGGCTGGCCACAGAGACAACTGCCATGGAAGACATAAGCAGACAACACAAAGCAATGTGATACAGCAAGCAAGGATAAATGCATGCTAAATGCACAGAGTGCCACTTTTAGTGACGGGTAGCAACGCTGCACACCAGGTGGGTGCAGGGTAGCTGCAGTTAAACATGCCAGCCATTGCTGGGGCTAGGCATGATTCTCAAAGCACCAATCACCCCTTTTTTGTATAGCCACGGCTAAAATATTCAGAACACTTGACGTACCATTTGCTGGTATATGGCCACGGTGGCACAGAGTGCCAATTTTACCCGCGGGTAACAATGCCGCACAACGGGTGGGTGCTGGGTAGTCGTGGTTTTTAGATTAAAAAACCTGAGTATGAAATAGGAATGACAAAGAGTCAGTAATGATTGATACAATGGTAGTTAAAGTGTGTCACTACAGTATATGACTGCTCATGGAGTTATGTAAAGTGGATGATGAAAAGAAAAACACAGCATACGTAGTAGTTAGGAGCAGAGCATGGGTTTAATTTAGCTGCATGCAAACAAGTTCATATACATGAGTGTCCTTCTATCTGCAAAAAATGAAAACACAATTAGTTAAAGAATACACTGCATGAAAAACAATTCAATACATTTTTGACCCTCATATATAGTGCAATAAATACACAATATAAAATACAACATTGGTGCACAGTACACTGTTGTTCTCTTTGCACATGCTGATCATTGGGAAAAAAATCCAACTTGGATAAAAAAAAACATACTTCTGGATCGTCTGACCCATACTGGGCTGCAGCCTTTTTTTTTTTTTAAACTTGAGATTGTTATTACCGATAACCAGTTTTACATATCAAAGTGTAGCAATACAGGTTGACAAAGTAAACGCTCTCTTCACCCCCACATGTCTCCCTCTACAATCAAATAAAGATAAGTGGTTTTGTGCATCACTTCCATGTGGACCACGTGTCTCTATTTCTCAGCTGAGAACATTGTTCCTATTCGAGTTCCCAAGCTGGCCAGGCTCAAGCCTGTTTTGCTCTTCCAGCAGGGAACTACCAAGTCTCCTCAGGCTATATCTGTCTTGTTGGACCATCATCTTCCCATTCTGTCCACCTGCACATCATTTTATAGTTACCTCTCCTTCTCCCCTCACTTCTCAGTTACCTTTGCCCTGGCGTAGTGTTAAGGTGTTCCACACCCTCTAGTGCATGTCCCATCCCCATTTGCATGTGGCTGAGTTCCATCCCCCCCTGAATGCGCTCATTTCGTCATTCACTATGGGCGTCAGCTTATCCATCAAGTACATGTCTCTTAGTTGCTGCATCCATTCCCCTTTATGTGGGTCTGTTGCTCCCAACCATTGTTGGGTCAATGCCACCCTGCCCGCCCTTAACATCGTTTCCCATATTCTCGGGTGTCTGTAAGTATCGGAGTCCCTTAGAGGGAGCCCCAATAGCATCTGAAGGGGGTTGAGGGCCTCACTTATGATCTCAGACATCTGCCCTAGAAGGTCTTTCCAGTACAGTTGGATGCACAGACAGTACCACCACATGTGCTCTCTCGAGCCTACTGAATCACACCCCCTTGGACACAACATGAACGACCCCGCAAACATTCAGGAAATCTTCAGGGGGTCTCTATGCCACCCTTGCATTATTTTGAAGTTGTGTTACATGGCTGCTGTAAAGAGGATTCCGTGAAATGCTATTGTATAAACCTTCCCCGAATCCTCCTCTGTAATTTCATCCCCAGCTAGTTTGTTCCAGTTTTTTTAAAAACCTTGCCTGCTTGCCTTGTCACTTGTGTTCAAAATCTTGTAAAGTTTAGACACAATACCTCTCCTCGTTTGTGAGATGTCCAGTGCTTTCTCAAATGGTGTGAGCGGGCGTCTTAACTTGTCCCCCCATCTGTGATCGGTTAAAATTCCCTTAAGATGTAAATATTCGAATATGGTAATCTTGTCGCCCCCTAACACCTCTGCCAATGCTCAATAGTCTAGGAACACCTCACCCCTGAACAGCTGTCCCACCCTCTCCAATCCTCTCTCAGGGCATGTTTGTGCATTGCAGAAACCTTTGTCCCCCAATCCTATATCTGGGCCCCAAACTAAAAACATTTGGGAAGTCCATGTGGACAGGTTCTCTGTGTGTCTTCCCCCCTCCAAAGGGACCAAAATACTCCCAGGCTAGGGTGGTCCTTTAGCCTATTCTGTACACTCCTATGGGGGGCCCATAGTAAATCCCTTACTTTGGCCGGGTGTGTGTCCATGTCTTCTAGATATGTCCAATATGTCCCCAGGTCGTCTCGCATGTGTTTCAAGATCACTCTCAGTTGGGCCGCCTTATGGTATAGAGGTAAGTCTGGGAGGCCGAAGCCTCCCTCTTCCCTCGGAAGGAAGAGGGTGGATCGCTTGATCCTTGGAGTCTTAGTCTGCCAGACAAATTTCTGTACACTGTGGTGAAGGTCTATGAAGAAAGTCTCAGGGATTCTTGTGGGTAGGGCCGTAAACAGGTATAGATGTCGAGGGATGATATTCATTTTTATCGCTGTCATGCCTCCATACCAGGATAGTATTATAGTGCCCCACCACTTCAAGTTGACTTTTATTGCCACCAACAGAGATTCAAAGTTTACTGCTGCAAGTGTTGATAGGTTTTGTACCAGCTGTACCCCTATGTATGTGATTGCTAATTTTTCCACTCTTACCCCTAACATTCAGCCACTTTGGTCTAGGCCTAAGTCGACTGCACGGAGTGGAATCAGTACCGATTTAGATTCATTAATGCGTAAGTCTGAGAAGGAACCAAAGGAGTCAATAAGGGAGAATAGGACCAGGAGTGAGGCGGGCGTGTCCACAAGGTATCCCAGTATGTCATCCGTAAATAGGGAAAGTGTAAACTCAACTTCCCCTCTCTGGATACCCTTTATTCTCTGGTGATTCCTTATTACAATTGCCAGGGGTTCCATCGTGAGCGTGTACAATAAGGGGGACAAAGGACACCCCTTTCTTGCTTTCTTGTACCTCTAGTTAGCCGGAAGGAAGCTGTCAGTTCCCCGTTAACCTGGATCAGTGCACTTGGTCCCTGTACAGAGCCCCCACTCATTTCCGGATGTTTTCCCCTATTCTCATTTTTGCTAGGAGGATAGTCATGTACATTCTCTCCACCCTGTCAAAGGCTTTCTCAGAGTCGAGCGAGAGGAGGCACGTATCAAGATCAGCCTCTTGTGAATAGTGCATCCGGTTAATTGTCTTCCGGATGTTATCCATCCTTGGCACCCACGAATGAAGTTGTCATGGTCACTATGGACCAGAGTTGGCAAGACCCCCTCAAGCCTCTTACACAACAGCTTCGCCATGATTTTTTCATCGGTATTGAGTAGGGAGATTGGTCGATACGTGAGCACTGTGTCAGGTCCTTGCCCTCTTTTGGGAGTACCACTATGATGGCCCCATCATTGTCTCAGGGAGCGTCCCTCCCTCTGGAACCACAATGAATACTTTGACCAGGTGTGGGGTCACAGTGGATTGGTACATCTTAAAAAATTGCAGTGAAAACCTGTCTTCCCTGGCTTTGTACCCCCTTCATTGTCTTGATTGCCTGGATGACTTCCCCCTCCGTCACTGGGGATTCCAGATCCAAGGCGGTATCTCTGGCTAGTCCGGGTATAGCAAGTTGTGCTAGGAAGTTCTCTATATGGGATTCATCTCCATCAAATTCTGACTTGTATAACAGTTCATAAAATTGTTTAAAGGTCGTCCCTATACTCACGGTATCATATTGCATTGTCCCTCTGTCGGTCCTTATGCCCCTAACCATCTTACTTTTCTGGGCTTCCCTCAACTTCCATGTCAATAGTTTGTCCACTTTGTCACCCTTTTCATAATATTTCTTTTTAGAAACGCCTGGATGACTTCCCCCTCCGTCACTGGGGCTTCCAGATCCGAGGTGGTATCTCTGGCTAGTCCCGGTATGGCAAGTTGTGCTAGGAAGTTCTCTATATGGGATTCATCTCCATCAAATTCTGACTTGTATAACAGTTCATAAAATCGTTTAAAGGTCGTCCCTATACTCACAGTATCATATTGCATTGTCCCTCCGTCAGTCCTTATGCTTCTAACCATCTTACTTTTCTGGGCTTCCCTCAACTTCCATGCCAATAGTTTGTCCACTTTGTCACCCTTTTCATAATATTTCTTTTTAGAAACGCTAGTTTCTTTTCAGTCTTGCTCAGCAACAAATCTTTTAGTTGGGCTTTATAATTCTCTCGAGTCTTCGTCTGGACTAGGGAGATGTAACCTCCCGGGACTCGTCCTGGCTGGAGCTCAGCGATTATCCCCCTTAGGACGTCTTCCTGTTTCTTCACCTCCCTCTTCTTTTGGGACCCTATCCATATTACAACCCTGCAAACCGTGGCCTTGAATGCATCCCATAAGGTGTGTGGACCCACCTCCCAGTTGTCATTTAGTTGGAAGTACTCTTATATGTTAGTGAGCACCGTTTGAGCTATCTCCTTGTCTTTCAGGAGGGAGTCATTACACTTCCATCTCCCTCTTTGCCGGAGTCCCCTCTCAGTGCAGCATGCACAAGATTGTGAACTGACTAAGGGACTGGGTCCACTCAGGACCCCTCTATGTGTCCTGATATGAGCTGTCAACCAGGATGTAGTTGATCCTTGAGAAGAATTCATGGACTCTCGAGTAGTACGTGAAGGTGGGGTCCCTCGAGGCTGGGGGGGGTCATGGAGTCCACCAAGCCAAGTCTGAGTTGATCCTGTGGACATTTTGTGATGTGGTTTCATCTAAGGGGTGGGTCCCTGTGCAGCCACCCTCCTCCTATCTTTGGAGGATCCATTACCATATTGAAGTCCCCTGCTACTATGAGAGTGCCTCCCTAAAAGAGTTGCAACTTATCCATGACTTTCTCCCAGAAGGGTATCTGATCTTCGTTCGGGCAGTATATAACTTCCAGTGTTAGTGGGGTTTCTTGGATATCCCCTCTGATAAACATGTAGTGGCAGTCTGGGTCCCTTAGTGTTGCTTCCATCTTGAACCCCAGTGTGTCCGACATAATGATTGCCACCCCTGATGCTTGATGGACCTCCCCCATCCCGCTCCAAGGAGAGTTGGTTCTTTCCCCCTCACCCAGTGTGTTTCCTGTAGGAAGAGTGGGTCTAGCTTAGCTTGTGAGAATTCCTGAGCCAGAAGAGATATTTTTGTCAGTGAATTGACTCTCCTCGCATTCAAACAGCCTATCCCCAAGGTTGGTAAAATATCAGCCATTAGGCCGTCGGATAGTCTCTCTTTCGCCGGGCACCTTGCGAATTGCAGAACTGTTCCAGGATCTTTCTATTGCTGTTTGAAGCCCCGAATATGAACTATTCCATGCGCTAGAAACCACTAAAACTGAAACCCCCAACACCCCCGACCCCCTGTAAACCCTTCCCCCAACCCCTGAATGGAGAAACTTCTCCCCTGAGTCCTCTCCAATATCTCCCTGGGTTACCTTTCACCCCCTCCTCACGGTCTTCACTCCTCCCACCTCCCCCGGTGCCCAGTCAGAGAATCCAACCATTTCTGGTACGTGACTGGACCACCAACCCATGTGGTCCTCCGGGCTAATCCTCAGCAATGCTCAATGGGGTGAGCCCCCCACCCCCAGAACCATCCTGATAACCATTAGACCTCCTCCTCCCCCCCCCATCTTCTCCAGCATAGCCATGTATGCGTCTTCCCTCCAGCCCCTGGTCCCAGCACCCTGCTTGTTCCCCCCAGGATATTGCCGGCACAGAGGAATCCCAATGTCTGTGGCACCCATCAAACTGAGCATTAACAGGGTGAAGCCAGAAGTGACATCCTAACCTTGATGGTATGAGGGGTCACAGTTGTGCGGTGGTGTGTTCAATTTCTTAAATTTTCACGAGCCTTGGACTGTCTCCTGTCTCTCGGCAGTCCTCTCCCATTCCTCCCTTCAAAGGCTTCTCCAGAGGATTTTCTCTGTCCGTCCGGGGTCTCCACATATTCTTGGATTACTCCTTTGATGTCTTCTTCAGAGACCAGTCTGGACTGTTGGCCCATATATTCAAAAATGAGTGAGAAGGGGAAGCCCCAGTGATAACATATCACCTTTTCTCATAGGCACTGCGTCAGTAGGGCACATATCCTTCTCCTAGCTATGGTGAATGAGGAGAGGTGCTGAAAGATCATAATTGCTGCATTGTTGTAGGTGATTGTGGCAGATTTCCCGGCTTCCTCCAAAATCTTTACCTTTTCGGTATAGTAGTGGAAGCGGACCAGGACAGATCGTGGCCCGCCAGTTCTGCCTCCTGCCCTGTGCTCTCTATCTATGGTGGGTTCATTTGTCGCCTAATCGCCGAACAGTAGGTGGACCAAGTCTTTAACAGCCCGACAGATATCTCTTTTCGTCTCCCCTTCTAGCTCTGGAAGGCTGAAGAACCTAAGGTTGTTCCTCCACTCCCTGTTTCGAAGTCGCCCATTTGTAGAGTCTTTTCCTTGTCCCTCTTTTCCAGGACGGACAATCTAGTGTCGATCTAGTGCCTCCAGTATGTCCACCGAGGATTGATTAGATTCCAAACCCTGTATTCTTTCCTCCATCTTGCCCACTCTTTGGTCCATCTTTTCCAGTCTGTGGCCAATGTCGGCCCTCATGTCCTTGACTACTTGTATTAGTGCTGCAATGTCTCTCTTTGTGGACATGGTGTCGTCTGCTTGGTGTGCCATTTTGTGGAGGGTCCTGCCTCCCGGTCTCTCCAGTGTTTCTTGGAAAAAAGATTCCTGCAGGGCCTCCTTCCAGCTCATCCAGGTGGGCCAGGGGCGTGTGGATGCTTTCACTCGTAGAAGCTAGAGTGCTCCCCCTCCTAGGTTAAAGGGCTGCTGGTAGTCTTATTTATGCTTGCCAATGTTCTATGGTGTT
The DNA here is from genome assembly GCF_040938575.1 of Ambystoma mexicanum. Taxonomy (NCBI): domain Eukaryota; kingdom Metazoa; phylum Chordata; class Amphibia; order Caudata; family Ambystomatidae; genus Ambystoma; species Ambystoma mexicanum. The sequence continues at coordinate 588,657,480 of NC_090924.1, forward strand.
GTTTGCCAAGGTCAGGTCACCCTCCGCTGGTCTATCTAAGGAGTAGCAGGCTGTTCATGTGGGGTTGGGCCCAGTCACTCCAACCCAGCAGGGCCCACGCACCCCCGGGACAGACCGATCCACCTCCTCACAGTCCTGAGTGGAGGTGGGTATGTGTTCCTGCCCAGTGTGCTGTGCAGTCTTGCAGTTCCTCTTCTGGCCTCTGTGTCCCTAGGTAGGCCCTCCAATCTGGTTCTCATGGGATGGGGGGGCACCTCCAAGAGCAGGGGGCCTTCTCGCTGAGATGTTTTGGAAATTTTGCTGGCTCTAGTTGCAGACTTACATGATCTTCTGCGCAGTCTGCTTGGTGTCAGCAGGCAGGGTCCAAGCCGGGACAGTCTGTCCCACCTCCTCACAATGCTGGGTGGGGGCGGGTATGTGTTCCTACCCACTCTGCTGTGCTGTCTTGCAGCTCTTCTTCTGGACTCTGTGTTTCGGGTTGGTCTCTCCCACCTGATTTGCGTGTGCCAGGGGGAACCTGTGAGAGTGGAGGGGCCTTTCCACAGAGATGTGTCAGAGCGCTTGCTGGCTCGCAGGATGAACCTCTGTGCTTCTCTGCGCAGCAGGTCGTGGTCAATCCGGTAACTCCAGGTGGAAGCGCTCACTGGGAGTCCACTGCTGCACTTTACACTGCGTCAAGCTTGGGGTCGCAATCAGCCTGAGGGAGAGTGCTTCCCCGCCGCATCCCTTACCTCAGGTGCATCTCCGCCTATGCTCATTCCCCCTTGCACACCAGGTGCCAATGTTCGTTGCTCCTTGAGGTCACAGGCTGATCGCTGGAACCATCGCTTGTGGGCTGTCTCCCTCCGAAATGACTTCTGTGCGCTCACAGGCTCAGCTCACCTTGCATGCCGGGGCTGAGGGATGGCATGGGCATCCGACTGTCACAGGGTCTCTTTCCAACGTGTCATATCTTCGGTATTCCGGGTGCTCACGAGCTCCAACTTTGCTTGAGTGTGCCTCAGTTGTTGTTATCAGATTGGGTGAACCAGGTCTGCCAAGTGGGGGCTCAAAGAGGGGGCTCAGGTCCCTTTCTCTCTCATGGCGATGGAGTGACACCAAGAAGTTACCACATCTCTGCGCCCCCTGGCGGCCAATCCTGCTGCAGCCTTTTTTGACTTACATGTGGTCTTCCCTCTTCACTGGAACTGTAAGCAGTGGTTGTTCAGATTGCACCTCCACACATTAAAGGTGCTGCCACCAACAGCCAAAGTCTTGAAACACCTGCATTAGTGGAGCAGTCCATTTGAAGAGTCAACAGAAATGCCAGAGAGGTTCAGAAAGGAGGCCTTTCATGAAGTGTCTACAGATGTGCTGCTCCCATCTCCAGCAGTACCATTTTCAGCGCCGATTATTCCATGAATCAGGCCCAATGTGTATCGTATTGCAAGCTATTGCAGATGGAAGCTTCCAATATACCATCCTAAACTTTTGCAAACTCTAATTTGATTAAGCACCTCATAGAGTTCCATTAAGACAATATAGAGGATACCTATAGGAAGTTTAATTTCCATCAAACTGTACAAACCCAAGGCCTTTAATCTGTGCACATGTATCTGCTGTAGAAAAGTATGTCTGCATCACTCTCTTCCCCTTCTGTTACTTTCTCTGTTCCAGCCAAATCCACCCAACCTCTTCCTATCCTATCATATCTGTAGAACTGCAAAGTAATGTGTTTGAAATAATACCCAAGTGTATCATGGACACTTTCAATGAGGATGGAATGGTTCACTGTGTCAAATGCAGAAGAGAGATCAAGGAGGATGAGGACAGCAGTGGATTTTGAATTTAGGGATGCAAGCAGTTCCTCAAGGGTTTTCAAGAGAGCAGTGCCCATGGCTCAGTAGCTTGGAATCCACACTGGTGGTCATGTAGACCACCAACCAGTTCTGTATGGGTTTTAAGTTGGAGGAGGTCCAACTTCTCGAGCAGTTTTCCCATGAATGGGTGATGTAAATGGGGCGGTAGTTGGCTGGGCTGGAAGGGTCTGCAGATGGTATTATAAGGATGTGCCACACAAGGGAGTGCTTGTGGGAGGATGGAAAAGAACCCGTAGCAAAGGAGTGGTTGCATACATCAGCAAGAGCAGGGGCGAGAGAGGAGATGTTGCCCTTCATTGTTCGCGATGAGCATGGGACAACCTGTTTGGAAGAGACCTTCATGGAGTTGCCAACTCCGATGACTTCTTTGAGGGAGACAGGATCAAAGGAGGAGAAGGAGAAAGGAGGAAGATGAGTGGTAATGGGGGACAAAAGGGGGTTGTTTAGGAAGAGTGCCTGACAAGGATGTTCAGTATGTCCATTGTTTTTTAAAAGAAGTGAGAGGCAAGTGCATTACAAAGGGACTGTGAAGGATTAGGGGCATAAGATACAGCAGATGGGTTTGCAAGTTCCCTGCACATTTTGCAGAGTTCAGCCGTGATGCAAAGCACAAGAATACAAGTACACAAATACTCACCTCTTGCACTCCTCGTAAGATCATGCTTGCTGCATCAATTCACAGGGGCCGATGTCAGAATGAAAGGCTGGCCACAGAGACAACTGCCATGGAAGACATAAGCAGACAACACAAAGCAATGTGATACAGCAAGCAAGGATAAATGCATGCTAAATGCACAGAGTGCCACTTTTAGTGACGGGTAGCAACGCTGCACACCAGGTGGGTGCAGGGTAGCTGAAGTTAAACATGCCAGCCATTGCTGGGGCTAGGCATGATTCTCAAAGCACCAATCACCCCTTTTTTGTATAGCCACGGCTAAAATATTCAGAACACTTGACGTACCATTTGCTGGTATATGGCCACGGTGGCACAGAGTGCCAATTTTACCCGCGGGTAACAATGCCGCACAACGGGTGGGTGCTGGGTAGTCCTGGTTTTTAGATTAAAAAACCTGAGTATGAAATAGGAATGACAAAGAGTCAGTAATGATTGATACAATGGTAGTTAAAGTGTGTCACTACAGTATATGACTGCTCATGGAGTTATGTAAAGTGGATGATGAAAAGAAAAACACAGCATACGTAGTAGTTAGGAGCAGAGCATGGGGTTAATTTAGCTGCATGCAAAGAAGTTCATATACATGAGTGTCCTTCTATCTGCAAAAAAAGAAAACACAATTAGTTAAAGAATACACTGCATGAAAAACAATTCAATACATTTTTGACCCTCATATATAGTGCAATAAATACACAATATAAAATACAACATTGGTGCACAGTACACTGTTGTTCTCTTTGCACATGCTGATCATTGGGTCATTGGGAAAAAAATCCAACTTGGATAAAAAAAAACATACTTCTGGATGGTCTGACCCATACTGGGCTGCAGCCTTTTTTTTTTTTAAACTTGAGATTGTTATTACCGATAACCAGTTTTACATATCAAAGTGTAGCAATACAGGTTGACAAAGTAAACGCTCTCTTCACCCCCACATGTCTCCCTCTACAATCAAATAAAGATAAGTGGTTTTGTGCATCACTTCCATGTGGACCACGTGTCTCTATTTCTCAGCTGAGAACATTGTTCCTATTCGAGTTCCCAAGCTGGCCAGGCTCAAACCTGTTTTGCTCTTCCAGCAGGGAACTACCAAGTCTCCTCAGGCTATATCTGTCTTGTTGGACCATCATCTTCCCATTCTGTCCACCTGCACATCATTTTATAGTTACCTCTCCTTCTCCCCTCACTTCTCAGTTACCTTTGCCCTGGCGTAGTGTTAAGGTGTCCCACACCCTCTAGTGCATGTCCCATCCCCATTTGCATGTGGCTGAGTTCCATCCCCCCCTGAATGCGCTAATTTCGTCATTCACTATGGGCGTCAGCTTATCCATCAAGTACATGTCTCTTAGTTGCTGCATCCATTCCCCTTTATGTGGGTCTGTTGCTCCCAACCATTGTTGGGTCAATGCCACCCTGCCCGCACTTAACATCGTTTCCCATATTCTCGGGTGTCTGTAAGTATCAGAGTCCCTCAGAGGGAGCCCCAATAGCATCTGAAGGGGGTTGAGGGCCTCACTTATGATCTCAGACATCTGCCCTAGAAGGTCTTTCCAGTACAGTTGGATGCACAGACAGTACCACCACATGTGCTCTCTCGAGCCTACTGAATCACACCCCCTTGGACACAACATGAACAACCCTGCAAACATTCAGGAAATCTTCAGGGGGTCTCTATGCCACCCTTGCATTATTTTGAAGTTGTGTTCCATGGCTGCTGTAAAGAGGATTCCGTGAAATGCTATTGTATAAACCTTCCCCGAATCCTCCTCTGTAATTTCATCCCCAGCTAGTTTGTTCCAGTTGTTTTAAAAACCTTGCCTGCTTGCCTTGTCACTTGTGTTCAAAATCTTGTAAAGTTTAGACACAATACCTCTCCTCGTTTGTGAGATGTCCAGTGCTTTCTCAAATGGTGTGAGCGGGCGTCTTAACTTGTCCCCCCATCTGTGATCGGTTAAAATTCCCTTAAGATGTAAATATTTGAATATGGTAATCTTGTCGCCCCCTAACACCTCTGCCAATGCTCAATAGTCTAGGAACACCTCACCCTTGAACAGCTGTCCCACCCTCTCCAATCCTCTCTCAGGGCATGTTTGTGCATTGCAGAAACCTTTGTCCCCCAATCCTATATCTGGGCCCCAAACTAAAAACATTTGGGAAGTCCATGTGGACAGGTTCTCTGTGTGTCTTCCCCCCTCCAAAGGGACCAAAATACTCCCAGGCTAGGGTGGTCCTTTAGCCTATTCGGTACACTCCTATGGGGGGCCTATAGTAAATCCCTTACTTTGGCCGGGTGTGTGTCCATGTCTTCTAGATATGTCCAATATGTCCCCAGGTCGTCTCGCATGTGTTCCAAGATCACTCTCAGTTGGGCCGCCTTATGGTATAGAGGTAAGTCTGGGAGGCCGAAGCCTCCCTCTTCCCTCGGAAGGAAGAGGGTGGATCGCTTGATCCTTGGAGTCTTAGTCTGCCAGACAAATTTCTGTACACTGTGGTGAAGGTCTATGAAGAAAGTCTCAGGGATTCTTGTGGGTAGGGCCGTAAACAGGTATAGATGTCGAGGGATGATATTCATTTTTATCGCTGTCATGCCTCCATACCAGGATAGTATTATAGTGCCCCACCACTTCAAGTTGACTTTTATTGCCACCAACAGAGATTCAAAGTTTACTGCTGCAAGTGTTGATAGGTTTTGTACCAGCTGTACCCCTATGTATGTGATTGCTAATTTTTCCACTCTTACCCCTAACATTCAGCCACTTTGGTCTAGGCCTAAGTCGACTGCACGGAGTGGAATCAGTACCGATTTAGATTTATTAATGTGTAAGTCTGAGAAGGAACCAAAGGAGTCAATAAGGGAGAATAGGACCAGGAGTGAGGAGGGCGTGTCCACAAGGTATCCCAGTATGTCATCTGTAAATAGGGAAAGTGTAAACTCAACTTCCCCTCTCTGGATACCCTTTATTCCCTGGTGATTCCTTATTACAATTGCCAGGGGTTCCATCGTGAGCGTGTACAAAAAGGGGGACAAAGGACACCCCTTTCTTGTACCTCTAGTTAGCCGGAAGGAAGCTGTCAGTTCCCCGTTAACCTGGATCAGTGCACTTGGTCCCTGTACAGAGCCCCCACTCATTTCCGGATGTTTTCCCCTATTCTCATTTTTTCTAGGAGGATAGTCATGTACATCCACTCCACCCTGTCAAAGGCTTTCTCAGAGTCGAGCGAGAGGAGGCACGTATCAAGATCAGCCTCTTGTGAATAGTGCATCCGGTTAATTGTCTTCCGGATGTTATCCATCCTTGGCACCCACGAATGAAGTTGTCATGGTCACTATGGACCAGAGTTGGCAAGACCCCCTCAAGCCTCTTACACAACAGCTTCGCCATGATTTTTTCATCAGTATTGAGTAGGGAGATTGGTCGATACGTGAGCACTGTGTCAGGTCCTTGCCCTCTTTTGGGAGTACCACTATGATGGCCCCATCATTGTCTCAGGGAGGGTCCCTCCCTCTGTAACCACAATGAATACTTTGACCAGATGTGGGGCCACAGTGGATTGGTACATCTTAAAAAATTGCAGTGAAAACCTGTCTTCCCTGGCTTTGTACCCCCTTCATTGTCTTGATTGCCTGGATGACTTCCCCCTCCGTCACTGGGGATTCCAGATCCAAGGCAGTATCTCTGGCTAGTCCGGGTATAGCAAGTTGTGCTAGGAAGTTCTCTATATGGGATTCATCTCCATCAAATTCTGACTTGTATAACAGTTCATAAAATTGTTTAAAGGTCGTCCCTATACTCACGGTATCATATTGCATTGTCCCTCTGTCGGTCCTTATGCCCCTAACCATCTTACTTTTCTGGGCTTCCCTCAACTTCCATGTCAATAGTTTGTCCACTTTGTCACCCTTTTCATAATATTTCTTTTTAGAAACGCTAGTTTCTTTTCAGTCTTGCTCAGCAACAAATCTTTTAGTTTGGCTTTATAATTCTCTCGAGTCTTCGTCTGGTCTAGGGAGATGTAACCTCCCGGGACTCGTCCTGGCTGGAGCTCAGCGATTATCCCCCTTAGGACGTCTTCCTGTTTCTTCACCTCCCTCTTCTTTTGGGACCCTATCCATATTACAACCCTGCAAACCGTGGCCTTGAATGCATCCCATAAGGTGTGTGTACCCACCTCCCAGTTGTCATTTAGTTGGAAGTACTCTTATATGTTAGTGAGCACCGTTTGAGCTATCTCCTTGTCTTTCAGGAGGGAGTCATTACACTTCCATCTCCCTCTTTGCCGGAGTCCCCTCTCAGTGCAGCATGCACAAGATTGTGAACTGACTAAGGGACTGGGTCCACTCAGGACCCCTCTATGTGTCCTGATATGAGCTGTCAACCAGGATGTAGTTGATCCTTGAGAAGAATTCATGGACTCTCGAGTAGTACGCGAAGGTGGGGTCCCTCGAGGCTGGGGGGGGCCATGGAGTCCACCAAGCCAAGTCCGAGTTGATCCTGTGGACATTTTGTGATGTGGTTTCATCTAAGGGGTGGGTCCCTGTGCAGCCACCCTCCTCCTATCTTTGGAGGATCCATTACCATATTGAAGTCCCCTGCTACTATGAGAGTGCCTCCCTAAAAGAGTTGCAACTTATCCATGACTTTCTCCCAGAAGGGTATCTGATCTTCGTTCGGGCAGTATATAACTTCCAGTGTTAGTGGGGTTTCTTGGATATCCCCTCTGATAAACATGTAGTGTCAGTCTGGGTCCCTTAGTGTTGCTTCCATCTTGAACCCCAGTGTGTCCGACATAATGATTGCCACCCCTGATGCTTGATGGACCCCCCCCATCCCGCCCCAAGGAGAGTTGGTTCTTTCCCCCTCACCCAGTGTGTTTCCTGTAGGAAGAGTGGGTCTAGCTTAGCTTGTGAGAATTCCTGAGCCAGAAGAGATATTTTTGTCAGTGAATTGACTCTCCTCGCATTCAAACAGCCTATCCCCAAGGTTGGTAAAATATCAGCCATTAGGCCGTCGGATAGTCTCTCTTTCGCCGGGCACCTTGCGAATTGCAGAACTGTTCCAGGATCTTTCTATTGCTGTTTGAATCCCCGAATATGAACTATTCCATGCGCTAGAAACCACTAAAACTGAAACCCCCAACACCCCCGACCCCCTGTAAACCCTTCCCCCAACCCCTGAATGGAGAAACTTCTCCCCTGAGTCCTCTCCAATATCTCCCTGGGTTACCTTCCACCCCCTCCTCACTGTCTTCACTCCTCCCACCTCCCCCGGTGCCCAGTCAGAGAATCCAACCATTTCTGGTACGTGACTGGACCACCAACCCATGTGGTCCTCCGGGCTAATCCTCAGCAATGCTCAATGGGGTGAACCCCCCACCCCCAGAACCATCCTGATAACCATTAGACCTCCTCCTCCCCCCATCTTCTCCAGCATAGCCATGTATGCGTCTTCCCTCCAGCCCCTGGTCCCAGCACCCTGCTTGTTCCCCCCAGGATATTGCCGGCACAGAGGAATCCCAATGTCTCTGGCACCCATCAAACTGAGCATTAACAGGGTGAAGCCAGAAGTGACATCCTAACCTTGATGGTATCAGGGGTCACAGTTGTGCGGTGGTGTGTTCAATTTCTTAAATTTTCACGAGCCTTGGACTGTCTCCTGTCTCTCTGCAGTCCTCTCCCATTCCTCCCTTCAGTGGCTTCTCCAGAGGGTTTTCTCTGTCCGTCCGGGGTCTCCACATATTCTTGGATTACTCCTTTGATGTCTTCTTCAGAGACCAGTCTGGACTGTTGGCCCATATATTCAAAAATGAGTGAGAAGGGGAAGCCCCAGTGATAACATATCACCTTTTCTCATAGGCACTGCGTCAGTAGGGCACATATCCTTCTCCTAGCTATGGTGAATGAGGAGAGGTGCTGAAAGATCATAATTGCTGCATTGTTGTAGGTGATTGTGGCAGATTTCCCGGCTTCCTCCAAAATCTTTACCTTTTCGGTATAGTAGTGGAAGCGGACCAGGACAGATCGTGGCCCGCCAGTTCTGCCTCCTGCCCTGTGCTCTCTATCTATGGTGGGTTCATTTGTCGCCTAATCGCCGAACAGTAGGTGGACCAAGTCTTTAACAGCCCGACAGATATCTCTTTTCGTCTCCCCTTCTAGCTCTGGAAGGCTGAAGAACCTAAGGTTGTTCCTCCACTCCCTGTTTCGAAGTCGCCCATTTGTAGAGTCTTTTCCTTGTCCCTCTTCTCCAGGACGGACAATCTAGTGTCGATCTAGTGCCTCCAGTATGTCCACCGAGGATTGATTAGATTCCAAACCCTGTATTCTTTCCTCCATCTTGCCCACTCTTTGGTCCATCTTTTCCAGTCTGTGGCCAATGTCGGCCCTCATGTCCTTGACTACTTGTATTAGTGCTGCAATGTCTCTCTTTGTGGACATGGTGTCGTCTGCTTGGTGTGCCATTTTGTGGAGGGTCCTGCCTCCCGGTCTCTCCAGTGTTTCTTGGAAAAAAGATTCCTGCAGGGCCTCCTTCCTTTTTATATTAATTTTGTAAAATGAAATTCTTCTCTTTTTCTCCAAAGTCTCACATATACACAAGCATGAAAATACAAAGCCAAAATAAGTCCCAAAAACCTACCAGGTCACTGACAATGGCCTTTGACCATGGCCAATGATTTTTCATTATACCTATACAAATAACTTTCAGAAAGAACTAAACACTGAAACCCCAAAATATATAGCTACCAGAACAGAACTTCTTGTACCCACAGTTATCTGTGGTGCCTTGTAGCCTTCGATATAGCCGTGAATATAGGCAAAAGGGCTGAAATAAAATGCTTTCCTATCTCACCAGCACCTCACCAAGTGCCCCCTCACCTCACCTGTGCCAGCTCCCCCAATCCCCAGATGGCCTCCTCACCTCCCCTGCCCCCTCCCTTTCCCCCCACAACACAAGCTGTTTCTGTGATGCAGTTTGCTTTCAGATGTCGGCTATTCGCGACTATAGCCAAGGCTACAGAAAGCTTTTGTGTTACAATTTCAGTCCCTAGACCCCCTCCAACTCCAAAATTTCACTTGGGCCCTCTAGCACCCCCTTTCTAGACCACCCGCACCTCTAGCCTGATGTCATTTGCGTGTTTTCTGACATGCAAATCGCTTTTTTCCTGTGTTTCATTTTCCCATATCCTCGGCTATAACTGCGGATATTGCTCGTATCGAGAGAGAAAAACAAGATGTCGGTCGTTTCATTTCTAAAAACACCCGGTTTCCGTTAAATCCCCTAAATATCACTATCTATTTTTGGGAAAGGGTACCCCCTTCTCCATCAAATATTTAAATAACTACTGCATGGAATAACCCCATGAGTCAATGCTTTGTGCCCAGTTGTTTCAGACCTGCTCCAAATCCATCCAGTGGTTTGGTCTGTGCGCTTTGGCACAAATTGACCTTGTTTGTCTTTGGGAAAATGAATAGGAAGTAGCCCCCATTTTTGATTTTATTTCTTTTTTTTTTACACGTAATAAGTTTTTTGTTCTTTAATGAATCTTTACAAAGCTTTGCAGTCTTTGGGTGGGGGCCAAGGGTCTTTAAATATTTTCGAAATTTCGGTCCAAACCGTTACTTGAATCAAAAGTTATTAACGATAGAATTTTGAAGGGTTCCTATGTGTCTCTGACTCACCTTAACTAGAGGGTGGCGACCACCGCCCTATAATATATATGTATACATATATATATATAGATTTTGGCTGATGTTGTCTCTTTATGAAATCATGAGTATTTGTGTTTTGCCAAGGTAGTGCGTGTAGTCTGAGCCTCTTTTGACAATGCTCTGATTACTTACCTGCCATCTCAATAGGACTTCATTGGGGATTTTTGTTGGTATTACCACTGCTTGAAACTGGACATAACTCCTCCACTTTACCATAAAAAATCACTAGTATTACCACCCGGTAATACCGGCAGCGGTAATACTGCCAAACTTGTAGTTTAACAGTGCCGGAAAAATCGAGGTAAGCAGTATTACCTCCACTTTATTTCTGCACCGCCAAACTCGTAATGAGCTTCAATATCCTTAAACAGAACCAACATGGCAAGGCCAAGCCTGTCATGCCAGGGCAATTCACTGAGGATCATGTAGACCACCACCGCAGAGGATTGCACCAGATGCACAATTGTCATCGAAGAAGTGGCCAAAATAGATTCTAGGGTAGTAGATAGGCAAAGGAAAAGATGGATGCTTATACTTAGAAAGTCGTGCAAACAAGCAAGGTATGGCAATATTCGACCTACTTCTCTGTAGTGAAGAGAATTTGTTAGTGGCTGCAAGGGACTTATTACTTGTATTCCCATGAAGCAGAGTCATGTCTCTGTACTGCTGACAAGTAACACTAGGCCTGGCATAGGTGATAGGAACAGAAATATTCCACATATAAATAAGTAATAAGAAAAGGGAACACATACCTTGCACAGGGATGTCTGACGTCATAGGCAGCAGCAAGGAATTCACATATTCATCACTATTTAAAACATTCAGAGACTCTGCGCATACATACCATGAGGACAACTGACGTGGTTTAAGGCAGAACATTTTTCAATTATTTCCCAGACATTCAGAAAGGGAATCTGAATGCATAGAAAAACTGCCCTATTTCTTAAATGTGAGATAAGATAAAAAGGATTGACCCACCCATTTCAGATGGATGCTGGAGAATGATGTGTAATGCACAGATGCACAGATAAAACATCAGGTTCTATGCAACTGAAACTTCATGGAACAAAACTGCTGCGCATAGGGACGGGGAGAGGGAGGGAAGAGTTCACGAGCGAGGCAGATCAATATTTGGTCCAGTTTCATTTATATGCTTATTTTCTTTTTGCAATCATGAAATTCAATAAACTATAATTGTGAAACAAAGGATTGACCCCAGTGGGAGATAAAGTAAGATTCTAGTGATGATGAAGAAAAGTACCAGAAGGAGAATGGCTGCCACATCACCTCAGTGAGCAGAGTCTTGCAGGGCATGGGAGAAGTAGGATGCTGCAACCTTTAAATTGAATTTTCCTAGGGAAGTGCAGATCATATTACTGCACCAATCAAGTAATAACATATCCTAGATGACCCAAGACTTACCTGGTACAGCGAGGCACCATGCAATGCACAGTCTCTGCATGTCTGACATCTTATTAGGGAAGCAATGGAAATTAAAGGCACTCCGGCGGATAGAAAAAAGGAACACAATATTAATTTCTAATACAAACAATCTGGAGAAGGCGTGGTTCACACCCAACGACATTTCGTTGCACGCTGTAATTTGTCATGAAAAGAGTCATGTATCTCACAGAGAATTGTCATGCAATGAACCTGGCGAAATGATATAATGGCCAAACAGAAGTCTGGCAGATGGATGTTCAAAAGATAGAAGGAAACACCTCTCCTTCTTACAAGTGCATGGTCATCCCAGGAAAATATGTCACTAAACCTTTTATTGTGTATACCCAATTAAGGAAATTGTAAGAACAGGTAGCTGATAAATGTAGGACCTGAGCCCAAAACCAAGACGTTGGGACTCTCTTGTGTTCCTTATCTAGAGGACTCTCCATGAAAACGAATGCAAACTCCTCCAGGGTAGAGTTTTGGCCAATCAAAAACTACACGTCTGTGATCACTGTGTCACAGATGAATACTCAAACATAGGTTTGCTATGCTGAAGCCACTTTTAGTCCTCAGAAAATTCATATCAACGTTGTTTGTATGCTTACTAGAAACCTCCAATGACCCCTACATGGTAGTAGATCCAATTGTAACCACATCAACAATAAAGAAAGTGGCCAGTCCCTCGGGCTCAGCTGTTTACAAATCTGTCCACATTTCTATGGAGACTGATCAGGAACTGTGTAAAATATGACTTGATGGCAGAATAATCGTTCACGCTGTAATAACCACCACCTAAGGTAAGACAAATGAACATGCCCACATAATATCATATCCTGTGTAGCAATCCCCCCACCTCCCACAACAGTGTCTCTGAAGCCAGGAATTGCATTGAAGCCTTATACTGGATGTCTACCAGCAGCGAAGCATCATTAAATCACTGCTGATCACCCTGATTTTCCATGCTGATGACTAGACCTGGAGAAACATTCCTGCAACAAAATCTGAATGAACTGAGTTCTGGGTGCTTAATTAAAGGGCAAACCTCGGAAAAACGTTTGGAAAAGTTAATCTGAAATGCATGCACATGGCTTAGATTGGGACGCTTGGCTGGATCTCATTCACTCTCAGGCAGCTTTCAGTGAGGCAAAAGGTTGTTGCTTGAGACAGTCTTGGGATATTTAGGGAACCGTAGGGGTATTTGGAGATATTGTTGGAAGAAAGTTAGAGAGGTAGTGAGTGACTGGGGCCCAGTCAGATAGTGAGATTTAGGCATCATTTTGCATGCACAGCGCTGTGTAACACTTTCATTGAAGTGGGGTGAATGCACAACACAAATACCACCTCCAAAGATTTGGGGGGGTGGGTTACATGCCAGTCAGTGGGCCTCATTATGAATGTGGCGGAAAGGCAACAACGGCGCCGGTAGTGCTACCGACGCCATTGTTACCTCTCTGCCACATTACGAGTTCTGCTTGCCGGTGCCGGACTGCACGCCTTGTCTGACCAGGCGTGCAGACTGGCACCCGCGAGCAGAACTCATGATTGCACCAGCACCGTTATGAATCCCCTATGCGGCAGAATAAGGATCAGGAGACCAGCCATACCGGCACCCCCGAATGGGCAATTAGCGGCCCATTCATCTCGTAATGGGCCGGTAAAGGCCCATTGGCGGGTGCCGGGGTCGGTAGCGAGTTTGGCGTTAGCCATGCCCATAATAAGGGCATGGCTACCGCTAAACCCGTAATGAGGCCCAGTGTCTGTCTTTTTACACCACTGGGCGAGACAGGTGCCATCAGGTGACACCTGGCAGGAGGAGTGAGAACAGTGCAGAATTCCTGGGGACAGCTTGTGGGAGATTTACACATGCCTAATTCTGCTGGGAGAGAGCAACAGAGATTCAGGGAGACAGGTGGCACATCAATCAGTGTCCATCTCAGACTACAGTGGGCACAGCACATGTCATTGGATGACACATTGCATGAGGAACTGGAAGAGCCGGAAATCCCTAGGGGCAAATTGTGTGAGAATCACGCACACTTGCTTTTGCTTGAAGGAAACAAACTTAGGTACTAGCAAAACAATACTACAGCTACATCAATCTGAAGAAACACATAGACAAAATTGAACAGAAAAATGTATTCAAAACACACTAAGGCCAGATTGATGGAATGTTTTCTTCCCTGGAAAGTGTCTCTGCACCTAAAAAGTACACTTTGCAGCACTCAAGGCTCCTTTATCCCGATTCATCGATCAGAATTTGCGTGGGTCTGTCACAACTTTGCGTGGTGCTGAGCGCTTTGCGCGACACAGCCCGCAAAGTTTGGGACGGACCTGCGCAAAGAAACAAATAGGGGACGGAACATGCAAATTCTCCATTTTCACCACAAAATTAGGAAGAACGAGAAATAATGCGGGTGTGTTGAGGGACACGCCACGGAAAGAAATGATATGCCCAGCCAAGCACAAACCTAACCAATTCATGCATTTCAATGCACAACTATGCACAGTCGCAAACAAACCTCGTGATCTTACCACCACAAGATATGAGAGGCAATGTACAACACTCAAAGGAACCAACAAGCAAAGGAAACTTATATAAAGCATGCAATGCAGACAACTCAATCGTCGCTCTACCACGAAGAATCCAGCTACAGTGGCAGCAATTGTTCAGGTCAACGGAAGGAGGAGGGGATGCAGAGGGACAGAATTTTCCACCCAAGTACAATGCTTTTTGGGATGCCAGATGACTAGCTGTATGAAGGTACACATTCCCACCTCATGTCATGATATGATATGATATTGTATTTTTATCGTGCTCATACACACGTATTTCAGAGCGCGAACCTAGAGTTATCCTAGACCTGGTCAAGGAGTGGGATGAAGACCTTGCTTGACCTGCCATCTGCTCCCATGCCCTCACACACCTGGAGAAGGTGCTGACAGCCCTACAGTTGCTAGCCATGAGCTCTTTCCACCACACGTGTGCCATTGTTGGGGGCATATCACAGTCCTCACAATCCTGGTCTCTACAACAGGTGTTGTGCAGCATAACATCATGTCTGCGTAGATACATTTACATGCCAATCAAACTGCAGGCAAGGCAGAGAGTGTGCCAGGAGTTTAATGCCATAGCACACTTCCCATGGGTACTGGGAGCCATTTATTGCACGCATGTTGTGTTAGATTCCCCCCTCCCCGACTGAGCACATTTACCACAACCGGAAGCTTTGGCATTCAATCAATGTCCAGGTAAATTGTGACACAAAGGGTGTCATAATGCATGTCAATACAAATTTCCCTGGAAGAACACATGACAGCTTCATTTACCACCAGTCACTACTATACTGGACCCTGGCATTGGGATCCTTTGGCAACACCTGGCTCATCAGTGATTATCAACTGTCATGCACATGCATGTAGTCACATAACACACTGAATAACAGACCATGATGCTCAATGTCAACAACGACCATTTACACATTTGCAAGGGACAGTGCCTACCCACTTTCACGATTCCTGCTCACGCCATTCCGGAATCCTGCCACACCAGCCAAGATAAGGTACAATGCAGCACACATAGCCACTAGAGGCATAGTGGAGTGCACATTCGGGGTGCTCAGGTAATGTCTCTGCCCCCTTGACCACTCTAGTGGCGTATTGCTATATGCATCACCAGTAGTATGCAAAATCATCGAGGCAGGTTGTGTCCAGCACAATGTTGCCACACAGCATGGCATGCCAGTAGAGATGCAAGAGGGACATCACCCTCAGCCACAGGCACCACCCATGCCCTTGGCCGACCAAAAGACAAAGGGATAGGATGCACGCAAACCGCTTGTGCAAACCTAGTTCACATGAATACCAGCTCCTGTGGAGCACACACAGTGAAGCCACATCTTTATGCCCTACAATGATAAATTGGGGCCAATCTACCTTGCCCATAACAAAACTCTGAGAATGTGTGTCTGTGAGAGGAAAACAGTAGGTGTTCAAAGCCAAGAAATCCTCTGCAGCAACCACTGACACAGTCATAGCAAGTGGAAACAACAGTATACATGTTGCCCACACACAAGAACAGACAATAAACAAATCCCCCTACCACTTTCATATGCTCATCATCAATAATTGTACATGCAGATCCCCGACAACACACAGGAGAACACAAGTAGGATGGCACAGCATATAATGTAAGTATTAACTAACACTTGTGAGGACCTCCCTGGCCACCATAGGTGTGTTCCACAACAATATACAGTTGGAGTGTCCACCCCATTCCCTGACAACAATTTATCTCACAATACACTTCTACATCTAAATATTCATACAGACTGAGAAAATTGCAAGTGCAGTTCAAGAAAGAGGTCCATCTCACCTCACATGTTTCCCCTTGCGAGCCTGCTCCAGCGGTACCTGGTCAAGTATCCATTCTCCCATCTGTAGATGTGTGTAGATGTCCAAACCAGTCTAAACTACTGAGGTGTTGCGTGCAGGCATCCCACAGCCCTGTGTCCTTACATAGCAACAACCATCTTCGCTAGCAGAATGCCTGAGAAAATAAAATGACACATGGTCTGAGCAGGTAACAAATCCATGCACCCAATGACGCTGTACCCTGTGTCCCCCTGAGTACCATGCAACAACTGCAAACAATGACTCACCAGCCTCCCATCACCATGTCTCCCCTACACCCATGCAGTCAGACCTGCTCACCTCAGGCCAATGCAATGAAAAACACCGCACACAGTGATAGCATCTCCACCCCAACACTTCTACTTCATGCCCCTGAGTGCCATGCAACAACTGCAAGCATTGAGTCAACAGACTCCCATCACCATCTCTCCCCCACACACATGCAGCTGGACCTTCTCACCTCAGGCCAATGCAATGAGAAACACCCCACAGAGTGACAGCATCCCTGCCACCAATGACCCCACACCCTGTGTCCCTCTGAGTGCCTTGAACTTACAGAAGGTACACAACTGGCTCACATCCACAGCATTTCACCAAAAATCACATTCTCTGCTTGCATGCATGTGCATGAAGGTAAACAAACAGGGCTGCCTTAAGGTGTCCCGTACGGAACAAGGTAACCTGACAGCCATGGTCCACCCAGTGTCCACAACCGGAAGGCCACATCAAAGAGCGTGATCACCAATGAATTCAACAAAATCTGAACTCATTCACAGAGTAATCACTGGCAGCGAAGCATACAAATTGTCGCCAGAGCACGTTATGCACTCTGGATACAGGGATTAGTCTGCCCTGGGATGCGGGCACAAGCTGGACCATCAAAGGCAGGCATACAAATCGGGCACATCCACCGTCACGATGCCCGAGTGCCTTTGGGGTACCCTTGGATGCAGGGGACGGAACAGGACACCAAAGGAGGAGGAGAGGTCTGGGGAGTGGAAGTACAAGTGGGAGAGATGATGGGAAGGATGGAAAAGGGCGAGATGGAGAGAGGAGACAGAGTGAAGAATGTGCAGCTCCAGCCACAGACAGACAGAGAGGGAGAGCGAGAGTGGGTTTGGGGAGCAAGGAAAGTTAGGCTAGTGGGGAGATGAGGAGAGTGGTGGGGGCTGTCATAGTGGATGAGGAATGAGAGAAGGGGAGGAGAGGAGGATAGGGACAGAATGATACGAAAGAAGGAAGCAGGGGCAGAGAGACCAGGAGGCACACTAATGTAAAAATAGCACACATTGGGTGTGAAGAATGACAATAAGGGCTGAGGGTGAAGGACAGACTGGGAAACAAAATCCACCTGCTAAAGGGGATTCCTCATCTTCTCATCACCAAAACAACATAGTCAACACACCATGGCATGCAAGACAGAAAGAGACCCATGTCCAAAAACATCCATATAAATAAGGCTGTGCCAGCCCTACTCTAGACCCCACACCACCCACCTACCCCCTGCCTGTTGGACAACACAGTTCATGGACTGGTCATGACTCCTCAGCTGTTGCACCACCCTCAAACAGATCACACACCCTGGATGAGCTGTTCCCAGGAAGGGGCGGGACCATAGGATGTAATGCAAACACTTGTAGGGACAGCAGATGACAGAAGCTGTGGGGATGGTGATGTCCCACATTTATGTGCCCACAATGTACAGACACATACACTATAGTCACTCACAGTGCTGGATTTGAATAACAAGATATGGAAATAAAAGTCATGCAATACAATGAAGATGAGAGAACATACAGAAAACCAACACTAAACAATAAATGACTGGCGAACACAGGTAAAGGCTGCCAGGGGTTCACATGTCCAAACCAGTACAAACCTAGATGGTCCAAGTGCACTAAACTGGTCCTATGGAGTGCAAGGAGACATACGGCCAGAATGCACTTCCATCTGTGTGCAAGTGAGTTGACCAGGCACCCTGCTGGCCTGAACAAGCTGGACTCCTGAAAACCAACACAGCCATAACATGCAGTGCAACACTCCCATGGGATGGCAGGGTGACCCCAGCAGGGCAATCTTGACTGGTTTATAGCATGGTGTGTGCTTGGTGAGGAAAGAGGCAGTTTCCTTGTGCTGATGCTGAGTGGGAGGGAGTTTCAGAGTGTGGAAGCCTTGATGGAGAAAGAGGCATGACATATTCAAGTTGAATTGAGGGAAGGGATCACAAAGGGTAGTCCAGAGCCTGAAGTGAGGTATCTGTAATGTCATCAGGCTGTGAGCTAGTTTGGACGAAGTCAAGGTACACCTCGTGGAGGTCCCAGTTAGTCATGCAAATAGCCCTGAATGTGTTGCGTCAGACAATGGGAAGCCAGTGGAGCACACAGAGTGTATGAGTCATGTGTGCCCTTTGGATGAGTGCAAGGATGAGACAGGCTGTATTCTTTTGAATCATTTGTAGTGTACTGAGATGATAGGCAGGACTATACACATAAAAGGAATAAGAGGAATCTAGGTGGCAGAGAATAATTCTCAAAATGTACATGTCTCTGTGAGGGTACGATAGCCATGGGAAGGATCATTCAAGGATATGAAGGTGTAGATGAGAGGATCTACAAGCAGTGTGCATGTGGTGACAGAGGGTTCAGTCATAATCCATGGTGCATCACAGTTACTACACTGAGCTGGATGCCGTCGGGATCTGGACCAGTGAGCACAGCCAGGGTTGGCTTGGTAGAAGAGTGCAGTGTCACTGCAAACATGAATCTGCTCTAAACAGTATCCATGAGGAGGTGGATAGCTGCCAGGCAGTGTTTGGAAATTAGTGTGTCCCGAGGCTAAATCACAATGGGGAGCCGCCATGCTCTTGGTAATCTGCTCTTGGTAATCTGTCAATGGATGTGTGAGTGTTATACATGTAGTTGTAGCTGGGCAGGTCATGTGAGCAGATAAGGGTGGGAAGTGGACTCAGGCACAGGTTGAAGGGTGGATATGGAGTACCATGGCAGGATCCCGTAGGAGACATGGGGGAGAGAAGGGTGGTAGGAAGAAGACTTGAGAACGGTCAGCGAGGCAAGAGGTGAACAATCCGCATGCAGAGTCCATGATGCCCAGAGTGGAGTCTGAGGATGAGGATGCTGTTGTTAAATATGTCAAAGACTGCCAATGGCTCAAAGGGGATGCGTGCCACACAGCCTCGTGAGTCTGCTGTTCTTTGTGGAAGTGTAACCAGAAACCCAAAGCACATACGTGGGTGAACAAGGGGATATACACACATAGAAATGTGGACAGACTCACATATGAACTGATGGTCACCATCCCAAAATCACATAATCCATGCAAATCCTTCGTTTTCCGCTGCATGCCAATATTGTGGTGCACACTGAACCAGCCATTAACATGATTGACAGTGCACAACCTTACCTACCGGCATAACTGTCCTGATGTGATTCCCTCATCCCCTTAACCTAACACAGTGTCTCTGCATTTGGGAATGGAAATACAGTGGGGGTCATTACGAGTTTGGAGGTTGCCATGACGCTATTAGCGCCATGGCTGCCTCCAAACCTGGGTCCGGTCTGGCTGAATAGGGACTTTCAAATTAGATCCAAGGTCCCTTAACGGGACCCGCAGAGAACGGCTGGTCATTCCTGCCCAGAATAGGGCGGTAAGGGTTTACCGGTACCGGCATCATTACCGGTGACCGTTAACCCTTACTGCCCAACTCGTAATGACCCCCAGTGTCCATTAGAGGGCATGGGGACTAGGGATGTGAAAGGGCTCTGGGAGGGCCTCTCATGGAGTGCAGTAACTCAATGAGTTAGAATCCCTGCAACACAATGAGACATTGTATTTCACCGGCTATAGGAGTAATTCATACAGAATGCACATAGGAACATCATTGTTTAGTGTGATCTGCACCTGTAGGTGTGATCCAGTTGCAGTCATGTGAACTATGCCAGTTGAGATCGGTGCACTTGAGGGGGAACCCACACAACTTTGAAGATGCAAATGAGAAAAAAAAAATAAGTCCATCGCAGACAGGGTAAAAAGAAATATCCACTCTGAGGGGAGGTGCCTTGGGGATGGGGGGGCGAGTCTGGTGAAGAATGTGTGTGTCCATGTCCACATGAGTGGATAGAAAAAAGTGAACACCAAATAAAACATTTAAAAAATGAATGGGCTTGTAGACATGAGGGCACAGGTGGTAAAGCTAGCGTGGGTGGATTGGGACTGCCATCCTTTGGTGGATCCTCAGGTGGTGGCGTGGGTGGTGGTGCATCCTGTCCACGCAGTGCCAAAGGCTGGTTTGATTAGCTGGGACCACCCGTGATACAGATGCATGCACTATTTTCTCAATGGTGGATAAGTATAGATGAACTTCCTCCCGAGTGGCCACAGAGTCTGCATGTGCGCTCACTCGTCATGCATCAGTTAGCAGGGATAGCCTCTGTCTCAAGGCGGCCATCTTCTTGTGGAGCTGGGGCCTTGTAGCTGAAAGTTCCTCATGCATTGAGGACATCAAGCTCTCCATCTCAGAGCAATTGGAGTCTCTAAATGCCAGCATCTCCTGCTTCAGGGTTTCTCTATCTACAACTGCATCTTGACGCAGGAAGTCATGCAGGGAGTTCAGATCAGCCCGTTGGCCTTTGAGGTTGGCCTCCATGTTTGTGGGAGCCTTAAGGACTGCATCTCAGCATGCAGTGTTTTTGCCAGGCTAGCCAACAGTTGCTGCTGATGTTAACGAGAGACCAGATGCTGTAGATCCCGGGTAGCTGGTGAGAGGACCTTCTAAGCCAGGTGATGGATGTCCCTGGCCATCTCATGTATTACCAGTTGGATGGTCGCACACAGCATCTGCTGCTTCCACTCTGACTCTCTGGCATACACACGTTTACCACATGCGCGGGACCGACGAGGGTGAGATACTGGGGTCCAAGCCCGTAGCAGTGAGACCCGTGTCCTTGGCTGCAGGTCTGCAACCCTCCATTGGACATTGTTAGGCAGAATCACATGCAGTGCCCTTTGGGAACACTACATGCAATGAAGACTACAAGTCTCAGTACAATTTCACCTTTGGTACAAGCCTGCACTACACAGTTATGTGGTAGCAGTGGCTGAGCAGCCAGACTTATCTCAAGAGTTGAGTAAGCAGTAGCACAAGTTACACAAAGGCCAACCATACAGTGATTCAAATACACCCAGTGCAAAGGAATATACATTTATTTACTCTGTCAGTTTTAAAACATTACACCAGCATAATCAGCTCAATATCACACACTAATACACCACACAAATCCAACCGGTAAGTAAATGAACAAGTTTAGCTCCAAAATGAAGTGGGAGCAAAATGGCACTTCAGATACTTAATAAGGGAGGGAAAAGACAAGGTTATAAGAATAGACAGCCCAAATTCATTCATAGGCAGGGAAAAGGGTTTCAGTTAAATACAACCAGCAATTCTTCTCAACAGGCCTGGGCCAAAGCCAAAGGTTCAGAGTCTTTTGTATAGGATAGCACAGTTCTGGTAAGTAACGGTTAAGTCTTTGCCACAGATTTTTAAACGATTTGGCTGGCCGAAAAGGTTGACAGATGTTTAGGGAAGGACTAGCCTTCGAGTTGGAGGAAAGTTCCACAAACATTCGTGATGGTCGAAAAGATTTCCGGTCCGTGTTTGCACAGTACCTTGTCAGTAAAAAAGATCTGTAGCTGAGGCAGTTGTTCATGGCAGATTTTGCAGACCCCGCCGTTCCTTTGCTTCAGTCGTGGGGACAAGAAGGAGGATATCGGGAGGTTCCTGCACTGCCCAGGGAAGAGGCCAAAAGCTGTAGCAAGATGTTGGTTTTATGGTTTGAGTGCCTTAAAGTCCCCCTAGTTTTCTTCCCTCTGGCTATCCGGTTTTCAATAGCACTCTGATGAAAATTCAACCAGAATAGGATGGTGTGCAGGTGGCTTGTGAGTTGGTTGGTCCCACCAAACTCAAGGGAAGAAGTTAACCTTGAAGGGCTTCTCTGTCGTCGGAGTTTCAGGTAATTCGGACCTGCAGCAGGGCTTCACCTGTCGTCCAGGAGTTGCAGCAGTCCTCTTCCTTCCTCTCCTCTTCGGTTCTTTCGTTCCAGTGGTCGACTCTGCTTTCCAAGTCCCAGAGACCTGCTTTTAAACAGTTTTCCCCAATTCACTCCAGCCTGGCTGTCACTCACACAGCAGGGTGGCTGTTTTGCCGGACCGCCAGCCAGCCAATCATGCCAGAGTCCATTCAGGTCTCCTAGGAGACTAAGCACAGGGAGTTTCGAGCACCTCCCTCACATCCTGTCCACCCCAGACACCCTGGCACCAGAGGAGGGCTTCAGCACTGAAGCCTGCCATTGGCCAACGAACAAAGGGACCAAACCTGGTTTGGTGCACAGTGACGAACACAAGAAGGACCTTTACTGAAAGAAATGGCGAAAGAAGTCGACCGGAGTCTGTTTTTACAGATAGGTCTGGGGCGCCATATTGAAAAACATGGCTGACCGGATTTTTAGCTACCGTTGTTAGCGGTCTGGAAAAATCATGGTAGTTTGATCTAAACCACTCCCACCAGTCATTTCAAGTAGGAAAGGGTAACAGTTGACTGTTACATTAGTGTTTTGACTCAGGAAAAGCTAGACAACCCCTCCAGCATTCTATAGGAAGATGTGCTGCGTCAGTAAATTTAAAGTGACTAGTAAAGTCAATTTAACTTTGTATGCTCTGGGAGACAGTAGTCTGTCCCAGAGAATGCATTTACACCTTGGGGAGTCTTAAAGACACCCCTGTGCCACTGCACTGAAGGTGCTGTGTGACACACAGAAAAAGATGATGACATGGACTTTGTTTAAAACACCATAACCAAAGAACACAAAAGTAAAACACATCTCAAAATTCATGGAAGAGTGGAAAAAAAGGCTCACACTCTTCCCAGGTAAAAATATCAAATCCTAGAAATCCAGCAAAGTTGCTGGGGGTCTCAAAAGGTAAAGGAAATAAGCACATTTGAAGAATTCTCCCTAACAGACATCAGTCCCTGAACCTGATCCCAATTCAGGTGAAGGCGATCTTGCAGGCATAATCACTGTGGATGCAGGGTTTACCACTGGCTGGAACCGTGACTCCTGCCTCACATCCTCAGACTCAATGGCCCATTCCGGACTGCCCATGTCCCTCACCATCTCCTCCACATATGGTTCGGCATCATCACTTGCAGAGTACCAGAAGAGTAGAAAACCAGACTGAGGAAAGTCTGCAGCACCTGTGGATTTTCATGGCATTTGACACCCTGGCCTGCCACTTCTCCATTCGCTGGGTGAGAGTATCGGTGCTGCCGCCAAAGGTTAGAGCTCGACACAGTGTTCTGTCACATATGTCATGAGGATTTCAAGCTCCTTATCAGTGAAGTGCTTCTTCCTCCCCAGACTCTTTTTCTCCTTTGCCTGATATTGGGGTGGAGCCTCTTCCTGCTCTGCTGGGTATCCCATCTGGCCCTAGCGGCCCTTGGTGGTGCTGGGCCACCTGTAGACTTCCCATCATGCCCACGTCCATGTGCCAGGTCACCTGTGGGCTGAGGCTCACCACGTCCTCCTGTGGCTGGGGCACATGTTTCTTCATCATGTCCCTGTCCTCTCCCTTTCCCTTTTGCAGCCTTCCCACTCATGGTGCAGACAAAATGAAACGCACTCACAAACATATCTCAAATAAAAAAAAATTCATAGGCCGTCTACGTGGTGGACTATGTGGATGAGTGGTGCTGCAATAGTCAGAGGCACCCCAAAACCCAAAAAATGTCTCACAATGAAAAAAAAGATATGCGCATGTGCAGATGCAACCCCCAAAAAAATTGTGGTGCGCATTACATGGATCAACGGCTTGTGAAGCACCCCCAAATGCGTGTCAGCAACACTCAATCCTCTGTCTTTGTACCTTCTCACGCACAACCAGTGATGCCTGTTGCACCCCTTAAATATCCTATCACGGCTGTGTGCCGCGTAGGCGTTAGGTGTGAGGCACTGAGGCCCTCTCCTCTTATCTCCATGCTGCCTTGTGATTCTGATGCCAAGGATCCCATTCCTCCTTCCTCTGTGCCATATATTGTGCCTCCTCAAGCCCTGTATTGCCTCTCCAAACCCCACCATCTGCTGCTGCCTACTGTTTCTAAGTGTCTGTTGCCCACCAACACTTTCTTTGTGTGCCTGCTGTTCCCCCATTGCCTGTTTGCCTGTGGATCACCTGAGAGGCTCTGTGACCACCTCTACTGCTAACAAGGGACTTCCACCTCTCTGTTCCTCCACCACCATCGCTCCAAAGCAAGTCAGGACCCAGTTGTACCACACCTGCCTCAGGGGTTGCCATGTCTGGCCCATCCTCCCCTCCATCGAGCAACACCCCCAGGGTGAGGCAGACGGCTGCCAATGAAGTTAGCAACTTTTGGATCAGGTCCTGCCCTATTTCGATGCCCTCTTCAACCCAGCAGTACAGCTTGGGAAGGGTGGCTGCAAGAAGATCTGGGTGGACACCACGGCTGGCATCAATGCAGCGGTTGTGGTAGTCTGTTCCATCGACAGCCAGTGAAAAAACACTGGGATGACCTCAAGCGCCAAGGCCAAGAGAAGGCATAAGCCACCCTCGATACAGATGCCACCGTGCGGGCAGCCATTGGTTCTCACACCTTCAGCCCTGTGTCCCAGAGACTTTTGACCCAGTGCTCCACTCCCAGATCCTCCTATGGCAGTTCCGTCTTGAAGCTGCTGGTGAGTACCCATGTGGTGCACTGCTCCACAGTGTGTTTATGTGTTCTGCATGGGTATGTTTGATTGCAGGTACCACCACATGTACACATCATGTGTGTTACACTGCTCTACACCAGAATGCAACCTCATGCTGATGCTGTATGTATGTGATGCCAGGCATCTGGTTATGTGGCCAAACCTGGGTCTATGCGCTGTCACTTTTTGATGAGTTGGTACAGTAGTGCACATGCAATGTGAGTCAATGACTATATGTACTCATCTGAGTATAGAGGAAAGTTTGCAATGTTCTGGGCATGTGAGGGACATACAAGCACAAGAACTCAGTGGGTCACACATTCGATATTGAACATTGTTTCATCCTCACTCAGCATCTGAGACTGACATATGCATAAGTCTGTCTGGAATTGACATGTCCGAGCATCCACCGCTCAGAGACTGCAGGATGGTCTGTCAGCCCAATGCATGAGGAACCAGTGATGATGTGTGATCCTGACATCTGTTTGTACTGGGGCAACACCATAGGTGCTTGTACCTCAACAATGGATGCCTGTACGTATTGCATGCTTTCTGCTCAAACTAACATGTGTGCATGTTGAAACATGTAATTGGATGTGCAAGTGCCCAAGCAGGTGTCATGTGACATCTTCACCCACTTGCATGCCCATATTTTGCATGATCAATCGATGGCTGGTTTAAGGGGTCCTGCGTGGGACTATGTGGCTTGCCAGCTATGGTGTGACCAGGAGTGCACTCTGCTTGGCCAGGGAGGTCACCCAGACCTGCAATGCTCACATGCATTTAGTGTTTGGCCCACCTAACATGAGACTCACTGCCCACCGCTCTAGCCCCGTGTTTGTACTCCCAGGGCCATGCTGCAGGGTGACTGGGCGTGGTCCTTGCCAAGTGGCTAGGGCCATGGGCTGCCTGTGCCCATTGTGGCCTTTTGAATTGTCTGTTGTCCACTCCCCATGCCTGGTTATCTGATGGTGGGTTCAGAGGGCTGGCCAGCTCTGGAGTTCCAGATGGGCTACAATCTGTAATGTACTCCTTTTGACACTTTTTTCAAAACAACCACATCTGTCACCCAGGGTGCAGAGTTTTCACATAGGCAACGTTGTAAGGGCCATGTGTGCCCTCCACTTGGTACTTGCAGACTCGCCCAGGCTACACACATATACAAGATGTACAAGGGCCTTTCCACAAGAAAAATGCAACAGAGCTTTTCCTATGGTGGATGCTCGTCTGTGTGTCCAAGTTCATTAGCAGCCCTGCAGGGTGCCTGGATGACGCTATGCCTCAGATGAGTTGCACCACAATGGCAGGGAATCCTGTCCATCTGGCTCCCTGCAATCCACAGGTTCCGTTTTCACACTTGGTTCAACTTGTGTGGGACTGCTTGTCAAGCCATGGACATTGAGACATGCATCAACATGCCACCTGTGTTGGGACAGTGTTTACTTGGGAGCAGGCTCCCTCTAGGAGGACCCCCTTACATGTTGGTCTCACCCATCCAAGCAGTGTAGAGGCAGGGCACTACAGCAGTAAACCAGTGGTCAAGTGAGAGTATAAGGATGGTGGTCTGACCACAGGGTATGACCAACATACCGTGGTTATGTGCCCACGAGAGCCATGCCCTTGCACCTCTCAAACAGACTCATGTGTCAAATGCAATTTAGGGTGATGACAGCTCCAAAGGGTGGCAGACTACCCTTCCCCACACCAGTGGGGTGAGCATGCATAGCAACCACCCCCTTCTCACAAGATTGGTGCCTTGGCACAGCCTATCCCACCCACCCATCCAGCTGGCCCCTTGGCACTTGAGTGACCAACAGGACAACCCAACCTGCAGTATTGGGCTGTCCACTGACACTGAGGTCACAAAGACAGGGCCAAGGGTATGATGCCCTTCCCAAGCCCAGCCACCTGTGCTATGGTCACATGGATATACATCCATGTCAGATGTGGTGGACTGCGATGTTCAGTCAAGTTACTTGAGTGGGTCATCATTACATGTCCAGGAGTACCACTGTCACCCTGTGAGTGTTGTGGGATGTCAACAATGCACAGTGCTAGATTCCATCCAACAGTGAACACATGGAATGTGGCATAATGTGACCCACATCCCAGCAACCCTTAGGGGTCACCAGCCCTTTTGATGGAGCTGATCCCACAGGCAGTGTTATGCCACTGGCAGACACTGTCACAGTGTTGGTGGCTGCAGGCCAGACCCAGATGGTGTCCTCATCGGTGGCCCTGCATCATGGTCCCACATCCATCTATTGCTTCAGCCAGTTCCTTCAGCCAGGCCCAACTGCACATGTGGACGGGCCTGACCGTGACATTTGATTGATTACACAAACTTGACAACTCACCTGAGCGTGCCCCTATAGGCAAGACATAGCTGATGAATAAATCTGTAATATGCCTCGAGATCCATGCTTTGGATTGGATGATGAATCATCACACAAGACCCTGAAGCCTGCTGCAATTTTTTAGGGATTCATCAGTGCCCAAATATCTGTCACATTCTCACAGTAGGGATGCATTCTTTCAAAAAGATTCTCCCACTACTGCGGCCCATATTTACAGAAGTTTGTCCAGGACTACTGATGATTCTGTACATATGGCTGTGCTGGTGAAAGATTGATCCTTTTCTGTTGCACCCACTTGCAAAATAATGTGTGGGGTTGAAAATCAGTGAGCCATTACAGCAACATGATGGCAGCTGACACAAATTGCTTTGCCAACATAGCGGATGGCTAAAGCTGAAAAGCTGCACATGTTATGCAGGGTGTTTTATATTGATCCTCAAGGAGGAACAAGGAACATTTTGTCACCATACCAACCTGGCTCTTGTGAGAGGTCAATGGTAATCCAAATCAAGCTTGTAAAAAAGACATAAAAGTAACTTAGAAAGGTAGGGAAGAAGGGAAATAGGTCAGAAATTTGAAGGAGAGGAGGGGTCTGAAGAGTTTTTTTTCACAATAGGAAGAATAGAAGCATGTTTGAATAAGGAACGAAAGGTCGAAGGATGAAGAGAAATATTGAAAAGACAGAAAAGAAATCAGAAAGGGATATACCTTTGGTATAAGTGGTGATGCAATTGGATCACAAGATGAAGCTGTGGGATGAGCATGCGCTAGCAGATATAAAGTATCAGAATTAGAAATCAAAATTATGAAATAAGCGAAGTTGGAGAAGAAGATGTAGAAGAAAAAGAAGGGCAAGATAGAACAATTTCAGCACAAAGAGAAGTCACGTTTAGGGAAGAGTTAAGTGAGTAATCAGGGGAAGTCGGAGAGAGTGATTGGAACAGAAACCTAGGAAAAACAGATTGACTACATAAAAGATCAGAGTAGTGTGACCGTTTAGCAGAGAGAAGCACATTATCATGTAACGTGTGATAAGAAGAAAAGGACAAATGATCTGAATCAGAGAACGTTTTATGCCAGAGTCGCTCAAGGTGACGAAGAGCTCACCAGGTTGAGTGTAGATATGGAGAGAGCAAAGGCTGAGATGGCTACCGAGAAGGAGAGAAATCAAAGTCATGAAGAGATGAAGAAAGAGAAAGGTAAAAAATGCAGGCCTTATTGTCGACAGAAAGTGCAGCAAATGAAGAATGAGAAGGGAGATCATAAAAACAAGAAGATTCAAACAAGGGAGTATTAAAAGCACGAATATCACAATGAGAATGTGTGGATAATTCAGGAGAAGATGTATTAATTGATGAACTAAAGGCAACAATAGAAAAGAAAAAGAGATGGTGATCAGAAGAATAAACAGGGCGAGCAGGAACAGAAGATGTAGATAGTGATGAAGCAAAGATAAGATCAAGACAGGAACCAGACACATGAGAGGAGGTAGTATGAAGAGTGGAAAGATGATAACAGTCAAGAATTCGAAGAAACCGGAGATAAGAATGATCAGTCGAGAGATGAGATTAAAGTCACCCAGTAATAAAAACGTAGTTGAACAAGGAAGAATAACAGCAAGCAGAGAACCAATATCATTGAAGAAGGTAGAAACAGGACCAGGAGGGCGATAAACAAGTAAGATCGTCTGTAAGTAAGGTTTACCGAAAGTAGTCAAAGAGTATTCAAATGAAGTAAATGTATTATTTATCTATTTTTATTTTTTACCTTTTTATAGTGCACAAACAGCCATTGGGCATCATGGCGCTGTTACTTGAGGGGCACTAAGTTACAGGGGAGAGTACAGGTTGGATATACATTTACCAGTTATACATTTATACAATTTAAGCACAGGTTATATATACATTTGCAGGTTATATTTTTACAGTATGCAGTCATGTGTGGTTAGTAACTGGGTTGGTCAGGTAAAGAGCATAGTTTGCATAGCCTTTCAGAATTCCATATGTGATTCCGCCGCACATAGTGGTGGAGGTAGGGCATTCCATTGTAGGGATGCTAGGTACGGGAAGCTAACACTGCCTGCTCTGACTCTTTTTACCAAGGGCATGGTGAGCATATTTCAGTATGGCGTCTAGTCGGTCTTACGGAAGTGGAGGGATGACTCCTTTGTGATAGGTACGCAGTTGTGGTGAGGTGGATGCACTTGTGGGTCAGTGCCAGGGTTTTGAATATTACCTGTTCTTTTATTGGGAGCCAGTGGGCGTGTTTCCTGGCGGCCGTGATATGTTCCCTTTTGGGGATGCCCATATCTGCATGTAGTGCACTGTTCTGGATGACTTGCAGCTTTTCTAGGTATTTAGCAGATGTCCCTAAGAAGAGAACATTGCAATAGTCTAGTCTTGATCCGGTAATGGCTCTTGCTATGTTGGTACAGTTCTCCTTGGAGAGGAATGGTCTAGCTGCATTCAGGTGCTTGGCATGGTACGTTGCCGAGAAGGTGATCACGTTAACTTGCCTAGTTATGGATAAGTTGGAGTCCATTTAAACTCCCAGTGTTTTCACTGATTCTGATACTGGAATGGAATTCTGATGGAGTTGATGGTGAAGTGGCTGAATTGAGTGTTGAGATTCTTGAATGTGTTGGTGGATCCTACCAGGAGAAGTTCAGTCTTGTCTGAGTTCAAGCACAGTCCATTGGCCACCATCCAAGTCTGGATGGTGTTGTAGAGGTTGTTGAGGGCTCTAGAGTCTGTGTCATGGTCACCTGTAAGTGTGAGTAGGATCTGAGTATCATCTGTGTAATTGGTGTAGGAGATGCCCAGGGTATCAAGGATTAGGAAGAGGGGACGAAAGGATATGTTGTAAAGTGTGGTCGAGACCCGGAGCCTTGAGGCACCCCACATAGCATGATATTTGGTGAGGCGGAGGCTAAGTCAGAGAATACTTGCATGGTCCTTCCTTGTAAGAAGGAGGTGATCCAGGCAGAAGCGTTGGGGGAGAATTTAGAAGTAAGGTGGTGACATAGGACATTGTGGTCAAGATGGTCAAATGCTGCAGAGAGGTCGAGTAGTAGGAGTAGGGCAGGTTTACCTAGCTCTGGTATCATCCATCTGGTTTTTAAGGTCCAGTAGGGCGGTTTTCATCCCATGACCAGGACGAAACCCAATTGGCGCAGCCCTAGGATTTTTTTCTCCTCAATAAATTGTTGTAAAGGTACGAAGAGACTAATAAGTAGGACGAGAATTAAAAGATAAACTGTATAGAACACCAGTCCCACCCCCTCCAGCCAACAGGTGAGGAGTATGAAGAAAAACAGTAGCAGAAGTGGAAAGAGAGGCAGGAACAGTGGTGTTAGAAGACGAAAGTCAAGTTTCAGTGATACAGGAAAAATCTAATTTTGAATGAAAAAAGATATCCAGAACCGAATGAGAGGTATTGCATAGTGAGCGAGCGAGTAACGAATACAAAGCGGGCTGGTGGCACATCTTATGTACTGCCGTGCAGCCCCTAAGAAATGCAAAGTTCAACTGTCAGAGGTGGCCTCTGCATTTCTGAAAGTAATGCAAATCTAAAAAGCACATCCTCCGCACTTTTTTGATTTGCGTTAGTTTTTGAGAATATGCACCTCGGTGTACAAGTATAGAAAATAGTGATGTTTTGACCATAGAATACCATTTCCACCAGATTATAATGAAGGCCTGATCAACAGATTATCTGTACCATTAAAACATCCAGTATTTGGAAACACTGTATATTTTACCACTCCATCCAATTTAGAGATTCAATGCTTAAACTCTTAAATTCTGCCTGCTCTTGGGTCGAGGTGTTACCTCCATATATTAGCTAATGGAATGGAAATCTGCACGAGGGGAGGTTCAATTTGAGGAGAAGGAGGCAGATGTCTGACCTCCTTTGTGACTTTATGTGCTCTAATAATTGAGCCACTAGCCTCCACAATTAATTAAAATAGGAATGTGCGAGCAACTCACTGTGTCCAGGAAAACTTGTGCACTGATAATCTTATATTTCACTTCCAGGGCCTCATTTGTGAACAAAATGATCTCAGAGCCATGAAGGTACGGATAAGTGACAGGATTTAACAATAATATGTCAAAATAATATTTCCCATTGAGTGGTCAGGGAAAGTCAATTAGCGGTGGGATGAATTTGTGTGGAATGAAGGTTAAAAGGGAGAACATACCTACGCATCTTAACCAATTATTTAACCTTGCAGACTGAGAAGACCGACCTGTATAGTTGGGATAGACATGCAGCATACTGGTAGAGCGAATGGCATAAGTGAAAATAAAACTCCTTTTGCAAATCTTATTTCTATCTACAATGCTCCCTTCCTGCTCACATCAGAAACGAACAATCGTTCACCACCTTCAAACAAGCATTGGAAATGCTAATAGATTTGGCTTTTTGTTATTTTCTTAAATTGTTTAAATATGTTCCAAACATATATTCATTTAATAAAAATCTCCTTTTTTAATAAAAGGACATTTTAATAATGCCTTTTTGAAACACCAGGTGATGAGTTTGGGGCGTGCCTACTAATGCTATAGTAATATTAACTAGCTATTCATAAAAGCAGATGTAAAATGGTTCAGTGCATGGCCATCTAATAGCAGTTCCTGGCAAATGCCTAATACCTATACACAAGCCAAAACGACACACACATAGCGCTTATTAATATAGTGGCTGAAGACATACCTGGTTAACACATTTTTATCATACCAGTAGACTGTAACTCACATTAAACTGCTTTAAAAAAAACACTGTCACTCCAAGCACAGAGTTTGGTGGTGAGGCTTGATAATGCTAGCTCGGAGATCCCAACAGGATGTGTTTTGGGCGGGTAGGGGCACTAGGTGGGTGGGAATGTCATGAAAGCAGAAGCAAAATGGTGTGAATACATGGCCATCTAATAACAGTACCTGGCAAATGCCTAATGCATATACACAGAGTCGTTTTTATGGGAGGGCAAAAGGGGCACTTGCCCCGGGACCCCACCTGAGAGGGGTGCCCCACAAGGCTGACCTATCTAAAGAAGTAATTTACCATTGTTTACCTAACTTAAATACCAAACGTCCGGATATTTTATGGCATGCTGTTGAGAAGCTAAATCTGTTAGCTATCTGTTGTTGACATGTACATGCTGCTCAGATCACTGTGTTCATGTACAGGCTACAATACCAAATTCCATCAAGGTCGACTCTGACTTTGCTATATCCGAAGTTGATAAATCTGCATGTATATGTACTTTCTTTTGTAACAACAGATACCATTATCAGTAATGTACCTGCACGAGATAGTGGTTGCTATAAAAACGTTCATAGCATAGCATCTGGTTTGTTGTAAAACTGCAGCCATCTCCAATGATGAGCATCAAGTGTCAACACAAGAGGTATTTAGGTATCTAAATTCAAGACTGTGGAGCCAAAGCAATCATGCTTTTATCCTGGCATTGACAGCAAACGATATAATAATCCTGAATAAATCATCTTATTTCACTGGCAATACTCTGCTATTTTCTGTGATAAGGTTTGCCTTCTCACATCCTGTTGGCAGTGTTTAGTCCATTTCCTGGTTTCTTTTTATGTAGGTCATTTGAGAGGAAGGGGTTTTAGAGAGAAGAGAGCGGACCAGATATAGCAGGCCTATGGCAAGCATTTTTTAAGGTCTACTCATTTGACACAAAAACGGTTTGCTTTTTTTGTACAATTTAAAGGTTTTCTGCACTTTTATGAATAACAGTTTCACAAGCCTGTGTTTTTGACATATTTAAAGCTTTAAAATACAAAAGAAGAAAACCAGATTAAATCTTTTAAGATCACATCAATTAGTATTCTGGCACTTATTTACTACCCATGATAATGGAGACAATGAAGCTAGAATCATTCCCATATTGCATAAAACACTTCTATAACATTTTGTTTTTAAAAACTGTCATGTTGTTTTACGTGATTTGTGTGCTTCCCAAGTCACTTCTATAAAATGGGATTATTTTAGTTAATGGTAAGAACTGGAAAAGAAAGTGGAAAATTGTTTAAATTAAATAGTTGTCGGAAATCCCAGCTTCACTGCTTAACCAATGTGTTGTCCTGGGCATCTCATTTAATCTTGTAATACCTAACCTGTCAAAATTCCCAGTCTCTAACCCCTTCAAAATTGTCGCCATTTAGAGTGATTTTGTTCTCATGGTATGATCTTCAAAAAAGCATCACACATGGTTTGACTGGCTATGGTGTTGCTTCCTCTATAGTAATAGTGAGCATGGATACATTACACATAAGAGTCCCTTGTTTCTTTGCTCTCTAACAGCAACACCACTTGAAAACCATGACCCTATTTTAATCTTAGTCCATCTGCATACAGACACCGTCCTGTTATCTTCTAATCTGCATCCACTATCTACGCTACGGTATGTGTAACATTATCCTTGCTTCCAACTGGTCTCCTCTATCCATGCTTGAGCACCTTTCCATTCTTTGAGGCAGCTAATCTGAGTCAGCTTTCTATTCTGGATTATGAGCACCTTTTTGATACCATCTGTGTGCTACATTCATACGATGGTCAGTATACCTTCTTAGTACCTGCTATTGATGAAGTGTCCTGTACCTGTGCTAGAACACATGTGCTCTGGTTGTGGACTGCTAATGTTGGCATTGAAAATCTACTTGTTAATCATTTCGATTCCAGCAAAAATGAAGAAGGACAGGGGACTAAAAGTGAGTACTCTTGTTTATGTTGATTGTTGCGATTATGCATATCAATCTTTGGGTTGTGATCATTAAACGGTGGGTGAGACCAGATATTGTGGATCCTTTAATTCATTTGGTTCGATGGAGGGGGGCCCCAAAGGTGTCTGTGCCCGAGCCCCAAAAGTGCTGAAGATGGCCCTGCATATACACAGGCCAACATGACACACATACGCGTGAACATTGCAAATGGCCACCATCACTCGTGTCGGGTCCGTGGCGTGTTTGAGGAAGAAATGTACCATTGACACGCTAGCGCGTGTCGGAGTATCCCCCTTTTCACACCCGTCCTCATCACCAATGTGATGGGCTTGCCCGTGCCTCGGGCCACCACGTACTAACACACACGCATGCACACAATCACTGAGCCGACTGCACGTACGTCTATGCTTTCCAAAGTCCCGGCGGCAACTGCCGCACGGACCGTCTTTGTTACAACCGCACATGCGTGGGCCACAACGAGGCTCGCGCAGGCGCGTCAACAACTCAAGACGTCACAGTTCTTATATAGTGGCTGAAGGCAGACCTGGTTAACACATTTTTATCACGCCAGTAGACTGTAACTCTCAGACGGTTGCAGATCCCAACAGGATGTACATTGGGCGGGTTGGGGCAAGAAATAGGTGGGAATGCCGCGAAAGCAGATGTAAAATGCTGTGCATACATGGCCACCTAATAGCAGCGCCACCTAAAAGCCAAAACTAAAAATGCTGGCACCAGGCAAAGGAGTGGTGGTAACTGTGAGAACACAGGCAAACACTGGCAGTTTTCACCCGTGTTTCCAGCCATGTGACCATCTGAGCACCGCTACCTGGGTGCAGATCAATTTAACAAACCAGCCAAACATGTGTCCAGAGAGTAGAATGATGATCAACCGAGCAAAAGGCAAGGCCGCTTTCTTACTCATCATGTTTGCTGTTTTCAGGCTCTCTGCCACCGATGTCAGACAGCAACATTTGTATCTACCGTTCAAAAATCCAACAGGGTGAAACATTTGTCAAAAGTTAGTGACCAGCCAACATCTGGTGGGAGCCTGATGAAATGTGAGGATTCAATCCACGTCACACCTGTAGTCACTTCTTCTCACATCTCTTATATTGTGAAAAAGATGCAGCGCGTCCTTTACAGGTAGTTGATAGCACTGGGAATGCACTCGAACATTTTACACGTGGACTTGAAATCGCCATTTCACGCCAGGCCTTGGTTGTACACTCCAGGCACCTAATCTTTTGAAGAGTCATGTCGGAGTGTAGGTGATATGCCGCTGCGATTTGTGTCCTGCACTGCTTGAATTCCAATCAAACTAAACGATTGGAATGAGAGTTATTTATCACCCATTATTTCAAGCTTGATATCAATTATGTTTTTTTGAAAAATAAATAGGTTATCTGGAGCACTGTAAGTTAGGAAGCATTACACGTTAACTGCAATATTTCATCTAGCCATTTTTGCCATGTGTCTTCCAAAGTGTGCCTAAGCCTACAGTTTCATTAGAGTTGGCATCGCCTACACTCACTTGCAGGTTGGAACTGAAGAGTGGGTAAAGCCCTCAAACACTTATTTTAAAAAAAATCTTAATTGCCTTTTTATAGAGCACTTAATACAAGCACTTAATACCATACCTCAGTTCAGTTTCTAAGCGGAGATTTGAACCTTTGTTGCTCTGTGTGGTCTTGCTTCAAAGATCAGGGCTTCAACCCTGTGCTATCTTCCGTTCACACTGGCTACATGGTTGTAGCTTTGCCTTCTGAGTGTCCTTGCTCTGTGATCACAGCACTCACATTACCATAAGACCACAGGTTTTTAGGGGGATCTGCAGATCAAACCCTGATTCAGTCGCAAGGGAGGTCACTGTTTATGCAATATTGCAATGCAGGGTCTAATTTCCTGGCCTGAAAAAAACCCTCTATGGGCTTTCGGATGTGGTTAGGGATTTGGCTTTATTAATTATAAAGTTGTTTCCAGCCATCTCAGTTTAATCCAAACGTTGTGCTACTGAATAACCTGGAATGAGTTCCGACTGTAGTTTATGATTATCTCTAAAGCAGTGTGCATGCACGGCTATTTCCCCCCTACATAAAAGCAAAGACGATCATCTCTCCCTGCCATGAGTCGCAGTCACCTGACCAAACCTCGATAATCATGTTTGTTTTCCCTGATGCAGACTCTGCAGGTCCCAACATGAGGAGAGATGCTACATTTTAAAGCTGTATTTTTTCTTCTGTCTTCCGTGCTTATTTGATCATGTTCTTTGAAGAGGACTGCTAGGGCATGCATTAAGAATAAAGATGACAATATTTCATTTTTTGCTTCGATTTATACCAGCATCCGAGTAGAAATGAGTTGCCACAAAACCAGTCTCTTGATTTTGCCAGAAATGCAATCTCGCACCTTATTTCCTACAAACACAATCATAAACCCACGGTTGACACTGCATCATTTCAGCCTCTATTGAGTTTAAATATTCCTGCTCCCAAGTATTCCTTGACAGCAGCCTTCACCAGCGCAGCAATCATTACAACAGTGATGGGTGGGCATGCTTTACCATGTAGTGGAATATCTCATCAGTCACATGCGCCAAGGAGAGCACCCTCCTCTCTTGGGGGAAGTGGCACATCTACTGGCTGCCACCCGTCTAATTTTGGGACACATTGATACCGTATTCCTTATTACTCTTCATCAAGAAGAGAGATGTGTTTCTATTTTGCAAACAGGGCCGGTGAAAGGAATTTTGGCACCCTAGGCAAACTGTCAGATTGCTGCCCCCCCACTCCAGATCCTAACCGATCTCAACCAACCGTCCTCATTTTGTTACCGATTGCCGCAAAGCTTTACTTCCACCTAACACATTGCTCACGGCTTCTGCTGTGGATGGATCCCATTGTGCTTCCTCACCCACACGTCCACTCAGAAGTCAAATTAAAGCCTCTGTGTTTTATAAATACAGGTTTATTAAACAAGTCAATGATACTATAGCCACAACAAATGTAATACTGAAGTAGGTGGATCTAATACTTTCTGTAAATTATATATAAGCAATACAAACTGTAGAAAAACGATTTTGGTAATACATGTAAGCACATAAGCAGCACTACCTGGTACAAAATACTAAACGTGTCCCAATACTTACTACTTACTATGATATTTATAAATTCAACAATACTTTTCAATATGTTTCTTATTTTTAAAACACTGAAAAAGTGTAAAACATGAGTGACTCTCCAAAACCATCCAAAAACCCAAGAAACAGAGCAGTAGCAGTGGGCCACCGGTTGACAAACCATGAAACATGTGTCTTCATCAACAAAGCCATCATGTATGATACATGATGGCTTTGGTGACCCAGACATATAAAACACACATGTGTCTAGGAATGCATGTGACTTTGTAGCGGAAGTGTGTTAAAACAAGTGAACATGCACATTAGAAATTAACTTTCTGAGTTTTCATTTTCGCAACTGTGGAAACAAGGTTCTTGATGTCAATGTATTGAGCAATGTCATGCTCTATTCACAAGGTTGCTAGGCCAACAAGTCTTTCTTGCATCATAGAAGATTGAATATAACTTTTGATCAACTTTAGCTTTGAAAAGCTTCTTTCGCCACTTTCCACTGCAGGCAGTGTAAGAGAATCTGGAGAGCGATACATGTGTTGGGCATAATCTTTGCCAGATTATTGTTGTATACAAATTTCAGTACATCTTGTGGTCATGACCTATTTGGAACTCTTCTTGCAAATACTTGCAATTCATTGCACAAATCTGTTGCATCAATGTCCGTCGAGTCCCCATGTTGTAAAGCTTTCTCTAGCTTCAAGCATTGGTCAAAGATTTGATGTGCTGCCTCAGTATTCAAACTGTGTATGTTATAAAGGAAGCCAAATACAGAACTAATTTGATACATTTGAGTACAACTCTCTTCTATAGATTGAAGGGCTGTGTCAACGATTGCAAAAAAGAAGTTAACTTTGACATTTTCCTTGGGGTTTTCAATAGGCTCATCATCTGCTTCATATGGGAACTGCTCCTTCTTTCTTCGAACACGTACAGAATGATCAGGTTCACAGCACGCAGGAATTTCCAACTCTTCTGCAAGTTTACGTGCATCAATAAGTGATAAGTGATAAGGGGCCTAAATACCTTCAACTCTCTCTTCCTAAATATCTTCCTTCCCAAGCCCTTCGCTCATCCGTTTCCAACTCCCTCAGGGTCAGCCACTTCTCGAAGCAACGAGCTGGGGGTAGATCTCTCTCCGCGGCAGGGGCCTTCCTGCCTCCCTGAAACTTGAGGAGAACCATCTCCGGTTCCGGAAGCACCTCAAAACCTTCCTCTTTGCTTCTGCTTTCTCGCTCCCTCTCCCCTGCTAAATCCTTCACTGAAACTGCACTGAATCTGCAACTGAGCCACTCTCACCGACCTCGGTCCCTAGCCCAGCCACTCTCCACTTGCACTGCCTCCCTGGCAACCCCTGCACTGCGGGACTGTCTCTGTATCCCTACAGCCCCCCCTTCCCAGCACTTGTCTGCACTTACCTTGCACTTGCCACCAGCTGGCCCTATTTATTTATTTTTATTCTACTTTCCCTGTACTGCACTTCCCCCCTCCCCTTCCCCTTGCACTTTTCCCTTCTCCCTACCCCTACACTTGCGCGATCTAAATGACACCTGGCCTAGTAGGATCGCTGTCTGTCTTCCCCTTGTTCACCCCCTCCCTGCCTCATCGCGCCTTGAAACACTTGTGTATAGGCGCGTTACAAATGCCATATCATATCATATCATATCATAAGTACTTTCTCAACCCCTTCATCACTCCTGCACCCACTAAGAAACTTCTTGGTTATTTCCAGTTGTTTTATAGCATCACGAACATTAAGTGTTTTTGCCTTAAGTTGTTTGCTTGTCACATTTATCTCAAAGAGAATGTTATGCCACACAACAAGTGAAGCTACAAACCTGAAGCTCGAAATACCCTTTGTAAGACCTTGGGCACCCATGCATGAGATATTAACAGATGATTCTGTATGCGTAGTGTCATGTGATGTCTCAACTAGTGCATCATACACATCACCCAGGTGATAGCGGAGCAGATTCAAGGTATGAATTCCACTTTCCCATCTTGTGTCACTCAGTGGTTTCAATGTAAGATTTTTAACATGCCGCTTTAGAACTTCCCAACGGTGTGTTGAACCAGAGAAATACACATAAATACGTTGTTCGATGTCAAAGAAAGCAACATTTTAATAATGTAGTTAAATGTTGCCTCCAAGCACCATTTAACTACATTATTAAAAACCAAATTTATAGAATGTGCACTGCAAGGAACATACAAAGCACAGGGATTTACATCCTAAAGTCTTCGGTGTACATTATTTTCTTTCCCCTTCATATTACTTCCATTACCATAGCCTTGGCCATGTAAGTTTTCAATGGGCAAGGACATTTTTGTAATCGGTGGAGAATAGTGTCTGTCATACTAGCTCCAGTAGTCTCTTTTAGTAGCACAAACTCCTAAGAACTGTTCTTTTGTGTACACAGGCTGTCAAGGAGTTCCCCCCTTCTCACCTGAGTTCGATCTTTGCTGGATTTCTTGGTCGATGCCTTCTTGCAAACTGATCGAGTCTTGAATAAAGCTGCACAAGTCTCTTCCGAC
The DNA here is from genome assembly GCF_040938575.1 of Ambystoma mexicanum. Classification (NCBI taxonomy): domain Eukaryota; kingdom Metazoa; phylum Chordata; class Amphibia; order Caudata; family Ambystomatidae; genus Ambystoma; species Ambystoma mexicanum. The sequence goes on from NC_090924.1 coordinate 588,697,121, forward strand.
TCCAGCGTGCGTTCAAGGTTCCGGAATGCAGGGACCCAGGAGTCCGGGAAAGTAACAGGGTGCGCAACAAGCACACGAGTCCAGGAACCAAGAAAGGAAGGAAAGGGACTAGGATGGGGTAAGCTGAAAGAAGCAAAGGAAATAATACCGCGAGCTACGGAGCACACGTCTGGTCGCTACTTCGCAATGGCATTGAGACGTGCGGGGCTGCGGGGGCGTGGCACATTTATGGGAAGTACAACGTCTGCCGTGAAGGCTGGTGCGAGGCGTGTCATGTGATACGGCCATGTTGGAAGAAACAATGAATACAAGCCCCGTCGTGATATGGACCAAGAAGTCCAGAAGGGGCGCGTTCTGTGGGTCCTGAGCATGCCTCCTCCGAAAACCTGTTCCACCAGGTTTGCCCGGGTGTTTGTTTGTTTGTTTGTTTGTTTAGAATTTATTGTGCGCACCCGACCCTGCGGTATAAGGGCGCAAAAGATAAGAAAGTGTACAGCTTAGAGAACAGTTACAAGTTACAGTAAGTTACAGGTTACATTAGTCATTGGTTACAGGCATGTAGTACAGGTAGCAGTCAAGTAGGAACCAATTCATACATTAATTTAGCATTTGTTGTCGTCAACCAGTTGATCACATTTCGCCTGAATTTGGAGAAAGATTGTTCTAGCCTCACAGTGATGGGTAGTTCATTCCATAATTGGGCCGCTTTAACTGGGAAGCTAGCTCCGCCTATGGTGGCAAGTTTAAATCGGGGTACTTGGAGGCAGTTAGTGTTGGCTAGTCTGGTTTGTTTTGTGGAATGTGCTCTGGTGAATCTGTCCTTTAAATATTGTGGGGCTTTATTATGAAGTGATTTGTATGTGAGAGATGCGGTTTTGAGTCTAATTTTCTCGTGGGTGGAGAGCCATTTGTACTTCCTTCTAGTTTCTGAGATGTGTTCTCTCTTGGGAATGTTCAATGCAGCTCGGAGGGCATTGTTTTGCTGTATCTGAATTTTGTTGAAAGTAGATTTGGTGGCTCCTATGTACAAAGCATTGCAGTAGTCTAGTTTGGAGATGATTAGGGGTCTGGCTAATGTTAAGCAACTGTGCTGGGATAGGAATTGTTTACCAGCTCTGATTAGTTTACATGTGCAAGCTGTTGATGAGGCTAGGGAGTTTACCTGTTTGGAGAATGATAAGGTGGAGTAGAGGTAAATACCTAACGTTTTTACTTCTTTGGCTACTTGTATGCAATTTCCATCGATGACGAAGGAGGAGTAGTTTGTGCTTAGATTATTAATGAGGGAAGCGGTTCCTAGGATAAGAAGTTCAGTTTTATCATCGTTCAGGCATAAGCCGTGGGTTGCCATCCATGCCTGAACGATGCTGTAAATTTTGTTCACTAGAGCTAATTCCTTTTCATAGTCCCCTGTAAGTGGGAGGAGGATCTGGGTATCGTCAGGGTAGTTAGTATACGTGATACCCAGATGGTCCAAATCATCAAACAAGGGCTTAGTGAAAATGTTGTATAGCGTTGGTGAAACACAGGATCCCTGTGGCACGCCGCAGGTGATGGGGATGGGGATGGGGTCTGCAGCTGCTGTAGGTGAAAAGAACCTCATAGTACGGTCACTAAGGAATGATTGGATCCACGCTATAGCCTCAGTGGAGAAGTGTGCTGCTGTGTCTAAGTGGTCACACAAAACTTTATGATCCACTAAGTCAAATGCAGCAGATAGGTCTAATAGCAGGAGAAGAGCTGGTTTTCCAGAGTCTCGTGCTTTGTCTATTTGGGCTTTTAGGTCAGTCAATGCCGTTTCTGTGCCGTGCAGTGGACGGAAGCCGGATTGACGGGTGCCTAGTAGTTGGTTTTGTTCCAGGAAGTTCTGAATTTGGATGTATGCCACCTTATCCAGAATCTTCAAGAGGAACGGTACAGTAGTAATCGGTCTGTAGTGGGTATAGCCGGGTCTAATGTTGCCTTTTTAAGGAGAGGGAGCACCCAGGACTCTTTTAGATTTCTCGGGATGGTGCCCGAGGTGAATGAGGCATTAATCAGCTTTGTGATGAAAGGTGCTAGGTCTCGTGCGGCATCTTTGATGAGTTGTGCTGTGCAAAGATCTCCTTTGCAGTTGGACGGTTTTAGACCAAGTATTACTTTCTCCACCTCTAATATAGAGACTTTGGAGAAGTGGAATTGGGTGTTTGGTTTAGGGTTGGAAAGTATTTTGGTGGAGAATAGTGTGGCAGAGGCTAAGGTCTCTCATTTTAGTTCTATTTTCTTTTGGAGGTTACGACTTTGTTAGATAATGCATGCTGAATTTCGGAGCACCATTTTTTATTTTTAATGCAGTTATCTTGGGGCGTTATAGGATTTTCCAGTTCTCTAAGTACGGAGAACAATTCTTTTGTACTTGAATTGGCTTGTGTAATTCTGTTGTTATAGGTCTCCTGTTTGGCTGAGATGATTTCTTTCTTGTATTGAGATGAAATGTTAATTAATTTCAGTTTATTTTCCGGAGTGGGGTGAGCTTTCCACGTATTTCCCATTTCCTTTTTTCTGATCTAAGATTTTTTAGGAGCAGGATGAACCAGTTATTCAGGTGGCTCTGTGGTTTACTGTTTCTCAGCTTGAGTGGAGCAATGTCATCCAGGGTTTTGTTCATGATGTTATTAAATTCTTCCACTAAGTCATTCGGGTTTAGGTTGTTAGGTAGAGCGTTCAGCGTGGGCAGGATACTGGGAAGTAGTTTGTCTAGTGTCATATTTTTTTTGTTTCTGGTAAGTGCAGGTGGTGCACAAGGTTGTTGCAGTTTAGTGGTTGTAGTGTCCAAGGAAAATGAGATTAAATCGTGATCTGTCCATATTTGAGGTGAGATAGTGGGGGTGGAGATTTTACAGTTATGGTCAGCAATCCAATCTAGGGTTCTCCCTTTGATATGTGTAGGCTCAAGCACTCTTTAGGTGTAGCCCATTTCCGTCAGGATGTTGGATGCTGCTAAGGCTTGTGGGTCATTGATATCATTGAAGCCAATATTAAGGTCACCGAGTAGTATTGCTTGGGTGGTGCCTTTGAGGTTTTCTGAGAGGATGGTAGATAAGTCTTCTATGAAGGTCTTGATAGGACCAGGAGGTCTATATATCAAGTGGAGGTTAAGAGTTTGAGAGTTAGCTATGGGAGTTTTAGTAGACATTATCTCGCAGGATTCAATAGTTGGTGAGGGAGTAAGTCTCATATCAAGCTTGGTTTTGGCGATGATGGTTAGTCCGCCACCTCGGGCTCCACATCTATCTTTTCTGAGGATAGTGTAGTTGTCAGGGACAGCTAAGGATAGTGCTGGGCCTGATGCCTCGTGCAGCCATGTTTCTGTTATGGCTAGGAAGTCGTAGTCTTCAGTGGTGATGACTTCAGACATTTCTATGGCATGGGCGACTAGGGATCTAGCGTTTATTAAGGCTCCTTTAAGTTTGGGTATGGAGTTTGTAGATGGGGATGAAGTAAGATTTATTAATGCTGTGGGGGTGAGGTTTTTGTCTCTATTTATTTGAAGCTTGTTATACCTTTTTTAGTTATGAGAGCTAGGTTTAGGAGTGGGTTCCGTGGTCATTATAGTTCGATTATTGTTAGTTTCATATTTGATAAGAGGATCAAAGATTCTAGGTAATCCTGCTCGTAGTCGTGCATTTCTCTCGGCTATGTTGCATTGTGTCATAGGTTGTTGTATTGTTGTACTAGTAAGAGGTGGCATGATGTATAATCCCAGTAGTATAATTAAGGTGTTCCGATGTACTAGGTTGGACAATATGAGGTACATTATATAATGTGTAGGGTACCCTATGTCTAAGTAAAGGGCTTGTTAGTTTAATATCTGAGTAGGCAGACAAAGTAGTGGGTCATAGAAACTAAGTCTAGCAGCATATCTAGTTTGAAAATCAACATACAGGTAAGATTACGGTGAGAATGATCTAGTCCGTTGTCTAGTGCTGGTAAACTAATGCACAGTTATCTAGTGCAGATGCGGCACAAGTGGGCTGAAAGCAGTAGTCAGGAGTACAGCACACGTATACTGAGTGTGATAGTTAGATGCAGCTATTACAGGGCGGGGCACATAGGCCAGAGCTGCTGTCGAACTCTCTGAGGCATGGAGTGCTACTAACAAGGCAAGGTATACAGTGACAAGTTATAAGGCACGCATAGTCTAGGGCAGTTATTGCAAGGCTGGTGCCTCTGGCAGAGGCATGGAAGGCTAATACTACTATCAAAGGCAAGGCAAGTATCAGCAAAGAATACTGAAGAGGCACTAGTCAGCTTATTAGTGGCAGCCAAGCATTGGGCAATCAGTACATTTGAGGTAGTTTGTGAATGGCACGACTAGTAGGTAGGTTCAGAGTAGCAGCTGGCTAGCGACCATAGGCACAACACAATCACGTGTGGTCTATTAATGACCATAAGGCAGAACACAGTCAAATGTGGTCACTTAGTAACCATAGGGCACAACACAATCGCATGTGGTCAGTTAGCGACCATAAGGCACAACACAATCACGTGTGGTCTATTAATGACCAGAAGGCAGAACACAGTCAAATATGGTCACTTAGCGACCATAAGGCACAACACAATCATGTGTGGTCTATTAATGACCATAGGCACAACACAATCAGGTGTGGTCAATTGGCGACCATAAGGCACAACACAATCGCGTGAGGTCAATTAGCGACCATAAGGCACAACACAATCACATGTGGTCTATTAATGACCATAAGGCACAACACAATAAAGTGTGGTCAATTAGCGATCATAAGGTACAACACAATCAAGTGTAGTCTACTAGTGACCATAAGGCACGGCGTAGTCAAAGGGGTCTGTTAACGACCATAAGACATACAAATGTTATGCTCTATAGGTACACTGGCGATTGCCGCAAATATGGGCGGGGCAGGTAAGGAGCGAGGCAACATGGAGGGTGAGACATAGCAGACTGAATGTTTCAAAGCACTTCTAGGCGGGCAAGTGATATGCAGTGTGGCGCTAGAGCACCTAGGTTTGAGAGTCACAACGGGTATAGGGCGAGCAATTTACAAGTAGATGCAGCTAGCCTACTAAGGAGCGAGTGGCTGGGTGCAACAATACAATGCAGCATATTAACACGGCGGTCGCTGCGCGACAATAAGGCACTACACATAGCGCACAAAACCATGCGCGCCTGTATTAAGGATTTCCAGTGAGGGCTTGCAGAGCATTTCAGACCAATGACTCGGGCACTGGGCCACGTGAAGGTTCATAGTAAGGACTACAGTGACAAATTTCAACAGAAGGTGCAGAAAGGTTCCCCTAGCTACCTGTGATGCAAAAGAGGGCTAAAATGCAGTATACAGGCAGTAGATCCATGCGACATGGGCACAACTGATGTGTGAATGGTTTAAAGTTAGTTCTTGGTGCAGCAAGAGTTGTTTGCGGTTTAGTGGCGGTGTGAGCCACTGTAGTAGCATCGTATGCCATGTAGCTATCTCACATCATGGGATCAACCACAATAGGTAGACACGTGACCACAGGGGAAGCAGATGGGCTCATAGTAATAGGCGGGGTAACGTGTGGACACAGCGAGTGGCGACACGATGAGGGGGTTACTTTAGAGAGTCTTAACGCTTTCAGGTATGTTGCTTCGTTGATCCCTGAGAATTCAGGTGGAACAGGCAGGGGTTCTGGCCCTGGGCACTGTCGGCACTAGACAGGCTCTAAACAGGGATTAGCCTTTGTTGCCAGCCTTCGTTGTAAAGCCAGCTACGTCTTCCGGCTTGCTTGTGATAGGCTGATATGCTGCACGTGGCCTATCAGCTGTGCATACACGATTTCTCCGGGCCGCTGGGTGAAAGATATTATTCAAGTAAAGATGGCATCCATCTTGTAGGGATGGAACCCTCGTGGTTCACAATGGCGGATCAGCGAGGGGCGCTATATGGGAGGCAATCTGCAGGTACCAGATAATAAGAGGGCATCAAACGAAATGATTTAGGAGCATCAGACGAAAATATTCAGCGCTCGAGCTGCGCTTCCCAAATTGCGTGTGGGCCCATGTAATGCCCGCGAGTGTGAAGAGAAAGCCGTATCTGCTTCCTTTCTCCTTGAGGCAGAGTGGGGGCGACGCTGCTCCTGCAGCATGGTGTGAGCTCCAGCTCCACGAAAGGCTTCTGCGAGATACAGGCACGGGACAGGGATTATAAGGGTGTATAAGGTGAAATCTTCTGAGTAGTCGAGGGGCTTTGAGATTGGAATGTGGCTCCCAGGTTCTTTCACTAGGAGGATATCCTTTCCACTCAACCAGGTATTGAAGCTGACCCCGTTTATACTTGGAATCACCAGTAGAGGAGGAGGTCGGCAGGATTTCCGGGAGGATTGGTTGTAGGGTTTTAATAAGGATGTGTGAAATACTGGGTGAATACTCTTCCAAGAGTCTGGTAGTCTAATCCGGTATGAAACTGGATTGATAATTTCCTTGATGGGAAATGGACCATAGTACCGAGGGGCCAACTTGTTTGGCCGTAGATGCCGGGGTAGTAATTTCGAAGACAACCAGACTTGATCACCGATAGCATAAGAAGGACCTGGTCTCCTTTTAAAATCTGCATACTTCTTAGTCTGTGTTCTAGCCCTGTCTAAGTTTTCTTTGACCTCCTGGTGAACGTTGATGAGGGTTTCTATCCAGGAGTCGACAGTAGGTACTGTTGTTGGATGAGGGAGAACAGAGGGTAGAACCGATGGATGGAAACCTTGGCTACAAAAAAAAGGACTGGTCTTAAGTGCTGAATGGTCTGAATTGTTGTAGGCGAATTCAGCCACGGGTATCAGGAGCTACCAGTCATCTTGAACCTTGGTGGCAAAACATCGAAGATACTGTTCCAGGGTCTGATTAGCACATTCTGTGGCCCCATTGGTTTGGGGATGATAACCAGATGAAAGGGCGCATTGTATTCCCAAAATGCGACAGAGATGTTTCCAGAATTGAGAGACGTATTGAGGTCCTCGATCAGATATGATCTTGGAAGGAAGTCCATGTAAACGAAATATGTGTTCCAGGAAGATTCCAGCAAGCTCGGACGAGGATGGCAGCTTACACAGGGGTGTAAAATGAGCCATATAAGTGAACAAGTCTATGGTTACCATGATGGTCGTGTATCCTCGGGAAGGTGGTAAATCCACAATGAAGTCTGTAGCAATGAATTCCCATGGTCTTGTTGGCAGCGATGGTTGCAGTAGAAGACCCGCCGGTCTCTTGTTATCATGTTTGTTTTGACTGCAGACAGCACAACCTTTGATGTACTGTTGTACGTCGGTCTTCGTTCCAGGCCACCAAAACTGTCTTTGTATAAGACGGAGGGTGTTAGTTATGCCACGATGTCCGGATTGAAGGGTATCATGGCAGAGGTTTATCATTCTTTGTTGTAATTTCTGTGTAGGAATGACCAGTGCATTGTCCTTGAATAAATATTTTTCCTTAACTCTTAGGTTCCATGGATTCTTCCTTGAAATATCCTTCCAGAGGTCAGAGGACTGGGTTTGCACTCGGATTTCTTCCAGGAGGTTGACTGCTTGAGCTACAAAGATAGTGTGGGGAAACATCTTAGGATAGGCCTTGTCTTCAGTGGTTACATAGTCAGGACGTCGAGATGAGGCATCAGCAATCATGTTTTGTGATCCGGGAACATGAGAGATTTGGAATTGGTACTGGGCAAAGAAGTAGGCCCAATGCGCCTGAAACTATTCCTGCACTCCGACGACTGTAGAATTTGAAGATTCCGATGGTCCGTGTGGACCTGAACTGGATATCTAGCACCCAGAAGTAGATGTCGCCATTCAGTGAAGGCTTGGCGGATGGCTAACAGTTCCTTTTCCAGGACGGAATAGTGTGTCTCACTGGGAGTCAGGGTTCGTGAGAGGTAAGCAATGGGGTGTTCGAGTTTATCCTCAAGTACCTGTTTCAAGACCGCTCCTATGGCGTAGTTATAGGCATCCGTTTCCACTAGGAACGGGTGATTTATGTCGGGTTGGGCCAGGATGGGGGCTTGCGTGAACTCTGTCTTCAATCGTTGGAATGCTATATCTTGTGTTGTAGACCAGATAAAGGGGATGTCTTTCTTCAAGAGAGCAACGATCGGCTGAACGATCTCGGAAAAGGTAGAAATGAACTTCTGGGAGAAGTTGGCAAGCCCCAGGAAGTATTGAACTTGTTTCACAGATGTGGGAGCGGGCCAAGCCAGTTTGGCTTTTACCTTTGAAGGGTCCATACCAATTCCTTCTGGGCTAAGGATGAATCCTAGGTAGTGAACAGAAGTAACGTGAAACAAGCATTTTTCGGGTTTGGCTAAAAGTTTGTGTTCACTGAGTCGTTGTAATACTGCCTTTACATGTTCTTCAAGCTTTAGAGGATCCTTGGAAAAGATCAATATGTCATCCAGATAGACAATGACGAAGAGGAATAACATGTCAGAAAACACTCTATCCATAAAACGTTGAAAAACTGCGGGGGCATTAGCTAGTCCAAAGGGCATGACTAGATATTCATAGTGACCAAAGGGTGTTCTAAAGGCTGTTTTCCATTCGTCTCCTTCCCGGACACGGATTAAATGGTAGGTACCCCAGAGATCCAACTTCGTGAATATTACGGCGCCTCTCACAGCTTCCAGGATTTCCGAGATCAGGGGCAGTGGGTACCGATCTTTGAGGGTGCATTGATTTAAGCCACGATAGTCGAGGCAAGGTCTGAGTTCCTTGGTGTCCTTCTTGGGAACAAAGAACAACGAAGCACCCGCTGGAGATTTTGAGGGTCTTATGGTGCCGTTTTCAAGATTGGTGTCCAGGTATTCTCGGAGGGCCTTTTTCTCAGGTTCGCAAAGAATGAACATTCTGCTGAAGGGAATCACTGCTGAGGGATCTGTATCTATGGCACAGTCTTCAGGTCTGTGAGGGGGTAAGGCCTGGACTATGGCAGTTGAAAATACATCAGCATATCCCTGAAAGGCCTCTGTGACATGTATGATATTGGAAACCATGAGTGGTGTTTTCTGGTCTCTTATTGGTTCTTTAGGAGGTGTTGAGGAGGGATCCAGGGATAGACAGTGGGACATACAAAACTCTGAGCCCAGGAATAGTGATCCTGCCGTCCAATTGATATACGGATTGTGCTTTTGTAACCAGGGCATACCCAATACCATGGGGTAATGGGCTGACTTAATGATGTCGAATGTAATCTGCTCTTGGTGATGGTTTATGGAAAGTTGGATCTCTTTTGTCTGCAGGCTTATGGGTCTTGAAGAGAGGGGTCTTCCGTCGATTGCTTCCCCCGGCTGCATGGTGCTTTGTGTCTCGTACGGAATATGATGACTAACAACCCAGTCTTGATCAATGAAGATTCCCATAGCTCCGCAGTCCACCAAGGCCAGAATCGGATAGGTCTTATTCTTGGAGGGCGACAGGAAGGCCTGTAGTATCACCAAATTGTTTTGTCCAGGAGAGTTCAAGGATGGAATTGATGTGGAGCAAACATCTCTCTCCCGAAGCTCTGCTCCATCTAGGATCGGGAGCTGGCGTTTCCCGAACACTGAGGAGTGGCTAGAGGACACTCCCTAACCAAGTGTTTGTCTGAGGCACAATACATGCACAACTCCGTATGAATCCTTCTCATTCTTTCTTGCAGGGATATAGGTCCACGGAAGGCTACTATCTGCATGGGTTCAGGTTCAGAGACTAAGCCTGGGTTTGTGTCCGTCTTGGTGGTATTCTCGAAAGACAGCTTTGGAGGATTAGCTCTGGATTTCTTCTTCTCTGCCTTCCTTTCCTAGATACAGAAATCTATTTGCAAGGCAAGGTCCATTAGTGCCTGAAATGAGTTTGGGCGAGCCACTCTGGCCAACTCATCCTTAATCTCCTCATTCAGTCCTCTCCTGAAAAGGGTAAAACTAGCCTCTGGGGACCAATCAGCTTCCTTGACTAATTGCTTGAATCGGGTAACATAGGTGAGCATATCCTGGGATCCTTGCTGGAAGTCTAACAGGCGTTCCTGGGCACTATAGACCTGCTCTGGATGGTCAAACATGGTTTTAAGGGCTTGTATGAAGCCATCATAGTCATCCAGAAGAGTATCGCCGGAATTAACGAGGGGCGTAGCCCAGGTCAAGGCATTTCCTGAAAGGTGGGAAATTATGAACCCCACCTTAGCCCTGGGAGTTGAAAAGTAATAAGGCTTAAAAGTAAAGTGGACCAAACATGAATCCAGGAATACACAGAGGGTTTTTGCTGAGCCATCGTATTTGTCCACTATGCCGCCCAGCAATACACTTTCTTTTGTGGCAGAATCACGGGATAGAACTAATTGTTTGAGAGCGGCGTTTTCCGCCTTTAGATTCTGCACCTCGGTTGATAGCTCTTGCATGCCACGCATCAAATCTTGGACAGCCGCTTCCATGTCCATATCGAGTTTGGTCGGGTGGCGTCTCAAACTGTCAAGGAGTTCCCCCCTTCTCACCTGAGTTCGATCTTTGCTGGATTTCTTGGTCGATCCCTTCTTGCGAACTGATCGAGTCTTGAATAAAGCTGCACGAGTCTCTTCCGACTCCTGCGTGTGTTCAAGGATCCGGGATGCAGGGATCCAGGAGTCTGGGAAAGTAACAGGGTGCGCAACAAGCACACGAGTCCAGGAACCAAGAAAGGAAGGAAAGGGACTAGGATGGGGTAAGCTGGAAGAAGCAAAGGAAACAATACCGCGAGCTACGGAGCACACGTCTGGTCGCTACTTCGCAATAGCATTGAGACGCGGGGGACGCGGGGGCGTGGCACATTTATGGGACGTACAACGTCCGCCATGAAGGCTGGTGCGAGGCGTGTCATGTGATATGGCCATGTTGGAAGAAACAATGAACACAAGCCCCGTCGTGATAAAGACCAGGAAGTCCAGAAGGGGCGCGTTCTGTGGGTCATGACACAGGCCCACAATGATCAGAATCAAACACTGACACGGTGGTCACATAGCAAACTATCATTGTCATTTGTTCAACATGTCTGACGTCTGGTGTGCAATCTAGAATGATTGAAAAGTACTTGACAGCCCGAACTGAGGCTAGGATTTCCTCTTTAATAGTTGTGGCTAAAAGCTGAATCAGTTCATTTTGTATATCTTTCCCCCAGTAGTTAATGTGTTTCTTTTCATCTGTTATTTTACGAAGATGCTCATCCATCAGTGGGTCAAACAGAGCTAGATATTCAACACATTTCAGGAAGTTTCCATTACCAAATGTATGCAGTTTTTCATGCATTCCACGAAAGGCCAGATATTGCATACCGAGAACTCTTATTAAAGCAATCAGTCATCAGATTTGCTGCCAATACTTCTCTTCTTGCTTAATGAGGGGCACATTGTCTTCATCAATTATTTTCTTCTTTTTCATTTGCAGTGCCAGTTCCTGCCACTTTTTGATATTCTCCAAATGCTCCTTGCCTTCTTCATGCACTGCTAGAATTGCAGACATGTTTTTCCAGTCCCTTGACCCTTTATTAGCAAGAGATGAGGCATTGGCTGGATTACTGCTAAACAGCTTACAACAGAAGCAAAACACTTTGTCCTTAGATATGGAAAACTGTATCTACTGACGGTGCACAGCATCTCCATTGCGAAGCCTACGTTTGTAAAAGTTTGAGGAAAACTACTTTCTTTTGTTTCTATCTTTAGGGAAAAGAAACTGCATAACCTGTTCTGGCCCATGTTCTACCAGGATATCTTGGACATGATCAGTGCTATTGGAGGGAAAATTGTCCCAGGTAGGAGGATCACTATAACTCACGCTGATGGAGGCATCAGCACTTTCACACCTTCTCAAATCTTGAACCTGCAATTCTTCATTTGGTTCGTTTTCTACATTGAGAGTTTGCACTTTCAATTCTTCTTCCACTTGTGAGGCAGTAGCTATATCTGCCATCTCAACTTCTGTATCCTTTGAACGATCTTCATCTTGATCTCGCACTGGATCGCCTCGTGAATACTTAAGAAAAGACTCTACCTGTTTTGCTTTTGCTTTTTCCCTTTTTCTTCTGAGTTTACTATACTGTGACCCACACAATTTCCTTCTATTTGCCATGATGCACATGAGCTGAAAAAAGATAATCCCAATGGATTAGTCAAGCTGGGAAGGCTATTCAAATCCCCCCTAGTTTCATTCTGAAGGCTGTTGGCGAATAGGCTTTTGGGAACGGGATTGGATAATCATCTACAGAAACTCTTAGAAATGCAACTAAGACGTAAAAGTTTGTTTGTTTGTTTATTTATTTATAATGTGCGCCAGACCCGGGGGTATCAGGGCGCAGAGGATGCAAGAAGCTCAAGGAAGCTTTCTTTTGTGCTATCTTGTCCTGAAGGATGTAGACTTTATTGACTAGTGCCTGCTGAATGTTGGAGCACCAAGTTTTATTGTTGACTCAGTTGTCTTGTGCTTGGGATCAGTGTTTCTAATTCTTTCAAGATTACAAATAATTCCCTCATGCTAGAATTAGCTTGCTGGTTTCTATTGTTATAGGTTTCTTGTTGCGCCAAAAGTATATCTTTCTTGTATTGAGATGATATATTGGTTAGGTTGGTTTTATTTTCAGCGGAGGGTAATAACCTCCAAGAGTTTTCACATCTTCTCTTTTCATTTCTTAGAGTTTTCAAATGTGGGGTAAACCAGGAGTTTAGATGACCTTTCGGTTTACTATTTCTCCGTTTTATAGGGGCAATGACGTCAAGAGTTGGAGTCATAATTTTGTTATATTCGTCGACTAACGAATTGGACTCCATACTGCTGGTAATGAGTTGAGTGCGGGAAGGATGAGGGGTACAAGTTTATCAACAGTAATTTTCTTTTTGTTCATAGTTAGTGTCGGTGGAGTGGATGAAGTCAACTTAGCGTTGGACTTATTGGTTGCCATTGTGAATGACAGAAGATGGTGGTCTGTCCAGACTTGGGGGGTAATAATAGTGATCGAGGCGTTACAGTTGTAATCCGCCACCCAATCAAGTATTCTCCCCTTGTTATGTGTTGGTAAGTTCATTCTCTGGATGAAGCCAAGTTGTACCAAATTGTTGGCCACAATGGTTGCTTGTTGGTCTATAGGGTCATTAAATCCCAAGTTAAGATCCCCTAACATTAGGACTTGTGAAGTACTTTTTAGATTGATCCGAAAGTATGGTGGAAATGTCTTCATCAAAAGAACCAATTGGACCTGGCGGTCTATATATAAGATGAATGTTAAGTGTTGGGGAGTTGGCGATCAGTGTTTTAGCTGTGAGGAATTCGCAAGATTTGAACTCTAAGGCGGGGTCTTATCTCATGGATAGATTAGATTTAGCAATATGAGCTATGCCACCTCCTCTTGCCTCACATCTATCTGCTCTCAGAATACTGTATTTGTCCTGGACATCTAACATGAGGACAGGACTTGCTGCAGCATGCAGCCAAGATTCAGTGATGGCCAAGAAGTCATAGTTTTCAGCAACAATAAGGTCATCTATCTCTGTTGCATGCACGACTAATGATCTTGCATTAATTAAGGACCCCTTGAGGTTTAAGGCAGAGCTGTCTAAAGATAGAGGGATGGGCTAGTAGAAGCTTCAGCAGCCTTTGAGGAGATATGGGGCTTTGACTTATGGAATTTTTCATGAGAGAGGCTAGGTGATGTGTGAGAGGATGGGATAGTAGGAGTGGTCTTTTTGTAGCAGTGGTTTGTCTATCAGGTAGACTCTTTCTCCGTCAGTTTATCATAGTCATAGATCTGGCGGGTGGTTCAAATACTTTAGGCAGTCGAGAACGGAACCTGATGTTTCTGGAGGCAGTGTTACAAGGGCTGTTAAGGTTGGGTGGTCCCTGGGGGGGATTCAACTTGCTTGATGGTTGTCAATAGGTCAGGTTGTTAGGTGAGTATAGGGTGGTCATAATAGTCACAGACATTGTCATGTTAGATGTACTATGAGGAATTGGTGGTAGTGGGGTAGATGGTCTGGAAAGACTGATTGATAAGCCTTGTGCAAGTAGCGTGCAGGGTACTGTGCATATTGCCTCAAGGTCCGGTATAGCACAGTATAGCACTGTAGCTGAATGGTATTACACTGAACTGTGTGATGTGACAAAGTGGTATAGGGTATTGTACAGAGACTGTACACTATCACAATAAGCTATATGATATGGAGGATGTAGCGCGGTAAAATACTGTAGCAAGTAGTATTACGATAAGCTAAAGGAATAGGCAATCGTTGGAAGTAATTATTTGATTAAGTTGCTAGGTCTAGGCAAATGTTAATTATAGCATGTAGGCTGGACGGTATTCAATGTAATGTAAGCATACAGTCAACAATAATAATTTCCATAAGGGTATCAAATGAAAATACAATCAGCTTTTACATATCAACACTAAAATGGCTAAGTAGGGTACAATCAGCTGGGGGGAGTTGCAGATACGTCATTATATCATCTGTGACAAAATGCTGGTAAATTCAATTATTAATCATAGTTTAGGACACTAAGATGTAGAACGGCTAGAATAAGATCAAGATAGGTGCTACATACATGCCACTATTGCAATAATGTATCAGTCAAATATGCAAGAAAAATCAGTTAGGATGCAAATTAGTCACAACTATGATAAAACATTTGTTTGGATTGCAAGCATATACTCAATGCTAATGAGTAGGGCCGTCGTATCGGAACATGCAGAGCAGTTAATTACGCTTCACAATATAGACTTTCCTGTGAAAACTGCCTTATTGGTGAGCTCTGATCGTTAGATGCAAGAGGCTCAATTTAAAACATGAGCAGAGACCTGTAGATAGGCAATCGTCTACGATCAGTGGTAGGGCAACGATAAAAGTCAAAGGACAGACTGTTCCAGGGGATGTGAGATCCAGTGCCGGTTATCCTATCCTTAGAATAGGGTCGACATTAGCGGTCAATATTGCTAGTGTTAATTATGTTGAATATTACCTTCGAGGTTGCACGGTGCGGCAGATAGTCACAGTGTTTGGATCAGGGTTGGAGGCAGAGGCTCCGGGCTCCATGTGGTGAACAAGGGCAAACAGGGCCTTTGCTCGCATGGGCCTTCGCGCGATAGGGCCGGCTTTCCGCCTGCCGGAGGAAACACGTAGCACTTATAGGAAGTGTTGCCTAGCAACACACAAAAAAAGCGTGGAGTGGCCATTTTACATAAGGCAGCTTCGCTCTGATAATACGGCCTCGAAAATGGCCTATAACAAGAAATGCTAAAAGTAGCCAGGGGGCTGGGGCAACACAGGTGGAGCGTGCTCACCTGCGAGATGTAGTTATGCAGGTTGAAGAGCCGCTGCATGGAGGTTGAAGAAGTGCTGCAGCTCCTGCAGCGTGCTCATCTGGTACGCGGCTGGTCCAGCAGCAGACATCAGCACGATCGCCGGTGCATCGCTTCCTCGAATAGAGGGAGGAAGAGAGATGGGCTCCTGCCCACTCGGCCAATCAGGATATTGTGTGAGCACAGGCACTGGTCAGGGGCAAACAGGACCTTTGCTCTCGCGGGCCTTCACATGAGAGGGTCAGCTTTCCGCCTGCCGGCGGATACACATAGCACTAATAGGAAGCATTGCCTAGCAATGAATTAACAACGCGTGGAGCAGCCATTTTCAGTAAGGCAGATTCGGTCCGATGATAAATTCTCGAAAATGGCCTATACCAAGAAATGTTTAAAGTAGCCAGGGGGCTGGTAACGCAAGTGGAGCAGGCTCACCTGCGAGATGTAGTTATGCAGGTTGAAGAGGCGCTGCAGGGATGTTGAAGAGGCGCTGCAGCTCCAGCAGCGTGGTCATCTGGTACGCAGCTGCTCCTGCAGCAGACATCAACACGATCGTCAGTGCAGCACTTCCTCGAATAGAGGTAGGAAGAGAGATGGGCTCCTGCCCACTCGGCCAATCAGGATGCTGAATAAGCCATTACATAGATCAATGGGTTGAGCGCTCGCTGCTGCGATCTGTGTGTGATATGCATGTGATGATCTGCAGGCACACGTTGGAATCCCGGCACGGTCAACTCAGCCTTTCATCCTTCCAAGGTCAATAAATGAGTACAATCTTTGGTTGGGTTTAGTGCTGCGAGTCCATTGAAAGCTGCAGTTGGTTGTCAAAATGTACATTTCTGTGCCAGACCTTCCACGTTTTTCTTCGTTCTTCTCCAGAAGAGAGAGCAGGAGCTGCAGGATATTTGTCCTTGCAAAGTGGTAACAGTTTAAAACAGCATTGGCAAAGGCAACATTTGGGCTTTTGTGTGGGCATGTGATAGGCTGAAAGTTGCATTACAAAGCAGTGACAGTCATACACTGGAGATTGAGATTGAGGCAGGGGACTGTGTCACTGAGGGTGAATGGAGTGAAGAAGGAGAGGAGCAATACCATTCAGAGGACAGAAAAGAGTGAAAGTAGTGGAGAGGAAGAAAAGAGGTTAATTAAATGGACAATAAGGAGAGACAGGCAGGTGGTTGGAGTAAACATCAAGGGACATAGGAAGGTTGGGAAAGGGCCGAATCAAGCCTGAGAAGACTAAGGTGAAAGAAGGTAGTGAAGAGAGAGATGACAATCCTGAGTCCAAATGGGGTGAGCCTAGAAGTGCAGGGAAAGCACGAGGCGAGAGGAAGAGAGAGTTATAGGAAAGGTTTCCGTAGGTTTGAGCAGGTGGCAAGATGTCGTGGAGGAGGTTAATAGAGGGTTTGTGGGAAGTAGTCAGGACGCTGAGACAGGGCACAAGGCCAAGAGAAAAGCCTGTGGAAACTGTAAAGGTCCCTCCGGTTTGCTTGAGTTGGACCTTTGAGGAAGTCTGACTCAGTTCCAGCGCCATAGACCCAACTATCAAGTACAACCCTGGACCTGCCACCCTGGGAGATAGTCTGCCCACTGTATGGTGGAACAGATAATTAGTTGTGGCATAAAAAACAAATGGATTTCTCAGGTTTTGTTGTGCAACATTTCCCACCCGCCTGTATTTTTCCTTTTTATGTAACGGGTGTCACATGCAATGTTATCAGTGTGTTTCTAAGCTACACATCATGGGGGTTTCCCCATCGCGGGTCCATAGAAGATGGGCCAGTGACTACTTTGCCTGGCCCATAGCCCTTGACCTTGCCCCGTAACCAACTTTGTAACCTGATGAGGAAATGGAAGAGGAGATAGGACCACGGAGAGGGATTCTGAAGAAGGTGCACTCACAGGACATTGGCGAGATTGCACCAAGGGACTTGTTGAGGAAGCACGTAGGTGACTGACGGGCATGGTCATGTGACTGTGATAAGGATGTGCATGGGGGACTGTGGAGGGGTAACGTTTCAATGACTGATGGGAATGAGGGACTGTAACATGGGTGTCCGTGAGGCATTGTGATAGGGATGTCGGCGAGCAAATGTGACTGGGATACCCACGAAGGACTGTGACAGGGATGCATATATGGGACTGTCATGTGCGTGACGGACTGTGAGGGGTAGTGCGCAAGGGGCTGACAAAGAGTGCATATGAGACACAGTATGGCACTGTGATGGGGATGCAGGGATAATGAGGGATTGTGATGGGTGTGCACGGACAATGAGGGTCTGTGACAAGAAATGTAAATGTTGGGGGACGTTTAACCAGATTACTCAGTTCAGACGTGCACCCATTTATTATGGTAAAGGCATGCACAGAAGCAAACAAATAATTAATTTGTACACGCTCACAGATACGGATAAAGTGAGCCATGTCTTTAAATAGCTGCACTTACCTAAATATGTCTTTACATAAAGTACGCTTACACAGGTACATATGTCTCCCCATTTTTATGAATCTATGCCTCCACACCAATAATTACCTCTACATCCCTTGTCCCCTAAAGTGCAAACCCGAAGCAAATGAACCAATGGGAAGACATGTAGTTGCAAGTAGACAGATATGTCACCCAAGTAATGCCGATATAATACAATACAAAACAATTCTGGCAACTAGGAGATCAGACTCTGGGGGTTTCGTTTCAGCCATAGCTATATGGCCACTGAGAATTGCTGGTTTCTGTGCTTTGTTCACACTCTTTAGGTCTGGCTTTAGGCTTCATTCTTCCTCCCACTTGGATATGGGCATTCACATAGTGTTCTGCTAGAAACAGGGTTACAGGCTGTGCAGGGAATCGATGGATTTAATGTGACTCAGGAAACGGTACAGAGCCCACCTTTGGGGAGCTGCGTCTCTGTCTCGAATTTGAAGTATGTAACAAGGACGAATTAAGATGGTTTCGGATGGTGGGTCATTATGTAAACACATGTGAACAATGTTTTAGAATGGGGTGAAGAGTTTCTGGGTGGTGGTCAGTAAGTTGAGGTAATAATGAAAAACATTTGGAAGGTTGGAGGTGTCCGGACCTCGGGAAAAGAATGAGTCATTACGTAAGTGGAGCAGTGTGGTGGGGGGAGTGAAGATATGAGCAGGGCTAAAGTCGAGGGTACACGGAGTCCTCCCACTTTTTTCAGAGGGTGGACTCAGTCCCCCCCAGCTGAAATTAGAAACATTGAACTATTCCTTCAATGTATTAATTAAAGCCGACCTCAGCGACCGAACTGCAGTCGTCAGGTTTGCCAACTGGACACTTCACCACTGCACTGCATAACCTGATGGAAAATAACAAACCACTAAAGATGAAATGTCCCATTTCGATACAGCATGTTCCAGGGAAAACATTTGTATTGGGTCTTGGAATTTAAAACATGCACACCTTTTAACGTTTTCAAAAACACCATTAGAAGAAAATATCATCTCTTGGTTTGTGTGTGTGTTAATTTTATGAAAGGCAAATGGCATTCATCCTGAGCAATTTGGATGGTTATGCAAAGCCAATTTAATGAAATTTGCATATTTCACCTTGATATGCTAATTTCTGGCGACGTCACATCCAATTGCGTTTGTCGATGAGTCCCCAAACTTCTATTTTTAGGACTTGACCCCTGGTTGTGAGAGGAGCACTGTGCAGCGCTGGCTGCCCGAGCACTGTGCAGCGCTGGCTGCCCGGGCACTGCACGCAATTAGTTTTGGATTGCTAATTGCTCGCAGCTCACATCTTCTGGCTTTTCCTTCCAAGACGTGCCTTGAGCTGTCAGTAGTAACCACACACAGTCAGTGGGCCCGAAAGGCAGTCATGAGCCGGGAATTGCATGGACCACGGAGCCCACAGCTGCCGCCATGACCTGAAGAGTTACCCCGCCGGTTGCATTGAGTTGAATGCAGTAGTGCGTGCAGTGCATGCAGCACCCGCCCCGCATGAGACAGGAGGGGCAGAGAGAAAGTCTACAGAGAGATCCAAGGCAGGCGACGAAAATAGAGCCTAGAAACACAGGGACATGGAGGAATGGGGAGAGGAAAATGGAATAGAACATTGGGAGGGCGACACAGTGCTGAGAGGAGAGTGCAGAGGGAGAGAGAAGGAGATTTCGATCTGTGGATCGTGTGTGATGGGGAGATCAGGGAGGGACAGATACAGGGTAATATGAAAGGGGGAGGGGATATCGGACACAGTGAACCAAAACTCAGAAGGGAAAAGTCTAAGAAAACACTGGGAAACTAGTCTCTGATCTGTAGATCTCCGGCAGGATCCACTGGCAGGAGTCACATAGTGCCTTTAAAAGCGAGCACTCAGTGTGTTTTGAGGGCTGGACATCTTCCCTTTGGGTGAGCAGGGCTGGCAGGTTTCGAGGCCTCCCATGGCAGCAGTGGGACAGGGACCACTATGTTATATCCCTTATTTATTTCCCCACAACAGCAAAGAAATGTACCTTGAGTCTTGCTCTTGACCCTTCTTCTTGATCCTCAAGTATGGTACTGTACATACCACCGCCAGGATGTGTGCTCTGCTGGGCTGGCCTGGCAGCACACGCACAGCAGAAGGTTGCTGCAGGCTTGCAGGCTCAGGATGCCTGTTGGCAGCTAGTGCAGGGCCGGCCAACAGGTGCAGGTCAGGTCACAGGCAGCAGCTGAGAAGCAGGCCACCCGCATCGGATGGATGTTCGGGCCTGGGCTGGGGCCAATTTCGAAAGAAGAAGTTAACTGTCTGCAGCATACATGACAGACTAGGGGGGGGGCAGTGGCACGTGCAGAGCTCTGTTCGTGTATCTTGTTAATTACTTTGATAATGCGCAGATGCCAGCGCTTGAGGGAGCGCTTCCACGCTCATGACCACACTTCAGTGACCCATAGCCGACCCCAGTCATTTCACTGTGCCTGGTGCCACGGCCGCGGTGCCTGCCCTGCTGCTACAGCCAGCAGCCTCAGCCTGCAGGCTGCAAGACAGTGTGAACAGGGCCGGTGCTATGACAGGCAGTGTAGCATTTTGCCTCTCTTAACATTTGCAAATATAGGCAAACGCCTAACCTCGCCTAGCGATAGCACCAGCCCTGAGCGAATGTCATTCTCATTATGAATCCATCCACTACCTCACTACTAAAATCTGGGATTATGATGCACATAGAAAGCGTTCCTGGGAGACTGAACATGAATCACTCGCACCACATGTGCATGTGGGTGCTCCTCATACCCGTGTTGGTGGTCACTGTGAATATGCACCTTGAATCTATCTGATCACTTATTAAAACTGATCATTGCACCCTTGTCTGTGGTAGGATTGTTTGAGGTTGCAGATCTGCTTGCTCCAAGCTTGCCTGGACTACTTTTATCTACATTAGTTTTGTGAGGGGGGCCTATCTGTTTGATATCTAAGAGGCTATTATGACTAGGTGTATTAATGCCCACATTATTGGCGTATCCATTGGAGGGCTTTCATTTAAACGTCATTTCTTAGTCATGTGACAATATTCTGACTTTCTCCTCGTAGAATGCTTCATTTTGTTCATGTGTCTTGCTTGTTAGACACCTACATGTTTTACCAACTATTCAGGGCACTGATCCTTTGCAGGGTATGATGGTGTGGTTGCACTATTTGGAATTGTGGTGACTTTGCGACCGTTGATTGAGGGATGTTCGAAGTGTGTTGCTGCAAGACTGGACACTGCTTGCTATACATTCACAGATTAAGGCTTGTGAACAGATGTAGGGACGAAGTGGGCACTGCTCAGATTACCCATCGGTAATCAACATGATACCTAGTCTTGATCTTCCTCGTCACTGTCCTGGATTTCGTACCTCCCACTTATCTGTGTGATCTGTGTCTTTGGCAATTAGGGTACTGCTTGGTAGAACTAACAGGATTATGAGCAATTGTCCAGGTGATGTATAACCCAGGCAGGGTTTACTTTCTTTAATTTAAAGGGTTTGCATGCTACGCCAAATTAGCATCAGGGATGTACCTCTGGGAGGCATGCCAGTAAAATACCAACTCAGGAAACAAGCCACCACAAGGCGTCACAGTGATACGCAATCATCTTTTTCAAAGACATTCAATGACACTTCCCTAAATGACGATAAAAGATAAACTGCAGAAAACAGTTCAGCGTTCAGTCACTTAGTGCAACAGACTATTCCAGATTGAGTGACAATGTAGATGTGGCTTCACGCTCATGCACAGATGCTGCTGCCACCCCCAACTGAGGGTCACATGGATTGATAATGTGAGAAATCCTATCGGGAGGCGGCTACTACCTATAATTGGGGTACATACTATTGAGGAACCCAAGCCTAGCAGCCTCCTCAACTGAGCAGCTCACACCCTCTCATCTGTACCGTCCCCACTTTGTCACTGCACCACCACTTAGGTTAACAACACAGCCTTGCATGCTCTAACACAGAAGCATTTCCATTTGAAGCAATCCAATCACGACAGACACTGTGTAAATGAAAAACAAGCGCTTAAAGAAACTGCCTTACGAGTGGCCTCCGGCGCGGATAACGAGCGGCCATTCTGGAATGCCGTACTAACTGGAAATTAATTTAGAAATATACTATAATAATGACACAAGTGCACCATAATATAAAACGTGTGAGCAATATTGGTAGTTCTAATAGTAAAAAATATATAAATTATATGATATTAACTACCTAAAAATCCCAAAAAATACATGTTTAAAAAATACTAACAGCCTATCTTTCTGTTGGACATTTTACCTTGCTATCACAAAGGGTGATCCTTTAACCCATAGGAGTGAAGTGAAAATAAACATTGATGTGTCAAGATGGCGGCGATGATTACGTTTTCCGGTTCTCTTGTGTTGAAAGAGTGCAGAAGGGGTCTGGTTTTAAGTGGATATGGGCATTAAATGGGTGGGACACATAGCCAAACAACACAAATTCATCCTCATATGTCATCTGCATTGAAAAGCATTAGAGACCCTCATTCAAAGCCCCTATTTGAAGTTCTTATGTTAAAGCTCTTATTTTAATGACAATAGTTTCGGCTTAAAGGTAACGCTTTCAGCCCCACCAAATAGCCAAAACTAAAAACTAGTCAAGAACTGGTTGTTTGCTAAATATGAGTAACATCTGATTACTGTTTTTGTCTATGCTGTCACTACTTTTTCACCTGCCTATGCACTGTACTAAACGCTGTGATACCCTTGGGTCTGGGCGTTAAATAAAAAGGAAAAAATAAATAAAAAATACATTAATTAATAAAATCCCAAGAACATGCTTTGATAATCCGAACAGTGACAGGGCCCATTGGTTATATTTGGAATCACAATGGAATCAAATATAAAACATTAGGACCTTTAAAGGCAGAGGAACCCCCTTTGCTGAACTTGTTTCCACTACATGATGGCCCAGTTAAGGATCTTAGCAGACCATCCTGTAGGTCAATTGGGATGTCAGTGGACATATCAAGATGATTGCATTTCCTCTGTTTATCGGGAGTGTGACCTGTTCTTGACTCCTAGCAGAGAAGGGACCCCAACAATCTGCTGCCTTGTATGGAGCGAGCAATGTTGGATCCCTTTAGAATTCAGTACAGAATGGGACGTTGTCCAATTGACTGTATCTGTAATGCTTTTAATGGGGTCTCCTGA
Organism: Ambystoma mexicanum; assembly: GCF_040938575.1. Classification (NCBI taxonomy): domain Eukaryota; kingdom Metazoa; phylum Chordata; class Amphibia; order Caudata; family Ambystomatidae; genus Ambystoma; species Ambystoma mexicanum. The sequence goes on from NC_090924.1 coordinate 588,720,097, forward strand.
TTATGTTCCTAAAATCGAATCAACAGCATACCAGACCTAATCAGTTTCTGGTGTGGAAATGGAGGATCAGCTACGCTTATAGAGAAAGTATAGATCATGTGTAGAGTTGCAGGAAATTGCGTGAGGATTTTATCCATTTACTCCCTTGGATGATCCCACATGGGAAAAGATGTTAAACAGGAAATGCACTACTTTGTAATGTAAGGAATGGGAATGCAGGAATGGGCGTATAACTAGCCAGAGAATCAAACTAAGAGGTCAATTGTTGAAGGGTCTGGGAGAAAAATAAAAGGCAAACATTCTTTGATAAGTTAACTGGTAAAATAATGTTAATGTCTTTCATTGGTCCATATACCATAAGCTTAAAAATTACCCTTATATGACAGTACAAACCTTTTAGATTTTCCAGAATGTTTTCAGGATCAGCATCGATTTTCTGTCATATGTGCAGGATCTCTAACTAGGTGTAGACCATCTGCATAAAACGTTTTACAAAAAAATAAGGGATGAAGAGGGAATCGCGCCTTGAAATACCTGTGTATACGTGTGTTATAAATGCCATATCATATCATATCATAACATGTGACCAATTAATGATTATTTTCATGATCTTGAAGTAGACAAAGAAACTTCCTAGATTAGGAGCAGGTTGGTAGGGTTATTCTGCCAGCTCTGACACGAGTTTTGACACTCTCCTTCCTGATGGCTACAAGATCCTCTCTGAACCCAGAACTAACCATCCTGGCAGGGGTGTAGCCTTGATTTTCCCAGAGTGGATTCCTGCTTCTGACATTACTACGCAGGACTACTCCTCCTTTGAAGGCCTGGTCTGCAGGCTCTCTATCTCTCCTGGCCTCTCTCTCATTGTGGCCACTATCTACGGGCTCCCTGGCCAGGTCGTCCACCTCCTCTCTGAGTGGGCTGACCTTTCCTCCTCACGCTTGCCTCTGCCTCTCAATTTCTCCCCCTCAGAGACCTGAACAACCACCTGGATGCCACCAACCCCTCTTCAGGGCTCTTTCGCAACCTCAGTCTCTCTCTCTCTCTCTCTCTATTCTTCCCTCTGGCCCTACTCACTCTGAAGGGCACACCCTGGATGTTCTGATCTCCTCAGACCTCCACCTCTCTAACCCTCTCACCACCCCTCTCTTTTGGAGTGACCACTTCCTCCTCTCCTCCCCATCTCTCTCTCTCTCTCTCTCTCTCTCTCTCTCTCTCTCTCTATCCCTCTGGTCAAGTCATCCCCATCACTGCCACCTACCTTCTTGGTCATCCAACCCATGAAGCGTGTGTCAGTGGAGGCTTTCGCTGCTACTTTCTCTCCTCCTCCTACACCTTTGGCTGACTCATACTCTAAAAAAGTCCTCTCTAACCTTCATCTCTCTATCTCTAACACTCTTGACGTCCTTGCCCCTGTCATGAGGATCCACTTGAAGCCCACTTCCAAGGGCAACTCTTGGTACGATTCTGACCTCACCACCCTTAAATGCAAGTGTAGGGTGGTTGAGAGATGTGGAGGGCATCAGGCGCACCCTCTGACAAACTGGCCTGCCGACTGCTCCAAAGGCAGTAAAGACTCTCTGTCCTCTCTAGGAAGAGAGCCTGCATATCTGTGGCTTCTAACAGTTCAGCCAAACATTTCTAAATCTGCAAGGAGCTGGCCAATCCTGCAGCAGTCTCTACCTCTCCTGTTCCCTCCCAGGCCCTGTGCATGACCCTGGCATCTCATTTCCCCACTAAAACTCAGGACACTCTCTCTTCCTCTACCTCCCATTCCTCCTCCTCTGGCACCCTTGACCCGTCTTTGGCTGCATCCCCTCCTCCTTTTACCTCCTTTCCCCTGTCCACCCCTGATGATGTTTCTGGACAAGTCCGATCTATGAAAGTCTTGTCAAAGCAGGTTCTCCTCCTCTCATCCAGAACCACCAAGGACCACATGGACAAACTGGCTCCAGCCAGGGTTGATTTCTGCAATCACTCTTTGCCACTGGAACCTTCTCCTCCTCGCTTAAGCACTCCCTTGTGCATCCCCTTCTTAAGAAGCCCTCTGCCGATCCTTCCTCTATGGCCAACTATTGAGCGATATCCATCACTCCTTTCCTGGGAAAATTCATGAAAAATCTGGCCATTTCCCAGCTTAATCTGCATACTAAATCTGTTGGTTGTTTTCACAACCACAAGTCTTGCTTCAGAGCTGCCAGAAGCACGCAAACTGCTCTCCTGAACACCCATGAAGACGTGATGTCTCTTCTTGATTCTAATCTTCCTTCTGTTCTCATTTTCCTCGATCTATCATTTGCTTTTGACATGGTCACCCACGGCATACTGCTTAATCGCCTCCTTGACAACCTGGGTATCGATGGTCAGGACCTGTCCTGGTTGACCTCCTTTCTTACTGAGCGACCTTCCAAGGTCGAACCAGGGTCTGTCCTCTTTTCCCTCTCTCTCTCTACTTGTGGTGTTCCCCAGGGGTCTAACCTTTCTCCCTGGCTATTCAACTACTACCTGGCACCCCTTTCCCAGCGCATCACTACATTCTGTTATTACTTTCAGTGTTATGCAGATGACACCAAGCTCTCCTTCAGGCTCCCCTCAGCCAACTCGGCTCCTTCTCTCATTCCAGACTGTCTGACCGCAATTCAGGAATGGTGTGCTTCCAATTATCTCTGTCTTAATGCCACTAAGAAAGAGATCCTCCTCATAGGGAGACCTGCTCCCTCCTTTCCTCCCTCTCTCGCTGGCCGCCCACCCTGGGCCCTCTTCATGCTCCTTCCTGTGATGCGTAGAAACTTGGTGCCATTTCTACTCCACCCTCTCCTTATCTCCTCACATCTCTGATGTCTCTAAGAAGCCACACTTTCAGCTGCACCACCTCAGAGGAATTCTGCCTTTTATCAATTTCCCCCAGAAGCTCACTAACTCTAGAGTCCTGGTCCTCTCCAAGCTGGACTATTGCAACAACCTATTTCTAAATCTGCCTGTCTCTACTCTTTGACCTTTACAACTCATACAGAACAGGACTGCAAGACTTGTCCTTGGCCTCAAGCTATGAAATCTCTGCACCGGCTCCCTGTGGCTGCAAGGATCAAATTTAAGAGCCTTTGTATCACCCACAAGGCTTTCTGGGGCCTGGGACCGCACTGCCTCCAACTTTCTCTTCCTAAACATCTTCCTTCTTAAGGTCTCTGCTCATCCACCTCCAATTCTCTGAGGTCAGACGTTTTTCCAAGCAAAGAACAGGGGGCAGATCTCCTTCTTCAGCTGTGGCCTCCCTCTGGAACAGCCTCTCTGCCTCTCTCAAACTTGAGCAGAATCACCTCTGGTTCGGAAGTAAATCAAGACCTTCCTTTTCGCTTCTGCTTTCTCTCTTCCTCTCCCCTGCTAATGTCCCTGATAGTCTGCACACTGGTCACCTGGACACCCCTGAACTTGGGCCCAGGATCCTGCATTTCCAGTTGCCCTTGCACTGCCTCTGGGCTCCCTCAGCACTTAAGGGTCTGTATCTGCAACCCTACAGTCCCTTTTCATTGTACTTAAGAGCCACCCTCTGGCAGCACTTATTGAGTCACCTGAACTTCTCCTCACTCCCCACCCGCCTTGGCACTTCTCCCCTCTTCCCCACACTTGCACCATCTGAATGACACAAGGCCTAGTAAGATCGTTGTTTGTCCTCCTTCTGTTTCCCCCTCCTTGTCTTGTCGCGCCTAAACACTTGTGTACAGGTGCGTTATAAATGACTTATCATATATCATATCATATTACCCAAACTGCAATTCCAAAGAACTGCATATGTGATCCGATTGACTGCGCAAAGTATGGTATGTATAAGTGATTGATCAACCAACCGGCAAATGACATTTTCCCCATTTTCATAGAGTATTTCTGACCCTTGCTCTTATAGTCAGCATTTGACCATGGTTTGCTTGAAAAGCATAGAGCCCTTGATTCTACTACAGTAGTGTAAAAAATTCTGTTTCAGAAACATTGCAGGCCCTCCAAGGAACTGATACCCACTTGTAAACCAGTCAAAATGAATAATAGAACGGATATAGATTCCTCAGTGGAAACGTCTGATGCAATCTTAGACCTATGTCTTACAGTATATACATTGCACAATTGCAGCCTGTTGTTTTTCTTTGTCTTTTGTCTCGTCTTTTGTGTTGTGTTTCATTGGTTTATAAAATTTCTGTTCACCCAATATGAATTGGGGTTTCAATCCAGAGTCACTTTAAAGACAAAGAATATGTCGTGTTGGGGGACAAACATCTGAGGGTAACTGTCAAAGAAAAAGTGTCCTGCATTGGAATACCTCCGTGTAAAAAGAAGAGGACAGATAAAAAGGTAGGGTTAGATAATGTGAGAGGGGATAATGCTCTGATTAGTTACCAGTAATCTTCAAAACTACTGGTTAACTTTTCCTCAATATTGCCACTCATGGAAGAGATATAAATGCCCAGAAATCAAGCTAGCTCCAAAGGATCAATGAATCAGCAGATTAATTTAATTTAATATTAAGTGCTCTTTTGAATAATGGTAGTGAGCGCATCACCCACAGATCAGGGGGTAAGATCATTCCATGTGGTTTGTGCGTCAAAGGCCACTTGCCCGCTCTTTCAAGATTGATTCGATATGTTCTCAACAGGCAGGTATTAGAGCGCAAAGTGTGCACTGAGGATTTAACAAAAAAGTCGAGACTTCCAGTAGATAGGACTAATGCCATACAAGCATTTATGAGTAATGGTGGCAATTTGGAATGCCAAGCATTCTTTCACCGGAAGCCAGTGCAAAGCGCAACAAGCTTTCATCACGTGATCTCTGCATTTCAAGTGATTATATGCCCTACAAAGCTATGTATGCATCCCAAAAAATTGTGCTTAGTTAACCATAGGGTCCCTATAAAAATATAGACATCCACATTTTGGAGGCAAGCAGAAATTTAGATACAACCCTAGTTTCTTCTCTTCTCCGACCCCTTACCTACCTTCATCCATGTTTGGATTGCTCCCCTGTGCTGCTGCTAAGGTTCAACTGGTTCCTCCGTTCTACTGTGGCCTGGAGCTACACTGCGGCCTTTCCACTCTTTCCACTTGACCATGTCCATTGACTTTTCAGAGACAGAAACAAGGCTCTGTTTGGAGCCATATGCTGCCCCTCATACCACCTGTGACCAGATTTTGGTTTGGGCCTCCCTCAGTCTTTATTCCACACTTCTAGTATGAACTCATGCTGGCAACTCAATTAATTGATGATTGGAAAAGAGTGAACCCTCTTAGCATACTCAATGAGCGTAGTCTCCCCCTCTCTTCTCCCAGACTACCCAATGCAGACTCCATTCCTCTAACCACCTACTTCTGGAAAAACCTGACTTCTCTGTAATTGTTCACACTCCAAAAATTACTATTGATTACAATTCTTGCCCTAATGGAAGCTTCTTTGGCCTCTCAACGCCCCATTCTCCACTTTTCTACTCCTAATCCCTGTTCTACACTCTCCACTTGCCGGAAAAATTACAATTGATAAAAGACACTAAAAGAAGTGCTGTTCCTGATACAGTACCTTCTACAATGCTGCACTACTAACTCAACGTTCACAGGAGACCTTCTCCCTCATTCATCTATCATATCTGTCACTCCTACCTCCGTTTTCGGCTTTTTCACTGTTGATCTCTTTCCTGTATTGCACCAACGGCTTGTTTTCCTGAATACTCAATGGTCACATCTGGATATTGGTCTCGAAAATAGAATGAGCACAATGATGCACTTTAGCTGAATCTTTAGGGATGATGAATTGCTATTAAAATTCTTGGATGACATTCTTGGATGACAGTCTCGGGAGGATAGCTCAGTTGCAACGTGCTCTCCCTGAAAGCAAGATGACACGGAGCAACACAGGTTCGATCCCCGGGTACGCGCTTAGAAACCTCTGGGTATTAAGCACATTATAAATGACCTATCATGTCATATCATAAGAGCACAGGAGGAGACAATACTTTTTTAGTTATCGTCTGTTTAAGATAATTCTATATGGAATTTGATTTAAAAATGTTCAATTGCGGTGTAATTTGGGTCTTTATTGTATTTTATGAATTGATGATGATTATGAATTTGATGTTTATGAATTTGTGATATTTGGTGGATGTGCTTAAAGTTTAAACTTAACTAATGCACAATAAAAACTTTTTTTTTTAAAGAATACACTCTGGTCACTGTTCAATTCTCTGTAGTGTTGCAGATAGCTCCAAGAACACACCAACCTTCGAAGACAGTTCAACCTTTTTTTATTGAAATGAATGAAAAGGGGCTCACTATGGACACCTAGTCCAGGTGTCCCTAAGTCCCAAGATGGTCATTAGAGATCATCTAATATCTAAAAATTGACTGAGACCTCAGCTGTTCAATGTAAATTCCAAGAAAGTGTAGGAACAAGTAGTGCAGCATTTTAGCCGGGCCGTGAATTTTATCGGCACCTCAGACTCCTGTAGAAGGGGTATGCCAGTGTAATAGTGTATGATGGTGTTGCAGCCTGCATCCGGTTGCAGCTGGCGTTTGTGCCTTAGCAACAATGTGAGACACTGATGAGAATTCATACAAACCAAAGAAAGGTGTGAGCATAGTGTCGTTTGAATTGATTGAATAGAATACCATATCATAGTGTAGTAGTAGCACAGGGACTAACAAACATAACACTACTAAACCCTTAACATGCTAATAATTAACCATAACATACTAACATTATTAGGAGATTAGAATGAAAGTGTTTCAAATATCCATCCAGAGCCACTGAGCTGAACCCTGTACAAAGGTAACTGTGAAGGAGCATGTTTTATCATCTTGGAAAATTACTAGGGAGTGTGACAAAGATGGGCAGCACTGTTTTAGAAACATTATTCATGACATCACCATTCATGCAGGAATGAGGGGAAAAGAGATAAAGAAATCATACTGGATAGAGGAGAGAAGGGGACAGCAGAGAAGTGGACTTAAACGGCTGAGAAGGAAGGTTGTCAGAGGCTGGCAAAGAAAAGTTGGATGAAAGAAGGGAGAAGTGGTGAGAAGGAGAATTTGGAGGGGTGCTGGATGCTGGTTGTCTGTGTGTTGATGTGAGTGCTTGGAGGCTGCAGCCAATGTCAGTGGAGGAAGGATGGGCTGCTCCAATGGGCTGTGGCTGTCACAGACCTGAATGAGTGAGAGGCAGGCGGGATTATCGAAGACTTCCAATGCAAGTTGAATTCCTCACTGAATTAGGTGAGAATGCCCTGTCAAAGCAATTATAATGAATATAGCAATTGATTAGCAGGATTCCTATCTTAGCTTGGAGGTGTGATTTTGGGTCAAAATAAACAAGGTGACATCAGCACAGATATTTTCAATGTGTCTTTCCCTTCTAAGTAAAAGAGGCAGATATTCTAAGTGCAAAATTAAAACAACATAAAACTGCCAAGATTTCTAATACATTTCAAGGTTACAGATAGCTATGTGATTCCAGCCAAATGGTGACGTCTAAATAGAATTACTAAGAGGGAAAAGAGCTTTATTGCAGGGAGATGGGTGGCTTTGAAGCATTTTTGCATGTCTAAGTTGGTCTGAAAAATAGAGAATGCCTTCACGCCAATGTAAAATGTGAAGTTTCAATAAGTGGTTAGATTATATATGGTTGCAAACATCACATCTAGTTTGTTACACTGCATTTATTATTTTCATCCCAAACATATTGTACTAAGATTAGATTTTCAAACTACATATACAAATACAAAAAATCCATAATAACATAAGTATGTGTGCTGGTCCATTGTTCTTGTGGCCTGGTAGATTTACTCTGTTGGTTTATTAGGCAACCCAATATACCACCTGCAGTAAACTTTGTGTGCACCATTCTACATGAAGTCTAACAATTGTATCCAAAGAGGGTCACAATAAAAGAACAAGACTACAAGCTGATTCCCCATGTTTAGAGTCATGTTTTAGCAAACAAGGGATAGGCACATGCAACAGGTTGCAGTTGCAACCCAGAGGTATACACTTCCCACAGACCAGGGCTTGCACCATGCAGAAACTGCAAAGCTTATCAGGGCAGGAGCTGTATTAGTTCACTGCACTAATAGCCTAAAAGGAAAGATGATTGAGGTGAAGACTATTCACCTTTGGTGGTGAAACATTGGGCAAGTGCAGTCCCAGGAAGAAGCAGGAGACACTTGTGTGGACCGAAGACCACAGGATGGACCCGGAAGCATCTCACATGCTTGTGGAGCAGCATAAGTCAATGGCGCAAAGCGCACGTGCATAAGGCGGTCACCGACATTTCACCAAAAGCACCAGAAGAAACCTTATGATTGCCCCTGGTTATGGGGTACTGAAAGGAAGGATTATTTCCTTTGTCATCTCAAGCAATAAGAGCGGCCACAGGACAGCCCACTTGATCAACATCTAATTTTCCATCAAATAACAGCAAGTGTGTTTCTATTTAATTTATTTAACTCATTGACTATTCCCTGTGACTATGACAAATGAACGCATAGCGCTGCCTGCCCTGTCAACAGAAGTAGCAGCCAAGAAGTCATATGTGATTGGGACTCCTATCTCAGAGGTGAATAATTTGATAACTGAGATTAAAAACGTATTCAAGGGCCTGAACATAACTGATACCTCGATAGTTAGTGAATGAGAGAAGCTCTCCAATCTCTTAGTCAATTGTATCTTGGCTACCACTATCAGAGATTCAGAGGACACTTCCATCCTGACGACAGAACTAAAACAAAGATCGATCTACATGGCTCAGACAAGAAAGCTGCTCAAACAGACTCAACTTCAGTTTAACTCCTTGCCATGTACTCCTGCCCGTGCACTTTCAGTTCATCCAACTGTGATGTCAGTTACATCAACTGCAATGCATGCTTCCCTTTCGAATTCCTCTGACGATTTCTTGATTCTCGATACAGTACCCAAGGCTAAGGATACATCTAATGCGGAATCTTTCTTGTACAAAGTAGCAGAGTTAGTCACCATGAAAAACAGATTTTCAGCCTTAGCAGAAGATTCTGCCATTCAAAGTGTTCCGCATTCAAACTGCATGAGCTGCCCGAAAAATGTTTATACCTTACCCACCATTATTGACTCACTGGTTTTCAAAACACTGAATTGCAGCAAATCTAGAACATATCAAAACCAAGTTAATTCTACTTTGTGATGTTCTTGACCAAACGTGTAATGCTAAGGAAGAATAAAAGGATTCAGCCATACAAAATGCAATCAATTATCCTAACCTATCTATAAATCACAAACCTCAAAGAAAATTGCAAAGGGAAGGATTGTACTATTATCCCTAGGCACAGGAATCTTCTACATAGTACAAATACCTGCTTAAGTCATAATCAACCTGCAGCTTTGACTTTGCAGAAGGAGCGGAACCCTTGGCGGACCTAAAGATGCTTATGGTCCATGCTTCACGGAAAATGAACACTCATGTATACATTTGTGACGGGTGTTATGTGCCTAGTCCTAAAAGTATATATAAAGACACTGATAAACAAATACATTAATTTGATAAGGCGTGCTAGAAGCCACAAAGCTTTAATTAGAGTTGGCATTGTAGATCAAATAGGCATCTCGATCCCCCGGATTTGTCACAGGATACTTTCACACTTGTAATCATGAACCACAAGTTAGCTGAAGGTCTGCTTAGTAGTGAAGCAAGGTTTAAGTGCACAGTATTTCAGCTTAGAATATGTCTATCCTTTATGCACCTTCATAACCTCTGTCTTATTGATAGACATTTAAAAAGTGACAAAGCACTAGGCTGCATAGTCCCCTACAGAATGTGGGCATAAATCACAGAAGTTTGTCTAGAATGTCAACTGCGCTGGTCTGAGATTATGGTTTGTAGCCACTCCTAACCCTTATATTGTGGAACCGTCGTTACCGTCGTTACCTCAGATAGGTGTGAACTGGAATATAATGCCAAAGATTGGAACTGTTAGCAATCAAGAGAATATTCTACCTTCCTGCAACATAGCTGGCCAACAAAGAAAAATAGAAGATCTTGACCGGCAAGGCTTCATGGGAAATTCTCTAATTATCTGCCTCCAGGGGAGAGGGTCACTCTATAAAATATATAAACATGGATATCTGAGCTTGCATACTGCTGCTGCAAAGTGGTCACGAGGTGCGCCAGTGTAAGCCTTATCACATGGGTATATGATGATTTACAAGGGTCATTTCAAACGAATACCCTGATTCTCAGATTACTCAATGGACGCACGACCCCTTAACCAATATATAGCTTGCAAATATATATATAAGATTGCATCACAACGCCGTATATGTTTTATCTAATGTGCACGTTAGAAGTCTTAAAAGTGAATAGCAAACAATTGCATTTTGTAATCATACACGAGTTTAAATGCCAGGCAGAGTTCATTGATATTTTTTTTTTTTTACTCTGAAACTGATGAATTCTGGAATATACCCAATGTGCATTGTGATAGAGCAGTACCCTGTAACAGGCAGGCAGATAGACTGGTTCAAATTATTATATTAACTAAAGGATATTGACCCTGTAATGGACAGTTCCTATAGGATATCCCATCTAAACCAACATTTCACACCCCTAAATCTAGCTCTAGGTTAGACTATATAATCATTTATATAGAAAGCTGTTATTGTTACACTGAGAAATGTCAAGGTCACTCCCAGGTTAGAGAGTGGCCATGATCCTCTTCAAGCATTATTGGAAGTAGGTCCTAGTGAGATGTTGCTTCCTCTGTGTATGCCGAATATCATTCTAATTTTCTAATTGTTGCCCCTAACAGGAAAGTACAATGTTCCAAAAATATATCAACCAATTAAATTCCAGAGATATATACAATTCTTCTTCCTTTTTTAGAGCTGTATGTGGATGCAGAGTCCATTCTCATGGCAAACAAGATCTAGAGTACTTGTACACAGGGTTTAACTCCTATCTTTACCACCTCATCAAGTGTTTTAAAAAAGGAGAATTAGAAACTAGATAGCTGCTTTGATTCTGAATGTAGACTCTCCAAATTACAACCTATTAAAGCGCTACATGAAGTGGAAGGGAGAGATACACCTAAAAACAGGGTATTCCGAAAAGAATGCAAACACCTAGTATCTCAAAAGTAAATTCAGTACTAATAGATGGCAATTAATGAAAAGTGCTGCTCCTGACAATATCTCTATTGGGTTTTGGGGTCAACTGCAAGAAGGACTACTAGGGATGTTGGACATTTTAAAATTCATATCACTAGAGACATCTGGAAAAATCACTTCACCAAGTTGATTAACACACTGTTCAATGTAATTGATTCTGCTATGAAGGACTACCAGCAAGAAATTGCTACTATTACATCACCACTAGAGCTCACAATGAGAGAAGTAGATAGAGATCTGATCTCCTCGCACTCGAATAAAGCTCTCGGTCTAGAAATGCTCACTTTTGACGTATTTCAATCAGAACCGGCTATTTGGGTGAGATTATTACATAAACTCTACAATGTTATTTATTCTAAGGAACAAGTCTCAGAGACTTGGAAGGGGGCATAGATAATACCAGTCTTCGAGAAGAGTGATAGTAACGACACCGACAACTATCACCTATCTTATTGACTCCAGTGCAAAATGTTTCGAAGACTAGAGCATGGATAAACAGGTGCTTTCTAAGTTCCAGGCTGGCTTCACACTTGGTATAGGTACAATAGAGCACATACTTTGGCAGACATTGCTTTATTATAAATGTATTTTGTTATGGGACCAACCTCTAAATCTGTTTTTCGTGGATTTATCTGCAGCATTTGATGCTGTTCAAAGTGCTAATAGGAATCCTTGTATGACGTGTGCTTGCCATCAAATTGTCCGGCCACTATTGTGAGTTTGTATAGTGTTAACTTTGCCCACGTGAGATGTGGCCTGGGGGAGAGAGCACATGCACCAAGGATGTGTTGTTGCCCTCCTCCTCTTTTGCATATAAACTCTCCAGCCGAATCCTTGAGTGCTCTGAAGATGGATGCACCCCATGAGGGTGGAGAGTCCCTAGGCATCCTATTATTCATAGACAATGCAGTCCTCATCAGTAAGGCCCTAACTGGACTGCAACAAGCTATAGCATGTTTCGATTCCCATTATTTTTTAATGGTTCTTGAAATCAACACAGTTAAGACAAGTATATATTTTTTTCAAAAAAGCAGGCAAAATATATTAACATATAGGTGAGAGACTCAACAACAAAAAACGGTATTTGGCTACCCCCAATATAATACAAAAATATATAAATACACTTTAGTTGAAACATGCTTCACACCAAATATGAAACTAGACTGTAATTTAATCGGGGTCTGTTTGGCCCCATACACACAGTAATTCACCAGCTAGATCTTAAACGAATTTCAGCATCAATAAAGCGAGCTATGCCATAATTGAGCTAGACATCATGATCTGATTAAATTGTCAGTAGAGCATTCCCTCTTGTTGTAATTCTGAATTGAAGAAAATGTGAACTAACTAAACGTTTCCTTAAAAACAGCTATTTGCAATAGAACAATAAAAAGTGAGGTAGATCATCTCTTCCTCCAATTTCGCAGTCACAACACCTATTAACCACAGGAATGAATGAGCTTGTTGGTCCATGATTTGTCGCCAGTGAGAAGAATATTTAGTGACATACAAGTTAAAAGAGATCCCAACCTTGGGGAGAGTATTGAGCTTACATAGTCTTTAGAGACCAGGAGATCTTTTATTGATGCCCACACATTCAAAGAGGTAAGCTTGTTTTCACTGGATCTGTCTTTTTCACGCCAGTCTGCTTCTGCTGCAATTTTTATTTTACTCAAAACCTCGTGTGAAGACTCCTCATTTGGTAATATGATTGTATTGTGAATTTCTCATATTGCAAGTTGAAATATGTGACCACCAACAAGAGGAATTCGATGCTTCCCATTTAATACATTTGCTGACTGCATTTTTAACATTATAATTTGGGAACCCAGCTACCGATTTCTTAACAAGATATCTAAGTGGAGCAATAGCACAAGTAGAAGCTAGAGGAGGGATACCCATCTCCAACCTAAGTGCGCACTTAGTGGTGCAATTCAGAAGACCCAAGAGTGATCTTTAAAACATGAATTTGAATTGTTCCAGATGTCTGGGGCCCAAATGTCACCAAACCTCAGCTCCATACAGAGCGACCAAGGACATTTTAACTTTGAATATGTCAGTGCATTTCATAAAGACATGAGCACCAAATGTATAATAAAACTGCAAGAACCACCTAACCTTAACCTTAAATTTAGCAGGTTCCTGACTCTCAGTGTATGTGCTATCCAAGACCCATTATAAGAAAAGGTGATACCTTATGGCCTGGGTGTTGGTTTTGTCTATAAACCATTTAAATGTTTTTCTTTCCTTCCAAATGGTAGCATTTATGTTTTTACCATGTTCAATTCTAGCTTTAAGGATTCAAAATATGCTGCTAAGAGACTTCTTTTTACCCTAACTTAGTTAGGGCCAATAGAATCCAACAGAATTGTGTCATCAGCATACATTAAAGAGGGATATTTCTCACCATTGAGGGAAGGAGCTGCATGTCGATGATGAACAGAAATGGACTCAAAATCTACCAACATTAATACAAATAATAGAGGAGCTACAGGACCGCCCTGTCTGACTCCCTATTTGATTTGTAAGGGGCCAAATACCCAGACCTCCACCTTACCTCCAAAGTTGTTATTTAATGAATCAGCTGAATTAATTTAAGAAGTTCCTTTGGGATCACAAGCGTAACCAGTTTGGACCATAAAATGTTCCTGTTCACCATATCAGATGCCTGTTTTAAATCAAGAAAGGCTACATATAGGGCCATCCGTTGTGTTCTGACATATTTATCCAGCAGAGCAGCCAATAATGTACAGTGACCAACACGCCAACATTCTGGATGGGAAACAGCTTTGTTGCTTGGCATGACATTGGAGAAATTGACCAATTCCTAAAGTCTTCTGGCAATCCAACTTTAAGATAGCTTTCCTGAGATGTGCAGAAGTGCCAAAGGTCACGTACTGGAGCCTTTCCTCTCCTGAACAATTTAAGTCTTGTTTGGATTTCAGCAACTGCGGAGGGCATGACCTGAATCTGGTCTACTGGACTTGAAGTTATTGCAGCATCTGAGACAAAAAGCACCTTCTGGAAATGTGAAACCTAGTTGCCCATCGGCATGCAACTATCCTGTGTGTTTTAACCACGTTTGATCCTTTGGCTACTAATCGCTGAAATAGTTAGGTATCCTTGGCCCTGACCGGTTGTAAAAACCTGTCCCATTGTTTCAATTTATACTCCTTCTTTGTTTGTTTGCTTCATTAATCTTTTATAGTCCTTTTTGAAAAAATAGTTCGCCCTTCTATTGTTGCTAATGGTGCTGTAATTTAGATTGCTACATAATAGTGATTTTGTCCGCCGGCCATTGCCATCAAATCAAACATTCAGCTGTTTCCGTTCTCTTGAGCTTTTAATGAATAGGAACTATTATTGTCATGAACCAAATCACTGCATAAAGTGGCATATTTCTTGAAAAGTTCAGTTCCCTTATTACTTCCGTCTCCGGCTAGGAGTTCAGATCACAGAAGCATTTTGAAACAAGATCATTAGCGTCAACCACCTTCACATGTTTGTTCTCTCTGTTAACTTGATTATAACCGATTTCCCTCGGCAATGCATTATTCATGTTACATGCATTTGGTAATTTCATAAAAAAGACAAGTGGATTGTGATTGCTTTCAAGTGTATTGGAAACCTGGAAATCGATAAAATGGTTTATATAAAAAAATATAGTAAATTATTGAAAAGTGCTTGCCACTGATAAAGGTCGGTGTGGTGGAACATCTGCCAGGAAGACGCCCTCCAATTGAGTAAAGCAACAGCTGAGCATAAAGTTCCCCAACATTCAGACCCTGACATCCCTTTTATCATTTAAGCAGCGAACAGACTTTAAGTTTTCAGGCAGCTCTAGAAACTCTGTCTTAGACCCTAGTATTTTTGCATGAGGAGGTGGATTGTATCTCTATGTGCGTCATATAAGTTCTCCAAATAACTGCCATCCCAAAGTGTTATCTGGACTTCCATAGAAGGTTGTAGGTATGTAGTAGGTCCGAAAATTCCTCAGCCTTATTGAGAGTGCATAATTCTAGTGCAATCAGCAACATACTGAATTGTTCAGAACCTTTACTTTTCTGAACAGATTACTTTGGATTAATGTCAACAGGCCTCCTCTCTTACTGTCCTGTTTCCTGGGTACAGAGTTTTGTACAAATGAATAAAAACCAGGCACAGACCAAATAAAGTCAGCTCGTGTTTCTTGTAGACAAATAGAAGCTCATTAGGAGTTTGCCAGTCCAGGAATAAGGTGCCGGTAACAAGGTCTACCGGCACCTTTTTGGACCGGTAAACTCCAAGTATGCAGCAGGCGCTGTGATATACCGGCAGGCCTGACCTGCTGATAGGTCAGCCTCTACCGGCAGACAATTGGCGCAATCACAGGCACCAGGATTACCAGTGCCAGGGATTGCGGCATCCCCATTCCATGTAGTACTAAGTGACTCCATGGGAATGGGGAATTACCAGTCTCTGACACCTGTAATATCCTGGTAACAGCAGGATATCAGGCAGCAGAGATGGTATGGTAGTTCCCTGGTATCCCCCTGGATTTACCAGTGGGATACCAGGAACTTATAATGAGCCCCATAATATCAAAGCCTCTGATAAAAGATACCCAATCATTATCATATCATTTATTAGCTAGTCCTGCTATGGTACAAGAACCAATTATTAAACACTTTAAATCTGGGATATTTCAATTTACAGACGATTTAGTTGGTTTTATAAAATCAATGTAGATATAAACCTTCTCCATAGCAGACTCAGGCATCATTTGTACTGCTTTCGGGTGAAGGATCTGCTTGAAATCAGTTTGGTTCAGATCTAATTGTGAGTCACCGGGCCGAGAGACTGAAGTCCAGATTATTGAGAGGGCAAGATCCTTTCCCAGTTTTTACATGTTTTTGTGATGCAATCTAAATATACTTCCACCCCAGCTTCTGCCATCACGTCTATTCTCCCCCAGATGCATGCTCTGATGTTCAGTTCTGTAAATGATACCCAAACACTGCACCCCCCACAGTACATGCAGTCCAAGAGAATTCTCACAGGACAACATATTCCAAATGATACATATTTTAAATTCATATGGTCTGAGAGGATCAGGACTAAAGCTCTTTTATAGGCATTTGTTATTTCTGTGAAACACCCTTTTGAAAGTACTGATTCAATTTGTTTGCCTCCAACTAACCAAAAGGTCTTTTCTCACAGCAGGGGGGCAATACTCGTCCAAGCTCTGATATCTGGTTCTGTTTCTGTACAAAGATTATGCCTGCAGTAGGGAGTGATTGAAGTATAGTTGCTCCTGGTGTTTTATTATCATTAGTATTAGCATTAATGGTGGCTCTTATGGCACCTAGCATGGACGCCGGTCCTACTTGTGATTCCACTGATGAGCCTTTGTAATTTTGACTCAAAGAAAGATTGAACAGGTTTAAACGATGACTACCTGGGAGTGAGAAATGATGAAAAGGGCACTTGGACAAGGCAAGAGTGAATGAACACTGACACACATGCTGGAGCGATAAATGTTTTCTCTGAATGATGTAATGGGAAAGCTATGATCCAAACTTAAGAAATCTAGAGCGTGAAAGCACAAGCCTCTTCACTGTATGGTGCAGAAACCGTGGGACAGAGTAATCTAAAGAACTTGCAAAAAAGTTCATTGGAAATACTGAAAAAAAGGTTTAATCTACCACTCAAACAGGCCCCTGATGCTAGAGTTGGCTTCGCATGGAGCATTATATGAAGTCGCCCTCAGACACTTATTGTATTGGTTCAGACTCTGGATCATTGATAGCCCAGGTGTTATTAGGGAAACATGTTGAGATATCCTTTCACAAATGGACTCCCATAATTTATCATGGTTTAATAAGCCTGTAATCTAGCAAAGGACATGGATCTGGTTGAAGTATGGGACTCAGGTCTGCAAAACCCGATTCGTAATCTTCCCAGTAAATTGTTCAAACATAGTCATATGAAGAGTGGTCTCAAGCATGTAAATTAGTGACAATACTTGATACTGGCTTAGCCAACAGTTACTTGGAAAGGAAGGTTTCCATGATTGAAGTTCCTCATCTCTCTGTAATACAAGATAATCAAGCAACACTGCTGTTGCCCAGGTTGCATCTGGGAATACTACCACTAGAAACAATTGCAAGCAAATGGGGCAATGGAGGCAAAAATGATTGTAAGTTATGCATCTACCAGAATGAAAACATACAGCATTTTCCACAATGATAAAAAAATATCTTTTTACAATTTTTAAGAAATGTAATATGAGATATTTAAGCCAAGCACTCTCTCTATCTTTTTAGAGAGAGCCAACATTAATTTTGGGAGTACATCACTATTTCCAAAAAAAGCTTTATTTGTAAGAAGGAAAATGCTGGAAGGAAATCCCCAATCATTTGTAACAATAGTTCCCCACCTAGAGAGGATGTCAAAATTAGTATATACCACCAGTGAGTATTGATTCATTTATGAAATGCATGTATTGATATTTTATCTGTTTAAAAGAAAGCCTCTTTTCATATTATTTTATTAATTTTGTTATCATTAAATACAAGGTGATTGATTTGTGTCAAGATGTATTTATATGTTTGCATGTGATTTTATGACACTTTTAATACCAGATTAAATCAATTTTGATGAGGGTGATGATGATGAATAACTCACTTACTGGTTGTAATGGCCTAAGGCAAACACATCTCTATCTAACTTCCTTTGGGAACAATATGGGTGAATCCTAACCTGGGCTCAACAATGAGAATGTGATCAAGAAAGTTGTCTTCCCATCACCCAGGTCCAGTGTAGTTCTTTTCTTGAACCCTCGGGTATGCCTCACTCTGCAATTCTATTCTTTATTTCCAATTTTTCTACTCTCTCCCCTCTATTCTTTCCACTCTCCTTTTACTTCTTTTACTGACAGTTTCTCTTCCACTCACAATCCATCCCAGAATTCCTTACTGACTGATTTGCTTCCAGTCTCCATTCCTCCATCTGAGCTGCCACTCTGCTTCATTGTCTTTTCTGTATGCTCTCAAACTCTTATCAGGGGCTTGCCCCCACTCTCCGGTCTTACTCTTCCAGCTTCCACTGGCAGGCTTACTGCGATCATCTCCTCCTTTCCTACAGATGGTCCATCCTCTAGCCTCATTACATTAGCATCTGTCCTCTGTCCTATTGGTTTACCCCTGAGTAACTAAATTGCCTCTGCACTGGTAGCCTTTGTATTTTATATCTGCCCGCTACTTACCACCTCTTCTACACTGCTCACTTGTGTCGTATTCCCATTTGCCAATCTGCTCCTTTAATTTTCCAACCTCCTTCTCACCCACCAAATGGCTCATGTCTTCTTCCGTCCTCTTCAGCCGCTGCATGTCTCTTGGCTTCCCCACTGTTTTGCTCATACAGCTCTTCCATCACACTTTCGTGCCTGTGCTTCCCTCGGGACCTCCTCCATCTTGCCTTACTCCATTTATTTCTCTCTTTTCACAACTTAGGTAACTTCCCATCCTGACAATTTGTCATTCCTCCCTTCCTTACCTTCCATTTTGTCACTCTCTATGCCCTTCTACAGCCTCCATTTTGTGTCTCCATCTGTTATCCCTCCGTTATCCCTCCTATCTCTGATGAAGGCGTCTTTCAGCATCTCCTCATTTACATTCCCAGCTCACCTCTTTGACTTTTTTCACTCCTCTGGGATTTCACATACACCCTCTGCTCCTCCTCCAATTGCAGTGCATCTTCCACCCTACTTTCACCTTGTTAGTATTAGTGACACCTCTCAATCTTGCCTCTACTCCAGTGATGTCTATATTGCCTGTTCCATGTTTTAGAACCGTGTCCCTGTGGTATATCCACCTGGCTAAAGCTCAATGTCATACAAATAGTCTCCTTAATTGAAACCCTATGCTGTCTTATGCTGACTTTTACACAAATGTCACTTCTAATGAGATAGTCAAACACAGTCCCATCTATATCCTTGATCCAACAGTCTGGGTGCTCGACTAACATTTGCCAATCAAGTACACAGAGATAAACGGGAGTCAAAATCTTGCACATACTACTGGGAGGACCAACTTTCTTTAAACCGATCATCAATGTTTATAGGAAAGGTACCTCTATGGTTCAAGTTAGCCATAGGAATATCCTCACATTTGACTTTCTCATCCCATTTCTCCTGGCACACCTGACCATTATGATCTCCCTCCTCAAACTGCCATCATCTCTGTGTGTCCCACCACCTATACAACCTTTGGGAGTCTCTTTTTCTACAGTTTCTCTCTTAGTTACAGTCACTCTCGCAGTTTCTTCCATGACAGTTAATCACAGAGCCACCCGTTCGATTCCCCCAACAAAGCCAATCAAACCAAAATCCCACTTCAGTATTAACGCTCTTAATACCAAATCTGCTATCAGACATGCAGCCAACTTCCACAATCTTAAAAAAGAGCTTGGCATTGGCGTCCTTGCCTCTAAGAAACAAGGTTCTCAGAGAATGACACTTCCTTATTTGACACCATCCTTCCACCCAATTTCAAGATATTGGTCAACAAGAAGAAAAAAGTCTAATGGAGGTGTGGCATTGATTTACCTGCCCAATGTCCATTTCACCCTGATACACACCACCAACTTCATCTACTTTGAAAATATTGAAAGTAAATACATGTGTCATGATGATTACCATTTAAAGCTCAGTTTTAAGAAGAATGGCATGGATTTATTGCAAAAAGAAAGAGGTGATGGCTGGAAGGATTAGAATGAATCTTAACCACTGGCGTTGCTCTGGGCAACCCTCCAGACCACCGTTCTTCGCCTGCCAAGCCATTACAGAAGGGGAAAGACCATATGCAAATCAGGCTTAGCCCCACCCCAAAAGGGGCAGTCCAGCCCGAACTGCTAGGTCACATCCCTTCTGCACGAGACCACAAGCATCCCCAAACATGTTTCGCCCTTGTTGGGGCTCATCAGTGAGGAGTAGCTTGGGTCTCTAGGCCCAGCAGGCACGGGACCCACGTCTGGGCATACCCGTCCCACTATGATTTATTGCAAACATTCTCCAGCTGCATTATCAGTGATTTCAATATCTGGCATGAATGCTCTGCAAGCCAGTCAGCTTTGGCATTTGAAAATGTGTGTGTTTTCATGGACATAAACATCCTGTCTTCGAGCACTACCCACTGTGGCACACCTTGGATGCTACCTTGTCATCTTCTCATCTTAACTTTGATGTTCCACAAGTCGCTCCTCTCTCATGGTCGGATCACAGCCTAATACTAATCAAACTGGTCAAAAATAAAAAGCCCTACAAACAGCCCCGATGGACGCTCCAATGATTTGTCCTAATGAGACTCGTGATGTAGGTCTCTCCAGAACTCTAGCTACCTTCATGTATTCAGTTTCCCTGCCCAGCACGCTGACACTCCAGGCATTCAAGCCTGCTGTCAAAATGAACTACTGCCACTTCTTAATAGAAGTAACAGAGTTACCAAGAGAAGGAAGCTGGCATGAATCCAGAAATCTGTCAGACAAACAAATATTCCATGGAAAGCCGAAAAGTAAATGCACCCTCATCACAATGAATAAGAACACCTTCTTGTAAGACCACATTTCACAAATCAGCAACCCTGCGTCCAAAGTTATTTGGATTTACCATGAAATGAGATCCTATGCTGAGTCTGTTTCTTCTCCATTTGCCTTCAAATCTCTTCATTTTTCTTCAAATGAACTATTCAAGAATCAAGTTCTGCCACACTAGATCCTCATTCACCCCAGTCAGATATAAAGGCTGAAGACTCCTTCCCAATCTTCCACCCACCTCTCTCAAACAAGATGTTAGTAAAAACATTAATGCCTCCCCTAAAAGGTCTTCCTATGTCCAGTAAAGACCATTAAAGCCTCCTTCACACCATGAACCACCAGCCTAATCAAACAGGAACCTTCCCAGGCCCCCAACGGAAAGCTTGCAACTTGACTCTTCAAATAATTAATGATGTTCCAAACTTTCCATTTAACTACTGCCAAATCTCAAGAAATCCCTCCATAGTAAATATTCTGGTGAATGTAGTAATTAGACAACTACAGGCTTACTCTAAACCCCACCTGCCCCTGCAAATCCACCATGTGTGCTTCAGACCAGCCAAAAGCACAGAAACAGCCTTCCATTACATGAGAGAGAGCCGAACACCTGAAGTCCTTGGATAGTAACACTCCAGACATACCCAAACCCTTGCGCTTCTCTGCTGCCTTTGACACTGTCCTGCACTATATCTTCTGTATCACTCATTGAAGTCACAGCTCTATAAAGTATCTTGTCATTTCTGACCAGAAACCTTGAGTTGGTCTGGCACTGTTCTTTTGCCCTCCCCTCTCCTCAACTGTTGCCATCGGCAAGGATCGATTTTGTTACCATGGTTGCTCAAGACATACCTCAAACCCTTGGCATACCTTGTTTTCCCTCTTCGCTGATACCTTTAAAAAATGCGCAGGTGATGCACAGATTGACTTTAGAATGAGTAGCTGGACCATTGATCGCCTTCTGCCTGTTTCAAAATATTAGAAACAGAAGTCATCTTTATTGGCTGCTCCATTCGGCCAAAACTCCCATTTCCATCTCAAGGTTCCTTAATCTGACACAAAGAGTACCCCTGTCAATAGCCAGGGTGTTATCCGGACTTCAATATATTGCAACACGGTTCCTGGGGTTCCATTTAATAATCTCTCTGCAAAAATGTCTCCTGACAAAAAAGTTGTCGTTTTTTGCTGAGATATTATTAAATTGAACATGTGTGGGACACCCCCGCAATCCCTGAATTCTTTTTTTTTCTTTTTACAAGTACAGCAGGGGACATCCTGGCAACCCGTCCCCATACATAATGTCACCATATATAATGTTGCCAATGGCTTTTCCCAGCAGCATTTTATATGGGGACATTACTTATGGGGACACCATTACCTGATACAGTTCCTGGGACTGCCCAAATGTCCAACACATCAGCTCCAAGTCATTCAGAACAAGGCTGCCAGGCCGACACTTCATCTAATCTATGATATCGCATGTAACTCCCCCTTGTCCCTCTCTGTTGGCTCTATGTGATTGTCCACATTAATTTAAACTTATTGTGCATGCCTCACAAAGCCTTCTGGTATACTGGAGCAACATATCTGCAGCAAAGGATCCAGGTTTGCTGTCTGTCACTGCTTCTCAAGTCGTCATAGCAAATTTTTCTATTGCAACATTCAGGAGAAAGATGGTTTGAGGAAGAACACTGGATTCTGCATGTGCAACCCTTTTGAATGACATTCAACTGTCCCTAAGAATGGAGAAAATTGACATGTGCTCCAGGAACAGAGTTAAGACTGGTCTCTTTAAAAACTCCTCTGGACATAGCATTTAGTCTTGGCTCCCATCTCTTTTCTTCTCTGCACCCTGCTCTCAGCGGTCTACCTTCTCACACCCAGTTATAAACCACTGGATTTCAAGGAATTGCCTACCTTCGGGCCTACTGCCTGTTGTAGGTTCTTGCCCATATTGCACTTGTCCTCACCCCTTGCCCTTGAACCTTTTGGTCTCAATGCTTCCAAGGCCTGTGAAAGTTGCACTAGTAAAAACCTATCAAATTCAATGGAAATACGTTGTTACAGGGACATTATGGTTACAGGTACAACCCCAGAAATGCACCAGTTCTGGTGAGCTAAGCAACCACAACTCGTGCTACCACTGTGTACTGCAAGGACTAACACCCATGACATCCAAGATGACATCACAACTGCCATTGATGACATCACTGATGACATCACATGTGTATTTGGTTGCCACACAAAGCCTCCACAGGGGATTGTCATTGTAATGTTGGCAGAAAATGATCTGAGATCATTGGAAGTGCAATGGAAAATAGAGGAGATTTGCAAACTGTCTATTTATGAAACAAACAGCACAAAGGGATAGAGAGTACACCATAATGGAATGCACCAAAAAGAGAAGTGACGTCTGCCTTCAACAATCTTACTGCACTGCTACTTTACATGGTAACAAAGAACGAATGGGCAGAGTAAGGACTGGAAAGTACTAGGACCAGAACGTCACTCCAACATAGAAAGCACGCTGATGTTTGTCTGATAATTGCACAGGTGGTACAGTATACAACAGTTGCAAAGCATAACATTTCTTTTTTTACACAGCAATAGCAAGCACCTTAGAGTGGCTGGAAGAAAATTTCCCTCATGATGCAATGACTTACGATAGTAACCTCATTGGTACGCACTGCAGTCTGAAACGTAAAATATGTAATATCTATGTACACCTAACAGATTTTTTTTCTTTAAGAGAACATATTGGAAAGGAAAGAAAGGCAGCACAAGTGGCACCCTTTTGACAACAGCATACGGGCACAGGAAAGGAAAGAAACTCTGTAAATTGCAAAGAGGACAGCCTGGAAGGCAAAATGGAGGAATTGGTGAAAAATTTTGCCACCTTAAAAGATGACGTACAAGGACATAATTTGGTCAAAATAAAATACCACTGTCCGACCTGCATGTGTACCCCTTCCCCATTTCACAGCCCCGCCATCCCATCAAAATCCGTGTGATTAGAGACGTTATGCTGCTACCTCAATCCCTTCCTCCCCTCACGACCAATTCCCCATAATAAGTATCTACTTCTGCTACGCCCTCCCTTTCCTAATGGCATGTATGAATGTATGGAAGTAAACGTTGATATGTAGATGTTGCTGAGTGTACATGTGCCCCTCTGGTTTTAAACTGATGTTATGACTCAGCGGCGTACAGTACTAGTGGGAATTACCACAATTAAGAAAAAGGGAGGTGTCCTACTGGCACAGCACCTGCCCGGCCTATCCGCAATCACAATGGAGGCACCTGTACCGCGCCAGTACCAACCGCATGTCCGCACCTTTTGAACCACTTATAGCTAGTTGTGGGAGCGCAGGTTTGTCCGTTGCACAAGTACACGCATGCGTATCTCTTCCTCGATCTTCTGGTAACACAGCCCATGTCCAGCATAAAGCAAATGTTCCATTCATACTGCGCACAAATCACCGAAGTCCATGCATGATTTGCATGTATTTAATTGATTGTAGGTCAGCCTGACACGTGTTTCGAGCCTTGTGCTCTTCGTCCGAGGCTTGTTTAGTCTTGGTATCAATCAATTGTCAAACGACCATGGGCGCACTCTTTGTGCAAGCTGTCATCTATATGATCCGCAGTTGCGTGATTCCAATCAATAGATAATAGTAATTACCAGCTTTTGGGCGTGTGTTCCCTTCTGTAATTTGCTTTCTGGCTTTGGGAACATTTCAACATGTAATTGCTAATTTTACTATAGCTGGTAGGATAGCTATAACCGGTAAGATAGCTCAGCAGGGTGAGCGCTCGCTGCAGCCATGTGTTTGTGATCTGCACTTTGCAGGTTCGAATCCCGGCAAGGCTAACTCAGCCTTTTGTGCTTCTGAGGTTGATAGATGAGTACCAACACAGGTTGGGTGATATTGTATGCATATTTGTTCTACATAAAGCACGTAAGCATAAGAGCTATATAATAACACATCATTATCTTTTGGCCTTGTACATCTGCTTGTATTCACAGTAATATGGGCCTATATACACTGATAGTAATGATACATATGATGATCCATTCTTGTATGAAATGTATATCACATTACAGTGATATCCTTACCATATTCATCGCAGTGTTCTCAGGAACAATTCTATGTGATGTCACTTCCTGTTTTGTCAATGGGTGAAAGGTCATGTTCCATCGCTTCCTGTGATGTCACTTTGGGGTGGGGTCAAATGACACCACTTCCTGTTGTGTCATCACGGGGTCAAGGGTCGTGTGCTGTCACTTCCGCCACACCTGGCATTTTGGTGAAATTATGTCCCTGCTCCTAACACACAAAATGTCTAATGTCGGGTAAAGAACAAAGAAAACGAAGTTCCATAATGCTGTAGAAGCACAGAACAAAAAAACTCCCCAGCCACCCTACTGAAAAGGAGGTGCCACAAACAGGTGATGGTCGGTAGATTGCAGGTTTCAGGCAAGTTAGCAGTGCTCCTTCTCGGTGTGATGTACAATGTTATTCTCTCGGTGTTTTTTTTAGGAGAGAGCACCACTTTTTAGGCAAGAAGAAATAAAAAAAAGAAAAAAGCACCCGCAATGACATGCAGTAGTGGGGCGGAGCAGCTCATTGCCGCCATGAGCACTCTTCTGGCTCTGCCCCCCTACGTGCAGGAAACCAGGACAGCAGGCCTTCTGGTGGCTGGCCTGCATTTAGCCCACTGCAACTTGAGGAGCTGGAGCCACCCGCCACATCGTCTTTGGGTCCTGGTGCCCTGCTCTTTGTTCATTAAGAGTTGGAAAGAAATACTGCAGGCGCTCCCAGCTCGTCACCTTATAGCCACTTTCGTGCAGCAGCCACTTCACGGCCCCCTCATTTCGTTGAGCTCGTTCTACGATCCCTGTCGCCACCTGGTACAGAGCCATGTCTGGCTCCAAATGCCCTAGCAGGTCGTAACTGGCAACGGCAAACACGCATTTTTAAAAATCCTGCTTAGCCATGACGTGGGTGGCATGCATGGGGATTATGAAAGTTCAAATCATGGATCCACTCTGGGTTATTTACCTATTGACAAACCCTGCTGACCTCAACTCTACAGCAGTAACTTAAAAATGTGAGGTATCCAAAATGCCACGTTTCATACCATTAACATCATAGAAATGGACGGATGTATTCAGAGAACGCAAATAGTTTCTGGGGCTTCATGGCCCCCTCCTGACCTGTAGAACGTTTGCAGATGTTGTCCATAATAGAGCATAGCATAGAGCATAGCTTAGCAAAATTGCGTTTGATGAATTGGTTGCCTTTTGTGAAAGCTTTCCTAAAATACCCTCCAGTTTGAACCTGGCCCCTACACGTTTGCCTCATTCCCTAATTTACAAAATTAATGTGCTTCATTTTTCATTGGTGAAAATCTTTACATACGATGGTGCCAGATGTGTGTGCCATGTGCAGCACAAACTTGTAAAGCTAACCACAAGGGTTTGTATTGTGCGTAGGAGTAGGAGCGGGGGAGGGAGGGGTAATGGGGTTTGTTGTGGGGAGAGGTGCAGGAGAGTAGGGAACATAGTTCCACTACTTCTTTTCATACACTTTGACCACTGATTGCTGGATGTTTTAAGTTCTGACAATATAAATGATGTTGGACAAGCAGTCCGGCTGGATGCAATAAAAGTAGCACTATTCTGCTAAACTTTCAGTAAGAAATGTTTATAAAACATCTTATGCATAGAGAAATTGTTTTCTGTCTTCCCAGGTATTATCATCAAATTCCCAGGTGCTCACAGCACACGAGATACGGACAGTGGTTGCTATGCAAAGTACTCAAATCATAAGGCCCACCCCCTCTCTGCCACGCACACACAACCACACTCGCTCTCTGGTAGATCAGGGTGCCGGGGCAACACCATTTTGCATCAGGTTCCCCCTGGAGTTGTGATGTGGCCCAGGTATGGAGGGAACAGGCATTAAGGCCCCCTTCCATGAATTACACACCTATGGACACATTATAGCAAAACGAGACCAGAAACAGACCAGAAACAGCCAGGCCTAAAATACATGTGACATACAAGAATGGCAAAGCCTATAAAATAATGTGCACTAGGTGTGCAGTCATCAGTCAATGATCGACTGCTCTGCACCCAGAGAGGACAGGACATTTAATCATCACAGCAGTCATATGTAAACAAAAGTATCCATATGTTGGTGCGAACAAATGGCACCGTATAAAATGTCTTGCGCTACAAACCATTTTTGAGCCTCTGCACGTAAAGTGTCCTGCTGAGTCATTTTGAAAAGATGCTCACCCTATTGCAAGGGGCAATTTATCCAGGTGAGAAATTTTGGGATAGAATTTTCTGTAAAGTCGTGAATTGATGGGGTTTCACGGATGATGGTTTGAGGGCCACTTTTTTAAGGCGAGGGGTGGGCCACTTTGTTTGGGTGTCCGGGCCTATTTCTTGTCCCAGTCCGACCCTGCACAGAGGGTAGCTATATCTATGCTCTAGCCACACTTGGCATGATATTGCCGCTCTGGCTTGTAGAACTTATATTACCTGCTCTGAAATGGCCCGGCGATGGCGGTCACCTTTACTGACATGCAGAATTTGCTGCATAGTGAAAAAGGCCGTTTTTGTCTGGAAAAGACAACTTTTTTTTTCAGTTGGTCATATTAAGTTGGAAAAATTACTGATACACTACGTATCGCCTTAGAGTTAAATATGAGTTTGCCAATGGTTTTGTTTTTTTAAAGGTATAATTTTAAAGTAATGTCTGTTGTAACCAGCCATATTTGTTTTTAGTAGTGAGCTATTTACATCATGTCATATTTTTGAAACTGCATGTGTTCAACAATGCGAAATTAGAACTTACTGTAACAAAATCAGAGGCATTCTCCTCATGATTAAACCTCAACAGAAATGCAGCAGGTAAAACATATTTTCGTTCTGCAGAACAAAAAATGTTTGTCCTATAGGAGTGAGGGAGGTACTTTAATGCATCCCTGTCACTTTCGGAACACGATGATGCATTGGGACACAAGAAAAGATGAGAATGTAAGGATTTCGGGGACTCACTGTCTCATCCCCACATGCACATGGAGATGCACAATGCACAGAAGGGTCATTACACCCCTCTGGTGCATTTTATTTCACCATAGGACAGCAACAGCGCTTATGTCATTAAAATTGCATTCAGTATTTCTAAAATACGGCATGCCTGGTATGACTTCCTACCCGGTGTGCAGTCGAATTCCCTCTTTTTTAATTACATATTTATTTTGGGGTCCGGGAATAAAATAAATGGGTAAAACAACAAAAAAAACATTTCGAATAAAAAACGTCATAAAAAAAATTTTACATTTTTTTTCGACATTTTTTTTCTCGAAATTTTGACTTTCGACAATTTTGACTTTTGACATTATCACTATAAACCTTCCTACCCTATAGCAGTAAAGTACTAATCTCTGCAGACTTCTCAGGATATCACTTTAATAACCCTGTCTATTGCATCTAGTATTTCTGATCGGAATGAATCATCCTCCTATTGAATTCTTATACTTTAAATCCCTCAAGGATGATGGAGCATGTAATGGAACATTGTTTTGCATAAAACACGAAAACAACTTTAGCGACGTATTAGTCCAGTTTTAAAATCAAGCAAAATTCAGGTTTTGAGACCTTTTATTGTACTAACAAAGTATTACGCTAAAATATTATTGACACAATTTTTCCAAGTGCCATAGACCTCTTAATCCTGGAGCAAGTGGGTGCAAGTGGTCTGTGGCACATGTGGAGAATACTTGGTGCTTGCAAGCAGTGAAGGGGCCTATCTTGCTGGTGACTTTACTTGGCAATTTTCCTCTACGTGCTGACCCTTTAAGGATATGTGACCGGAATCGGAGCTCCGAGCAAGGAGGAAGTCATCACCCTCAACCATAAAACCTCAGAGCATGGGCGGAAGTGTGTGCAAGTGGTCTGTGGTCCGTGGGGCCGAGGGGCAGAGGACCTTGTCACAGTGGATTCGGCCTTGGAATTGATGTTAGCATCGTCAGAAGGCGGTAAGGCGACCTTAATGTCTCAATTCCTGCTGACTGCCATGTAATAGCACTTTAGACCTGCACGCAACGGAAGTGAAGAGTTCCTCAGCCTAGTATAAAGGCGATAGCTTATTTTAATTTATTGAGTAGGCGTGTGACCATTTTGAGTGGCAGATAGGTTCCCTTGGCAGATAGGTTCCCTCTGACCAATTTGTTAAATACTGTTGAGTCGCATTGTTAAGAACAATCATCAAGAGGCTCATTAGAGATTCACTATAACATTGAAAACCAAAAGATTATGTTGAGCAACCACAGGAAGCGTCATGAGGACGAGAAGGTAACCTGCTAGAAGCCCGCTAATAAATCAGAGCTAAGAACGGTCCCCCGG
Organism: Ambystoma mexicanum; assembly: GCF_040938575.1. Classification (NCBI taxonomy): domain Eukaryota; kingdom Metazoa; phylum Chordata; class Amphibia; order Caudata; family Ambystomatidae; genus Ambystoma; species Ambystoma mexicanum. The sequence goes on from NC_090924.1 coordinate 588,749,251, forward strand.
AGGACAAATGTCCCAATATTGCCAGCGCATACTGTTGTCCCTGCACAATCAAAGAAAAGTTGTATTTCAAGGCCGCAGTGATTTTGATTGTGGAACCTATGGAGTTGTTTAACATGGTCACTGATGTGCAGATTTTAGAAGATTCTGATAAAGACCTTGTAACCTCCATTGATAATAAGAGCTCTCTTCTGAAACTTTGTCAGGTAGTTGACATAATCTCAATGGCGTTTGCAAAGGTAGCGGGCGCCCCTCTCTCGATAGAACAAAGCTTGATAACCTGTTCAGTGGTTATTAACCACTTGAGAGTTCGCAGCCACTGCTTTTCTCACTGTGCCTTTCACAGATGGGAAATATCCATTTGCATATCAGTCTTTGTCCCGCCCAGGGGCAGTCCAGCACCGAAATGCAATGGCAGTTCCAACCTGAACGAGAGTACCACCAGCAACCCCATACACGTGTTTCACCCTTGTTGGGGATCATCAGTGAGGTGAAGCTGATGCCTCTCTAAGCACAGTGAGAGAGTGACCATGTCTGGTTGCCCCCAGGAGACCTGGGGTTACCAATCCCAGGTTCCTTGAAATTTGGTTTGCAAAGGTAGCGGGCGCCCCTCTCTCGATAGAACAAAGCTTGATAACCTGTTCAGTGGTTATTAAACACTTGAGAGTTCGCAGCCACTGCTTTTCTCACTGTGCCTTTCACAGATGGGAAATATCCATTTGCATATCAGTCTTCGTCCCGCCCAGGGGCAGTCCAGCACCGAAATTCAATGGCAATTCCAACCTGAACGAGAGTACCACCAGCAACCCCATACACGTGTTTCACCCTTGTTGGGGATCATCATTGAGGTGAAGCTGATGCCTCTCTAAGCACAGTGAGAGGGAGACCATGTCTGGTTGCCCCCAGGAGACCTAGGGTTACCAATCCCAGGTTCCTTGAAATTTGGTTTGCAAAGGTAGCGGGCGCCCCTCTCTCGTTAGAACAAAGCTTGATAACCTGTTCAGTGGTTATTAACCACTTGAGAGTTCGCAGCCACTGCTTTTCTCACTGTGCCTTTCACAGATGGGAAATATCCATTTGCATATCAGTCTTTGTCCCGCCCAGGGGCAGTCCAGCACCGAAATGCAATGGCAATTCCAACCTGAACGAGAGTACCACCAGCAACCCCATACACTCATAATCTCAATGGCACTGGTTGACTTTGAGGCAGATAACATCTTGTCTTCCAACCTTTCCCAATCGCCTGACCTGGACACATTTTTGACATCTTCTGAGTCGGCTCCTGTTGAGAGTGACTCAGAGGAGATTCCTGTGGAGTGCAACAAGGTATTTGTTGAAGGAAGCCATCTTATGTCCTCCGCTGAGAAGATCTTACTGGGACGCTGGAAGCAAAGATTGAGGCATTATTCACATTGTGTTTGAATATGGCTGAAGAGCAGTGGTCCTTAAAGGAGGGAGTGCTTAACTCATCTAACATCTTAAGGAGTGCAAGAGGTATGCACGTCCAGGAAGCTGATCAATTAATGGCTCCTAGTACGACCAGAGCCACATCTTCACCTAGGCAGGTGGATACCAATGAAGATACGGCCAATGTGGTGGCTGACTCGGACAGCGGGCATTGGAGGCTAATTGTGCCGAACTTTCCATCCTAAACTTTCCCAATCCCCCCTTGCGAATTTAGACTACTCAAGAAGAATGTAACAAAAAAATGAAGCATGTAACGAAGAAAGGGGGGTCTCAGTTGGGAAAACAAAGCTTCAAGCAGGCCAACACAGACCCTGCTAAACAGCAATTGTCGAGTAAGCAGAGCTCTAGTGTATAAAACCCTTGGGGATGGCGAAACAAGGCAGGTATGCCTTAGAGGTCCTATTGACAGCAGGGTAGCTAGATCTCTTGCTAAGCCTGTCATTCCCCAAGCATTTCCAGTGTGTTCTCCAACCCATACTCTTAACCCCAAAATGATGGGCAAGCAGCTGGCGACTCGAACAAGGGCAGATCATTCGGTCCTTTTCAATACAGGGCTGGGTCCTGATCCGATAAAATGTTATGATAAAATTGACCAATTTGGAATTTACGCAATTAAGTGGGCAGGAATGGGCCTCCAGAAAGGCTTTGCCAGTAATTGCTGCTCCTTTGGCAGCTGCCAATCTGAAAGCTCAAATCACTGGAGGCTCAACTACTCTTCACCATCAGTGCTCTCAAGTTTGGACCCCTGGCAAACAGTTCTCTTGGCTTGACTGGGCAGAACAATTAAGGCCCAAGCCTCGGAGTCAGGGGGTGAGAATTTCTATCCAGCGTGGTGCTCAGACTTGCTGCATATCAAGTTTGTGGAAACAAATAATATAGCACATAGTCCTTTTCTTAACCAAACTTGGCTTCTTGAGCTATTACATATGATACCGGATCTGGGTATTATTCCTCAAAGGACTTTTTCAAGCTGGAGCTCCCAAAATTCAACAGCAGTGATAACTGGGCTGTCGCAACTTCTGTGTCTCCATTAGTGGCTGAGCGCATATGTAACAATGTCAGGGCCCTAACACAGCTGGGATTTGAAATTCTGGTCTTTTTGCCAACTACTCCTGATGTGCCAAGTAATCTGGAGACACAGTCCTTGGCTGTCCCAAAGAGACTCTGGGGGAACAAGACAACCCAGGAGTTGCCGAAACAGAGTGGGCGATGGTCCAAGGTCCCACAGGTTCTACAGTGGCATCGTGCAGTTGAAGAAGTAGGTATGATTCAACTGCTTTCTTGGAACTCTAGAGGCCATGGCTCTTTCTTTGGCAATGCCCAAACAATAAATATTGCCAAGTGTTATGTGTGTCTGTTTGCAGGAGACCTGGCTATGTGCTGCATTTGAACTGGATGGTTATTCGTTGATTTTCAGTTTGTCTCGGCACCAATAAGAGTTTGCCCAAAAGGTGGGCTTTGCATTTGTGCCATAGTATCGATCAACCATACTGAGTACTGTTCTAGCAAGGCCCATCCTCATTTTTTAGCAGCCCATATAACAAATCTGGGAGTCGGCACTGAGCTTATTTGCTGGTGACCCTGTATGATCTGCTGGTGGGTGGGGGCGGGGGTTTGACTGCAGAAATATTATACAATGCTGAGAGATTTTTAGAGATTGGTTGATGCACTTTCCTGGAGGAATCATTATCTTAACTGGTGATTTTAATGTCGATTGCATCATTAAACCACATACTAGGGACGGGTCGGATTAAAAACGAGGGCTGAGTTTTAGGGCTAAAGAGTGGTTAGGAGCACTGGCTGAGTTTGAACTCAGTCCCCTACTAATAATAATAATAATAATAATAATAATAATAATAATAATAATAATAATAATAATAATAACGTCTGAAAATGTGTGCTATGAGGCCACTTAGAACATTATTTCCAGGACCTCTTTTCGTTCCCAGTCCACCCCTGCAGGTGATGATTGTTTCTGCACATAAATACATTCTCAGTGCAGGAAAAGCATGTCTACATTAATTATACGCTCTAGCTGAGTGTTAAGGGGATCGAAAGACGGATTTCCCTTCTTTTTTATTCTCAATTTGTTCATGGAAAAACAAACCTAGACATTGTTAAGTCCCAAAAAACCTCCTGTATTTGCAGAGGTGGAAATAGCACAATTTCTGTCTTCAAGGTTGGATCAAGGATGTATGCTGTCATGGGAGAAGTGGCCTTTTCCCACCCCTTTCACTGGTAACAGTTCTCATATTCTGATTTTAGGACACATTTGCTGTCTTCTGCTGGTGATGTCCTGGGCTACCACTTAGTAGTGTTTTGCCATAGAACTGGTCATAGTTGTCATTGAGGCTACTACTGTGCCTAACAGCAATATTTGTACATATTGCTCTTTTTTATCGACTGAAAGGGTCAGATCATCAACTCATATCACCACTATGGTGACCCATATTTATCTCCAAAACACAGCCAATAAGGCCTTGTGAGATGCTATCATTTTTTACTGCATGTCTCCTTGTCGTTGAACAAGGATCAAAGCACCAGCATGTAATGCCCTGTGCATAGCACAAATGCGAGCAAAGCGTTCAGGTTTAGACTCATTCTAGTGTGCATCATTCCCTTCATGCCACTGGGCTCATGGTTAGGACACACACCTGTGAACCGTTAGGTCCTTTTTAAATAAGGAAGCACATTATTACATGGATGGGGGTGCAGAATAGCTCTCACACCAATAACTAAAACTGACTCAGGAAGTTTGCAAACAAAAACTGTTTTATTGTCAATTGTCTAAAACAGGGAGTACAACCGACATCAACGGACGTCTCACAGCATAATCTCGACGCATCACATGAAAAAACATCCTCATATAGCAAAAATGTATCGTAAGTGACGTGATACTATGTGGTAAACTAAGAAAACCTACTTGGCATTGTGAAAGCTCTACGGGGAACATCTAGGTATACTTCCGGTAGGGGATTGATTGTGATTGGGTCTCTATAGTCAGGTGGACAACTTATGCCCGCCCATTGTGCAAGTCATCCTCAATATTTGTTAGATACACAACACACCATTGGCTCTAAAACAAACTATAGGGCTCTTCAATACCTGGCCCCCTACAATTGCTTGGTACGCTTGTACCCTTCTGGAATATTTGACTCGCTAGCAGCACGCAAGCTGGTACCCCAGGTGCTTGTGGGTGGACTTGACCATGCCCCCCAATTAGCCCACCATCCATCATCACTCATGCTGTCTGCCATTCGAATTGCCTTTGAACTCGGCCTTGCAAAGAATCACTGCTCGTGAGAATGGAAGGAACTGCAAGCACATTCTTATCTTCAAGTCTCGATGCAGCTTGCCCATTTTCTATTTCATCCATCCCACGTGACAGGAGACCGCATTTAAGCTCCTTTCTTCACATTTAATGATATTAAATGAATAACACCTGGCACTCATAGTGTTTCCATCGCACCTTAACAGGAGCTCGCCTTGTTTCTCACGTTGAACAGATAACCAGTTCTTGGCTGCTCCAACCCTTGACACTGGGCCAGACAACCTTCTCGATCCTTCCATGATTTTCAGCTGCTTTTCTCTACTGCGCCACTCATTCGGCCCTTCTCTTTCACGGGTCCTAGCTTACTAAAGTTGCGACATCGAACATCCAGACTCTATACATATATTACCCGGCCACAGTAGTGGCCGTGTAGTTATGGTTAAGTTGCTGTTTCCATAGGAAGAGCACCTTTTGGGCAGCTTATAACTTTGCTCCCCCTGGACGAATCCTCACCAAACTTTGGAAAAAAAAAGTACATGGCCCACTCTGAATTTGTTTACAAAGTTTGGTGAGGTTTGGTCCAGGGGGGAAAAGTTATAGGGGGGGTGCCAAAACATCTTTTTGTAAATACGTCCAGTAGTTTCTTTTAAAATGATGAAAACATAAAGCAAAAAAATGTGTGATATCTATGTCCGCTCCACGGACACACTTCCCTGTTCGCTCCGCGGACAGGACACCGATTGGCTAATTGACTTGCGTCATGTCCGCGGATACCCAACATGTTCGCAGATTGGTTGGCGTGAAGCGTGAGGTGCGTCAGATTTTTGGAAACTGCCGCCATCTTGGGACATCGGCCGGTGTCCGCGGACATTGCAGTAAAAACATATTAAAAAACACAACATTGCACTTGTCAAACTTATCAAATAATCTCTGGGGAGGTGAGGGGTGATGAGGATGGGATGAAATATGGCTGCAAGAAGCAAAAAAACAGATGGTTTTTACCGCAAAAGTCCGCAAACAGTTCGGATGTTCGCGAACAGTCCTGAAAAGTTTGCAAACACCTCAGCATTAAAGTGGTGAAATGCAGTTCTTGGATGGCTTATAATTTTGGCACCACTTAATGGAACTGCAATTTTGCATGTATATTCCTGGGCTGATTCTGAGTGAGTGCAAAGTTTGGTGGGATTCTGTCATGAGGGGGCAAAATTAGAGGGGGGTCCCAAAATAATGTAAAGGCTTATACATGTGGTGCCATTTGACAAATGTACACAAAGGTTTGCAAAAAGATTATAGATTTAGATTTAAATGTTTTCGTAAAGTCTGAATGGATTTTGTCAAGTGGGGGCTAGGTTATATGACGATTGTATGTGCATACATTTGACACTTTTGAAAAAATAAAACATAGGTGGATTTCCCGCAAACATGCGTAAGAAGCACTGGCAAGGACCTACAAGCATGGTTTTGCAAATGTGCCAGTGTTTTTTTATTTGACAAGTGTCATAATGTAGTTACAAAAAATAGCGGTATACCTTTAGTGACTGAGGGGTAGCCTGTGGCCATGGGCAGTGGCCAGATGGTCCGGGTCATGGAATAAGGTCATGATCCAGACAATCTGGCTACTGGCCATGACCACAAGGGACAAAACATAGGATTAAAGTGGCCATGTCCACCTGGGTCTGGCTTTGTGGTAAAGTTATTCGAAATTAGGATAGATTTGAAAGGGAAGAAAAATATGCTCGTGGTAATATGGTCATAGGGTTCTCTTTTTGCCTTCTGCAGGCTGCTATGGAAAGCGAAGAGGGGCCCTGGCTGGATCCCTCACCTCCCCTTTCCATGGTGGCCATCCTGGAAAAGGATTTTCCTTCCTACACCTGGACGCCGCAGGCGTCCCGGTGTTGGAAGAAAAATCCTATTTTTTAGCACCCCGGGTTCTAAGTGAGAATCTAGGGTGCTAATGGCCTTCATCCACCATTTCAGGAGCTGGAATGGGAGGATAATGGTACAGAGACCGTGTTATCCACCCTCGCTTCGCCTGGGCTGATAACTTGGGCTGCTGGGTCGGTATCCACCGTTCCCTGGAACAGAGGATGAACGCCACAATATTCCCATTAGCATTTGCACAAAATGCAAATGGAAATATTGGAAAATCTTATTTAGTCTATGTCCTTTACTGAGAAATATAAAGTAGATGGAGTCTATACATTTTTTTTTTAGTTCTATTTTTTAACTGTGAAAGGTGGTTCCTAAAGGAATATGTCGTTTGTTGTTTTTGGATGTATTTCTTTTGGCAGGAGAGCTGAGAACGAAAGGTGGGGAGGGAAATGAGGGAAGAGCAACCAAACACTAATATGCAGGGGTAGGTGGACAAGGGAAAATGTTGCGTGTGTGTTATTTCTAAGTTAGGGGGCACTGTTTCTCATGCTCCATGATTACAGCAGTGGTGTTGGCTGTTGGGGAGGAGGGATGGCTTAAGCTGATGCCATTTTAAGATAAATAGCAGTTTTGCTAAAAGTATGTAATGTGTACTAGCTTGTTAATGGATAATGAGTAGGAATAGGTGTTGGAGCTGTGCAAGGGAAATTTTGAAGTTGGAAGTTCCTAGATCAGTAGAAAATGCAGTTCCGAACTGTCCGCCAAGCAGAGATCTTATTGTGAAGTGCGGACGGGTTCTCAGACACGTCATCATGTCGCACGCCAGCGTATGGTCATGTGGCACTGTCTGGAAGGTCCGCTATGAAGTCAGATGTTCGTAGACGTCTACGGATGCAAAACTAGTTGAAATAGTTGCAAGAAGTGTATAGAAGTGTTAACCATTATTCCAGATGGTGTGAAATGGCAGAGTTTTAAGGTGAATCTTTGGAAATGGACGCAAATATTCCTATATTGGGTAAGCATGATATTAGTAAATTGTAGGAAAATAGCATGCACTGGTAAAAACCTATGAAATTCAATGAAAAAACTTTGTTAAAGGGACGTTATGGTTAAGTTGCACTAATAAAAATCTTTGAAATTCAATGAAAAAACTTTGTTAAAGGGACGTTATGGTTAAGTTGGACTAATAAAAACCTATGAAATTCATTGAAAAAACTTTGTTAAAGGGACGTTATGGTTAAGTTGGACTAATAAAAACCTATGAAATTCAAAGAAAAAACTTTGTTAAACTGATGTTATGGTTCCAAGCAAAACCGAAAACCCCCTGAAATTCGCCAGTTATGGTAAGCTAAGCAACCATAACTCGCGCCACCACCGTGCACTGCTAAGACTAACACCCAGGACATCTAAGATGACATCACAAATGTCATTGATGACATCACTGATGAAATCACATATCTGGGCCACTTGTTTTTGTTCCTTGACATATATAGACCAGGTGGTTTTGTTCACTGGCAGTCAGAATAATAAAATTTAAAAAGGTGCTATATATCTAGATGTTAACCTTGTCATATGTTTGTTAAGTACTTTCCTTAGGGTTTGGTCTCAGCTCATGGTGCACATACATGGGGAAATGAGCAGGCCTCAAACACACAATTCATTTGTATACATGAAGATAAACTTTAATGTCATTAATATTTTCTGATGATGCAGTTTCTTTCTTCCTTACTTTAGTTTCCCTGTATGTGCCTCTGATTTTTATGCATTGTGGTGCTTGATATGTTTTGTTTGTACCAGCACAAGTGCTGTAAGTTTTGAATTGTTAGCTAGTTATTACATGTTTAACATTACTCAAAACTCTGATAAGGGAGCATTCATTATTGTACTATCAAAAATTACAATTTTATAAATAGTGTACTTCTATGGTGCATGCTGCAGTCATTGCCTATGTTTATATATGATTAGGTTTCTGTATTAACAACAACACTCCAATACAATATTAAATGAGTACATTCTTTAATATATTAAGTAGTTTATGATAGGTCTCCCGATCACTGCTGACATCTTGTTATCAACAATATAAACACAACTCTTTGTAGAGACATTTCATCAAAATGTATTTCATGTGTGATGTCATCAGTGATGTCATCAATGACATTTGTGATGTCATCTTTGATGTCCTGGGTGTTAGTCTTAGCAGTGCACAGTGGTGGCGCGAGTTATGGTTGTTTAGCTTACGAATTTCAGGGTTTTTTCGATTTTACTTGGAACCATAACGTCCGTTTAGCAAAGTTTTTTTCAGTGAATATATATATATATATATTTGCGGCACCGATGTATAGCCAGCCTTCATGATTACTTAGTATACTTGTGTTGTAGCATCTGTACAGTTATAAAGCGACTTATATTTTCTTCAGTGTTCTTCGCACGTGCAATCTTCATTCACACATAAACTGTTACTCAATTCTTATTTTATCATCAGTTTCCATAAGGTCTATGCATTCTCTTCTATGATCATTCTTCTCAGTGCGTCACTCTCATTTCTTGTGACGTCACCAACCTCTTGTGTTCACTGCTTCACACTTCTTCAGGGATCTCCCGTAAGAGGCTGTCATCTCTCGGTTGGTACATCTTATAGGACTTACTCTAGGGATACCTTGTTTCAAAAATCTTCTGCGGAATTGGGATCATTATCGGCGTTGTGCATGTCACAATTTCCGGCTTCCAACATATAGGTAAATAGGTGCGGGATATCCGGTAGAGTCATTTGGCTCCTCTTCTACACCTGGAAAATCCGATTTCAAATAGACAAGTGATGTTCGATTCCCCTATCAACTTTGTGGCTATTAATAATTTTTCTTTTCAAGTCTTGCATAGAGTCATGTCAAACAGCATATCACTCTGGTCAGTTCAATTTCTTTCCAAATCTAACAGTTTTTTTCACACAGACTTATTCTAAGGTGCAATCAACTCCTATAAGCTAACAGGATATACAGTAAACATGATGCTCCACTCCAGTGAATGTATTGAATATACAGTACACTCAACATCTGAAATGCAGAAGAAGTTGAGTTTTATTTTATGCATGGGGTTAAAGCACCGTCACATGCATGCCATGGGAACAACAGAGTTAGCAGAGCCCAGGTGCATAGGCAGTTCAGACATGCATCATTCCTATTAAGCTCCTGGGCTCATCGATAGGATAAACAACTGGAAAACTCTCAATCAGCTGCAAGCAGGGTCAATCAGTTCAATTCCCCCTCAGCATTGACACTATTGTCTTTATTTTCCAGGTCCCACATTAAATCATGGCAAGCTGTTTTATACAGATTTCAACACAGGGCTCAATTCTAGCATTCGTGTACAGTAGGTACGTGAAGAGCACCTATTGTAAAGAGTGTGGTAAGAGATACCATATAGTTTTAGTTTTTCTACTGCCAATCTTAAGGAAATAGGATAATTCCATGACTATTTGAATATGCTTATGCATACACTGCATTGCCATACATTCCCACACAGTTCAGTATATTCCAAGTGTCACTTTATAGGAATTGTGTGCACAGTTCCTGATAATCAGGGGTGTATGGCAACCTTACCCATGGGAGACTGTGCTTCTCTGTGAATCACTCTCCCCCGTAGCCGAACTGTTGACAGCAGAAACATCTGTAAAATTGCTGCTCATAAAAGGCTCCGCTCCCTCACTTTTTCAGACTGGACTGACTACCAAAGCATTCCACATTTTGACACTTCATCAAGGGTACATTGTGCTGCATTGTGTAACACCTTCACATTTCATAGTTTTGAGGAATTGCCACCTGGTAAGGGTGTAAATCCCAGGATGGTTTAATTCGTATTAATGATAAGAATTATGCCAGTAGTTCCATCTCAGAAAAGGGGTGGTCTGCTAATCAGACCGCACGCTCCTTTCAGAAAACTCGATGTCAAAAGCACCCTTCTGCTTCTGTATCCCAATCTCCACTTTCTGCTCTCAGGGGCACAAAGCACATTCAGTGTGCACAGGTGTCCTGTTTGACAGCTGATGTGACGTCAAAGTCACTGCAGTGCAGAGGTTGAATTTAAGTGTGCCCTTCTGTTCCAAAACATTAATAATTATGCTAAACTATCACCTTGTGGCAGGATATTTTTTCTGGAAATATAAGCCATACCCATGTATAAATATTAAAGCTACATTTTATTTTTAGCTTACCAGTGACAACCCTGTGAGCTCAGACAAGCTGTGAGATGCTATGTGGATTCAAGGCAGCCTGTCTGTATGCATTCCAGTAAATGAGGCAAACAATAGGATGCCTGCCTCTGTTGAGTCTCTTGAGGAATGGGTGACTCCCTGGTGCCAAGTAGCTCACAACAGGAAACATCCCAGGAGCATTGCTTCAAAGAGGCACTATCATATCAAAGGCCTTCTTCACACTATGGGGTGGAACCAAAGAGTGCCTTTGAAACTGCAGGCTGAGAAAAGGACAGAGTTAAGACAGTCAGAAAGCACAAGTTAGTTTGAGGAAGAGTTATTTGATTTTTTGTGGGGTCTTGTCCCATCCACTTCCTGCAGAACAAGCTACCCTGGGTATGACATCAGGAGTCAAGGGTCACTTGAATCAAGGATAGGAATTGGACCCCTCAAAGCAGGATTGCTATTATCCAATCCACTGTGGCCTTTTACCTATATGTGAAGGGGTCTCCCACTCCTTCTTTGATTCAATGTTGGACCCTTCAAGGGCATGAGGAAGAATTCATGTGGAATCTGTTGGTGGAGCAGTCCTTTCAAAAGCCATCTGCCAGATGTGCAGACAGGTGTTCCAAGGAAGAGGAAGGCTATGCTACTTGCCCAGCTCCAGGGCACATAGGGGGTGAATTTGCTAAGGAAAAAGGAAAACCACTCTACTAGCAACATTCCCAACGCATAGGAAGCAGAGACTGAAAAGGACTCATCTTGCCCTAGAGCTCCGGTAGTATCCAGCGGGCCAAGGCATCCAGGTGTCCTGACTGTAAAGATATAACCACTTTGAACTACATTTAAACCACTAGCACCCACTGTGCTGCCTTTGGCACTCATCTTCAAACTTAGAACTACTGTTGCTACCTCATCAAACCGACTCGATGCCACATCGCCCCAGGAGAGCCTCCTCACCTCTCTGGCTTGAGCATCAGAACACTGAGCAGATGTCTTCCAACAGCTGCATCATCTAAATAAGCATTAAACCATCAGGACTTCACATTGCAGACTGACTCCCCTGGAACATTGGGACATGCACATAAACCAGTAGTACTGATCGTATTGTTTTGAACCACACTCGATCATCAAACTGCTCATGGTGAATCATCAACCTTCATCACTTGACAACGCCTCCAAACTGAAGGGAGCACCTCTCAAACCCGGCTAGAAGCGGACTCAGTCTCAAGCTTACATTAGGTCCTGGGTGGGTCCCACTGAGGATGATCTAGCTGACATGAAGTTCCTCCTAGAGGAAAGGAATGTGACACTGGGTGAGAATAAGCAGAGGGAAGATGCTGCTCGAGCAGAGCATGAGCTGAAGTCTGCAGAATATCATGCAGGGTAGAAGCAGAGGGACTATGTGATGCTGTGCAAGATGGAAATTGAGGCCAGGAGGGAGGCCAGCAGAACTACCAGTGGGCATGGTAGTGTTTCCGGTGGTGGCTCCTAATGAAAGACTAAATGTCACATCTTCAAGGATATCTTCAACTTGATTGAGGCACTGTAACTAGCTTTCCACCTCCCACCTCTAGGAGGTGAAAGTAATTGTGGATTGCAGCACATATGAGCAATCCACCAAGGCTGGAATTGATGTAATTATCCAGTTAGCTCCTGTTAGCTTATGTGAAAATGAAGGCCACCATCCTTGGCAAGTGCTGCAAGACTCCAGAATATTATCTCTAGCGTTTTATAGAACTCTACAAAAAGGGCAATTAAATCTTTGAGGCATTCACACATCATTATTTGGAGTATCTGAGTGGATAAGTCACAGGCAACAAAGTTGACACATTTGAAGGGATGTATACTTTGGTGGCATGTAAGCATGAACTGAAAATGTGTGAAATGTTACTTCAGCATTTAGCGAACACAAATATCACACACCCTACGGAGATTGGAAAAGATGCCAACAGTTTTGTGAGTACTGAAGTCTAAAAGAAAGCTCACATAAACACATCCAAGGCAAGAGAGAAGAGATTTGATAAAAGTAAATCAAAAGAGGGTAAGAACAATGGTTCGCCTCCTTCTGCCAAGAAAGGTTCCAAAAGCATGGTGGTAAATGCTTGCAAATGACTCGTCAGCTCCCACAGAGAGATAGGGTGATGGTTCCTCTAACAAAGGGGCAAACACATCCCCGGGACCCCAAAGATTGCTTTCTGTGTGGTAACATGACACATACTAAGGAGGATACGGCCTGCAAGGATAAAACTACTGTACAGGCAATAGTCAGTAGTGTTCTCATGGTGTATGCCATAGTGCATGTGGACATCCGAAATGATGAATTCCCACTAGGTCAGGGAGTGGCTGAATGTTCCATAGTGGCTCTGAATTGGAAAGGTACTAGCTCCCCTGAGGAGGCCGCTATTCCTGTGAAGACCCAGATCTTTGTGGAGCACGTCGTCATTAATGGGGACAATGCCCCAACGCTGCAAAATTAAGGTGTGTGTCTGGTCCTGTCCGAGTGGCCAACCATTTGCCAAGCAGCTGGTAAGGATCTGGTAAGTCAAGACGGGCAACAATGGCAACCTTAATTCCACTAAAAGACAATGATAAACCTGGAAAACCACCTCAGGTACTCTGCACACAACACTGGGTCAGCAAGACCCCTTAAACGTTATACTAAGAAGTTTTTTCTTGTTATGTCATGTGAAAAACACAATAAATTGAAGAAATGCACATATATACTAAAGATGATTCAATCATTTAACACATTTGCATACCAAGGAAAGAGATTCAAACAAGGCCAATGCATTTTGGACTATGTCCATCATCAGGGTTGAATCTACAAACACAGAGAAAAGAAAATCAAACAAACTGTGATATGATATTCAATTGTTGGTGATTTCAAAAATACATATCATACATAGCCTATCCACCAAGCATACCTTTATCATATTGTAATTTGGATATGAATCATCAAATTGGTAATCCACAGAAGGACATGTAACCTCTTAACATATTCAGCATCTTCTTTTGAAAGACCAAAACACTGCTCTGGGTCAGTGTTAAAAATGGTGTTCCGGCACCACTAGTGTACACACTAGTGAAGCCATCCTATCGGGATGTGTAGATCAATGCCATCAGGCTGGTGCTACATGAAAGGCATAATTTACAAATGTGAAAAAGTGGGAAAAATTGAAAAAATTGACAAAAGGGCATCAGCGAAATCTCTAACAAACCACCCATACATATCAGGGCCATCAAGGTGATTCTAAAAACCAAACATGGAGAAGGATAGCTGCAGATTGCGTTTGGACGGAACACTTGCATTTAAACAGAATAATGGTGTGCAAAGAAGGACGATGTGTGGTACAAAAAACAGGAACAAAACAACACAAGAAAATGAAGGGCTCCCGCTCATGACAGAGCGATCACAGCCTAATTCAGGCAGATCTTGTATGCAAAAAAGGGAAATTGTCTTGAAAATGAAAAATAAAGATAAAGCCCAAAATGAAAACATAAACAATGAAATTTGTATAAAATGTACAAATATGAAATTGAAAAATAGAATAAAAATACAAATCTCAATGGCAAAGGAACCATAAGAAAAACATAACAAGTTAAATCATGTAACACATGATACGTGATTGGTCCATTTGCCTTTTCGTTTTGAGTTTTGTTTTGGCATGTTGCTGTAATGGTGGCATGTCTTCAAACAATGGATTTGCATTGGTACATTTGCAATTGTGCATTGACACCAGATTTCTTAATGTTTCAGGAAATAAGCTAAACATATTTAAGGAAGGGTAGCGGGTATTGGAAAAATAAAAAAGGAGGCAATTATGGGGATGTCCGCTATTAAAAAAAAACAGTGCAAAGGCACACATTCAAATACACAATTGCAAATGCTTCAAGATGGAACTGCACAGATGTGAAGATCTGGAACCACAATCATATATTTATTGGTACTCCATTCATGTAAAATGCCTTAATTTCTACTATTTTTCATTACTTGCAATTTGACATTAATTATTTTCAGTGCTTCATTTTCAGTCTTGGTTATTATTGCCAGTACATAATATGCAACCCAAAATACACACAGGATTCCACACATAATCCCTACTGTGGCATCATTCATCAACGTCAAATTGGACAATGGGGTCCTATTAACATTACGGCATCCACATCTCTCACTTGTATTGTGTTCCCCCTATGCCGTTGCATTGTGGTAGCTGTGTCATTCTTGGCTTAACAATCCCGGTGTTTAATACGAATAAAGCACGGCTAAAACCTGATTTGTGTTTAAAGTTTTCTGTCAATCAGGTCTCACTGTGACACAACCCAGAATTTGCAAAGCGTGGTTAAATTACTCTGTTTGTAACTTGAATCCTTTGAAGAGAGAAAAGCAGAGATTTGAGTTTGGACACAGATATTTCATCAACCTTTACTGTAGTGCTCTTAACCACGCCAAAATGACCACAGCCTTCATTATATTTTACAACATCCAACAGCACTCGGCAAGCAGTGACTCATCCTCTTACTTAATTATCCCCTCCTTTCTCCCCATTGATGGTGTATGCCATTCGGCTTGTGGGAAATTCGGAGAGTTGCAAGACATGGCTGTACTTCCTTAATAGGACACACATTAGAGAAAATGACCTTCAGCTTGCCACTCATCTCTGTGCAGTACCATAAAAGTGAAGGGTACAGCAGACGAAATAGCTCAGGAGTAGCAATGCACGAACAATACATGCACTGTCATCTCGAAAATTGAGTTATATAAGGGTTAGGATGAGCAAAGTTCTGGAGTTTTATTGTGTCTTAAACAGGCCCTATTGACGCTTACATCACGGCTACATGTACAATTGCCCACCTTACAAGGAAGAACCCCTCCCAAGAGATTTGAGGCAGTACTGGGTGCTCTGCATAAGGTTATCATATGATTCTACATCATGGGGACACCCCAGTCAGTATTACAATAGTACGGGGGTCCAAATGAGAGAGAGGAAGAGGGAGGGAGAGAGAAGGAGAGAAGGAGAGAGAGAGAGAGAGAGAGAGAAAAGCTCCTAATGATGCTCCCTAAGAGGAAATGAGCACTCAAAGCTCAGCACTACAAAAGATGTGACCATGAAGGCCACACAAACATACTGTACATCTCTACGCTTAAGTGCAGCAAGTCAAGCCACCGCTGTATGTCACACAAGACTGTAAGTATGCTAATGTATGCTGAAATGCATTATGGGACCTTTAGTTCTAAATAAATACAATTGTAGATATGAAAACAAAATAGTGCAAACATTAGTACACTTTTCAACAAACCAGTGTGCTGTTAATTGTAGTAAATAAACAGTGTGCTGCATCTTTTCCACGGGTAAAAAGGCATTGGTCATCAAGAGCTTCCAATGTACCGTACTTCAGTGCGGGATGGTCCACCTGAGGCTCCCAAGTTCACATATTGATTCGCTCTGCTACCAAGCTGTGAGCGTAATTGCTTCCGTAAATAGATACAACATACAGTACAGTTAATTATTATTGTTCTGTCTATTGTTTTAAGGGTGGGCTTTTCTAGGGTATTTAAAACATAAGTCCAGGAAGGCGAGATTGATCATCAGCTCAGGGGCTGCTCCCTTTTTGGAGACCAGTTTGGAAACCTGTGAGATATGGTATCAATGCTGTTACCATCAATGCCCTACAAGAATACTAAAGAGTAATCGACGTATGGTACATCGCCACACATTATCAGACGTCATCATGCACCACCAGACGCTTTGGCCAAAACTTTGCAGTTGGGCAATCTGGTTTAGTTCTAGCACTACACTGCTCAGAGGTACAGTAACTTTGTCTTTACGCCAATCAGATTTGGAGAAAAATGTATCCATTTGCCAGAGGCTAATCACTGAAATAAAAGGTCTCCTATTGCTGATAAGAACTGCACGATTGGAAGAGAGTGATCTCAAAGACTTAGAGCCAAACACAAATATTTTGATACTGGGTATATACATTCTTAAAACTGATTAGTAAACCTTTCAATTGATGGCTTGATGGCTTATTCGTTCTTCAAGAAAAAAGAAAAGCATACATCTGGAAGCAAAAAAGTTGATTGGCGAATGATGGAATTGCTGCTATTCATTATAAGTAGAGTACAAGCAAACACTTACAATATAATGTTTTTA
Organism: Ambystoma mexicanum; assembly: GCF_040938575.1. Taxonomy (NCBI): domain Eukaryota; kingdom Metazoa; phylum Chordata; class Amphibia; order Caudata; family Ambystomatidae; genus Ambystoma; species Ambystoma mexicanum. The sequence goes on from NC_090924.1 coordinate 588,766,199, forward strand.
AAAATTCCAAATAAAGTGTCATGTATTCAGTTTTCTAAGCATAATGGTTCACCAAACTCTTTTGCTTGTTGCAGCTTCTCTCTCTCTGAACCCTCCATTCTCTTAAATGCTCCTCTAACCCCGCCTAGCAATACTGTTCCTAGCTGCATCACCATTCTCCGTCATTTGTCTAGTGTTTGGATTTCATTAGTTTGAGTACTACATCTTTTTCAATATTTTGAGTATTGCATCTTTTCCATTGAAGAATTTGCATATTTAACAACGATTTGGAGAACAGGCTGGCAGCAGGGCTTGAGGTGATTAAAGAGCGTACGACTGAAGCATGTGTGTGACAAGTAGGTCACAGCTTTGATAAATTATGTTGCACAGAGGGCCTCATTAAGGGTTTGGAAATGTGGTAAAACAGGGTGGTTATGGGATTTCTGGCACTTGTACCACACCATCACATTTAGAGTTTCATGGTTGAAATGCGAAATACACTGCTTACTTTTATTTGGAGGAAATACCTCCACACAAAACCATTATCGCAAGCAGCAATATGGCCTTTCCCCAATGGAGTCCAAAGGGAACCCAGCAGGGGGAATAACTGAAGGGTTTGCAAGACTCTGAATCATACAAACATCTCAAGCCACACGTACTTAATGCTATCTGCTTCTAAGCACTGTCATTATTACCCATTTTAATATCGGCCACCAGTACAGTGAACCCTGCTGGCACGATTCAAACTTACATAGTACAGACTTGCCCCATGTTAATGTGTAACTATGGGCTATTCACCCATAAATGCATTTACATATATTTCAAACCCTCCGTTTAAAATATTGGATAAAAACAATAAAAGAAGTTGGGAATTCGTGCATTTTCCCCATGCAGGCTCTAGACTAGTTTATATGCTAATTTATATTCCATTGAATTTAGTGGAGAAAGATGACTTGATTGTTAAAGCAAAAGGTGTTGCGATCGCTTGCCATACACTATAATGGCTAGAGCAGAGGACCTGCAATATGCACTGAAAAGGCTATTGATATTTGTATTTCTGATTATTTTTCGTGTTGTATCGGATGAATGTTTTTTAGTGATTCGATAAACTGCTTTGACTGACTGGCAGGTAATGCTTCTGGTGTCACATATATCGGATCGAAACTGACGCAAACTGAAACTCTCAATTCCATAATAGCCGCCTAATGTGCAACAGGGGTCACATTATCATACACATTACTTGAGTAATAACTTTATTGAAGAAGAAATGCACTCAAATGTCTGAAATAAATGAAAAAAGGCAAACACAAGCAATATGTGATCAATGTGACGAAGAGCTAATCCTGTCTTCTTAAAGGGTAATAGGTTTGCCGTCGCGTAGCTGATGCTGACTTTTTGTTGAACGACACATGCTTAAACATTGCACACTTTTTTTTTAATATGGAATTGCAATTCCATATTAAAAAAATATTCCAATTCCAATTCATATTAAATTCCAATTGCATAGATCTGAGTGTTAACATCTCCTACTAGTTTGTCATGCACAACTGCAGTATTTTGTTCCAGAAGAATGTACGTTTCAAATCTTTCATGAAAGCAAAACAGTGATACGTTTTTAAAAATTATTTTCGGTGCATTGAAAACGAATTAAAAATGTGTATTTCAATTGTGCTTAATGTTGCCTTTCCATGCCTGCAAGGACGCTTGTGGCAACACTGAAAAGTGATGGCTGGAAGTATTTGAGCAAATCAAAAAACATTTTTTCATTGCTCTGGACAACCTCAGTGACCATCGTTTTGTAGACTTCCAGGTCTTTCCTTTCATTACAGAAGAGGAAAGAGCATCTGTAAATCCGGATTATTCCCACCTAAAGAGGGTCAGCCCATCCCAAACTGCTTGGTCACATCCCTTCTGCACGAGGCCACAAGCGACCCCATGTGCTTCAGGATCATTGGGCATCAAAGTGAGGTGTAGCTTTGGTCTCTAGGTGCAGTAGCCTCATGACCCAGGGCTTTGCATGTAAGTCCCACACAGGGTGAGTATCGAAACACTGAAGAGTTTAAACAAATTAAAAATCTATGGCATTGCATTGGGCACAATACAGCATTTGTTGGCAATTTCCCAGAACCTTACCAGCAGATAAGTACAGGGAGGGGAAGGGCTGTCAGTCTGGCCCCCAAAAATATAAAATCTAGACACCAGTAAGGGCCGGGGCACACACAACTGCACCTGCTTTGCATGGATGGTTTGCTGTTTTTATGTTGAAGGACAAATTGCAGCCCTGATTGTGCTGATTGGTGGCAGAATGGGATCATTGGCTACAATCAATAGAGCCTCTCTGTTCCCGGTGAACACTTGGCAGCTGCAAACCTCACTGCGCTTTGGGTTGTGTCATTCATATCTATTACCAGAGCAGCAGCATATCTGACAGGGAGGTACATTAAGTACTGCAAATATAGGCTATAATCTTACAGCGCAGCAATGCTTATAAATCCCCTGTGCCATGTGTAGGTCAATCTGGTGTTGAACCAAACAAATGTTCCACTGTAACTTCAATAGCAACAAACCTGATTTGTGGAGTTAATGTAACACATTATTGACTGCAATTGCATAATTCAACACGGTTTAAAAATAATGCCACTGCCTCATTTCAAATGTAAACATTGACACTTCAGGTCAAACAAAGAGGCCATTAATGTGATACCATCTGGAATCGCTGCAGTGCAATTCCCTACATCATCTGCCATGCATTTGCAACTGCTCTGTGCACAGTAGGATTTTTGAGTGAATACTATGTGACAAACGTAAAAAAGGAGAAAGCTATAGGCAGCCAAATTTTAAACAAAAATGATGTTCTGTAATTGCAATTGCTTTTCAACGAAATCTGAAATTTTAATGCAATGGCATCCTTTCAGCCAGTTTTTTTTTTTTACCTGTAAAAGGGAGGAGTAATTTTAATTTTCTATGTTTTTAACTGGGGTTTCCTTTCTGATGTGTTTGTAAAAGTATAAGCGAGAAGTTACATTCAGTTTCTATGGGCCTCATTACGGGCCCGGCGGTAGCCCTGCTGGTAAAACCAGCAGACCCCAAAAGATTGACCGGCGCCTGACTCCCCGGGCTGTTCCGAGTACGGTGGCCAGAAAGTCAGGCACGGGAAATGTTGTTAGTCCCCATTCTCATAAAGTCCAAAAAGACTCTATTGTGATGTCGGGCCTATGGTGCTGCAGGGCCCGACACAGGAGATGGGCCTAAGCAGGCCGTGTGGTGCAGCGCTTCGCTGCGCGTAAAAAGGACATGTCCACTCGATGCGCTGCATAAACCCGGACTGGCGCTTGCACCCCAGTTCCGGTGATTCCTTTATTTTCCTTCTCCCCGCCCCTCACACGTGACCGGGAATCTTTCCGGCACATGACACCACATTCCTCCCCAACTTGCTTGGAATGTTATTCACAACATTAAACGACAACACATCACAACAGGTATAGACCATTCTAGTCTCTCAGATTTTGTCTGGGCAGGCTCACCTGCTGGTAGATTCCATCTATGACGTACCCTTGGAGGCGGGATGATGGTTTTGGCCTTTCCCGCAGGCGGTATCGGGGATGGCTTCTCTCAGGATCTTCTGCCGGAGGGCTCTCTGGCCCGACTTCATCTTCGTGCTGGTTGGGTGTCCTCAGCTCTCGGGGTAATTCATAAGTTCCGGGTGTCCCTTGGCCCTGTGTCCGACAGGGTGATCTGGTTTCTTCACTTGTGGCTCTTGGATTTTGTTCCTATAGTTCGGGCGGTACTTTCCTGAAGTGCGATATGTTCCTAGTCACTGTCTCACTTCCCCTGGTGGCGGTGATCATGTTGTGATTCACGGCACTGACTGTCCAGGGTTGGAATTCAAAATTCAGGGACATCTTCTTGGGCGTGGCTCGGTTCTTGACTATGGCAGTGTCTCCGGGTACTAGTTCCCGGTGGCTGGCTCGTCGAGTGAGGCTCTCTTGTTCGTTCCATTTAGTCCTCCTGGCATCTATGGCTGGGATGTCTGGCTCAGGTGCCACCCACTTTGGATGTATGGGGAGTTCTGCTTGTATGGGTACCCCAAACATAAGTGCTGCGGGGCTGATCCTTGTCGAGGAGTGTGGGGTCTGCCTGTGGGTCCTCAGGAAGGGATAGACTGCTATCAGTCAGGAGTGTCCTCGTTGCTTTGCGATGCGGATAACCTTGTTGAGCAATCCCATGAATCGTTCGGCATCACCATTTGCCTGTGGCCATCCTGGGGTGATCCACTTGTGTCGTATGTTGAGGTCCTGGAAGAATTGGCGTAGTTTTTGGCTGGTGAAGGGTGGCCCGTTATCGCTTTTGATTTTTGATAGGATTCTGTGTATTGCAAATATCTTCTCTAAGGCTAGAGTCATGATCTCTGTGTTGGTGGACGCTACGTGTTCAACTTCAGGATACCGGTTGAATTCGTCGACTAGGACACGTAGATCGCCTTCTCCAGCGATGGTGCAATAATCGATGCTGACAGCTTCCAACCTTTTGCTGCTTCTCAGGGTGCTGATGATGGGTTCTGGGTTCTCGGCTCTCCTGGTGGCTTGGCAGGCTGCACAGAATCCCACAAGATCCATCACTCAATGTTGCATTTTGGGCATCCACATCCTGGACTTCAGGTATGCAGTGGTTTTCACAATTCCTTGGTGCCCGCTGTGGGCTAGGTTGAGGGCCCTTTCTTCTAGTGATGTGGGCAACACGATTCGCTGGCCTTTGAGTATTACCCCTTCGGGGGCTACGGTAAGTTTGTGGCGGATTCCGAACAGTGTTTGCAGTTTCTCTTGGGCAGATGTGGTGCGCTGAGCCATGGAGGTCAGGAAGTTCTTCCAATTCCCTGAATGGATGGCGAGAGTGGTGTGGGTCAAGATGGCGTCAGCCTCAGTCTTGTTGGCTATCTCTTGCAGGGTCAGGGCCCGTGGTCAGGCGCAGGCTGCTACGTGGCACAAGTGTTTGTCTGTCTCCGCTGCGTGGCGTTCCTCCTGATCGGTGGCAGGCTGCAGGTGGCGGGACAGGTAATCGGCTGGGTTATCCGCACCCGCCCGGTATTCTACCTCTATGTTGTAGGGCTGGAGTTGTAGCATCCACTTTTCGATGCGTGCTGGGGGATGTGGCGCTGACCCTCTGAATATTGGAATGAGTGGCTTGTGGTCAGAGAACACCTTTGCTTGTTTGCCTAGCAGGTAGACTTTGAATTGTCTGCATCCCCACAGGATTGCGAGGGCCTCCTTTTCTATGTGCGCATAATTATGTTCAGTTTTGGTTAGCGCACGACTAGTAAAAACGATGGGGTATATGTTCCCGTCTTTGTCTGTTTGGGTAAGCACGGCCCCTAGGCCGACCGGGCTGGCGTCAACTAGGGGTTCTGTGTGTCTCTCAATGTCAAAAAATGCCATTGTTGTGGAGGAAGACAGTGTGTCTTTGATTCGCTGGAATGCTTGTTGGTGAGTGGACGACCACTCACACTTTTGGTCCTTTTTTGTTAGTTCGCGGAGGGGGCTTGCGATGGTGGTGAGGTCTGGGATGAATCTTGCGCAGTACGTTGCCATTCCCATGAAGCTCCTTACTTCAGTGGCGGATTGTGGGGCCTTGGTGCTTTTGATGTCGTTGACTTTAGCAGGATCTGGCGACACTCCTCTTTCGTTAAAGTTGTATCCAAAGAAGCATAGTTCTTCCTTTCCAAATTCGCACTTCTCAGCGTTTAGGGTCAGTCCAGCTTCTTCTAGTCTGCGTAGGACCGCCGTGAGGCACCTGAGGTGTTCTTTTTCATTTATTGTATATACGATGATGTCATCACTAATGTGTGTTGTCCCTTCCAGACCAGTGAGAACTTTCTGGATTTCGTGCTGAAATACTTCGGCTGCTGATTATATTCCGAAGTTTAGCCGCTTGTAAAGTCTCAGCCCGAGGAGGGAGGAGAATGTGGTGATGTATCTCGACTCCTTGGCCAGTTTGAGTTGGTGGTAACCAGACCTAAGGTCGAACTTGCTGAAGATCGTCGCCCCGGTGAGATCGACAATAAGTTCATCTATTGTTGTGTGATGTGTTGTTCCCTCCAAATGGCTGCGTTGGGGAGCCTCATATCAGTGCAGATCCGTACTGCGTTGAGTTGTTTGGGTTTCTTCGTGACTACCATGGGAGATACCCATGGGGTTGGTCCTGAAGTCTTCTCTATTATGCCAGCCTTTTCCAGTTTGTCAAGTTCTTTTTCCATGGCCTCTCTCATGTGGAATTTTACTCGGCGATGGCACACAGCTTTTGGTTCGACAGTAGGGTCAATATGGAGTTTGATAGATCTGCCTCTCAGGCACCCGATGCCCTGGAATACTTTGTGGTGTTGTTCTAATAGATCATTGATTCCCGTGAGTTGAATGCTGAAAGCAAATTGTATCAGCTTTTCGGCGGTTCTACAGCTTAATAGTGTCTCGCAGCCAGCATCGACGACGTAGACTTGTGCATGGCATGTGGTGTTGTTGTGGGAGAAAATCGATTTAAATGACCCTTGGACCGGCAGGGGTTTCTTGCAGCTGTATGCATATAGTCGAACTTTCCGTTCTTGGAGTCTGGGACTTGGGTGGAGTTTGTCGAATGCTGATACTGGGATCACGTTAACGGTTGCGCCTGGTGTCTATGACTACTCGTAATGGTTTTCTATCGGAAATGACAGTGCATGATGGCCTTTTTCGTTGTCTGGACCGCTGAGGCTCTACGGCTGAGATGAGGTGTACGCGGTGTATTCTTTTGCTGGCTTTTCTTTGCTTTTCCTAGTCCCGTCTGTCGGGGGATGTGCATGTCCTGTCCTCACTGTCATCACTTTCGCTCATGTCCGGTGACCTCTGGGTGTGATCTACAGCTCTCCCTTTCTTGCTTGGTTGGTGACACGTTTCTTGGGGAGCAAATTTCTTTCGGCGTTCTTGTGTCTGCCGCAGTGTTTGCTCTCGGTCACTTCTGTTTGGTGGATTTAGGCAGACCGCTGCGTAGTGGTCGAGGCAGTTGCACTTGCGGCAGGTTGATCCCCATGCAGGGCATGATTCTCCTGTGTGCCATGGGCCGCCGCACCATTTGCATGCATTTTCTCTTCCTTGCGACGTTTGGGGTTTGGAGGTGTTTCCCCTTCATTCGCTTTGTTCTCGGGTGTTCTGGTGTCTCGATATGGCTGCAATGTCCTGCCTTGGCTTGGGGTTATCGAGCGGGAGTCGTTGGATTGCCGCATCAATCACCACTACCTGGTCCTCTGTGCGTTCACGAAGGTGTGCCATTTCGAGAATACTGGACAGGCATATGTTCCTCTCCGAAAGGATAGCCCTCCTCAGTTTTTCTGATGATATCCCGTTTATTATCTGGAGACGGATGGCGAACTCTTCGTTGGGGAACTCGCAGCCGACTGCCATTTCGCTTAGGTGGGCATGGAATTTGTCCACTGTCTCATTTTCTAGCTGTCTGGCAATGCAGAAATGGAATCGCTCATATTCAGGATTGAGGTCAGGCCTGAACATGTTAGTGAGTGCGTTCTTTGCAGCATTGTAGTTGTCCGCGCCTCAGTGGTCTGGGATGGCGTTGAATAGGCATAGCGCTGCTGCTCTGATGTTGAGCAGGAGCAATGTGCGTTTCTTCTTCGCTGCCGTGATCTCCCTTGCATCGAGATGCATTTCAAACTGCTGCAGCCAGATCTGCCAGTGAATGGCTGTTCCTGTGGTAAAAGGGTCAAAAGCTGGCATGAGGGTGGTGAGTGCTGGGTCAGTGAGTTCTGGATTGGCACTCCTACCCGCTGAAGGGCTTGCTCTAGCCCTTGAGGGGCTTGAGTTGGCACTGGACATGGTTAGCGCTGTGGTGTTTCCTTTTGCGGGAAGAGGGTGTCCCCTTTTTCTGCAGGCACGGCTGTGTGCCTCTGAGTGTGCCTGATTTCTGAATGGTTGCGGTGGGGGCAGCACCCTTCCCTGGTGAGAGGGGCTCTATGGAGTCCCGGGCTTGTCCCTGTTCCTGGGACTGCACTCACCGGTGTCTTGAGGTTGACGACTTTGGGTGCTTGAAAAACAGCTTGTTGCCTGCTGTGGTGGATGGTGCTGTGTCTCTGTGGAGCGTTACAACTTCTTGTGTGCAGGTTTCCGGCATGCTTGTACACCCCAACGGAACGTTGGGGGTGTGAAACCGAGGCTCTGTTTCCTCAGTTTTTCAGCGGGAAGGCTTTGGAACGTTGTGGGTGTGAAAGCGAGGCTCCGCTTCCTCGTTTGTTCAGCGGGAGTGTTCTGGAACATTGGGGGAGTGAAGGGGAGGCTCCGCTTCTGCGCGTGTTAATACACGGACCGGCGGAATGCTAGTAGGCCTCTTGGAACATTGGGCCTGAGATCACACGCAGGTTGCGGCTTGTGTTCTGGGCGCGTGGGGCTCTAATTACTTTCCTCGTCGTCAGTGTGATGTCGGGCCTATGGTGCTGCAGGGCCCGACACAGGAGATGGGCCTAATTAGGGCGTGTGGCGCAGCGCTTCACTGCGCGTAAAAAGGACACATCCACTCGTTGCGCTGCATAAATCCAGACTGGCACTTACACGCCAGTTCCGGTGATTCCTTTATTTTCCTTCTCCCTGCCCCTCACACGTGACCGGGAATCTTTCCGGCACGTGACACCACATTTATGAGAATGGGGACACAGGGGCACTGGCACCACAGTGCCAATGCTTCTGTGAGAACTCTGCGAGCGGGTGCCATCTCGCCCGGCAGTTCTGACCCTGGCAGGTGGGATGGCACCCACCCGCAGAGTTGTACTGTACCCGTCTGGAAACAAAGGTGTCGGTAGGCTTACCGGCACCATTGTTTCCGGACAGCACAGTTGTAATGAGGCCCTATGTTTTTAATTGGGGTCCCTGGAATTAGGGCATTTATTGTTGTCATGAACACTGACATTCATTATGTAGGCCACATAGCAACACAACTTCTAATGTGAATAAACCATCTGTCACATCTGTGGTTGTGGTTGTCAAAATCGTCTCATTCCAGTGATGATGGTCCCCATTCAGTACACATTTCAAGCCGGCCACACTGCTATGTGGTATGTGTGTAGCAGTCAGTAAAATGCTTGGACATAATATACTTGTAAGACCATAGACTAAGAAACAAAGAGATGAACCTTCAGAGAGTTAAAGCATCACCAAGTTACTCATTCACGCCACCTATTTCTTCAGTAACATCCCTGTGTTTTCATTACAGACTGAGTGTGCAAACGGGGATCTGTTTCTTAATATGAGCTTGAAGACTTAGATTTGGCTCCAGGTTAGAAGTGTTTTCCCTTAGCTCACAGACAGTAGGTATGGTAATTTATTTATTTGATTTATTTATTGTTTTTTTGTTAAGCGCTTATACAATAAGAACATACAGTTTCAAAGCGCCCACAGGACAGGGAGGGAGCGAGGGTGGGAAATACATTACAGCAGAAATATTTAAGAGCAGAGGGGGGAAGTGACAAACCTACTATGCCTTGTGAGTATTCACAACGTGCAAGTGCAGAGAGGAAGAGGGAATAGGTGGTAAGTTCTGGGGAGTCCGAGCTTGGGGGTGAGCCATAGACAAAGTGCTAGAAATGGTGAGTGCTACACGGCCTGTGCCGCGGGAGGTGTAAGTGCGAGCCTCCAGAGTGGAGTGTGTGAAATGCAAGTGCTGTGGATAGACAGGAGCAGGGAAGAATTGGTGTGGGAGATCAAGGCCCCGATGATGCATAAGGGCCAAGGACACTGATTCAGCAACTGTGGGATTAGCAGAGGAGCGAGGGAGGGCTGGAGGATGAAAAGAGGAACGTTTTAAGTAGCTTCCGGAAATTGAGAAGATCCTGCTCAAGGTGCAGGACGAGGGGGACGCTATTCCAAAGAAGGGAGCCTGTAGAGGAAAGTGAGCGACCCCCTCCCCTCTGTTTAGCAAACACTTTACACACAAAGAGTTGGTGCCAGGGGAACGAAGTGGTCTAGAGGGAGAGTACTTCATGAGATAAAGTTGAAGATAGTCTGGTTCCCGGGCCAAGACAGCCTTGTGGATCATGCAGAGGGATTTAAATTTAATCCGTCCAGCAACCGGGAGCTAGTGAAGACTTTTTAGTGCAGGAGAGATGCAGTCCCTGGGCTTAAGGCCAAGGATACCTCTTGCTGCCCTATTCTGGATAAGCTAGAGGGGTTGCAGTGTGGAAGAAGGAAGATTCAGAGAAGGCTTTTACAGTAGTCAAGTCTAGAGAGAACCAGGGCATGAGTCACATTGAGCCTGTGAGGAAAAATTTGAAAAGGTAAAATTCCTTTGAGTAGGAAGACCTGATAGTTGGACTTCTTGGCAATGTCCTGAGTGCGAGGGAGGAAGGAGAGAGAGGAGTCAAAGATGACTCCAAGGTTTTTGGCTTCAGTTGAAGGCGCAGGGGGATAGCCCAAGAAAGAAGGCCAGAGTGAGGGGAAGAAGGAGGAAGCAGGGGTCCCAAAGGAAAGGAGTGCTACACGGCCTGTAGCACTCTAAGTTTTACAGGCGATAAGGCAGAGATCATTGGAGGCGCACCAAGACTGGATGGCAGATAGGCAGTCAGGGATGATGGAGGGTGCAAGTGGGTCAGAGGGGAATCTGAAGAGAGCTGTGTGTCATCTGCATAACACTGGAAGTTGGAGGAGAAAGAGGAGATGAGGAGTGCAATAAGAGCAAGGTAGAAGTTAAAGATCCAGGGGAAGATTATAGACCCCTGGGAGACACCACAGGTGGAGATGGAAGGAGAAGAGGAGAAGGAGCCCAGGATGACTTGGGAAGAGCGGTTAGTGAGGAAAGAGGACAGCCAATCCACTGCCCGTTCCGAGATACCAAGAGCATTGACATTCAAACAGTAATGACATCATTCACTTAGCAACACACTTTGGAATGTGGCCTGCCTGTTTCAAAGGTAGGTGGCAGGGCTGCTAGAGGCTGTTCTAGAAACTGGGTGTGGCTGACAAAGCAGGGAGTATCGTGCAAATGAGTACATAAATAAAATCCTCTCCCCCACCAGAAGCAAGTTGAGTGGGTTTTGTTGTTTGTTGTTACTCTGTCGTTCCTGACTTGAGACCCAGCTGAATCCAGACTTGCTCAGAAATGAGAGTGGGAACAGTGCGCAGCCCCCAACAGACGGTACACGGCTAGGCACCTCTCTGTTAGTTGAGAGAGGGAATGCCAAACTATGCTGTGGGCATGGAGAGAGCGAGGCCCAAATGGGATTTAGGAGCCTTCCAACAGCGAAACAACAGACACGTAGTATTTGAGGAGCCTCTCAATCGAGTGGGCTTCAGTTTACACCAGAGAATAAAGATTGACAACGTTAGAACTGGAGACTTTTTATGTGATGGGGGTGGGGGGGCTAGAGTTAGACTCCCACCCTTTCACAAATTTCCCTTTCTTTTTACAATACTCATGCTATTAAACCCTCATCGATGATGACACCCCATAAATGTGGTTTCAGGGAAAAGCTGACCCCGATCATTTGGCATTGCCGGGGCACTGAATGTATGTTTGATCTTTTCATAACCTTGAACTCTGTTGACCATACCATCAAATTGTGCTACCTCCTTCACTATGTTGCAAACAGCAAGGTTTTGCAGTGGATGCAATCATTACTTTGTTATAGAACACAGACAGTCACTCTCTCCGATCATGTCTCAGTTTCACCTTGCAGCCTGTTGTGTCCCCCAGGACTCCTCTATTTTCCCTATCCATGCTTAGTTAGATGAGAGTCTCGTGTTTGGCCTTTTCAGTCTTATGAGCCCACCTTTTTAACCTGTTCCATACAACACACAATTGTGAATCCCATTGTATAGTGAATTTGTTGTCCACAAAGTCCAAGCACGTATGCAGTGGTTTCCAACTGGATGAGTTTTAACAGTCTTAAGATAAACAGCAACAAAACCGAAGTCCTGCTCATATTTGATGACTCCTCCTTTGGGGCTCTTATGTTTGACCCAACACTACAGACATCTCCACCTGACAGTATCCGTCATGAAAAGGTAAGGATCAACATAGATAGTCTACTTTTCTTTGGGCCTCAAATCAGCTTAGTAGCCTATTCCTGCATTTTGAACACTGAAATCCTGAACAAGTGTTTTCCCACCCTCTGCCAATCGTCTTGCATTTCTCTGGTTTTAGCTGCCATCCAATCTAGGCTGGACTACTGCAGTGCTACCTTTCTGGGTTTACCAGATTATCACATCAAGCAGCTTAACCCAGAATGTGGCAATCAGACTCCCTTCTAGCACCAGGTGGTGTGTTCATTTCTCTCCAGTTCTAACTATTTCATTGGCTTTCTGTTTATCTGTAATTGCTGCTTTTATGGCTCATACCCATCATATCTCTTATCTTGTCTGTCATGATATTCCTCATGTAGGTTATTTGTATATGAGAGCGACATTCATATATAATGCTCTTTTTTGCAAGCCAAAACAGCCATCTCACCAACACATCTTGACAGCATTTTGGCCCAATTTAGCTCTGATACACACCAGATACAACCATGTGAGATGTCATACCACATTGCGTTGTTGGACATGAGACAGATTGCTTGCTTCATAATCCATTAATCGGCTGGTAACCAGGGTTAAAACTTTTCAAACCCCTCAATCTACGAGGTAACTCTATCAATCAATAGGGACCCAGGGATTTAGCCTCAACATGTTATTTTTCCAAATAGCCTTTTCCTGGTGTACATTGTTTTTATGTATGTCCCCTTTTGTTGTCAGGTCCATTTACCAGCTTGCATACATAACACAATCACAACAAGTATATCACTTTGTTCTCTTTAACTAAATACCAAACTAGTATGTGGTGCTCTCACTTCCTGCTACCTAGCACAATGTGCATATAGGGCTTTATTCTATTACCACAGAACATGCACCTGTTTACACACCCACCTGTTGACACAACAACGTATCCTGCCAGGCAAACATCTCATCTTCTTTGATAGACCAATCTCAGCACATGTGATGTCTGCCATGAACAGGAAAGACCACAGAAGGTGAAGCAGAATATTCCTCCAAAGGCCAAGAAAATACAAGAGCCTCCAAAAAAGAAAAAACCAATGTGGGCCTGTTAAGAAAGATGGAACATGGACAGCTTGCCGCACTGGCCAAGCTGCAACCGGAGGCTCTTGACCATTACCACAGTATATCTCACTAGAATAGGGAGGGTCCATGCCTTTGCCCTGTACCTTAACATTCCCTGACTTGCGCCCAACACCCCAGCACCCTGAAATGTCAATGAAACGTGATCTGCCCACTGAACCGGACTGTTGCTCTTCTATGACATCTATTCACTTGACAGCTTCCCCATTACCACTACTTACCTATGTAATGGGAATTGGCACTCCAGAAACCCAGAGGCCTTGTAGCAACCCCTTGTCATGTGTGTTCCCCATGGCAGCATAGATTCCTCAACACTGCGGAATCGTTCCCAGGAAGTACAGCACAGTTGCCCCTGTTGTCTCTCTTTCCATTGTGAGCCATTACCCTAGATGACGACCAGGTCGTTGTTAGCCCCTGTGCTATGCCCCCGATAGCCTAGTTTTCCTTACACAGTGGAACCCGAATCATCCAGCAATGCACTATGGGCACTTTTGCAACAAAAGATCCTGCCACACTAGAATCTAACCCCATCTCTTATTTTTCCTGTTACTTCAATTCAGCATAAAGGAACTACAGTATTTTTAAGAAAGAGATTAGGGCCATTACAGAAGTCACTTGGCATCACCCGCGTACATGTGGCCTACTCCTGATCACTTTCATAACTGACGACCTTTACCTGTGTTTACTTCTCCACCTTCACACCTTCCAACCTCTTCCTGGATTACCACAGAGCGGGTCAGGTCATTGTAAGACTGTTTCCCAGAAGTGTCTTAAAGCTATGAGTGATGAAATTGACACGGAAGTCATTACGTATAGAAATCCTTTCCTTGGGCTTCCATCAGGCACTCTGGGAATTGAAGAGCACCCTCCCTGAGATGTACCCAAACGTCTATATAGTCTTCCTCTTGGTTGGTAATGTAAGCTAGAATGGCTTTCCTCTTCTGTAGTTTTCCATGCTCTTTGCTAGTAAGATAGATCAACAAGTTAAGAGCTCGCTGAGAACAGTGGCATCTGCAACCTTCATGTTCAAATACCAACAAGGCCAACTAAGCTTGTTATCCTTCTGAGGTCATTAAATGAATACCAAATTGTGTTGGGTAATAATAATTGCATAAAATATTATTATTATTATTATGACTGCCTAATTTGTCTTTTGCCAGTCCGGTTGCTGTACTCACAAACTGAGATTACCATAACAATCCATTACTCAGAACAGACCATGCCTCTGGGCTAGGAGCTTATTTATATCACTCGGCATTGGCGCAAGCATGTGGTCTCATATCCCACCTTGAAGTCGAATAGGAGAACATTTTTGTCATACGTGGTTTTCTGTTTCCTTTGGGTCTTTATCACAAGGTTTCTGAGCATCCCCTGCATTTCCAGGTGTTCAGTAAACATTGCTCCAAGGTGGTACTAAGCGTTTCTTGTTGCCATCATTCTGTTTGTATCATGTCCAGTCCAACACAACTTATGGGTTTGTTCTAAATGAAGAAAGATTATACATTTTTCGAGTGGTAAATAAGACCGAAAGCAATACAAAAAATCCAATTTCATCCATGTTCATTAATATACTTGGTCATCAGATATTTTAGAATATTCAAAAATGTAGGATGCCCTCCACTGTGAATGAACAGAACAAAATTGACTTTTCTATGAGACATTCCCTGCTCAGGAGGGTCTTCAACCATGTTTTAGCTCACAGAGGAGGCATATCCATTTTCATAACAGTCTGGTTCCATACACCATGGCAGCCCAGCACCAAAATGCTAGGTAATTCTACTAGAAAACCAGAGTATCAACAGGAAACCCGGCTTGGACCCCTTGCTCACTGTGCCTTAGAGAGGCTTAGCTTTACCTCACTGAAGAGGCCCAATGAGGTTGGAACACGTGTCTAGGGTTGCTGATGGTGCTCTTATTAATCCCGCAGCATCTTTTTTTTTTACAGAAATGTGAATTCTGATTCGTATTTTCAGAGGGCATTGTGTCTCGGAATGTAACTCTGTGATGATCCAGAAATTCAGATCTCTGTTGCCAGCATGCAATACCTCTTTTTAGTATGGCTTTCTCAGAGTGCTCCTGAACGTAAGACTCGAGATCTAATCGTGCAGCGCTTCATATCATTGCAGTGTTATCAGTGCAATGGGGAGACAAACACTCCAAATCACAATATACAATATTTTGTTTTCACTGTGGGAACATGCACTCTAAGGGGTCGATTCATGGAGCAAACATGCGCCGAAAATCCCAGCGCAAGCAGGCGCAAGGTGGCGCAAGCGTGAGAAACCCAGCGCACGCGCACGCGTGCGATTCAAGGAAGACGCTGCGCGTGTTTCCCGCTGTCCGTGCTCCAAATCCTGCCATGGCGCACGCAGGCACACACGGTGTGCGCTACGCGCACAGCAAAAGCGCACATAGCGCGGCACACACAACCAAAGTGGGCGGAACAGTGGGCATAACACGCGGAATGGGGAATAACGCGTGAAAAAGAAGGCGTAACTGGGTAAGTACTGCAGGGAACTACACGGAACGCCCACACGCACGCGAACAACCCGTATTCATGGATTTGAATACGGGAAACCCGCGCACGGCAAAAGACGCACACAGGCGTCAACGCGTCCGCCACACGAAGGCAGGTGGAAGTGTCCCGCGCACTTTTATACTTTTGTATAACAGTGCGCGCAAACAACAAACACGTATATACAGCTATGATGAATGCCCCATTTGTCGCAGCACTGATCGTGGGACACCGCAGGAGGAGGAGAATAGCCAGGGCACGCATTTTCGCACCACGGACAAGCCTTTTTGGGATGCCTGACGACCAGGTCTACGGCAGGTATAGGTTTCTACCCCATATCATCCTAGACCTGGTCAGGGTGTGGGAAGATGACCTTACATCCCCCAACCTTTGCTCCCAAGCATTGAGCCCCTTGGAGAAGGTGCTCAATGTCCTGCATTTCTTGGCCACTGGGTCATTTCAGCGGACTACTGCCATAGTGGGGGGGGGTCTCACAGGCCACGCAGTCACGCTGCCTACACCAGGTACTGGCAATCATGACAGCGCGCCCCTCAGTCCGCAGGCACATATACATGCCCAGAACACCTGCAGAAAGGCAGGCCATTGTCCTGGATTTTTTCAGGGTGGCACACTTCCCCAAAGTGCTTGGTGCCATAGATTGCACCCATGTGGCCCTACGTCCACCTAGGGCCACTGAGCACATCTACCGAAACCGCAAGCACTGGCATTCCATCAATGTACAGGTGGTATGCGATGCAAAGGGAATCATCACCTCTGTCTATGCAAACTACCCTGGCTCCACCCATGACAGTTTCATATACAGAATGTCCGCCCTGAGCCGGGCCTTGGAAGCTGGGCAGCATGGCGACACCTGGCTCCTAGGTGAGTACAAATGCCCTTGCACATGCATGCATGTCACTCACACACACACAAATACACAAACCTCAATAATCGCAACCATTTACACCTCCCCAGGGGACAGTGCCTACCCTTTGAGCAACCACATGATGACGCCAATCCGGAACCCCACCACACCACCCCAGGTAAGATACAACACCGCCCATATTGCAACCAGGGCCATAGTGGAGCGCACATTCGGAGTGCTCAAGTCACGTTTCCGCTCCCTTGACCGCTTAGGTGGGCAGCTACTCTATGCACCCCCAGTAGTGTGCAGGATCATTGTGGCAGCATGTGTCCTGCACAATGTTGCAACACGGCAGGGCGTACCGGTGGACATGGTGGTGCCCCCACATCCCCAACCACAGGCACAGGCGCTGCCCATGGGAGGGGACAGGGCACATAGCGAGGAAGCCCGGACCCAGCTTGTGGACACATTTTTCACCTAAACTCCCACCCCTGCGGAGTGCACACAGGCCTGGCACATACCAGGTGATAATCGATGATGACAAAGAGACAGTCAACTGTCACAACCCTACCACCCTGAGATAGTTGCCATGGAAGTGCCACATTGTCTGCATCCCTAGCTACTTAAACACAAGCTATCCTGTGTGACCAAAAGGCACACATATGACATGACATGATATGGCATTTGTAACGTGCCTATACACAAGTGTTTCAAGGTGCGACGAGGCAGGGAGGGGGGAACAAGGGAAGACAGACAACGATACTACTAGGCCAGGTGTCGTTTAGATTGCGCAAGTGCAGGGGTAGGGGGAAGGGAAAAGTGCAAGGGGAAGGGGACGGGGGAGTGCAGTACAGGGTAAGTAGACTAAAAAACAAATGAATAGGCCAGCTGGTGGCAACTGCAAAGGTAAGTGCAGACAAGTGCTGGGAAGGGGGGGCTGTAGGGATAGAGAGACAGTCCCGCAGTGCAGGGGTTGCCAGGGAGGCAGTGCAAGTAGAGAGTGGCTGGGCCAGGGACCGAGGTTGGTGAGAGTGGCCCAGTTGCAGATCCAGTGCAGTTCCAGTGAAGAATTTTGCAAGGGAGAGGGAGAGAGAAAGCAGAAGCAAAGAGGAAGGTCTTGAGGTGCTTCCGGAACCGGAGATGGTTCTCCTCAAGTTCCAGTGAGGCAGAAAGGCTGTTCCAGAGGGAGGCCCCTGCCGCAGAGAGAGATCTACCCCCAGCTAGTTGCTTTGAGAAGCGGATGACCCTGACATGCAAGGTGTGAATCACACACACCTGCAAAACAGGCCATGACCATCACTGTTATGTCACTCAAACCCTCCCAAACCACAACATGACATGGCAAGCAATACCCATACACCAACACAGTACCAATAAGGTACACATTGCCATGTCAAAAATGTACAGTGGCATCAGACAATGATGCCTGACATGGAATCAGATGAAATGACTGACCAACAACCTCCCACCCAAAATAAGTAATTCCCAAATGCATTACAAAAGTTGTAGACGTAACATAACAATGAATGCCTGTCTACATGCACATTGTGCATTGCAAAATCAACACTGCAGCTTCTGTGTGCTGTGTCCAACTCCCGCAACACACTGCTCAGCGCACAGCACAGTGAACAGCTATTGTGCGTGATGCACACCCTGAGCATCACATCTAAGCGACAAACCACATCAAAAAGCAAATTAGGCATGTACAGGATCCATAATTGGTCACAAAACATGTGCTGCAGGGACACAGTGGGCACCAGAAGGCAAGCAGAGTGTACACGTGGATATCCAAGGGTGGTTGTACATGTAGTGCATCATAGTGCAAGTGTGAGGGTCAGTAAGGACATGCACTCAACATATGCATGTGCAATCAAGTGATCATCAGTGTCCTGTACACATCACATGTGAACATTCACCATGTGTATATCACAGCATGTCAAACCACAACTATCCCCTCACACCTGAAGGGTAAACACAACACATGAACAGGCATTGATCAGCAGAACACAACATGTACATAGGATACCACAATTACAATGTCAGGGTTCCCATCACACTGCAGGGCAAGGAAACTATCAACAACAAACCCCCCCCTTCCTCACAAATGACCATGACCCACTGAACAACTGCACCTGGGTCATGGAGCCTTCAACCCTCAATTTCACCTGGCCACAGGATCACCCTTCCCCTTCGTCACCATCTCCCATCTTGTGTGTAAAAAGGTGCCTGCACCCTCAGAGTCTACCCTCATTTGCAAAATCACAAAATCCAAGCCAGAAAAATGAACCAGTACACCCTCCAGTAGATGACTTGACGTAGCAGTACCTCACAAAGGCCAAGTACTACCACAATGATGTAACAACCAAGGTAGCACAGTAAAACAATGTCACAACAGGATGTGAACCATGTTTGGTACATAACATAGAATGATGCACCATGAACGGATGTGTACTGTCACAGGTCCCGTGTACAGGCGCAGGAGTGGCACGAAACAACCACCCACACCGTGTCCCGGGTGCCTGCAAGGTCAAACTCACACAGGCCTCTGAGACCCTGGTGGGGAAGGAGGGTCAGGGATATGCAGTCGGGACAGGTGTTGGCACACTGGATAACTGGAATTAGTGGCAGGAGAGGGGAGGAGGAATGACACATGAAAGTAGGGAATGCACGAAAATGTACTACCTGCATGAACACATACACAATCCGAACAAACTTGGACATCATTGTCATGGCCTTCTGTAGTCCAGGCTTAGGAGGGGCATGAACCAACCACCCCCTCTAGGGTTTTGGCGCCTGCAAGTTTGGGGTTTACACAGGCATCCGCAACCCCAGCGGGGAAAGAGGGTTAGGGAACGTTGCTTCGATAGGTACGGGAAGCAGGAACACCGGGTAGAGGGTACAGGTTTTAAAATTAATTAGGACTCCGGGTGATTAGGGGAAAACAAACATACCAAATTGAATTACACATTCATCCATGCATTAGTGCACCCCCCAGCAAGCCTATGCAGAGCAGTTTGAAAGAAAAACAACAAGACACTTAGCTCTGGTTTTGAGTGCTGGCCTCCTGCCTGCGCACTCTCAACTCCGGTTACAGGAGCACTGCAATGCTGCAAAGAGAGCCACAGTTAATAATCTGTCCGTGCCCATAACACAAAAACACACCACCAAACATGCCCAAAAGCAACAAACTACTCTACAAACAGACAATCTGGTGTAGATGCTTCGTACCCATATGTAACATTACCCCTGTGATGGGTCATACACAGTCAATGCAGTAAGTCAGCCGCCGGTGGGTGCGTGGAAAATGGAACACCAATGTGTCACAATTCACACAACATGCAATGTTTCCTGGGTAAGCAGACAGACCCATATAGCAAGGCATGACTTCAGAACAAGTCGTGTTCCACCATGACCGAAACAAAGTAGGCAGTGCATGTATCAAAATGTACATGGAAATGAAATGCACTGCACCCGAGTATGTACCTTGCTGTATGTCCCTGTGAGCTGCCCCTTTCCATGTCTCGGAAGGCTACATGGTTGATACAAGTGCCTCAATGGACCTTGGTGTACCGGAGGGTATGTGCCACTGCCCCTGCAGGTGTCCCAGACAACCTTACAATCAACAGCCATCAGTCCACCAACACATCTGAGCTGCATTGTGTGCTTCAACACCAATATTCGTCCAAGCTCACCCTCAGTGCTGTTACTAAGCCTGCATGTGCAACTCGCCTGGTGCAAGCTTTGCTGTGTTGTGGCCCCCCTGTGCTGCTCACCTTGCCTGGAGTTCCTTGGAACACGTCAGCAGTTCTAGGATGTAGGTCTGCAATCCCTGTGCCTCTGCTTGTGCACACATGTGCATGTGGGCACCAACAAACGTGTCCAGAATTCAGATGTCCAATGGGCCATGTCTGCTGGCAAAGGTGGTCTGGAGGCTCATCCCCCTGCAGAAAGGGCATGAAACACATGATTAATGCTTTAAAGTCATCTGTGTGTGTCTCTTCAGGCATCTCATTACTGGACCATGTCGGAGACTTACATCAGAAATCACACCATCAGTCCGTCTTTCACATCCAAAGTGTGGAACACACTATCTACGGCATGAATTTCAACAAGCACGTGTACAGTAAAGATAAGAAACATACTACACAATGCATAGCAATGAATGTACACATTAATCATGAAACACCCCATCTAGCAAAAGCTGAACAGTGGTCAATAACACCACAATCATCCCCACTAGGGGTGTCAACACAAGTCACACAGCACCAGACATGCCACAGATATGACAGTCCAAAGCCCTTGTGTAATAGGCTGTCACACCGAACCATCCTTGCGAGCCCATGTATAAGGGAGGCAGGAGTGGCATATGTGAGTCAAGGACCCCAAGCAGCAAACACATACACAAGACAAGCCTGAAGGGCCCAGCTGGAACAGACAGTGGATGCCTTCAAAAGCCACAAAGCACCGCACCGTCACATGAAAGCACAATAGACAAGCAATTTTAAACTATATTAACTAATTACACTAACTATGAAAAACCTACATTACCTAATTAAACTAACTATCAAACAGAAACCTAACTAACTAAACTAAAAGAAAAATCAAAAATGGCCACATACAACCCGGGGGGGAGGGGAGGCACCCAGGAGGGGGGAGGTACAGGGTGCTGCTCAACACCCACATGCGATGATGCTGAGCCAAAAAAAAACCTCCATGTGCTCAACGCCTGCACAGCCCGACCTATGTGGGAGATAGATGGTCGTCTGAGTCTGGCTCATCCTGGAAAGGAGGACATGGCAAGTAGCCTGGCCAGGCCTAGCCGCACCTTGCCCCTCATCAGCAGCAAGTCTGCCGGACGGGTGAGCCTGGTTCTATGTGGCGATGTGACGAAGGTCTGAATGCAGAACCTCACGTGATACACGTGCTTCCTCTTGCAAGGTAGCACGTGTAACATGGAGTTCCTCCTGCAAGGCCCTGCTGGACAACCGCTGCCCCTCCCGGCAAGCCTGTAGCTCAGCCGAGATGGTACGCTCAAGCTGTGCAAACCTCTCCTCTGCCCGCTGCCTCTGGGACATCATAAGGACACCCAGAGTGGATTTGAGGGAAACATACTCCTCCCTCAGGGCATCCATGTGCGCCTCTGCGTGAGCAGCAATTGCTTGACGCAGAGATGACATTTCAGCCTGGCGTGCCCTGTCTGAGGCCGCCATGCCCAGCCTGAGCGAGCGGGCCGTGGACCGTGCCGCCTGCTGCTGGAGAAGCACTTGCCTAGCAGGGGGGAGCACAGATCGGGCCACACGCTCCATGCTCTCAGCGATGTTCTCCATTGCTGCCCCCTGCCGTTCTGAATTGGCAGTCATGTCTTGCTCCCACTCAGTATACTGCAGTTGCGCGCAGCGACCGCGTTGCCAGGCTTGACCCCTGCGGGACCCAAGGACCGGGGATCCTCGCTGTGTTGGCACCGCCGGCGGCTGCACGACTACATGCCCCCGTCGACGTGATGTCCCAGGCACATCAGTGACTGGTGTGGAGGGTGACCCTGCGTCCCGATCCACCATGTGCGGAGGAAACAAGACTGTCTGATCCCTCAGTGCAGGTGTCGCGGACAGAGGAGTGTCCACATCAGAATCACTCACCCCTGACACATGGACTTGATGCTCATCCAACTCAACATGGACGTCAGAGTCGTCATCAAGGCTGGACTCATAGGCAGCCAGAGACAAGATGGACTGTAGCACTTGGGGGTTTTCGTGGCCTACCACCCCACGACCTCCACTTGTGCCGGGTTGATGTAGTGGTAACAACCCTGTGTCTGGCATGACAACACCATCCTCCGCCTCCATTGCGTCATCACCTGAAAAATAGAGAGAAAAAAGGTCACTACACATGTCAGAAGCACACAACACACACACACACCGACAACAAACGCATCAGGCAGACATGTGACACACAACATATAACCTGGCATGCATGCTGGGTCAACTTTGAATTGCTTCTGTGATCAGACCTGTTGAAAGGTGGCAGTTTCCATGGAAGGGGGTCTATGCAGTGCAGAAAATGTGTACGCCACTCACTACCTACATTTCAAGGACTCCATGGTGTGTGTCAGGAAATGTGAAGGCAGTGCAAGGTCAAATTCAGGCATCACGAGCATTGTGCATTCAATGTGTACCATATCTAGAAGCCAAGCACCCCTCCACCCAAGTACAAAAGCAGGGATGCCTAGCATGGTATCAAAAGGCTGACCATACACCTGTGTATTGACAGGCAGTGTTGACTGGCATCAACAGCTTAATGTGATTCAAGTGACAACACTGCAAATGATGATGGGACAGTAAGCAGGACACATGATGAAAACTCTGGAGGCCGCCCACGTGTGAAGAAGACACAACAACAGTTGGACAGAGTCATTGGCCATTGAACAGGCTGAGGCCTGTGAGCCACACAGATTGTCAGACCCTAAACATGTGTGCAACGCAGTACTGACCCACAGTTGACATGGGACGGCTGTTGAGATGATATGCAATGTATGTCACCCAGGACTTGTATTACAGTGATCATCCAGTCAAGGACACATAGGGGCATGTGTGCAATGCACATGGAGCATGAATGGGCACTCATGTCCCTGCGGGACATCTGACCTATGCACAGTACAAGTGAGATACCCTGCATCAAGTACTAAGGCTGTACCACACGGCATATGTCTGGCAGATTGTACGCTGGAAGTTAGCATCTACACAGGACGCATGAACAGGAAAGTACACATTGGCAACATTGAAGCAGACCAGTGCAAAGGTGGAACTGGGGTGCAGAGTGGCAGAGGAGGGGCAAGGGAGCATGACTATATGGAGTCCCCGCATGCAGGCAGAGGAGACATGCACGTCAGTCATGCAATGACATTGTGCCTGGGCTGAGAGGAAGGTCACCCCACGCCACATGCAGAAGGGCCAGTGAGCTGGAACATGGACCGGAGGGGCATACTTGTAACCAGCATGTCAGTAGGGTGCAATAGTGGTGATGCGGACAGTCCCCGTCTGCTCCACATGTCCACCATCCAGCAGAGCAGACATGCATCACGGAAGCATTGCATTACTTACACATCAGAACCATGTACACGTCACATGTAGTGGCAATCATGCACAACACATCCCACAAGTGAAACACACACGTCCTAAACAAACACGTATCAACACTCACTGGACTGGGCATCAAAGTCCAGCATCTCTCCCACTCCTTCGACCAATTCAGGTGGTATGAACTCTGCAACGAGTGCCTCATGCGGAGTGAGCTCTTCCTCCTCTGGTGCAGGCCCACCGCCAGTCACCAGAGTCAAGTTGTAATTAGAGGCACGCTTAGCCTTAGTGCTGCGTTTGATGTCATTCCAACGCTTTTTGCACTCTTGCGCCGTGCGCACCTCATGGCCGAATGAACTGACATGTTCCGCAACATGCTTCCAGTGGGTGTCATGTTGGGCAGCCGTAGTCTGACTATTGGCACCCACTAGCATGTCACGGCTGTAGCCCCGCACGTAGCCCACGAGGAAGTCCAGTTCCTGCTCGCAGAAAGGCTTCTTCCTCGACGTGCAGGAGGTTGTGGCTGTGTGTGGGGTCCCAGCCTGTGCTGCAGGTGCAACCTTCCTCCTCTTGGACTGTGGCGCAGACCCTGGCTGGCTAATGCCCCCCTGACCAGTATGGCCAGTGGGTTCGGTGGATTGAGCCAAGGGAGTGGCAGGTGGAGGGACGACCAAAGGCCTGACTTGTGTCAGTGGCATCTGGGTGCCCTCTAATGGACCCTGCGCAGCAACATCAGCTGTGGCAGGGTCATTGACCGCAACGGTCCTGGTTGGCAGACTCACAACCGGGGTGTTGTTGGGTGCATCTGCCCCTGCACTTGCCAACACCCAGCTGTTCGGGGCAGCAGATGACATAACTGCCCGAGGGACACGTGTCTTGGTCTGAGCAGCCCTGCCTGCCCCTATGGTTTCCCTCCTGGCCTGTTGGAAATCTACCAAGGGCTCCTCAAGTGCCAACGCAGACTGCGCTGGCAGACCCTGAGCCTGGGTGGTGGTGTCCACAGCTGCACCTGCAGCTACCACTACCCTTGGGCCCGTGGCAGTCGATGGAACGGACTGCCGGGTCACACGGGCGCCAGAGCCAGATGCAGAAGCTGCATCCCCAGGAACCACAGGGGGTGGTGGCATGACTGCACCAACACATGGCACAACATTGTGCTCAAGTGGCGCACCCCTGCCTCTTCCCCCTCTGTGGCCGCCCTGGACAACCTGGAGTCCCCCTACTCCCTGGTCACCACGGCCACGTCCCCGACCATGCCCGCCATGAGGAGTACGCCCAGCTGAGGCGCCCCTCACCTTTGGTGTCCTCCCAACCATGGCACAGATGTAGTAGTGCCGGCACAGATGGAGTAGTGCCAATGGGAGGTATACACCACAATTGACCTGGGCAATTGGGGAGAAGGGGGTGGGAAGCAAGATGTTAACAGCCCCCCTGCACCTGCAAGGCTGTATGTGACCCCGGTGATGTAGTGACGGGTCACGCAACGCTCAGGCACCCCAAAACTGCAGTAAAACCGTGCACGCAACCCTGCAGCCTACGTGCGTGGATTCAACCTCCCGCAGTACGCGGTGGCACCCAGTAACACGAATAACGCATACGCGTGGGACACGCAGGCTACTATGACATCGAAAATGGGTGCGATACACAGGGGCACCCGCAGTGCGAAAAATAGGGTGTGCGACTCATCGTCTGACTAGCGCGATGCAGAAAAACACACGTAGCCAATACCCCCGCCAAAAGAAGAGATACGTCCTTGATAGCTGTGAAGTTGTGATAGCGCGCGAAGCAACAGGAAGCAGCAACACACGTCGGTCTCCACGAAAGGCACGTACAGCGAACTGCTGGCCCCGCTCACCTTTAACCCGTGCTGAGGAAAACGACTGCTCGCATCATGTCACTTACACGCATGGACCATTTCCTCGGATTACACGCAGACGTGCAGTTTTTCACGCGCGCTGAAACGCCCATGCACGCCTGCGCGCGTCACGTCACAGAGGCGCTTGCGCTTGAAGGGCCTTCTGTCCAATGAAATTGCATATGCGTGCAGACGCGCTTACGCGCTAAGGGCCTTTCCTCGAATTACACGCTGACGTGCAGAATTTCCACGTGCCAAATCACTCCGTATCAAGCTGCCCACGCGTAAGCACATGGAAGACCACGCTCCTGCCCAAAAGGTCGAATTACTGCCCCCCAGACCACCGAGCAGCCTCCCACAAGCCATCTGCTGCTGCCTGCCTGCCTGCCTGCTGCCACCGTGCCCTGCCATTTGGTGCCTGCACATCAGCCATCTGCAGGGGTCCAGTTGCTGTGTCCACCCCTGCTGGAACAGAAGACTCCCGACTGGTATACCATCGCTCCACAGCCCAGCCCCAGGACCCAGTTGCCCACCCACGCCTGCCTCGGGGGTCGCCATGTCGGGGCAAACACCATTTGAGACCACTGACGACCCCCAGCCAGAGGGGCAGAGGGCCACCAGCTTCAGTCAGAAGGAAGTTGGTTCCTGGTGGAGCATGTCCTGGGGCATTATGATGCCCTCTTCGGATCATCACGCGCCAACAAGGATGGACGGGACAGGATCTGGACGGACATCGTGACTGCCATCAACGCGAAGGGGGTGGCAGTCCGCGACTTCCAACATGTCAAGAAGCGCTGGGAGGACTTCAGGTCCAGGACCCTCAACAAGGCCCGGCGCCTCTTGAAGGCAGCGGATGCTAAGGGGCGGCGGGGCCACTTGTCGGAAGATCAGATGAGGGTCCTGGAATGCATATCCCCAGCGATCCACGTCCAGGTCCTTGAGAGGCAGACCCATCTGGAGTCGAGCGGTAAGTGGCCAGGCATTGCTGTGTGAGACAGGGCATGTTGTAGTGTGCTGGTTGTCTGATACTTGCCTGTATGTGTGACATAGGCCATGTACGCGTGTGTGTGTGCAGGGACATCATGGTCATGCATGTGAGACCAGTAATGTGTGAAGCACACGGTTGGTGTATGTGTTTAAATGCTATTTGGGGAGCCCTATGCGGAATGGACACATGGGAGCATGCCAGTCTCGGTTCCTGGACATGGGTGGGGGTGAGGGATGGGTGATGATGCCATGTACATGTATGGTTTCCATGTCTGTGTGTCTGACCTGTGTGTCTGTGACTTGTGAATGCCATGGATGCATGACACATGTCTGTGTCAATGTTCAGATCCACTGATGCAGCCTAGCGATCCTTGCATCCACTTTGTCTGGGGTGTACGAGTCCAGATGGATGAAAGTACGGTGAAGTGTGTGAATGTGATAGGCATGACCCATGATGCATGTGAGTTCGAAAACAACATTGTATGTTTCAAGAGTCCCTTGGACATGTTTGCTTATGTCCATAGCATGCGCCATGCCTGTTACTGCATGTGTTTTGCCTGCACTGACCCATGTGTCGTGGAGGGACATGATGGAAGTGATCTTTGACAGTGCCACTCATCTACTATTGCTTCCTGTCTAGGGGACCATTGTACAGTACCCTGATGCTTG
This sequence comes from Ambystoma mexicanum, assembly GCF_040938575.1. Taxonomy (NCBI): domain Eukaryota; kingdom Metazoa; phylum Chordata; class Amphibia; order Caudata; family Ambystomatidae; genus Ambystoma; species Ambystoma mexicanum. The sequence goes on from NC_090924.1 coordinate 588,793,278, forward strand.
TGTTCTATGTCTCCCTCTACGCAGCGCAAAGTGAAGAAGAGGGCGGAGACGGCGCTGTGGAGCCAAGCGGCGGGGATGCCCCCACGGCTGCAGTGGAAGGGGTGGGTGAGCCCCCACAGGGGCTTAAAATGGCGGAAGACGGTGTGGAGCCATCCAGGTTGGTGGTTTCCACAGAGGAGGAGGAGGCCGCTACTGAGCCGCACATGGGGCCTGGTGGGGGCATCCCTGCTGGTGCAAGTGGTGCAGTCCAGGGGCAGGGGCAGGAGGCAGCACGGGTCACCGTGGAGGTGCCTGTGCATGTCACTGTCCCTGACACTGTGACTGCACCACCATGCACCAGCAGGGATGCCCCATCCCAGGCCCGTCCGCAGGTAGGGGGGATGTCCATGTCATCTGACTCCCCTCCACCTGCGGACGAGGGGACCCCTGGCCGTATGGAGAAGGTCCTGATTGGTGTCGTGTTGTGCACGGGTGTCATTCGTGATGAGGTGCGCGCTTCCTGGGGGGAGCACGCACGTCATCCCGAACCGCACCGTGCCAACGTGGCCCAGTTGGGAGCGGTCGTGGTCGGGGGTCTCATACATGTGTATGAGACCTTTGGCGACCCTCTCCTCCTCTGTGGAGGCTATGCGCCAGTCATTCTCCATGCCGTCTTCCGGCCCAGATGCCACCAGGGCCCCCTGTGGACCTGCCCCGACCAATGCAGCCAACTCGGTGGGGATCCCATCCCTGCCACAGTCGGGAGTCGGAGGTCCAGCAGGGGTGGACACACCAGCAACTGGACCCCAGCAGATGAAGGATGTGACGGCATCATCAGGCAGGGCACGTGCACGACGGCGTCGGTGGATTCCATCAGCCTGGATGCCGTCGTGCTGGCACAGGCAGTTGCGTCGGAGGCAGCGGCAGGCTCGACGTGGGAGGCATCATGGCTCGGGGCCATCAGCATCAGGGGTGCAGGCATCGGCTGGAGGTCAGGAGAACCCTGGAATGGGAGTGGCTTCCATGTGGGAGCGGTCGGGCCAGCAGATAGGTGCGGAGCGGCAGCGGGCAGAGGAGGAACGGCTCACAATGGTCAGGGCAGAGAACTCCATGCGGAGGGTGCTGAGGCGGGCTGAGTGCCTCGAGGGTCTTCGCAGGGAGTTGGAGCTGGACACTGCTTTATCCCTGCGAGACCTCGGGGCCAGGGAACATGCCCGCCTCCAAGCCATTGAACAGGAGTTCGATGATGCCCTGGCCCATGACAACATCCAGTGAGCCGTTGAACTAGCCTGCTGCCCTTGTACATAGTTATGTAGTTAGTGTTAGGTTTCCTTTGCTTTTTTCTTGATTTTGGAACTTTTGGACAATGGCCAACATTTTTGTATATAGTTTTTTTATTACGTAGTATTTTTAGATAGGTTTCACTTCTTCAGTTGGGATCATGGACCCTGGATTGTTTATCTGTATATAGTTGACTGTTGGATTATGGATTTTTTTTTGATTTACCCATGGAGCAATGGTTTTTGGTTTAGTTTTTCCCTTGGATGTACTTTTTTGAACTGTGACTTTGGACACCTTTTCTTTGGATTATGATTTGTGGTTTTTCATTATTTTATGGACATGCTGCTTTTTTGATTTTAATTCCCATTGTCGTTTGTTTATTTTAAATCCCATTTATGTTGCTTTTAATACATTTTTTTCCATCAAACTTCAATGTGTAGTATCATATCATTGGTTTCATGCATGTCATGATATGGGTTTTGACATTCACTTACACCCATTGTATGTATGTGAGGGACATGTGTTCATTTACATACTTGCCATTGGGGTTGTATCATGTAATTGGCAATTCTGAGTGGGTGGATGCAATACTTGGGTGGGTGTTTCGCATGTGGAGGCTTCCCATAAGGGCCAGGGATCTAGATTGTGATGACGTGTTGGCTGGGGGACATGTGTCAGGGCCTGCTGGCAGGTGCCTCGCAATGCTGGGGGGTGGGGGTGCTGGGAGACAGGAGTGGGGGCCTGCTAGCAGGTGCCTCACAATGCTGGGGGGTGGGGGTGCTGGGAGACATGTGTGGGGGCCTATTGGAGGGTGCCCCTGACTGGTGGGGGGTGGGGGTGCAGGGAGACAGGAGTGGGGGCCTGGTGGAGGGTGCCCCTGACTGGTGGGGGGTGGGGGTGCAGGGAGACAGGAGTGGGGGCCTGGTGGAGGGTGCCCTGCAATGCTGGGCAGTTGGGGTGCTGGGAGACATGTGTGGGGGCCTGGTGGAGGGTGCCCCTGAATGGTGGGGGGTGGGGGTGCAGGGAGACAGGAGTGGGGGCCTGGTGGAGGGTGCCCCTGACTGGTGGGGGGTGGGGGTGCAGGGAGACAGGAGTGGGGGCCTGGTGGAGGGTGCCCTGCACTGCTGGGGGTTGGGGGTGCTGGGAGACATGCATTGTTGATCAGTAGTGCAAGGTGACATGTGGCTTGGCTGGGGGCATGCCCATAGTGGATGGGCTGCCAGCGGGACATGAGCAGGGGTGCAGGGTAGTCCCCCGTGGTGTGGGCTGCCTGCAGGGGCCGTGGAGGTTGTAGAGCGACCACCTGGGAGGACCCACACGGCCAATTCACGTGTAGTACTCCACGGAACCCCTGAAATACACGTACCCTGCTGAAATCGCGTGTGAAACTTCCCGCGCACCCCGAAATACACGTACACAGGACATTCGCGTGTGGAACTTCCCGCGCACCCCTGAAATACACATACCCTGCTGAATTCGCATGTGAAACTTCCCGCGCACCCCGAAATACAAGTACACAGGACATTTGCGTGTGGAACTTCCCACGCACCCCTGATATACACGTACCCTGATGGAATCGCATGTGGAACTTTCCGCGCACCCCTGAAATACACGTACCCTGCTGAATTTGCGTGTGTAACTTCCCGCGCACCCCGAAATACACGTAATCAGGATATTCGCGTGTGGAACTTCCAGCGCACCTGAAATACACGTACCCAGCTGAAATCGCGTGTGAAACTTCCCGCGCACCCCAGTAATACACGTACCCCGCTCGCATGGGGCCAATCGCGTGTGGAACTTCCAGCACACCCCTGAAATACACGTACCCTGATGGAATCGCGTGTGGAACTTCCCGCGCACCCCTGATATACACGTACCCTGATGGAATCGCGTGTGGAACTTCCCGTGCACCCCTGAAATACACGTACCCTGGTGAATTTGCGTGTGTAACTTCCCGCGCACCCCAAAATACACATACCCAGGACATTTGCGTGTGGAACTTCCTGCGCATCCCTGAAATACACGTACCCAACTGAAATCGCGTGTGAAACTTCCCGTGCACCCCTGATATACACGTACCCTGATGGAATCGCGTGTGGAACTTCCTGCGCACCCCTGAAATACACGTACCCTGATAGAATCGCGTGTGAAACTTCCCACGCACCCCTGAAATACACGTACCCTGCTGAATTTGCGTGTGAAACTTCCCGCGCACCCCAGTAATACACATACCCCGCTCGCACAGGGCCAATCGCGTGTGAAACTTCCCGCGCACCCCAGTAATACACGTACCCAGCTGAAATCACGTGAGAAACTTCCCGCGCACCCCAGTGATACACGTACCCCGCTTGCCGTGCTGGTACAGGGTTATCGCAGCCCTTTGCGCTGGATTGGGGATTTTGATGGCTTTTCCCTGCGCAAGGGGCGTTCTTGGGGGCATAACTGGCGCTGCTGCAGGCTCGCTGCGCCACTGTGCGCCACGGCTGGTTTTGGTGGATGGAATCCATGAATACGCTGTGCGCGGAAATGTATTTTAGCGCACGCGGCTGGCGCAGGGATTCGCACGCGCACACTGTGCGGCAGCCGCATGCGCCACTTGTGCGCTGAATTCTATGAATTACCCCCCTAAGTCTCACCCCACAAGGTTTCTTGTTGGTCAGTAAACACACACTCTAAATTCCAGGATGCAATATTGTATGTCACCTTAGCTTTCTAGAAAACTCTTTAGTACACTGCACTCAAAGTTCTAAGGTGCAGTTTGGCCTTCTCTCTTCTTCCATGGTGTAATAGGGCTATCACTTGTTGTCCCCAGGTTCAGGTTTACACTAACTTTATATGTGTATTCCTGCACTGGAGTATTGTTTGCTCTCTCTCCATCTCCTCCGCTTTGTTCCTACTTACTACCAAGGTGTCAGGAATATGACCATGGGTTCTTCCCATCACTCCTGCTTCAACTATTTCCTGCTCATCTCTTTCCATTCATGCTTGTGGATGGTTCTCCATGTTGGGTCTACCTAGGCATTGTCACTCATGTTTTTCCCTTCTGGTATTGCCCTCCTTGCTATGAGTAGCAGAGTTTATTTCTTTTCTCTTCATTACTACTATGTGCATCTATGTGTGAATCCAGGAGCCGTTCATATCTCCGCCTGCTTCGCGGGCTACACCTTGATTTCATCAAAGCAGGTCATAAGATATTTGAATCCACCGTTGGTGTTCCTGATGATGAAGCCATGCCAGGCACAGCTTTTACACCGAAAAAACGACCTGCTCTGTTCTCGGGCAGAGGTTTTGCAGGCAGTGCCGGCTATGAACTGGATCACCTAACCTTGGTCAATGAAAACAGACTCCACATAGGTTCTTTCTTTTATGTTTTTGTGTGCACTTCTTTGTTGCAAATCTGTTGGTAAGAATAGGGTTGTCTGAGTTTTTAAGAGGCAAGGATCTACAAGGTCAAGGCAGCCTCTGATAGTTTCCATCTCTATGCAAATTGCAATGATAAAGTTGCACATGGAATATCGTGATTTACTGCTCCGAATCGCTACTCAGAAGAGCAAGAGCAACCGAAGGGTCACAGCTTTCTAGAAGACAATTTCAAGCCATCAAGCAATGTAGTCACAACTCAATCCTTTCCATAAAAACGCCTTGCCAATATTTGGGGGCCTCCAGCTTCTCTCTTTTAAGGCATCCATCCCTCTAATAGTCAAAGACTTAATGTCAGTAATTTACTGGTCAATCTGATTCGTTTTAATGTAACAGTTTGAGCTCTAAGGGACCTAAACAATGCTCTTTGACTAATGAAATGCTGAAACAGTGAAAAATTGAACTGACCGAACAATAAACCCTCAACTGACTATTACGGCAGTAGTATAGCAGTATTCACAAACGAAGGCAATCAGTTAAGAAAATATGAAAAAAGGCAACACCAACAAAATTACACAGCAACAAACATACACTATTACAGGTGTGATTGCGGGAGGCCTAACACACTACGAACGTCATCTCTTATTTTATGTGAGAAACACTATAATTTTAACAACATTTATTAGTAGGCAAGTGACAAAATAACATGTGACATGATTCAAATAGGTGCCGTTTTTTCATACACTGTACAAATTAGGGTTACACGCTCACCTGCAACACCAAAGCTTAAACAGTGTGTAGGGGCGAGTCAGTGGAATTTGTATCTTGCTGCAGGAAAGTGAAAACAGCCAATCAGGGTGGAGGGTGGACTTGAAGGCGGGAGGCCTCTTGGCAAAGCAGGAAGTGGGTGGGAAGAGGTCAGAGTAATCACACATAACGCTGTATACAAATATGTAGATAAAACCAAGCAAATTCAACGGCAAGGGTTCGGGGCAGCAGAATGGGGTTGCACACTCACCCGCAACACCAATGCATATGTGTGGTTGCTAGCGTCTCTCATATCTATCCGAGCCACATCAACTTGATCACACATGTCAGCCTTATTAGTCCAGCTCAGCTGTGGGAAGGGTCATGTGTATACCCTACAGCCTGGCTGCATTTGCTGCTGCCAGCACAGCTGTAGTCCTCGGGGGTTGGCTCTATTTGTTACTTTGTGAAGCAAGGTAAGACCCTCGGCAGAGAGACAGCCACTCCACAGGAAGCTGTCCTGCAACCGTGAGTCAAAGAGCACAACCATGCACAGTAGCAATAGGTGCTACATACCATAAAGGCCTTTGATTCTATTGAGAAGGGAAGAGGTTGGGGTTAGTGTAAACAGAGGGATCTCCTTCAGCTGGAGGAAGATTCCAGCATCTTGTTTCTTGCTGTCTCTAACTTCCTTCGAGTTCCCTTCACTTCCTGTAGCACAAAGCACTGTGGGTTTCATGTCAGAAGGCAAAGGCCACATTTTCCAAGGGCACAGATTGGATCCTTAGAGCAGGCTTGATTTGGCACAACCACCTGAAGACTTTAAAAGAAGGGGTTGCACACTCATTCTTTAAATCATCTAGGGACTTCACACCTTCAAGAAGAATTCATTGGACCCTGCTGGGAGAGCAGTTATTTCCAAAATACCCCAAATGCAAAGTGAAGACAAGTAGCCAAGGTACAGGCAGGCTCCTACCCCTGGCCAACCCCTGAGCACACTGGGGTTGACCTGCTGCTGGAGAAAGATCTGCACCTCTTCCAGCCACACTGCCGCCCAGGTCCTCTCCATGTTGAAGGACCCCTGAAGGGTTGTCCTAGCCTCCCCCATGTTTGGGAGCCTGAGCAAAAGACTACTCTTGCCCCTGATACCATGGAGTGGAACTCACAGCTCTCGAAAGCAAAGAAAGACGTGATTTCACCGTTGAACTGTTGCGAGCCTTGATTCCAGCACATTTGACACCATTTCAAACCAACAGGGCCCTCCGGAGCTGCATTTAGTTCCACCTGTTTTAAACAATTAACTGCTGCCCTGCCAGACTGCACCAGCTAAAGCATGGCGTTGCCTCGAATAAAGAAGCATCACTGCACTTGTATCCCTCGAACCACTGTTCCGACTACCCATCTCTTGATCACCAACCCAGTTGACAATCTAACGACCTTGGTATTTTACTGAACTGCGTCTTTTGAGCCCTGCATCAACCCGAATCGCCTGCACTTCCACATGGCTCAAGCAACGCTTTGAACCACAGCATCCTTCAAATCTAATGCAACACAACATCCGCTTGCCAATGGGCTTTCATGACTGTCGCATGTTGAACTGAATCTAAGCTGGGTTCACCATTGTTGAACGACTATGACACTGCAAATATGTTTTATGGCCTCATAACTGCGACCCTGTTCCATTTGTAGGCCCCAGAGACTGATTAAGTCACATGATTCCCTTTTTCCAACTCCATAACAAATCATTTTTGAACCTTGTGGTTTTTATTGGCCTGCATCTTGCTATCTTGCATATTATGTGCTCTTTCTTCAGCTGGATTTTTGTAGTGCTTTCTATTTAGTTATTATTGCAGATGGTGCATTAATTTAAAGTATGTCTATATCACTGACAAAAAAACATTGTTAAAGGGATGTTATGGTTAAATTAGTACACACCAATGCAATTCACTCACAAAAAAACATTGTTAAAGGGACGTTATTGGTAAGGTCCACTACTAAAACCCTATCCAATTCACTGAGAAAACACCTTTTTAAAGGGACGCTATGTTTCAGTTGCCCTCGGAAAAACTATCAAATTCAGTGCAACAAGTACTAGGAAGGAACAAAACACTTACTTTGCACTAATAACAACCTATCCATATTATGGTTACAAGTAAAACCAAAACAAAAAGAAATTCTAACACCGATGACATCAAAGATGACATCACACATGTCATTGATGACATCACTGGTGACATCACATGTGCATTTAGTTTTCATGAAAAGCCTCCACAAGGGATTGTCATTATAATGTTGGCAGAAAACGATCAGAGGTCATTGGGAGACCTATCATGGAGACCATTCGATACATAGTTCATTACGCAATGCATTGCTGTAAACACCATTTCATTACAGAGTTCTTTCCAGTACAGTCATTGGGTGGCATCCAACCTGCTCAGAAAGGCAGGGCCTCTCTTACATAGTGGTACCATTCAGCAAACACAAGGAACATATGCAAGCAGCAGCATGTACATGCATTGCAAGGTAAAATAGAGTAGGACTGCAAACTGTGTACTTATGAAGCAAACAGCACAAAGGCATAGGGAGTACTTCATAACGGAATGCACCAACAACAGAAGTGATGTCTCCCTTCAACAATCTTACCTCACTGCTACTGTGCATGGGAAAAAAGAACGAACAGCCAGAGTAAAGACGGGAAAGTACTAAGACCAGAACATCACTGCAACGTAGCAAGCACAGTGGGCCTCATTACGACTCAGGCGGTAAGGGTTTTACGGCGGCGTAAACAGCGCCGACCCTTACCGCCTGAGTACTAGGTCCCTTAGCGCCATGGCGGACTTAACACCTGCTTTTAGCAGGTGTTAAAATCCATGGCGCTAAGGGACCATGGAGTTAATTACGCCACCGTAATTTACGGTGGCGTAATTAACGCCTTCCCCACTCCCATTATGCCCTATGGGGCAAAAATGGGAATGGGGAAGGGTAAATGGGGATTGGGGACTTACCGCCCGCCAAGGTCGGAATGGGGCGGTAAGTCCGCCAACCACCATGGCGTAAACGTAGTTTACGCCATGGTGGTAAAGTCACGGCCCAGGCGGTAACTTACCGCCTGGGTCGTAATGAGGCCCAGTATATTTTGGGCCTCATTACGACCCTGGCGGAAGACCATGGTGCTATTAGTACCATGGTCCATGCCGGTAAGTTACTGACTTCGCCATGGAGAAATGGGAATTACAAGGTTGGCGGGGCGGTAATTCCCCCTTCCTCCATGGCCCTTCCCCATTCCCATTTTTGCCCCATAGGGCTCAATGGGAATGGGGAAGGCGCTAAGTATGGTGCCGCAAATTGCGGCACCGTAATTAGCACCAAGGTCCCTTTGCGGGTCCCTACTTTAACGGCTGGTCTACACCAGCCGTTAAGGTCGGGTCCCGCAAAGGGACCTCGTAGTTAGGCGCTAATAGGTTAACGTCGCCACAGCCTTTTACGGCGCTGTTAACCCATTAGCGCCTGGGTCGTAATGAGGCCCTTTTTCTGATAATTGCAGAGGTGGTGCAGTATGCAGTGGTACAGAAGCAGAACGTTTTTTTTTTGTACGTAGCAATGGCAAGCACCTTACAGTGGCTGGAAGAAGATTTCCCTCATGACGCAGTGATTTACGATAGTAACCCCATTGGTACGCACAGAAGTGTGATACATAAATTATGGAATATATATTGCTTCATGTACACCTAACACATTTTCCTTTCTGTAAGAGAACATATTGGAAAGGAAAGCAAGGCAGCACCAGCGGCACCCACTTCCGCAACAGCATAGGGCCATAGGAAAGGAAAGAAACCCATTAAATAGAAAAATCGACAGCCTGGAAGCCAAACTGGATAAATTGGTGATCAATTGTGCCGCCAGAAAAGATTGCGTACAAGGGTATATTATGGACAAAATAAAACAGCACTGGCAGACCTGCACATGTACTCCTTCCCCATGTCACAGCCCGCCATCCCCTCAAAATCTATGTGATGGGAGACATTACGGTGATACCTCAATCTCTTCCTCCCCTCACAACCAACTTGTGCAAATCCCCAATTCCCCACAATAAGTATCCACTTCTGGTACCCCTTCCCTTTCCCAATGGTGTGCATGAAAGTGTGCAAGTAAATGTTGATATATAAATTGTTGTTGAGTGTATACGTGGTATTGTTTTTTTAAACGCCATTATGACTTTGCGGTGCATAATTCTCGCAGGAATGCCCGCAATTAAGCAAAAGGGAGGTGTCCTACGCGGTCTATCCACAATGACAATAGAGGCATCCATACAACGCCCCTACGACCCGCAAGTCGGTATCATGTACACCACCTACAATTATGTGTGCATCTGTGCCTCACTGGTCTGGTAACACCGCCACTGTGCAGCATATGCAAACAAACTTTAATTAGTTCGAGCCGCCCACCCACATCCTACAGGTAGCTATACACATAAACATCCCACCTGCTACACCCTATGAACACCCAGCGTGTCCCAAAATGGTCGGCGCACGTGTGTCGCACTATTAATCAGTACAGAAGTGGCAACAGTGTGCATCGGACACCTATGCACATGCGCACACACTATTCCTCACAAGCCGTCTCAAGAGAGAACAGTGGCGATGTCACCAGGCGACCACACCCAGGCTGCACATGGGCCCTATTTCGGGGACACGATCCGAACCCTCAGACAGCAGAAAAGTACAGTGTTGTGCAGTGTACCGAGTGTTTTTCGGAAAGTACACACTTACAAACACACCACAATGTGCCATTTCACATGTATATATGTTTTTGAACAATGTAGGTCAGTTTGCTGGGTGGAAGTTCTCCACAGCAGCCCTACAAAAGTCTGCACCCAACAGGTGCTCCGCAATCTGTTTGTAGCTTTTCAGAACAGAGTAGCAGGTCACATAGGTTTGCCCTGTAATTGATGTTGAACCGAATCTGCTGTTCTACACTGCCTTTGCAAGTAATGGCAACCATGTCAGCCCGGCTCACTATGCACAGTAATGGAGAAAACTATTAACGGCCCTTCCTATGCAGCACACCCTCAGTTGCGATCGTCCCCACCTCCCATTCCCACGAGTAGCATGCTGAAAACGGTTGTATGTGGCACGTGCATTTCCCCAAGTAATCCCCAAGTACGGCGAGGGCCGTGCCCCAATAAAGCAGAAACCTTCCTTCTTCCCTTTCCACTTCCTTGTTTCCAGCACGCCATCAGTTGGTACTGTTAGAATGTTCCACACGCATACACCAATCACATTGAAGAGCTCTCCATGTAACAGTATCAGTTCTGTACACCAATCCTCTGGGTAAACACCACAGCCAGAAACGGTATTGTGCAATACCTCAGCCTGCACAGTCCCATTTCCATGGCCATCTTCAAAATCCCTGGATGTGTTTTTCGTGCTGCATGTGGGTGTGGGGGAATACATTGCAACCAGGGTAGAGGAGCTCGTTTATAGGGGGGGCTCTGAAAAGAGCCTTTCTTAAGTGTTTCTATTGAAACACCTTTTTTCGGTTTTTAATTGATTTTTTGTTTTCTTGTGCTCACATTGTTACAGTAAACTCTTCACCGGATCCTGTAGACGACAAACAAAACAGCATTACCAATGGGCAACAGCAAAATGCTATTTGCTTGGAAAAACTCTGCATTTCCACAACTAATGAGGTAATTGTTGCAGAAGAACTTCCCAGGAGTGGACAAAAAAGTAGACATGCTTCTGTTGATGACACACCTTCCAACCTCTGGCTCAGAACAACTTCCATGAGCATTGTCCCATACTCTTCTTGGTGTTATGGATGAGAAAAGCACCTTGGCAGTGGGAAAACGCCTCTTCACAACATTCAGCAACCTCTTCAGTCGACGGAAAAAAAATGAAACAAGCCACGTAACCCATATGCATACCGCCGTAGTGCAAGACGATAACATCGACAGTAGCAAAAGTGGCCAGGCCTCTGCAAAGTGCATGCAAATCGGCGAACCTGCGGTCATAGATAGCGAACCACAATGCATACACTCCTTCCAAACCAATATTGCCATCAAAGTGTCTTTCCTGGGCATACTTGTGCAGATTTATCACAAAGGCATCACCCAAAGTCAACACAATGCGTTTTGCCATGTCAGCCAGCCTCACTAAGCGGAGTAATGTACAACATGCCCCTTCCTGTGAACCACACCCCCAGTACCTGATAACCCATCACCACAAAATGGAGGTATGAATACTTTTTCTGCAGTATGTTTACTACTGTGTTATAAGTGCCTCTGTGCACGGTATCTGCCACTGAGCGTCCATTACGTTCTTTAAAAGCATATTGTTTTTTTTCCCATCCCCTACCATTAAATGGTTAGATGTGATAAAATCCCTGCAAAACATATTGCCATACAAAATGTTGCCATATTTTTGCAGTGATATTACCCCATGGAACCTGCAGGGGACACCACCGCAACCACCATATATTTTTAAAGGGAGCGGGGGACCCCCGCATGCCCCCCACCCATTTACCCATAAATTATCCCAACCAAAAGTATCGCCTATGGCCGTTCCCGACGACCATATGTACAGCGATATTTTTGGTGGGGATAATATTACCTGATACCGAATTAAGTGGCACTTCAATGGTATGCACTTGCAACGTTTTCATTTACCATATCATACATTGCAATATCGAAACAGAAACTCTCTGCTTTTCTTCCTAATATGCTACCAATTGTTTTCCCCACTTACTCATCTACTACATTAATCATAAAAATATGCCACCAAAAGCAGCACTGAATCTATCTAACCAACCTAAAGCAAGTTCCCAAAAGGCAAAAGGCCACTGTCTGCACAGCTGTGCTTCTGTCTAGGCTGGACTATTGAAACAAGTTCTTTTTAAATCTTCCTGCGTCTACTCTCCGCCCTCTGCAACTCATCCAGAAATGGACTACGCGACTTTGCCTCAAGCCCAGGTATGGTATCTCTCCTGCACTGAAATGTCTGCAATAGCTCCCAGTTGCTACGAGGAATAAGGTGAAAACCCTCTGCATTATGCACAAGGCTTTCTGGGCCCTGGGACCTCAATACCTTCAACTCTCACTTCCTATATATCTCCCTGCTTGAGCTCTTCCCTCATCGGCCTCCAACTCCCTCAAGGTCAGTCACTTCTGCAAGCAACCAGTTGGTGGTAGATGTCTTTTTTCGGCTCGGGCCTCCCTCTGCAACAGCCTCCCTGCCTCCCGAAACTTGAGGAGAACCATTGCCGGGTCTGGAAGCACCTCAAAGCCTATCTCTTTGCGTCTGCTTTTTCTCAGTGTGAAGCAGGCCTTGGCTTTTGGGTGCATGGCCTACAGCCTATGGCCTTCGGCCATGCACCCAATAGTCTAAGCCTTGGCCACACCCACCACAGCAATGCAGTTTTTACTGCATGTCAGCATCCAAAATCAGCAGACCAGCACCGTTCATGCCTTTGACCATCCATATAAGAGTCTACTGCTTGCCCACACCCATCACAACATAATGGAGCCATGCATGCGAACATGTGGCTGGACACCACAATCCACAAATGTAACAAAGGCAGCAGCACTTCTACCCAACCCTAGAACCATAACACAGCAATGCATGCAAACATGTAACAGTGTTACTCACCACCAAGCTGAACAAGCCGGGCGTTGCTCAGAATACCTCGAGTTGACTGACAAGAAGGAGCTACTCGGAAACAACTCTATTCAGCGCAAGGTGGGATAGAACCCAGAACCAGGCCTCCTCAACTTGAGGTTACTCTTTTTGGTAATACATCTCTCATCCGCTAGATGAAAACAGATAGAGGGCTTGATTACCCTAAAGAGCGGGGAACACCCACACAGCCACACCAATGCTGCAATTGAAAGGACAATGGGATAACAATGTAAGATTGAATACAGTATGCACAAAACTAGCAGCATTGGCTAATACCTGGTAACTGGCGTGCTTGGATTTAGAAAGGCTGAACCGAAAGAGACAAGGGAAAACAATCAACCCACTAGTCCTAGTGTTACCCCCTATAGATAGTACAGTCCCGACCTAAGGGCTTACCCTTAACTGGATATGTTGCTGTTCCGTAATCCAAAACAACAAAACAACTTAAGGAAAAAATAACAAATGGGTAGGTTAGTAAAAGGAATATCTCTGGGCAGAACGATGATCGCTACTAGTGTCGGGGTGGTGCATCGACAGCAGAGCGTTCAGAGATGCACTAATGAAGGATCCATGCGAGTGGTGTTCAATGGAAAAGAGGATTTAAGTGCAGTGCAATTCAGTAAAACAGGCAACCAGGTTCAATAGGTAGAGATGTGCATTTGTTCAGTGTTTGGTAGACAGGAAGGTATGTTTATTTAGCAGGTGGCTAAACGGTGGCTTACCCGTAGAAGATATCCTCAAGCATGCACGTTGCTCTGGGTGGTACATACAGCAGGTGTAGCGAGGAATGCAAGTGCCAGAAAACTGGTCGAATTGGATTTGGGGTTGGTTTTCCCAAGTTAATATCAGGCGAGTACCGCTGTAGAAATGTGTGGAGGGACACACAAATTCTACAGATTCCTGTTATCAAAAGAAAGAAAGCATCAAAAACTGAACGTTAAACAGAGCAATCCGTGGGCATACCGAGTAGTCAATGTTCAGTGGAGACAAGACAAAAGGAGCAGACGAAAGCAAGCCATAATGAAAGTCCGGGTCTCAGGAAACAGGTTATAGAAGTCGAATCAAAGTAACGCTATGATTAGAAGCAGCGTTCTGTGAAGTCTCCACACATTTAACAGTATCGCAATGGGCGTAGTTGTTGGACACACGTTGAGGTTGGCTGATTACTCACGTGACGTGCATGACGCTTTCGTGCTGCGGACAGTAAATGTCGCCTAGGCGACTACCTCCAGTGTTGCCAAACAGGGGAAGCCAGGTGTCTGGGTCAAAATGCTCCTCACCTCAAAGGATGTCATGATTCCTGCCCCTCATGTCCACAGCCCTAAAAGATGTCAGGCTGGAGCCAGGCCACAATCACCTACATGGCCCTCAAGGGCCTCTCCATCCCTCCAAAGACCCACTTGGAGTCAGACTTGGTGCTTGTGGCACCAGACTCACTCACTTCCACAGGATAATATTGGGGATTGGACTTGTATTGCATTGATGGGGACAAGATGGATGCCCCACATATTTTGGTTCCCAGAACTGCATGTGCAGTCTAGTCTTTTGGGTGTGGTTCAGCCCAGAGACACCTGGGATACCCAGAGACTATTTAAGCCACGCCCAGGCTGAGAAACAGGCTTTGTGTTTTCTGCACCTGCAGCGTGACACTCACCGTGTTCGGATCGGTCTCCAGTAGGTCTTTCTTCTGTGCTTAGCTCCTGCAAGAACAAGAACACTGTTAGGAACAGCCTTACCTTGCGGCGCTTCTGCCCATCCTTCCTTGCTTCTTCTGTTCTTCAGGCATCTTCGGTGGTGTCATTCCCAACCAGGCACGCCGCTTCCTAAGGAAAAGGGAAAAGAACAGAAAAAAGGCATTAGTAAGCAGTCAGCAAATCTTCACTTATTTTTAAAGACTGTACGAGCTTCAAATGCTTACCTGAATCCCAGCCGCTCTGGGGGAACTCTGTCTCCGGAACTTCTCATTCATCTGAAAGAGGGAAAACACACTCCAGGTTAGTGTGGAAACATCTAGAGGCGCTGCATACCGCGCTTACTCACCGCATTTCTTCTTCATAACCGGCATCCACACTGAAAACATCGCAGCACCTAAAAGACACAGAAAAAGAGCTCAGTTCAATACAAATACGAAAGGATCGCCTCACGCATCACGCTCTCACTCACCTTCAGCGCTACTCATCTCAGCAGCACGTCGCCATCCCCGGACGCCAGCCATCATCTAAGGAAGAAAAGGAACGAAGTTAGAGAACTGTTCAAAAGACTCATTATACTTACCTGTCGGACTCTTGCCAGTGAAGTAACGAGGCAGCAACGAGCCCGCATCAATCAACGCGCCCCTGCGCTGAAAGCAGGACGGACAGCACACTTTACAAGAAAACAAGGTGAGCTGTGGATCAAAGGGAAGGGTTGGACCCCGGGGAAGAAGCCGTTCAAGCACACAGAGACAATAGGGAGTTAAACTCTACCAATCCTGTGTTTCAGGCCCAGTCTCCAGTCGAGTAGACTCCAGGGAAGGGTTTGAGGTCGTAAGAGGTCAGAACAGACTGAGTGACGTCCCCGTGGCTACCAGGTGAGCGTTACAAAGGAGCACTAATAAATGCCCGATCCATAGTGGCACACAGAAATAGCTGACCTCCTAGAACTCGAGAAGTTTGACTTCCTAGCCATCACTGAAACCTAGCTCCACCCCACAGCCGGACCCGCCCTTATGCTAGCCGTCCCTGAGTATTACACAATTCTTAGATCAGACAGAACTGAAGCCTGTGGTGGAGGTATAGCCATAATTGCCAAAATTAACTTAGACTAGCCTCTTATCCCGATATTAAATCATGTGGATCCCTAATCGCCAAACTACCACTATCCGGCTCCCAAACTCTCACCATCAACTTACTATACAACCTCCTGGCCCCATTGGGTCTTTCGAGGAGGACCTAACCACCATCCTCTCCAACAACCTAAAAACCACCTCACATAGTCGTCTGCTGGGGGATCTCAAATTTAAAGACCCAAAAGACCAGCAAGCTGTACTCATCCCAGACTCCCTCGCTGAGCTAGGCTTTAACCAGAAAGTAACCCACCCCACCCATAAGAAAGGCAGAACCCTTGATTGGGTGGCAGACTACAATTGTAATGTCTCCATCACGTCCATCACACCACAATCCTGGACAGACAACTACCTCCTCACATTCTCACTTGAAGCCATAACACTGACCACTAAAAACAACCCATCAGCCCCCTCTATACCCACTAGGAATAAAAAAAACATTGCGGCTAAAAAACGTGCACCCCTAATACTACTGACTCTAAACTCACTTCCAGAGTCCTCTGACCCCTCCATTCTAGTCGACCAATTCAAGAAAGTAATGTCCAAAGCCCTAGACTCCATTGCCCCGATAAAACTAAGAAAGAGCAAACTCAAGCTGCATCTGAACTCCTGGTTCACTCCCTATCTCAAATATTTGTGACAGAAAAAAAGGAAAAGCAAAGCTATATGGAGACACCTACCTTCCAATGTCAACAGATCGAATCATAACATCATATCTGCCCACTACAGGAAAGAAATACTCCTAGCTAAACAAGACTCCTACAACACGAGAATTCAGCAAGCTAACTCAAGCATAAAGAACTCTTCTTAATACTCAAAGAAACCGAAACTCCCAATCCCGAACCAGATAACTGTGTGAAGGCCAAAATCTGGTGCACTAGCATCCAAAAAGCCGTCTCTAACAAAGTATCAAACCTGCAGGATAAAACGGCAACAAAAAAACAAACGTGCACAATTCGGCCCCACAACCCAGTATGACCATACCCTCACACAAACCCACACGCCGCTTTAGCTTCTCTAAAGTGTCCATCCTAGAGGTTGAAAAAGTCATTCACACCCTTAAACCTTTGTACTGCCAAGGCAACCCCTGTCCAACCCAAATTATTAAAGATTTTGTGAGAGATCTATCCCCCTTCATCTCCAAGCTAATTAACGTTTCCTTCTCTACCGGCACTATCCCCAGCAACCTTAAGGAGTCCTGGGTACTCCCACTCCTCAAATAACAAGCATTAGACCCCGCCATACCCACAAACTACAGACTTATCACCACCGTTCCCTTCATGCTTAAAATCTTGGACAAGGTAGCATACCTCCAAATACAGCTGTATTTAGAACAAAAGCATCTCTTAGGAGTCCACCAGTCAGGCTTCAGACCCCAACACAGGACCGAAACAGCACTGATAGACCTGAAGGCCAAAATCGACGCCCTCAGGGACAATGGAAATACTGCCCTGCTAGTCTTACATGGCCTTTCAGCGGCGTTCGATTTGGTAGACCATAAAGTCCTCTGTAAACACCTGGACTCAGCCGCACATTTCTCACAAGAAGCTATAGGCTGGATACAATCCCTCCTGAACAATAGGACCATGCGTGTCTTCTCACCCTCAGCATCTGCCAACCGCATCCCATTCACATGTGGGGTGACCCAGGGCTCTTGTGTCTCTCCCACCATGTACAACATATTCACTAAGCCATTTTACGATGATCTCAATAGTCCTGGTATCACCTACACTAATGTTACACTCACATGATATCCACGGGGACGCCAGTCATCCCTGGCTGGAAGATTAGCACTCTCAAACCCTCTACCTTGATAGTGTGTTGGACGTGGATAGTGCCTGCAATACAGGAGAACTGGGTATAAGGCTTAAATGTCTCTCTTGGATTGATTCCCACCTCCCTCAACCTCAAATTCCTCCCTTAAGTCTAGTTTCTCTCCTCACTTTAATATTAGGTATGGTGTGCTCTATGTACTGCGTCTCTGTGCAGTGGCGCGTTGGAGGTGTTGGTGTTCGGCAACCTAGTTGCTTCACTGGTGCGTTGCACCATGTTCGGGTCCAGGCCTGCTGTGACTCCTATTTGCTTGATGAGGTAGGCACTACTATTTTACAATATTTTATCTTCCCCTTTTCCTCTTTTGCCTTTTTGTTGTTATTAATGTCTCTAGTTTCTTTCCCTCAGATGAGTTGGAGAGTTTTGGCGTTGCTGTGCTGTATAGGATGAGAATCCCAGCAAGGTAAGTGAATGCGCAGTGCGCGGCACTTTCTTGCCTTTTCTTTTGCTAAGCTGTGCCTGCGCCGCTTCCTTTGCATGTCATTATGATGTTCCGGGCTGCTGTGATGTTCCAAGATCATTCACCTGGCAAGTGGTTTTCGGTGTCCTTGCGTGGCCGTGAGCGAGCGCTCACTAATAATGTCTCTTTTTGTCTTTTTCAGGTTCCTGCAGCGTTCTGAAGATGGATGCGGCGTCGTGATGAAGAATCCCCGGATCGCATGTATTAAGGTGAGCAGCTGGTGGTAGTTTGAAGATGGAAGATTCAAGACCAAACCCAGGCTGCTACTTACAGGTAAGCGCTGAATAATGGTGTTCTTCTTCTTTCAGATACAGGATTCAGCATGTGGCAAGATGCAAGAAACACTGGAGATCAGAAATGGACACAGTGAGCGTTACGCTGCTAACTGCAGAATAACGCGAAGCATGTGCTGCTGTTTGGGTGTGGCTTATATAGCCCAGGTAAAGTAGTTCCAGGTAAAGTAGTCGTAGGCCCGGGCCACACCCGAAACACTAGAACGCATAGTTCAGTTCTTTGGAACTGAGCTATGTGAGTGCCTCCATGTTATCTGAAGTCCCAATCCAAATGTTGTCCTTCACATAACAGGCTCCAAGAGAATCCCTGATGGTGTTTTGTGGCCCTTGATGCCACAATGGAAGCCTGTAACCTGGCCCGAGCCGAAAGGCTTGTTTAGCCATGATGACCAGGGGCATGAATCATGACAAGTAACTATGCAGTTGATACACTGATCCTCATTCCGTTGACGGGAGATTACGACAAGGATTTGGTCTAGGTGAATAGAGTGTACCTCATCATCCAGGCATGGATGGCCACCCATGTTCTATGCTTGAATGATGACAAAACTGAGCTCATAATCCTGGGCACCACCACCAACCTCAACAAATTTGGCCATAAATACTCTACCTTTGACATAGATGGCAACACCATCAAAGTTGCCAAAGAAGTTACAAACACTAGGCTTCTATTTAGAAGCCATCCTCTCCTTCAAAAAACAGGTCAACTCCATGGCTTCTGCCATGGCTTACACCTGTAAGTTAATTAGAGCTGCCAAGCCTTTCCTCTCCACACACAGCTATATCACCCTGGCCAGAGCCCTGATTCTATCAAAGCTGGACTATTGTAATGCCCTTTATTTGGGAGCCAACAAATATATCATTAATAAAATCCAGATACTCCAAAATAACGCCCTTCGAGCAGCTCTGGGTATAGCCAAGAAAGAGCATATCTCAGAGACAAGGAAACTGAATAACTGGCTCACTACCAATGACAAAATCCTACTAAAAACAGCCTCACTCACTCACAAGTGCCTCAATAACGCCGCCCCACAATATATCATAGAAAGATTCAAGAGACATGCATCTAACCAACCAACAAGAATGGCCAACACCAACACCCTGACCATACCTAGACATAAACCTTCCAAAACTGGAGGCCGTAGCTTCCCAATCAAAGCAGCTCAGTTGTGGAAGGCCCTTCCCCCAACCTAAAGGGCAGATCAAACTTACCCCCACTTCAGACGCAACATCATCAACTGGATTAAAGAAAATTACCATTAATTCTCTGGGCCCCTCCTGCCAGCTCCTTCCTTTTCTCTCTATATACATAATGTCGATTTCCCTACAGCTTACGGCCTGTCTGCTTTGCCATATTAATGTCTGTACATATGTTATCTGATGTCGGTTTTTTTTTACACCATTGTATTTACCTGTACAGCACTGTAACCTAAGCTGAAAAAGTCCTTGTTTCTCTCTGCACCCTGATGCCCCTGGGTCTGGCACGCATTATAAATAATAAAACAAACAAACAAACGAAATGAACGGGCAATTGGGAACCGCACCGTGTAGACAAGGGACCCAGATGTAACAAACAGTTAGCAGATTCCACAAACAAACCACTGCCTCTGCCACCCTACCCACTTCCATTCACAAAGTATTATGTCAAAAGAAACCAAACCACACAATCTTCACAACAGTGGGCCTACTCCCAGGAAGCTACAGAAACCAGAATATCCAAGCACATACAAGATTCACTTCAACACTACCCTCTTCTATACTGGCAGTGTTCCAACACTGCACCCAGTGGGCACACTGCAAGACTTTTCACTGCACAATCTCCAGCCGTACACCGAAAACCATAGGATTTTCTAAAAATGGCCGCACCCATGGAACCAACAATATATGCATGTCAGCGCACTTCTGGTGCTCTATGCAATTTAAGAAATGTGCCACAACCATTCTATAAAGGTGACCACCCTCTGAGAGATGCAGTCAAAACTGCATTGCTGCATTGGGTGTGGTGAAGGCCTCTGCCACACCCACCGGAACGTAATCCAGCCATGCATGGCAACATGTAACCAAGTACCACAATCCACACACGTACCACGGCCACCGGCACTCCTACCCAACCTCTGCACCGTTATACAGGTATGCATAGAAAGATGCACCTTTTAGCAGAATCTACAAAATTAACACAGCCTCCGGCACCCCTACTCACTGTCATTCACATACGATGGTGTTACTGCCAACTGAACCAACCAACAGTATATACATGTCGGCTGACTTCTGGTGCTCTAGCAAGTCTAGAATGTGCTCCACAACCATTCTGTAAAGGTGAGCACCATCTGACAGACGCAGTCTAAACTGCATTGCTACGGTGCGTGTGGGCAAGGCCTAGACTATTGGGTGCATGGCCTACAGCCTTTGGCCATGCACCCATTAGTCTAGGCCTTGCCCACACCCACCGCAACCTAATGCAGCCATGCATGGCAACATGTTCCCAAGTACCACACTCTACACACGTACCACAGCCACCGCCAGTGCTACCCAACCTCTGCACCATAATACAGCTATGCATGGAAACATGCAACAGTTAGCAGAATTTACAAACAAAACACAGCCTCCGCCACCCATATCCACTTTCATGCACATATTATGACTTCCAGCACACTCTATTCAGTACACAAAAGCAATACCTCATATGGCAATACAGTAGTCAGCACTCTGCACAATGGACACTGCACAATCCTATGCGATGTGCATTTTACCCCGTATCCACTTCTATTATGCACACACTATTGAAGAATTGCATCAACTTCACAGACTGCAGTATCCATGCACACAGAAGATGCACTTACACCCTACCCTCTCAGTGCACAGACTGCAGACCTGTTCACTCCATTAGCTGCAGCCATGGAGTAAACAGTGTAGGATGTGCTAAAGAGCACCACACCCATGGAACCAACAATGCAGACAATGCTGAGGAACCACACAAAGAAGGCAACAATGTCAAACCTAATTGCAACCATGATACATAGTTGTCGGTGCAAGGCCTCCATCCGTGCAGCGAATTGGCCTATGGGGCTTACCACACTCAACACACCAGAATACACAGTATCTTACAATGTGCATATCATGTGCAATGCACTCTCCTTCTGCATTTGAGTTCCCACCAGTCACCATGGAAAGAGGTGTCCGCAGCAGCTATCATGCCGCAACAAAGCCTTCCTGCATGAAGCACACATGGTAGTCGGCTGTGCAGAGACCTGTGCATTGGCGCTGTATGCACGGATACTGCAGCCACATCAACGTCTTCGTCCACCTATTGACATATCTCAGATTAATCACTTCTCACTCCCCCACCCTTTCCATCCCTTCTTCCCACCGCCACATGGTGTAATATATGTTTTGCAATGCACTCCATATCTGCTATTCAGCTACCACCAGTCAGCATGGCAAGAGGTCGCGGCACGTGCTATCATGCCCTAACGAAGGCTGTCTGCATTCACCACACATGGTAGTCGCCTGTGCAGGGACCGGCAAATTGGTGCAGTATGCATGGTTACTGCAGGCACACCACCGTCTTCGTCCACTTAATAATCACACATCTCAGATGAACCACTTCTCTCTGCCCCACCCTTTCTATCCCCTCTTCCCACCACCACATAGCGTACATTCTGTTTGTCAGTCCTTTTCAGCGCTGCACTGTCTGGCGATTCACCATGGCGGCATTTCCCAAAAAACATTGACGCAAAGCACGCTTCCCTCCAGCCAACCACCGGCCGAGTCCAAAGTTCACTGACAGCACAGCATACTGCAAGTCAATAAAACTTCTGTCTGCCGAGCAAACAGGGAAATGGATCCGTGGAGCAGAGCCAGATATCACTAATTCTTTTAGACGTAAATTTCAGTTCTTTGCAACAAAAGTACTGGTCGGATTTCCACCAAACACACAAAAGCACGCTTTCTGACCCAGGCCCCTGCTGCAAATTTGGTGCAAATTGGGACTCCCTATAACTCCCCCCCAGGAAAAACCTCACCAAACTTGCCAAAAAAATTGGATGCAGTCCTGTAGTTATGGTTAATTTGTTCAACCCATAGGAAGAGCACTTTTTTGGCGGCTTATAACTTTGCCCCCCTGGACAAATCCTCACCAAACTTTGCAATAACAGGATGTGGCCCTATTGGAATGATTTTACAGTTTGTGGAGGCTTTGTTCAGGTGGGTAAACGTTATAGGCGGGTCCCAAAATGTGGTTTTCCTCAAAGACCCAATGGAAAAAGTATGTTGCTCACACCTACAGCCCAAACCTCTGGATAGTTTTTAAAAATAATTGCCAAAGGAGCTGTGGCTTGGTCCCAAAAGCGTGAAATAGTGATATCTGGGTCTGGGCCTATGACCCACTTCCCTATTCAGTCCACGGCACCCCACTGGACCAATCAGGGTCCTGAGTGATGGCCACAGACATCGGACATGCCCACTGATTTAATGGGGAAAAACGGGAGCTGCGTCAGATATTTTGAAACGGTCGCCATATTGGATTCACAGACAGTCACTGTTGTACGGTGGCATCGCAGTAAAACATATGAAAAAACACAACATTGCACTTGTGAAACTAATGAAACAATCTCTGGAGAGGTGAGGGGTGATGAGGATGGGATGGCATATGGCCATTAAAAGCCAAAAGTCAGGTGTGTTATCTCTACGAAGTGCCCCCATACATCTAAGATGTTTGGTGGCATCCATCCATATTTTTGCATTACAGGGTTGGTGAAAAGCAGTTTTTGGATGGCTTATAACTTTGGCGCCACTCAATGAAACTGACATTTTCTGAAATCATTCTAGATCTGACCTTGAATGGTTCCACAAAGTTTGGTGCTGATTTGCCAATAGGGAACAAAAGGAGGGGTCCCAAAATATTTGAAAGGCTTATAAATCTGGTGCTGTTTCATGAATCTACACAAAAGTGTGCTCATCAACAGATATTTACCAAGTACGCTGAACCAGACGCCCATGTGGTGCCCAGGCCACCCCTTCAAATCATTAACCAACCCATTTGCAACCATAAGATGTTGCGATTGCATGCTTGACTCATTTCCACAACCTCACAGCAATAACTAGCCCACAATCCACACACCTTGAGAAAGACCTTAGATACTCGAAACATGTGTCTGCTGACTTCTAACAATAAACATAGCACCAACAATGGTTTTCAATACTGCTTTATTACTACAACAGTTACTTATTGAATAACCCAGTGCTCAGGTGAACAGGACTCACTCTCATATTTGAAACCTAACACTTGAAGAAGGAAAGGCACCTTCCCAAAAGAACCCCATCACCAGCAGCGGGGTAATCCGTTTAAAGTACTAGATGAAGTGCTTTGATCTACCCATTCTACCGCCCTGCAATTTAATAGTGTATTCTGATTTGATTATTGGGGAATGCAGCATGGCCGAAGCCCAATGCTTGAATGGGAAAAAAATATTCTGCTTGTGGCTACACTTAAATAGAAAAAATATATAAGGGGCGCCTGCTTTTAAGTCTGTGGTCTATCAGGCAAAACGATAAGACTAATGAAAATTAGACCATCCAGACCAGAGATGACAACTGATTACTCTTTCAATTTGTAATCGTTAACTATTTATTTTGCAACAATCCATATGTCAAATTACACAATAACAAATATATTCATATAAAATATGGCTCTTTGAACTTAGAAACAAACACATCCCTCCAAACAAACTTCATTCACAACTTCTTCATGCATTCATCACATTCACAAACGATAGGAAAAAATATTTTGTTCATATCACAATAACAATGGCAATTAAAGCGTTTCTTGGTTTCACACTTGATTAATTTACAATGTGTCCATCTGTCAACATTCGGAGGATAGAAAAACTGTTTATCGACATGTTTCGGTTGAGTTCTTAAAGTGGGCAATGACTTCCCTTTGTGTATTATGTTCAACCTTCTTCAGGACAAGAGACGATCGCCAGATCCGCGTGGTCTCATAGAAGAGTGGGGGTGTGTGTAAGGCAAAGAGGCCTAGGTCTCCTCTGATTTTTTCAGTGGCTGGCGTGTCGGTTCGGTGGAGTAAATCGCGGCGTGAGAGATCTCTAATAATGAGTTTCACGTCGTACGTCTCAGTTGGTGTAATGGGGCTCGCAAAATTGTCTGAGCTGTCGGTTCAGTCAGATTCTTAGGTTCTCTGTAATGAATCCCTTGGAAGAGAGTACCCGTTGCTGGTCAGTCGCAGATCAAGGAGTCACGAAATCGGTGTTTACCTCGGCTCTGTCCGTCAAACATGTCGACAAACGTTATGGTTCCAAGTAAAACGGAAAAACCCTTGAAATCCGCCAGTTATTGTAAGCTAAGCAACCATAACTCGCGCCACCACCATGCACTGCTAAGACTAACACCCAGGACATCAAAGATGACATCACAAATGTCATTGATGACATCACTGATGACATCACATATGTATGTACTTTTCATGAAATATGTGTACAAGGGATTCTTATTATAATGTTGCGAAACAAGTGTCAAGGATCATTGCAATAAATATCATACCCTAATTAGTGCATTGAACGATGCATTGATATAAATAGCATTCTATTATGGAGTTATATTTTCACTGAATTTCATAGGTTTTTAGTAGCGCAACTTTACCATAACGTCCCTTTAACAAAGTTTTTTCCCTGAATTTCATAGGTTTTTAGTAGCGCAACTTAACCATAACGTCCCTTTAACAAAGTTTTTTCATTGAATTTCATAGGTTTTTATTAGTGCAACTTAACCATAACGTCCCTGTAACATTTTTTTTTTACTAAATTTTAAAGGTTTTTATTAGTACAACGTGACCATATCAATAGATGAAGACCACTAACATCTTATGTCCTCAAAGTGGGAATGCCGGGTGGTAAAAAAAACAAAAAGATTTTCCTTCCTACGCTGGGACGCCTGCGGCGTCTCGGTGTAGGAAGGAAAATCTTTTACCAAGATGGCCACCATGGAAAGAGAAGGCAGGGTGTATAAAGAACACAACGGCGCATGAGCGGGGTTGGGGGGGCACAGGGGAGACACATGGGCATGAGCGGGGGGTGAGAGGGAACAGGGTACAAACGGGGCATGAGCAGGGGGTGGGGGGGAAAAGGAAGGAAACACAGGGCATGAGCGGTGGTGGGGGGAACACGAGAGAGACACGGGGCATGAGCAGCGGGTGGGAAGGAACATGAGGGAGACACGGGGTATGAGCAGGGGGTGGGGAGGAACACGAGGGAGACACAGGGCATGAGCGGGGGGGTACAGGGCACATACGGGACATGAGCGGGGGTGGGGAGCAAAGGAGAGAGACAAGGGGCATGAGCAGGGGGTGGGGGGGAACACGAGGGAGACACGGAGCATGAGCGGGGGGCGGGGGGTAACACGAGGGAAACACAGGGAATGAGCGGGGGTGGGGGGAACACGAGGGAGACACGGGGCATGAGCGGGGGTGGGGGGCAACAGGAGACAGACACGGGGCATGAGCAGGGGGTGGGGGGCAACAGGAGACAGACACGGGGCATGGGTGGGAGCAAGAGGCGACAGACACGGGGCATGAGTGGGGGGTGGGGGGAACAGGAGACAGACACGGGGCATGAGCGGGGGGTGGGGGGTACAGAAGACAGACACGGGGCATGAGCGGGGTAATGGGGGGCAACAGGAGAGAGACATGGGGCATGAGCGGGGGTGGGGGGGTACAGGAGACAGACACGGGGCATGAGCGGGGGGTGGGGGCAACAGGAGAGAGACACGGGACATGAGCGGGGGGTGGGGGTACAGGAGACATACACGGGGCATGAGCGGGGGGTGGGGGGCAACAGGAGAGAGACAAGGGACATGAGCGGGTGGGGGGAACAGGAGACAGACACGCGGCATGAGCGGGGGGGAACAGGAGACAGACATGGGGCATGAGCGGGGGGGTGGGGGGTACAGGAGACAGACACGAGCATGAGCGGGGGGAGGGGGGTACAGGAGACAGACATGGGGCATGAGCAGGGGGTGGGGGGCAACAGGAGAGAGACACGGGGCATGAGCGGGGGGTGGGGGGAACAGGAGACAGACACAGGGCATGAGCGAAGGGGTGGGGGGAACAAAAGAGACAGTCACGGGGCATGAGCGGGGGGTGGGGGGCAACAGGAGAGAGACACAGGGCAGGAGCGGGGGGTGGGGGGCAACAGGAGACAGACATGGGGCATGAGCGGGGGGTGAGGGCAACAGGAGACAGACACGGGGCATGAGCAGGGGGTGGGGGGGAACAGGAGACAGACACGGAGCATGAGCGGGGGGTGGGGAGAACAGGAGACAGACACGGGGCATGAGAGGGGGGTGTGGGGCAACAGGAGACAGACACGGGGCATGAGTGGGGGGTGGGGGGCAACAGGAGAGAGACACGGGACATGAGCGGGTGGGGGGAACCGGAGACAGACACGGGGCATGAGCGGGGGGGCAACAGGAGACAGACACGGGGCATGAGCGGGCGGTAGGGAGTATAGGAGACAGACATGGGGCATGAGCGGGGGGTGGGGGGCAACAGGAGAGAGACACGGGGCATGAGCGGGGGGTGGGGGGAACAGGAGACAGTCACGGGGCATGAGCGGGGGGTGGGGGGAACAGGAGACAGACACGGGGCATGAGCGGGGGGAGGTGGGAACAACAGAGACAGACACAGGGCATGAGCGGGGGCGGAGGGCAACAGGAGACAGACACGGGGCATGAGCGGGGGGTGGGGGGCAAAAAGAGACAGACACGGGGCATGAGCGGGGGGTGAGGGGAAACAGGAGACAGACACGGGGCATGAGCGGGGGTGGGGGGCAACAGGAGACAGACACGGGGCATGAGCGGGGGGTGGGGGGGAGCAGGAGACAGACACGGGGCATGAGCGGGGGGTGGGGGCAACAGGAGAGACATGGGGCATGAGCGGGGGTGAGGGGCAACAGGAGACAGACACGGGGCATGAGCGGGGGGTGGGGGGCAACAGGAGACAGACACGGGGCATGAGCGGGGGGTGGGGGGCAGCAGGAGACACACACGGGGCATGAGCGGGGGGTGGGGGCAACAGGAGAGACACGGGGCATGAGCGGGGGGTGAGGGGCAACAGGAGATAGACACAGGGCATGAGCGAGGGGTGGGGGAACAGGAGACAGACACGGGGCATGAGCGGGGAGTGGGGAGAACAGACACGGGGCATGAGCGGGGGGTGGGAGGAACAGGAAAAAGACACGGGGCATGAGCAGGGGTGTGGGGGGCAACAAGAGAGAGACACAGGGCATGAGCGTGTGGGCGGAACAGGAGACAGACACGGGGCATGAGCGGGAGGGTGGGGGGCAACAGGAGATAGACACGGGGCATGAGCGAGGGGTGGGGGGGAACAGGACACAGACACGGGGCATGAGCGGGGTGTGGAGGGGAACAGGAGACAGACATGGGGCATGAGCGGGGGGTGGGGGAAGGGGAGAGACACACGGGGCATGAGCGGGGGTGGGGGGAGAGGGGAAGACACAAGGAGCCAAGAGCGGGGGTGGGCGGGAGGGGGGAAGACACGGGGCCAAGAGCGGGGGTGGGCAGGAGGGGGCAAGAAACACGGGGCCAAGAGCGGGGGTGGGCGGGAGGGGGGAAGACACGGGGCCAAGAGTGGGGGTGGGCGGGAGGGGGCAAGAGACACGGGGCCAAGAGCGGGGGTGGGCGGGAGGGGGCAAGAGACACGGGGCCAAGAGCGGGGGTGGGCAGGAGGGGGCAAGAGACACGGGGCCAAGAGCGGGGGTGGGCGGGAGGGGGCAAGAGACATGGGGCCAAGAGCGGGGTGGGCGGGAGGGGGCAAGAGACACGGGGCCAAGAGCGGGGGTGGGCGGGAGGGGGCAAGAGACACAGGGCCAAGAGCGGGGGTGGGCAGGAGGGGGCAAGAGACACGGGGCCAAGAGCGGGGGTGGGCGGGAGGGGGCAAGAGACACGGGGCCAAGAGCGGGGGTGGGCGGGAGGAGGCAAGAGACACAGGGCCAAGAGCGGGGGTGGGCGGGAGGGGGCAAGAGACACGGGGCCAAGAGGGGGGGTGTGCGGGAGGGAGCAAGAGACACGGGGCCAAGAGCGGGGGTGGGCGGGAGGGGGCAAGAGACACGGGGCCAAGAGCGGGGGTGGGCGGGAGGGGGCAAGAGACACGGGGCCAAGAGCGGGGGTGGGCGGGAGGGGGCAAGAGACACGGGGACAAGAGCGGGGGTGGGCGGGAGGGGGCAAGAGACACGGGGCCATGAGCGGGGGTGGGCGGGAGGGGGCAAGAGACACGGGGCCAAGAGCGGGGGTGGCAAGAGGGGGCAAGAGACACGGGGCCAAGAGCGGGGGTGGGCGGGAGGGGGCAAGAGACACGGGGCCAAGAGCCGGGGTGGGCGGGAGGGGGCAAGAGACACGGGGCCAAGAGCGGGGGTGGGCGGGAGGGGGCAAGAGACACGGGGCCAAGAGCCGGGGTGGGCGGGAGGGGGCAAGAGACACGGGGCCAAGAGCGGGGGAGGGCGGGAGGGGGCAAGAGACACGGAGCCAAGAGCGGGGGTGGGCGGGAGGGGGCAAGAGACACAGGGCCAAGAGCGGGGGTGGGCGGGAGGGGGAAAGACACACGGGCCAAGAGCGGGGGTGGGCGGGAGGGGGAAAGACACACGGGCCAAGAGCGGGGGTGGGCGGGATAAGGGGGAAAGACGCACGGGGCAAGAGCGGGGGTGGGCGGGAGGGAGACAGGCACACGGGGCAAGAGCGGGGGTGGGCGGGAGGGAGACAGACACACGGGGCAAGAGCGGGGGTGGGCGGGAGGGAGACAGACAAACGGGGCAAGAGCGGGGGTGGGCGGGAGGGAGACAGACACACGGGGCAAGAGCGGGGGTGGGCGGGTACAGGAGACAGACACACGGGGCAAGAGCGGGGGTGGGCGGGTACAGGAGACAGACACGGGGCATGAGCGGGGGGTGGGGGCAACAGGAGACAGACACGGGGCATGAGCGGGGGTGGGGGGAACAACAGAGACAGACACGGTGCATGAGCAGGGGGTGGGGGGCAACAGGAGAAAGACACAGGGCATGAGCTGGGGGTGGGGGGCAACAGGAGACAGACACGGGGCATGAGCGGGGGGTGGGGGGCAACAGGAGACGGACACGGGGCATGAGCGGGGGGTGGGGGGCAACAGGAGACAGACACGGGGTATGAGCGGGGGTGGGGGGGAACAGGAGACAGACACGGAGCATGAGCGGGGGGTGGGGAGAACAGGAGACAGACACGGGGCATGAGCGGGGAGTGGGGGGCAACAAGAGACAGACACAGGGCATGAGCGGGGGTGGGAGGAACAGGAGACAGACACGGGGCATGAGCGGGGTTGGGGAGAACAGGAGACAGACATGGGGCATGAGCGAGGGGGTGGGGGGCAACAGGAGACAGACACGGGGCATGAGCGGGGGTGTGGGGGGCAACAGGAGACAGACACGGGGCATGAGCGGGAGGTGGGGGCAACAACAGAGAGACATGGGGCAGGAGCGGGGGGTGGGGGGCAACAGGAGACAGTCACGGGGCAGGAGCGGGGGTGGGCAGGAGGGGGAAAGAGACAGGGGGCAAGAGCGGGGGTGGGCGGGAGGCTGAAAGACACACGGGGCAAGAGCGGGGGTGGGCGGGAGGGGGAAAGACACACGGGGCAAGAGCGGGGGTGGGCGGGAGGGGAAAGACACACGGGGCAAGAGCGGGGGTGGGCGGGAGGGGGAAGACACACGGGGCAAGAGCGGGGGTGGGTGGGAGGGGGAAGCCACACGGGGCAAGAGCGGGGGTGGGCGGGAGGGGGAAGACACACGGGGCAAGAGCGGGGGTGGGCGGGAGGGGGAAGACACACGGGGCAAGAGCGGGGGTGGGCAAGGGCGGGAGGGGGAAGACACACGGGGCAAGAGCGGGGGTGGGCGGGAGGGGAAAGACACACTGGGCAAGAGCGGGGGTGGGCGGGAGAGGGAAGACACACAGGGCAAGAGCGGGGGTGGGCGGGAGGGGGAAAGACACACGGGGCAAGAGCGGGGGTGGGCGGGAGGGGAAAAGACACACGAGGCAAGAGCGGGGGTGGGCGGGAGGGGGAAAGACACAGGGCAAGAGCGGGGGTGGGCGGGAGGGGGAAAGACACACGGGGCAAGAGCGGGGGTGGGCGGGAGGGGGAAAGACACACGGGGCAAGAGCGGGGGTGGGCGGGAGGGGGAAAGACACACGGGGCAAGAGCAGGGGTGGGCGGGAGGGGGAAGACACACGGGGCAAGAGCGTGGGTGGGCGGGAGGGGGAAGACACACGGGGCAAGAGCGGGGGTGGGCGGGAGGGGGAAGACACACGGGGCAAAAGCGGGGGTCGGCGGGATGGGGAAGACACACGGGGCAAGAGCGGGGGTGGGCGGGAGGGGGAAGACACACGGGGCAAGAGCAGGGGTGGGCGGGAGGGGGAAGACACACGGGGCAAGAGCGGGGGTGGGCGGGAGGGGGAAGACACACGGGGCAAGAGCGGGGGTGGGCGGGAGGGGGAAGACACACGGGACAAGAGCGGGGGTGGGCAATGGCGGGAGGGGGAAGACACACGGGGCAAGAGCGGGGATGGGCGGGAGAGGGAATGACACACGGGGCAAGAGCGGGGGTGGGCGGGAGGGGGAAAGAGACATGGGGCAAGAGCGGGGGTGGGCAGGACGGGGAAAGACACACGGGGCAAGAGCGGGGGTGGGCGGGAGGGGGAAGACACACGGGGCAAGAGCGGGGGTGGGCGGGAGGCGGAAGACACACGGGCAAGAGCGGTGGTGGGCGGGAGGGGGAAGACACACGGGGCAAGAGCGGGGGTGGGCGGGAGGGGGAAGACACGCGGGGGTGGGCGGGAGGGCGAAGACACACGGGGCAAGAGCGGGGGTGGGCGGGAGGGGGAAGACACACGGGGCAAGAGCGGGGGTAGGCGGGAGGGGGAAGACACATGGGGCAAGAGCGGGGGTGGGCAAGGGCGGGAGGGGGAAGACACACGGGGCAAGAGCGGGGGTGGGCGGGAGGGGGAAGACACACGGGGCAAGAGCGGGGGTGGGCGGGAGAGGGAAGACACACGGGGCAAGAGCGGGGGTGGGTGGGAGGGGGAAAGACACACGGGGCAAGAGCGGGGGTGGGCGGGAGGGGGAAATACACACGGGGCAAGAGCGGGGGTGGGCGGGAGGGGGAAAGACACATGGGGCAAGAGCGGGGTTGGCCGGAGGGGGAAAAACACACGGGGCAAGAGCGGGGGTGGGCGGGAGGGGGAAAGACACACAGGGCAAGAGCGGGGGTGGGCGGGAGGGGGAAAGACACACGGGGCAAGAGCGGAGGTGGGCGGGAGGGGGAAAGACACACGGGGCAAGAGCGGGGGTGGGCGGGAGGGGGAAAGACACACAGGGCAAGAGCGGGGGTGGGTGGGAGGGGGAAAGACACACGGGGCAAGAGCGGGGGTGGGCGGGAGGGGGAAAGACACACGGGGCAAGAGCGGGGGTGGGCGGGAGGGGGAAAGACACACGGGGCAAGAGCGGGGGTGGGCGGGAGGGGGAAAGACACACGGGGCAAGAGCGGGAAAGACACACGGGGCAAGAGCGGGAAAGCCACACGGGGCAAGAGCGGGAAAGACACACGGGGCAAGTGCGGGAAAGACACACGGGGCAAGAGGGGGAAAGACACACGGGGCAAGAGCGGGGGTGAGCGGGAGGGGGAAAGACACATGGGGCAAGAGCGGGGGTGGGCGGGAGGGGGAAAGACACACGGGGCAAGAGCGGGGGTGGGCGGGAGGGGGAAAGACACACGGGGCAAGAGCGGGAAAGACACACGGGGCAAGAGCGGGAAAGCCACACGGGGCAAGAGCGGGAAAGACACACGGGGCAAGTGCGGGAAAGACACACGGGGCAAGAGGGGGAAAGACACACGGGGCAAGAGCGGGGGTGAGCGGGAGGGGGAAAGACACATGGGGCAAGAGCGGGGGTGGGCGGGAGGGGGAAAGACACACGGGGCAAGAGCGGGGGTGGGCGGGAGGGGGAAGACACACGGGGCAAGAGCGGGGGTGGGCGGGAGGGGGAAGACACACGGGGCAAGAGCGGGGGTGGGCGGGAGAGGGAAGACACACGGGGCAAGAGCGGGGGTGGGTGGGAGGGGGAAAGACACACGGGGCAAGAGCGGGGGTGGGCGGGAGGGGGAAATACACACGGGGCAAGAGCGGGGGTGGGCGGGAGGGGGAAAGACACATGGGGCAAGAGCGGGGGTGGGCGGGAGGGGGAAAAACACACGGGGCAAGAGCGGGGGTGGGCGGGAGGGGGAAAGACACACAGGGCAAGAGCGGGGGTGGGCGGGAGGGGGAAAGACACACGGGGCAAGAGCGGAGGTGGGCGGGAGGGGGAAAGACACACGGGGCAAGAGCGGGGGTGGGCGGGAGGGGGAAAGACACACGGGGCAAGAGCGGGGGTGGGTGGGAGGGGGAAAGACACACGGGGCAAGAGCAGGGGTGGGCGGGAGGGGGAAAGACACACGGGGCAAGAGCGGGGGTGGGCGGGAGGGGGAAAGACACATGGGGCAAGAGCGGGGGTGGGCGGGAGGGGGAAAGACACACGGGGCAAGAGCGGGAAAGACACACGGGGCAAGAGCGGGAAAGCCACACGGGGCAAGAGCGGGAAAGACACACGGGGCAAGTGCGGGAAAGACACACGGGGCAAGAGGGGGAAAGACACACGGGGCAAGAGCGGGGGTGAGCGGGAGGGGGAAAGACACATGGGGCAAGAGCGGGGGTGGGCGGGAGGGGGAAAGACACACGGGGCAAGAGCGGGGGTGGGCGGGAGGGGGAAAGACACACGGGGCAAGAGCGGGGGGAGGGAGACAGACACACGGTTCAAGAGCAGGGGTGGGGGGAGGGAGACAGACACACGAGGCATGAGCGGGGGTGGGCGGGAGGGGGAGAGACACACGAGGCATGAGCGGGGGGTGGGCGGGAGGGGGAGAGACACACGGGGCATGAGCGGGGGGTGGGTGGGAGGGGGAGAGACACATGGGGCATGAGCGGGGGGTGGGCGGGAGGGGGAGAGACACACGGACATGAGCGGGGGGTGGGCGGCGGGTGGTGAGAGACATACGGACATGAGCGGGGGTGGGCGGCGGGTGGGGAGAGACATACAGACATGAGCGGGCGGCGGGTGGGGAGAGACAACACGGACATGAGTGGGCGGTGGGTGGGGAGAGACAACACGGACATGAGCGGGGGTGGGCGGCGGGTGGGGAGAGACAACACGGACATGAGCGGGCGGCGGGCGGGGAGAGACAACACAGACATGAGCGGGCGGCGGGTGGGGAGAGACAACACGGACATGAGCGGGCGGCGGGTGGGGAGAGACAACACGGACATGAGCGGGCGGCGGGTGGGGAGAGACAAAACGGACATAAGCGGGCGGCAGGTGGGGACAGACAACACGGACATGAGCGGGCGGTGGGTGGGGAGAGACAACATGGACATGAGCGGGCGGCGGGTGGGGAGAGACAACACGGACATGAGCGGGGGTGTGGGCGGTTGGGAGAGACGAGCGGGGCACGAGCGGGGCATGAGCGGGGGGTGGGCATAAGGCAGAAAGACACACGGGGCAAGAGGTGGGAGGAACAGGAGACAGACACGGGCATGAGAGGGGGTGGGGGACTTACTGTGCAGGCAAGATACAAAGCCTCTCAAGCGAGGAACAAAGATGGCGGGCGTCTCTGAAGCGAGCACGTCAGATGTCCGCGGACATCACGCAAGCTGCTGGCCCAATCACCGTCCTGTCCGCGGAGCGAACAGGGAAGTGTGTCCGCAAAGCGAACACAGATATCACTAATTTTTTTCACTTACATTTTTGTCATTTTTTTAAAAACTACTGGACGGATTTACACCAAATAAAGCAAAGCACGCTTTCGGGACCAAGCCGCCGCTCCTGCCGCTAATTTGGTGTAAATCCGTCCAGTGGTTTGGGCTGTAGGCGTGAGCAAAGTTTTTTCCCATTATGTCTATGGGAAAAAAAAGGTTTTGGGACCCCTTCTATAACTTTGCCCCCCCTTGACGAATCCTCACCAAACTTTGCAAATAAATTCAGAGTGACCCAACTACTTTTTTTGCAAAGTTTGGTGAGGATCCGTCCAGGGAGAGCGAAGTTATAAGCCACCCAAAAAGTGCTCTTCCTATGGAAACAGCAACTTAACCATAACTACATGGCCACTACCGTGGCCATGTAATATATATATATATATATATATATATATATATATATATATATATATATATATATATTCAGTAAAAAAACTTTGTTAAAGGGACGTTATGGTTAAGTTGTGCTACTAAAAACCTATGAAATTCAGTGAAAAAACTTTGTTAAAGGGACGTTATGGTTCCAAGTAAAACCGAAAAACCCTTGAAATTTGCCAGTTATGGTAAGCTAAGCAACCATAACTCGCGCCACCACCGTGCACTGCTAAGACTAACACCCACGACATTAAAGATGACATCACAAATGTCATTGATGACATCACTGATGACATCACATGTGTATGTACTTTTCATGAAATATGTGTACAAGGGATTCTTATTATAATGTTGCGAAAAAAGTGTCAAGGATCATTGCAATAAATATCATAACCAAATAAGTGCATTGAACGATGCATTGATATAAATAGCATTCTATTATGGGGTTCTATTTAGTATACTAAGTTACTCATGCAGAAACATAGCATTGTGTGCAGCGTACAAGATGAAGGTATAATATTCGTAATGTTAATATGTTGAATAATGAAATGATAATTGTTTTCTTAATAGATTTTTGTGTACTGTGAAATATGTAATAAGTAGCTAATAAAACCCATGCATTACATAATTGCATTACTATAGACAAAACACAAAGAGACAAGAACACATACCAATATGGGTATATGCAGGGAAAGTGAATTTAGCAAAAAAGCACAAGTAGTAGCACAAACAATTCATAACCTAACTGATTATTTTCATGCAAATAAATGATTGCTCTGTTTCAAAGCTGTTATTTACCCTATGTATATGTATCACTTGATGTGATTGGACCCTAAGGAAAGTAGTGTGAGTACAATGTATACAAATATGACCATATACAGGGAAAGTACAGCCATAAAAAAACAACAGAACAATCAGAAAGTGCTGATAAGTCTATTGATTATCTTTATGCACAAAAAGGATTGCTCTCTTTAAAGCTTGTATCTTCCCCTATGTATATGTTTCATATGATGTGACTGGACTCTAAGGGAATTACTATAAGAACCTACTTGTAGGATACGTCTACAAATAAAATACAATTTTTAGTTTCTGACTGTTACTGAAGAAAACCATGTGGCCTAGATTTGTCAGCAAAAGAAAAAAGAGTGACCCAGACAAGTGATGTCATCAGTGATGTCATCAATGACATTTGTGATGTAATCTTTGATGTCGTGGGTGTTAGTCTTAGCAGTGCACGGTGGTGGCGCGAGTTATGGTTGCTTAGCTTACCATAACTGGCGAATTTCAAGGGTTTTTCGGTTTTACTTGGAACCATAACGTCCCTTTAACAAAGTTTTTTCATTGAATTTCATAGGTTTTTAGTAGCGCAACTTAACCATAATATCCCTTTATCAAAGTTTTTTTATAGAATTTCATAGGTTTTTAGTAGCGCAACTTAACCATAATGTCCCTTTAACAACGTTTTTTTACTGAATTTCATAGGTTTTTAGTAGCGCAACTTATCCATAACATCCCTTTAGCAAAGTTTTTTTACTGAATTTCACAGGTTTTTTGTAGCGCAACTTAACCATAACGTCCCTTTAACAAAGTTTTGTTACTGAATTTCATAGGTTTTTATTAGTGCAACTTAACCATAAAGTCACTTTAACATATTTTATTTTACAGAATTTCATAGTTTTTTATTAGTGCAACGTAACCATAACGTCCTTTTCAATGGAGGAAGACCACTAGCATCCTAGGTTCTCAAGTGGGAACCCGGGGTGGTAAAAAAAAGATTTTTCTTCCCAAACCGGAACGCCGCAGGCAGGCATCCCGGTGTAGGAAGGAAAATCTTTTACCAAGATGGACACCATCGAAAGGGAAGGCGGGGTGTATAAAGAGAACACAACAGGGCATTGGCGGGGGGTCGGGAAGACCAGGAGGGAGACACGGGGCATGAGTGGGGGGTAACACGAGGGAGACATGGGGCATGAGCGAGGGTGGGAGGTAACACGAGGGAGACACGGGGCATGAGCAGGGGTGGGGAAAAGGAAGACACAGGGCATGAGCGGGGGTGGGAGCGAATGAAGGGCGACACGGGGCATGAGTAGGGGCTGGAGGGTGGAAAGAAGGGAGACACGGGGAATGAGCGGGAGGTGGGGGAAGAAGGGAGACAGGGGGCATCAGCGGGGAGTGGGGGGAAGAAGGGAGACACGGGGCATGAGCGGGGGGTGGAAAGAAGGGAGACATGGGGCATGAGCAGGGGGTGGGGGGAAAGAAGGGAGAAACGGGGCATGAGCAGGGGGTGGGGGGTGAAAAGAAGTGAGACACGGGGCATGAACGGGAAAGAAGGGAGACACAGGGCATGAGCGGGGTTGGAGGGGAAGAAGGGAGACACGGGGCATGAGCGGGGGGTGGGGGTTAACAGGGGAGACATGGGCCATGAGCGGGGGAAAAGGAGGGAGACAGACACGGAGCATGAGTGGGGATGGGGGTGAACAGGAGAGACACGCGGCATGAGCGGGGGTAGGGCAAGGTGGGGCCCCCACCCCTGCTCATGCCCCGCGTCTGCCCTGTTCCAACAGTGCTGACACGGGGCATGAGCAGGGTGTGGGGGGGAAAGAAGGGAGACACGGGGCATGAGCGGGGAGTGGTGGGGGAAAGGAAGACACGGGGCATGAGCTGGGGTGGGGGGTACAGGAGGGAGACACGGGGCGTGAGCGGGGGTTGGGGGGTACAGGAGGGAGACATGGGGCATGAGCTGTGGATGGGGGAACAGGGCAGACACGGGGCATGAACGGGGGTGGGGGAGGAAGAAGGGAGACACGGGGCATGAGCAGGGGGTGGGGGGGAAGAAGGGAGACACGGGGCATGAGTGGGGGGTGGGGGGAAGAAGGGAGACATGGCGCATGAGCAGGGTGTGGGGGGGAGAAGGAAGACATGGGGCATGAGCTGGGGGCGGGGGGTGGAAAGAAGGGAGACATGGGGCATGAGCGGGGGCTGGGGGGGAGAAGGGAGACACGGGGCATGAGCGGGGGGTGGGGGGAAGAAGGGAGACACGGTGCATGAGCGGGTGGTGGGGGTACAGGAGGGAGACACGGTGCATGAGCGGGGGTTGGGGGTACAGGAGGGAGACACGGGGCATGAGCGGGGGGTGGGGGGAACAGGGCAGACACGGGGCATGAGCGGGGGTGGGGAGGAAGAAGGGAGACACGGGGCTTGAGCGGGGGGTGGAGGGGGAGAAGGGAGACACGGGGCATGAGCGGGGGCTGGGGGGAGAAGGAAGACACGGGGCATGAGCAGGGGGTGGAAAGAAGGGAGACACGGGGCATGAACGGGGGGTGGGGGAGGAAGAAGGGAGACACGGGGCATGAGCAGGGGGTGGGGGGGAAGAAGGGAGACACGGGGCATGAGCGGGGGGTGGGGGGAAGAAGGGAGACATGGCGCATGAGCAGGGGGTGGGGGGGAGAAGGAAGACATGGGGCATGAGCGGGGGGCGGGGGGTGGAAAGAAGGGAGACATGGGGCATGAGCGGGGGGTGGGGGGGAGAAGGGAGACACGGGGCATGAGCGGGGGTGGGGGGAAGAAGGGAGACACGGTGCATGAGCGGGGGCTAGGGGGGAGAAGGAAGACACGGGGCATGAGCAGGGGGTGGAAAGAAGGGAGACACGGGGCATGAGCTGGGGGTGGGGAGGAGAAGGGAGACACGGGGCATGAGCGGGGGGTGGAGGGGGAGAAGGGAGACACGGGGCATGAGCGGGGGGTGGGGGGAGAAGGGAGACACGGGGCATGAGCAGGGGCTGGGGGGGAGAAGGAAGACACGGGGCATGAGCAGGGGGTGGAAAGAAGGGAGACACGGGGCATGAACGGGGGTGGGGGAGGAAGAAGGGAGACACGGGGCATGAGCAGGGGGTGGGGGGGAAGAAGGGAGACACGGGGCATGAGCAGGGGGTGGGGGGAAGAAGGGAGACATGGCGCATGAGCAGGGGGTGGGGGGGAGAAGGAAGACATGGGGCATGAGCGGGGGGCGGGGGGTGGAAATAAGGGAGACATGGGGCATGAGCGGGGGGTGGGGGGGAGAAGGGAGACACGGGGCATGAGCGGGGGGTGGGGGGAAGAAGGGAGACACGGTGCATGAGCGGGTGGTGGGGGGTACAGGAGGGAGACACGGTGCATGAGCGGGGGTTGGGGGTACAGGAGGGAGACACGGGGCATGAGCGGGGGGTGGGGGGAACAGGGCAGACACGGGGCATGAGCGGGGGGTGGGGGAGGAAGAAGGGAGAAACGGGGCATGAGCGGGGGGTGGAGGGGGAGAAGGGAGACACGGGGCATGAGCGGGGGCTGGGGGGAGAAGGAAGACACGGGGCATGAGCAGGGGGTGGAAAGAAGGGAGACACGGGGCATGAGCTGGGGGTGGGGAGGAGAAGGGAGACACGGGGCTTGAGCGGGGGTGGGGGAAAGAAGGGAGACACGGTGCATGAGCAGGGGGTGGGGGGTACAGGAGGGAGACACGGGGCATGAGCGGGGGGTGGGGAGAACAGGGCAGACATGGGGCATGAGAGGGGGGTGGGGGTGGAAGAAGGGAGACACGGGGCATGAGCGGGGGGTGGGGGGAAGAAAGGAGACACAGGGCATGAGGGGGGTGGGGGGAAGAAGAGAGACACGACGCATGAGCGGGGGTTGGGGGAGAAGGAAGACACAGGGCATGAGCGGGGGTGGGGGGGAAGAAGAGAGACACGGTGCATGAGTGGGGGGTGGGGGGGAAAGAAGGAAGACACGGGGCATGAGCAGGGGGTTGGGGGGAAGAAGGGAGACACGGGTCATGAGCGGGGGGTGGGGGGTACAGGAGGGAGACATGGGGCAAGAGCAGGGGGTGGGGGGGTACAGGAGGGAGACACGGGGCATGAGCAGGGGGTGGGGGGAACAGGGCAGACACAGGGCATGAGCGAGGGGTGGGGGAGGAAGAAGGGAGATACGGGGCATGAGCGGGGGTGGGGGGAAGAAGGGATACACGGGGCATGAGCGGGGGGTGGGGGGAAGAAGGGAGACACGGGGCATGAGCAGGGGGTGGGGGGGAAGAAGGGAGACACGGGGCATGAGCGAGGAGGAAAGAAGGAAGACACAGGGCATGAGCGGGGGGTGGGGGTACATGAGGGAGACACGGGGCATGAGCGGGGGGTGGGGGGGTACAGGAGGGAGACATGGGGCATGAGCGGGGGTGGGGGAGGAAGACGGGAGACACGGGGCATGAGCGGGGGGGTGGGGGTACAGGAGGGAGACACGGGGCATGAGTGGGG
This sequence comes from Ambystoma mexicanum, assembly GCF_040938575.1. NCBI lineage: Eukaryota > Metazoa > Chordata > Amphibia > Caudata > Ambystomatidae > Ambystoma > Ambystoma mexicanum. The sequence goes on from NC_090924.1 coordinate 588,833,273, forward strand.
GGTGGGTGGGTACAGGAGGCAGACAAGGGGCATGAGCGGGGGGTGGGGGAGTAAGACGGGAGACATGGGGCATGAGCGGGGGGTGGGGGGGAAGAAGGGAGACACGGGGCATGAGCAGGGTTGGGGGGGAGAAGGAAGACACGTGACATGAGCGGGGGGTGGGGGTGGAAAGAAGGGAGACACGGGGCATGAGCGGGGTTTGGGGGGAGAAGGGAGACACGGGGCATGAGCGGTGGGTGGGGGGAAAGAAGGGAGACATGGGGCATGAGCGGGGGGTGGGGCCCCCACCCGGCCCCCACGCCCGCTCATGCCCCGTGTCTGCCCTTTTCCAACTGGACAGACATGTGGCATGAGCGGGGGGTGGGGGATAAGAAGGGAGACACGGGGCATGAGCGGGGGGTGGGGGGGAGAAGGAAGACACGGGGCATGAGCGGGGGTGGGGGGAGAAAAGGGAGACATGGTGCATGAGCAGGGGGTGGGGGGAAAGAAGGGAGACACGGGGCATGAGCGTGAGGATGGGGGGAAGAAGGGAGACACGGGGCATGAGCGAGGGGTGGGGGGAAGAAGGGAGACACGGGCATGAGCGTGAGGATGGGGGAAGAAGGGAGACACGGGGCATGAGCGAGGGGTGGGGGGGAAGAAGGGAGACACGGGGCATGAGTGGGGGGGAAGAAGAGAGACACAGGGCATGAGCGGGGGGTGGGGGGAACAAGGGAGACACGGGCATGAGCGGGGGGTGGGGGGGAGGAATGGAAACACGGTGAATGAGCAGGGGTGGGGGGAAAGAAGGGAGACACGGGGCATGAACGGGGGTGGGGGGTACAGGAGGAAGACACAGGGCAAGAGAGGGGGTGGGGTGGTACAGGAGGGAGACACGGGGCATGAGCGGGGGGTTGGGGGAGGAAGAAGGGAGACACAGGGCATGAGCGGGGGGTGGGGGGGAAGAAGGGAGACACTGGGCATGAGCGGGGGGTGGGGGGAAGAAGGGAGACACGGGCATGAGCGGGGGGTGGGGGGGAAGAAGGGAGACACGGGGCATGAGCAGGGGAAGAAGGAAGACACGGGGCATGAGCGGCAGGTGGGGGGTACAGGAGGGAGACACGGGGCATGAGCGGGGGGTGGGGGTGGAAAGAAGGGAGACACGGGGCATGAGCAGGGGGTGGGGGGAAAGAAGGGAGACACGGGGGATGAGCGGGGGGTGGGGGGAAGATGGGAGACATGGGGCATGAGCGGGGGTGGGGGGGAGAAGGGAGACACGGGGCATGAACCGGGGGTGGGGGGAAGAAGGGAGACACGGGGAATGAGCGGTGGGTAGGGGGAAGAAAGGAGACATGGGGCATGAATGGGGGTGTGGGGAAGAAGGGAGACACGGGGCATGAGCGGGGGGTGGGGGTGGGGCCCCCACCCCGGGCATGAGCGGGTGTGGGGCCCCCACCCGGGGTGGGGCCCCCACCCCCGCTCGTGCCCCTTGTCTGCCCTATTCCAACAGGACAGACACGGGGCATGAGCGGGGGTGGGCGGAAGAAGGGAGACACGGGGCATGAACAGGGGTGGGGGGAAGACGGGAGACATGGGGCATGAGCAGGGGGTGGGGGGGAGAAGGAAGACACGGGGCATGAGCAGGGGGTGGGGGGAAAGAAGGGAGACATGGGGCATGAGCGGGGGGTGGTGGGGGGAGAAGGAAGACACAGGGCATGAGCAGGGGGTGGGGGGAAGAAGGGAGACACGGGGCATGAGCCGGGGGTGGCAGGAAGAAGGGAGACACAGGGCATGAGCGGGGGGTGGGGGGGAAAGAAGGGAGACACGGGGCATGAGCGGGGGGTAGGGGGAAGAAGGGAGCCACGGAGCATGAATGGGGTGTGGGGGGAAGAAGGGAGACACGAGCATGAGCGGGGGGTGGGGCCCCCACCCCCGCTCATGCCCCCCCCACCCCCGCTCATGCCCCTTGTCTGCCCTATTCCAACAGGACAGACACGGGGCATGAGCGGGGGGTGGGGGGAAGAAGGGAGACACGGGGCATGAACGGGGGTGGGGGGAAGAAGGGAGACACGGGGCATGAGCAAGGGTGGGGGAAAGAAGGGAGACATGGGGCATGAGCGGGGGGTGGTGGGGAGAAAGAAGACACGGGGCATGAGCAGGGGGTGGGGGAAAGAAGGGAGACACAGGGGCATGTGCGGGGGGTGGGGGGAAGAAGGAAGACACAGTGCATGAGCGGGGGGTGGGGGGAAGAAGGAGACACAGGGCATGAGCGGGGGGTGGGGGGGAGAAGGTAGACACGGGGCATGAGCGGGGGGTGGGGGGAAAGATGGGAGGCACGGGGCATAAGCGGGGGTGGGGTGGGAAAGGAGGGAGACAGGGGGCATGAGCGGGGGTAGGGCGAACACAAGGGAGACACGGGGGCATGAGCGAGGGTGGGGGAAACAGGGCACACACGGGGCATGAGCAGGGGGTGGGGGGGAACAGGGCACACACGGGGCATGAGCGGGGGGTGGGGGGGAACAGGGCACACACGAGGCATGAGCAGGGGGTGGAGGGAATGGGAGGAACACACGGAGCATCAGCGGGGGCTGGGGGGGAACAGGGGAGACACAGGGCATGAGCGGGGGGTGGCCGGGAAACAGGGCACACACGGGGCATGAGGGGGGGTGGGGGAGAGGGGAGAGACACACAGGGCATGAGCGGGGGGTGGGGGGGAGGGGGGAGAGACACACGGGGCATGAGCGGGGCTGGGGGGGAGGGGAGAGACACACGGGGCATGAGCGGGGGTGGGAGGGAGGGGAGAGACACACAGGGCATGAGCGGGGTGTGGGGGTTAGGGGAGAGACAGATGGGGCATGAGCAGGGGGTGGGGGGAGGGGAGAGACACACGGGGCATGAGCGGGGGGTGGGTGGGAGGGGAGAGACACACGGGGCATGAGCGGGGGATGGGGGGAAAAGGAGAGAGACACGGGGCATGAGAGGGGGGTGGGGGAAGGGGGGAGACACACGGGGCATGAGCGGGGGTGTGGGGAAGGGGAGAGACACACGGGGCATGAGCGGGGGTGGGGGCAAGGGGAGAACACATGGGGCAGGAGCGAGGGTGGGGCGGAATAGGGCAGACACGGGGCATGAGCGGGGGTGTGGGGAACAGGAGACAGACACGGGCATGAGCGGGGGATGGGGACTTCCTGTGCAGGCGGCAGATCCCGCTCCTGCTGACCTGACAAAGCCTAAAGCCTCTCATGCGAGAAAGAAAGATGGCGGCCGCCTCTGAAGCCACGACGCACTGCACGCTTTCACTGCATTCATGGAGAGAGCACGTCAGATTTCCGCAGACATCACGCAACCCGCTTGCCCAATCCCTGTCCTGTCCGCGGAGCGAACAGGGAAGTGTGTCTGCGAAGCGAACACAGATATCACACATTTTTTTTTACCTACTTTTGGTCATTTTAAAAAAACTACTGGACGGATTTTCACCAAATTTGCAAAAGCACGCTTTCGGGACCAAGCCGCTGCTCCTGGTCCAAATGGTGAAAATCCGTCCAGCGGTTTGGGCTGTAGGCACGAGCAAAATATTTTTCCCATTCAGTCTATGGGAAAAAAATAAATTTTGGGACCCCCTATAACTTTTCCCCCCCTGGACGAATCCTCACCAAACTTTTTTTGCAAACTTTGGTGAGGATTCGTCCAGGGGGAGCGAAGTTATAGGGGGGGTCCCAAAACTTATTTTTTTTCCCATAGACATAATGGGAAAAAACTTTGCTCACGCCTACAGCTCAAACCGCTGGACGGATTTACACCAAATTAGCGGCAGAAGCGGCGGCTTGGTCCCGAAAGCGAGCTTTGCTTTATTTGGTGTAAATCCGTCCAGTAGTTTTTAAAAAAATGACAAAAATGTAAGTGAAAAAAATTAGTGATATCTGTGTTCGCTTCGCGGACACACTTCCCTGTTCGCTCCGCGGACAGGACGGTGATTGGCCCAGCAGCTTGCGTGATGTCCGCGGACATCTGACGTGCTCTCTCATTGGATGCGTGGAAGCGTGCATTGCGTCTGGCTTCAGAGACACACGCCATCTTTGTTCCTCGCATGAGAGGCTTTGTATCTTGCCTGCACAGTAAGTCCCCCCACCCCCGCTCATGCCCGTGTCTGTCTCCTGTTCCTCCCAACTCTTGCCCCGTGTGTCTTTCTCCCTTACGCCCACCCCCCGCTCATGCCCCGCTCGTGCCCCGCTTGTCTCTCCCAACCGCTCACACCCCCGCTCATGTCCGTGTTGTCTCTCCCCACCCACCGCCCGCTCATGTCCGTGTTGTCTCTCCCCACCCGCCGCCCGCTCATGTCCGTGTTGTCTGTCCCCACCCGCCGCCCGCTCATGTCCGTGTTGTCTCTCCCCACCCGCCGCCCGCTCATGTCCGTGTTGTCTCTCCCCACCCGCCGCCCGCTCATGTCCGTGTTGTCTCTCCCCACCCGCCGCCCGCTCATGTCTGTGTTGTCTCTCTCCACCCGCCGCCCGCTCATGTCCGTGTTGTCTCTCCCCACCCGCCGCCCACCCCCGCTCATGTCCGTGTTGTCTCTCCCCACCCACCACCCGCTCATGTCCGTGTTGTCTCTCCCCACCCGCCGCCCGCTCATGTCCGTATGTCTCTCCCCACCCGCCGCCCACCCCCACTTATGTCCGTGTGTCTCTCACCACCCGCCGCCGACCCCCCGCTCATGTCCGTGTGTCTCTCCCCCTCCCGCGCACCCCCCGCTCATGCCCTGTGTGTCTCTCCCCCTCCCGCCCACCCCCCGCTCATGCCTCGTGTGTCTCTCCCCCTCCCGCCCACCCCCCACTCATGCCTCGTGTGTCTGTCTCCCTCTCCCCCACCCCCGTTCTTGCCCCGTGTGTCTGTCTCCCTCCCCCCACCCCCGCTCTTGCCCCATGTGTCTTTCCCCCTCCCGCCCACCCCTGCTCTTGCCCCGTGTGTCTTTCCCCCTCCCGCCCACCCCCGCTCTTGCCCTGTGTGTCTTTCCCCCTCCCGCTCACCCCCGCTCTTGCCCCGTGTGTCTTTCCCCCTCTTGCCCCGTGTGTCTTTCCCGCACTTGCCCCGTGTGTCTTTCCCGCTCTTGCCCCGTGTGTCTTTCCCGCTCTTGCCCCGTGTGTCTTTCCCGCTATTGCCCCGTGTGTCTTTCCCCCTCCCCGCCCACCCCCGCTCTCGCCCCATGTGTCTTTCCCCCACCCCTGCCCAACCCCGCTCTTGCCCTGTGTGTCTTTCCCCCTCCCGCCCACCCCCGCTCTTGCCCCGTGTGTCTTTCCCCCTCCCGCCCCACCCCCGCTCTTGCCCCGTGTGTCTTTCCCCCTCCCGCCCATCCCCGCTCTTGCCCCGTGTGTCTTTCCCCCTCCCACCCACCCCCGCTCTTGCCCCATGTGTCTTTCCCCCTGCCTCCCACCCCCGCTCTTGCCCCATGTGTCTTTCCCCCTCCCGCCCACCCCCGCTCTTGCCCCGTGTGTCTTCCCTCTCCCGCCCACCCCTGCTCTTGCCCCGTGTGTCTTCCCCCTCCCGCCCACCCCCACTCTTGCCCCGTGTGTCTTCCCCCTCCCACCAACCCCCGCTCTAGCCCACCCCCGCTCTTGCCCCGTGTGTCTTCTCCCTCCCGCCCACCCCCGCTCTTGCCCCGTGTGTCTTCCCCCTCCCGCCCACCCCCGCTCTTGCCCCGTGTGTCTTCCCCCTCCCGCCCACCCCTGCTCTTGCCCCGTGTGTCTTCCCCCTCCCGCCCACCCCCGTTCTTGCCCCGTGTGTCTTTCTCCCTCCCACCCACCCCCGCTCTTGCCCCGTGTGTCTTTCTCCCTCCCACCCACCCCCGCTCTTGCCCCGTGTGTCTTTCCCCCTCTTGCCCCGTATGTCTTTCCCGCTCTTGCCCCGTTTGTCTTTCCCGCTCTTGCCCCGTGCGTCTTTCCCCCTCCTGCCCACCCCCGCTCTTGCCCCATGTGTCTTTCCCCCTCCCGCCCACCCCTGCTCTTGCCCCGTGTGTCTTTCCCCCTCCCGCCCACCCCCACTCTTGCCCCGTGTGTCTTTCCCCCTCCCGCCCACCCCCACTCTTGCCCCGTGTGTCTTTCCCCCTCCCGCCCACCTCCGCTCTTGCCCCGTGTGTCTTTCCCCCTCCCGCCCACCCCCGCTCTTGCCCCGTGTGTCTTTCCCCCTCCCGCCCACCCCCGCTCTTGCCCCATGTGTCTTTCCCCTCCCGCCCACCCCCGCTCTTGCCCCGTGTGTCTTTCCCCCTCCCGCCCACCCCCGCTCTTGCCCCGTGTGTCTTTCCCCCTCCCGCCCACCCCCGCTCTTGCCCTGTGTGTCTTTCCCCCTCCCGCTCACCCCCGCTCTTGCCCCGTGTGTCTTTCCCCCTCTTGCCCGTGTGTCTTTCCCGCACTTGCCCCGTGTGTCTTTCCCGCTCTTGCCCCGTGTGTCTTTCCCGCTCTTGCCCCGTGTGTCTTTCCCGCTATTGCCCCGTGTGTCTTTCCCCCCTCCCGCCCACCCCCGCTCTCGCCCCATGTGTCTTTCCCCCTCCCGCCCACCCCCGCTCTTGCCCCGTGTGTCTTTCCCCCTCCCGCCTACCCCCGCTCTTGCCCCGTGTGTCTTTCCCCCTCCTGCCCACCCCCGCTCTTGCCCCGTGTGTCTTTCCCCCTCCCGCCCACCCTCGCTCTTGCCCCATGTGTCTTTCCCCCTCCCGCCCACCCCCGCTCTTGCCCCATGTGTCTTTCCCCCTCCCGCTCTTGCCCCGTGTGTCTTCCCTCTCCCGCCCACCCCCGCTCTTGCCCCGTGTGTCTTCCCCCTCCCGCCCACCCCCGCTCTCGCCCCGTGTGTCTTCCCCCTCCCACCCACCCCGCTCTAGCCCGCCCCCGCTCTTGCCCCGTGTGTCTTCCCCCTCCCGCCCACCCCCGCTCTTGCCCCGTGTGTCTTCCCCCTCCCGCCCACCCCCGCTCTTGCCCCGTGTGTCTTCCCCCTCCCGCCCACCCCTGCTCTTGCCCCGTGTGTCTTCCCCCTCCCGTCCACCCCCGCTCTTGCCCCGTGTGTCTTTCCCCCTCCCACCCACCCCCGCTCTTGCCCCGTGTGTCTTTCCCCCGCTTGCCCCGTATGTCTTTCCCGCTCTTGCCTGTTTGTCTTTCCCGCTCTTGCCCCGTGCGTCTTTCCCCCTCCTGCCCACCCCCGCTCTTGCCCCGTGTGTCTTTCCCCCTCCCGCCCACCCCCGCTCTTGCCCCGTGTGTCTTTCCCCCTCCCGCCCACCCCCGCTCTTGCCCCGTGTGTCTTTCCCCCTCCCGCCCACCCCCGCTCTTGCCCCGTGTGTCTTTCCCCCTCCCGCCCACCTCCGCTCTTGCCCCGTGTGTCTTTCCCCTCCCGCCCACCCCTGCTCTTGCCCCGTGTGTCTTCCCCCTCCCGTCCACCCCCGCTCTTGCCCCGTGTGTCTTTCCCCCTCCCACCCACCCCCGCTCTTGCCCCGTGTGTCTTTCCCCCACTTGCCCCGTATGTCTTTCCCGCTCTTGCCCGTTTGTCTTTCCCGCTCTTGCCCCGTGCGTCTTTCTCCCTCCTGCCCACCCCCGCTCTTGCCCCGTGTGTCTTTCCCCCTTCCGCCTACCCCCGCTCTTGCCCCGTGTGTCTTTCCCCCTCCCCCCCACCCCCGCTCTTGCCCCGTGTGTCTTTCCCCCTCCCGCCCACCCCCGCTCTTGCCCCGTGCGTCTTTCCCCCTCCTGCCCACCCCCGCTCTTGCCCCGTGTGTCTTTCCCCCTCCCGCCTACCCCCGCTCTTGCCCCGTGTGTCTTTCCCCTCCCGCCCACCCCCGCTCTTGCCCCGTGTGTCTTTCCCCCTCCCCGCCCACCCCCGCTCTTGCCCTGTGTGTCTTTCCCCCTCCCGCCCACCCACGCTCTTGCCCCGTGTGTCTTTCCCCCTCCCGCCCACCCCCGCTCTTGCCCCGTGTGTCTTTCCCCCTCCCCGCCCACCCCCGCTCTTGCCCCGTGTGTCTTTCCCCCTCCCGCCCACCCCCGCTCTTGCCCCATGTGTCTTTCCCCCTCCCGCCCATCCCCGCTCTTGCCCCGTGTGTCTTTCCCCCTCCCGCCCGCCCCCCGCTCTTGCCCCGTGTGTCTTCCCCCTCCCGCCCACCCCTGCTCTTGCCCCGTGTGTCTTCCCCCTCCTGCCCACCCCCGCTTTTGCCCACCCCCGCTCTTGCCCCGTGTGTCTTCCCCATCCCGCCCACCCCCGCTCTTGCCCCGTGTGTCTTCCCCCTCCCGCCCACCCCCGCTCTTGCCCCGTGTGTCTTTCCCCCTTCCGCCTGCCCCCGCTCTTGCCCCGTGTGTCTTCCCTCTCCTGCCCACCCCCCCGCTCTTGCCCCGTGTGTCTTCCCCCTCCCGCCCACCCCTGCTCTTGCCCCGTGTGTCTTCCCCCTCCTGCCCACCCCCGCTTTTGCCCACCCCCGCTCTTGCCCCGTGTGTCTTCCCCATCCCGGCCACCCCCGCTCTTGCCCCGTGTGTCTTCCCCCTCCCGCCCATCCCCGCTCTTGCCCCGTGTGTCTTCCCCCTTCCGCCCACCCCCGCTCTTGCCCCGTGTGTCTTCCCCCTCCCGCCCAACCCCACTCTTGCCCCGTGTGTCTTCCCCCTCCCGCCCACCCCTGCTCTTGCCCCGTGTGTCTTCCCCCACCCGCCCACCCCGCGCTCTTGCCCCGTGTGTTTTGCCCCTCCCGCCCACCCCCACTCTTGCCCTGTGTGTCTTCCCCCTCCCGCCCACCCCCGCTCTTGCCCCGTGTGTCTTGCCCCTCCCGCCCACCCCCGCTATTGCCCCATGTGTCTTCCCACCCCCGCCCACCCCCGCTCTTGACCCGTGTGTCTTCCCCCTCCCGCCCACCCCCGCTCTTGCCCTGTGTGTCTTCCCCCTCCCGCCCACCCCCGCTCTTGCCCCGTGTGTCTTTCACCCTCCCGCCCAACCCCGCTCTTGCCCCGTGTGTCTTTCCCCCTCCCGCCCACCCCCGCTCTTGCCCCGTGTCTCTTTCCCCCTCCCGCCCACCCCCGCTCCTGCCCCGTGTCTGTCTCCGGTTGCCCCCCACCCCCGCTCCTGCCCCGTGTCTCTCTGTTGTTGCCCCCCACCGCCCGCTCATGCCCCGTGTCTGTCTCCTGTTGCCCCCCACCCCACGCTCATGCCCCGTGTCTGTCTCCTGTTGCCCTCCACCCCCCGCCCCGTGTCTCTCTGTTGTTCCCCCCACCCCCCGCTCCTGCCCCGTGTCTGTCTCCTGTTGCCCCCCACCCCCCGCTCCTGCTCCGTGTCTCTCTGTTGTTCCCCCCACCCCCTGCTCATGACCCCGTGTCTGTCTCCTGTTCCCCACACCCCCTGCTCATGCCCCGTGTCTGTCTCCTGTACCCCCCACCGCCCGCTCATGCCCCGTGTCTGTCTCCTGTTGCCCTCCACCCCCCGCTCCTGCCCCGTGTCTCTCTGTTGTTCCCCCCACCCCCCGCTCATGCCCCGTGTCTCTCTCCTGTTGGCCCAAACCCCCCGCTCATGCCCCGTGTCTGTCTCCTGTACCCCCCACCGCCCGCTCATGCCCCGTGTCTGTCTCCTGTTGTCCCCCACCCCCCTCTCATGCCCCGTGTCTGTCTCCTGTTCTCCCCACCCCCGCTCATGCCCCATGTCTGTCTTCTGTTGCCCTCACCCCCCGCTCATGCCCCGTGTCTGTCTCCTGTTGCCCCCCACCCCCCGCTCATGCCCCGTGTCTGTCTCTTTTGTTCCCCCCACCCCCTGCTCATGTCTGTCTCCTGTACCCCCCACCCCCCGCTCATGCCCCGTGTCTGTCTCCTGTTGCCCCCCCTGCTCATGCCCCGTGTCTGTCACCTGTACCCCCCCACCCCCCGCTCATGCCCCGTGTCTGTCTCCTGTACCCCCCCACCCCCCCGCTCATGCCCCATGTCTGTCTCCTGTTGCCCCCTGCTCATGCCCCATGTCTGTCTCCTTTTCCCCCCACCCGCTCATGTCCCGTGTCTCTCTCCTGTTGCCCCCACCCCCCGCTCATGCCCTGTGTCTGTCTCCTGTACCCCCCCACCCCCCGCTCATGCCCCGTGTCTCTCTTCTGTTGCCCCCCACCCCCTGCTCATGCCCCGTGTCTGTCTCCTGTACCCCCTCCCACCCCCCGCTCATGCCCCATGTCTCTCTCCTGTTGCCCTCCACTACCCCGCTCATGCCCCGTGTCTGTCTTCTGTACCCCCCACCTCCCACTCATGCCCCGTGTCAGTCTCCTGTTCCCCCACCCCCCGCTCATGCCCCATGTCTGTCTCCTCTTGCTCCCACCCATGCCCCGTGTCTGTCTCCTGTACCCCCCCACTTCGCGCTCATGCCGTGTCTGTCTCCTGTTGCCCCCCACACCCCCGCTCATGCCCCGTGTCTGTCTCCTGTTGCCCCCCACCCCCTCGCTCATGTCCTGTGTCTGTCTCCTGTTCTCCCCACCCCCCGCTCACGCCCCGTGTCTGTCTCCTGTTCCTCCACCCCCGCTCATGCCCTGTGTCTGTCTCTTGTTGCCCCCCACCCCCCGCTCATGCCCGTGTCTGTCTCCTGTTCTCCCCACCCCCCGCTCATGCTCCGAGTCTGTCTCCTGTTCGCCCCCACCCCCGCTCATGCCCCGTGTCTGTCTCCTGTTGCCCCCCACCCCCCGCTCATGCCCCGTGTCTGTCTCCTGTTGCCCCCCACCCCCTGCTCATGCCCTGTGTCTGTCTCCTGTTGCCCCCACCCCCTGCTCATGCCCCGTGTCTGTCTCTGTTGTTCCCCCACCCCCGCTCATGCCCCGTGTCTGTCTCCTGTTGCCCCCCACCCCCCGCTCATGCCCCGTGTCTGTCTCCTGTACCCGCCCACCCCCGCTCTTGCCCCGTGTGTCTGTCTCCTGTTCCCGCCCACCCCCGCTCTTGCCCCGTGTGTCTGTCTCCCTCCCGCCCACCCCCGCTCTTGCCCCGTGTGTCTGTCTCCCTTCCGCCCACCCCCGCTCTTGCCCCGTGTGTCTGTCTCCCTCCCTCCCACCCCCGCTCTTGCCCCGTGTGTCTGTCTCCCTCCCGCCCACCCCCCGCTCATGCCCCGTGTGTCTGTCGACCTCCCGACCACCCCCGCTCTTGCCCCGTGTGTCTTTTCCCCTCCTGCCCACCCCCGCTCTTGGCCCCGTGTCTCTTGCCCCCTCCCGCCCACCCCCGCTCTTTGGCCCCGTGTCTCTTGCCCCCTCCCGCCCACCCCCGCTCTTGGCCCCCTGTCTCTTGCCCCCTCCCGCCCACCCCCGCTCTTGGCCCTGTGTCTCTTGCCCCCTCCCGCCCACCCCCGCTCTTGGCCCCGTGTCTCTTGCCCCCTCCCACCCACCCCCGCTCTTGGCCCCGTGTCTCTTGCCCCCTCCCGCCCAACCCCTCTCTTGCCCCGTGTGTCTTCCCCCTCCCGCCCACCCCTGCTCTTGCCCCGTGTGTCTTCCCCCACCCGCCCACCCGCGCTCTTGCCCCGTGTGTCTTGCCCCTCCCGCCCACCCCCACTCTTGCCCTGTGTGTCTTCCCCCTACCGCCCACCCCCGCTCTTGCCCCGTGTGTCTTGCCCCTCCCGCCCACCCCCGCTATTGCCCCATGTGTCTTCCCACCCCCGCCCACCCCCGCTCTTGACCCGTGTGTCTTCCCCTCCCGCCCACCCCCGCTCTTGCCCTGTGTGTCTTCCCCCTCCCGCCCACCCCCGCTCTTGCCCCGTGTGTCTTTCACCCTCCCGCCCAACCCCGCTCTTGCCCCGTGTGTCTTTCCCCCTCCCGCCCACCCCCGCTCTTGCCCCGTGTCTCTTTCCCCCTCCCGCCCACCCCGCTCCTGCCCCGTGTCTGTCTCCGGTTGCCCCCCACCCCCGCTCCTGCCCCGTGTCTCTCTGTTGTTGCCCCCCACCGCCCGCTCATGCCCCGTGTCTGTCTCCTGTTGCCCCCCACCCCACGCTCATGCCCCGTGTCTGTCTCCTGTTGCCCTCCACCCCCCGCCCCGTGTCTCTCTGTTGTTCCCCCCACCCCCCGCTCCTGCCCCGTGTCTGTCTCCTGTTGCCCCCCACCCCCCGCTCCTGCTCCGTGTCTCTCTGTTGTTCCCCCCACCCCCTGCTCATGACCCCGTGTCTGTCTCCTGTTCCCCACACCCCCTGCTCATGCCCCGTGTCTGTCTCCTGTACCCCCCACCGCCCGCTCATGCCCCGTGTCTGTCTCCTGTTGCCCTCCACCCCCCGCTCCTGCCCCGTGTCTCTCTGTTGTTCCCCCCACCCCCGCTCATGCCCCGTGTCTCTCTCCTGTTGGCCCAAACCCCCCGCTCATGCCCCGTGTCTGTCTCCTGTACCCCCCACCGCCCGCTCATGCCCCGTGTCTGTCTCCTGTTGTCCCCCACCCCCTCTCATGCCCCGTGTCTGTCTCCTGTTCTCCCCACCCCCGCTCATGCCCCATGTCTGTCTTCTGTTGCCCTCACCCCCCGCTCATGCCCCGTGTCTGTCTCCTGTTGCCCCCCACCCCCCGCTCATGCCCCGTGTCTGTCTCTTTTGTTCCCCCCACCCCCTGCCCCCTGCTCATGTCTGTCTCCTGTACCCCCCACCCCCCGCTCATGCCCCGTGTCTGTCTCCTGTTGCCCCCCCTGCTCATGCCCCGTGTCTGTCACCTGTACCCCCCCACCCCCCGCTCATGCCCCGTGTCTGTCTCCTGTACCCCCCCACCCCCCCGCTCATGCCCCATGTCTGTCTCCTGTTGCCCCCTGCTCATGCCCCGTGTCTGTCTCCTTTTCCCCCCACCCGCTCATGTCCCGTGTCTCTCTCCTGTTGCCCCCACCCCCCGCTCATGCCCTGTGTCTGTCTCCTGTACCCCCCCACCCCCCGCTCATGCCCCGTGTCTCTCTTCTGTTGCCCCCCACCCCCTGCTCATGCCCCGTGTCTGTCTCCTGTACCCCCTCCCACCCCCCGCTCATGCCCCATGTCTCTCTCCTGTTGCCCTCCACTACCCCGCTCATGCCCCGTGTCTGTCTTCTGTACCCCCCACCTCCCACTCATGCCCCGTGTCAGTCTCCTGTTCCCCCCACCCCCCGCTCATGCCCCATGTCTGTCTCCTCTTGCTCCCACCCATGCCCCGTGTCTGTCTCCTGTACCCCCCCACTTCGCGCTCATGCCGTGTCTGTCTCCTGTTGCCCCCCACACCCCCGCTCATGCCCCGTGTCTGTCTCCTGTTGCCCCCCACCCCCTCGCTCATGTCCTGTGTCTGTCTCCTGTTCTCCCCACCCCCTGCTCATGCCCCGTGTCTGTCTCCTGTTCCTCCCACCCCCGCTCATGCCCTGTGTCTGTCTCTTGTTGCCCCCCACCCCCCGCTCATGCCCGTGTCTGTCTCCTGTTCTCCCCACCCCCCGCTCATGCTCCGAGTCTGTCTCCTGTTCGCCCCCACCCCCGCTCATGCCCCGTGTCTGTCTCCTGTTGCCCCCCACCCCCCGCTCATGCCCCGTGTCTGTCTCCTGTTGCCCCCCACCCCCTGCTCATGCCCTGTGTCTGTCTCCTGTTGCCCCCACCCCCTGCTCATGCCCCGTGTCTGTCTCTGTTGTTCCCCCCACCCCCGCTCATGCCCCGTGTCTGTCTCCTGTTGCCCCCCACCCCCCGCTCATGCCCCGTGTCTGTCTCCTGTACCCGCCCACCCCCGCTCTTGCCCCGTGTGTCTGTCTCCTGTTCCCGCCCACCCCCGCTCTTGCCCCGTGTGTCTGTCTCCCTCCCGCCCACCCCCGCTCTTGCCCCGTGTGTCTGTCTCCCTTCCGCCCACCCCCGCTCATGCCCTGTGTCTGTCTCCTGTTGCCCCCCCCGCTCATGCCCCGTGTCTGTGTCCGGTTCCCCCCACCCGCTCATGTCCCGTGTCTCTCACCTGTTGCCCCCCACCCCCCGCTCATGCCCCGTGTCTGTCTCCTGTTGCCCCCCACCCCCCTCATGCCCCGTGTCTTTCTCCTGTTCTCCCCACCCCCCGCTCATGCTCCGTGTCTGTCTCCTGTTCCCCCCCACCCACTGCTCATGCCCCGTGTCTGTCTCCTGTTGCCCTCACCCCCCGCTCATGCCCCATGTCTGTCTCCTGTTTCCCCCCACCCCCCGCTCCTGCCCTGTGTCTCTCTCCTGTTGCCCCCCACCCCCCGCTCATGCCCCGTGTCTGTCTCTTTTGTTCCCCCCACCCCCCGCTCATGCCCTCTGTCTGTCTCCTGTTCCCCCCACCCCCCGCTCATGCCCCGTGTCTCTCTCCTGTTGCCCCCCACCCCCTGCTCATGCCCCATGTCTGTCTCCTGTACCCCCCACCCCCCGCTCATGCTCGTGTCTGTCTCCTGTATCCCCCCACCCCCCGCTCATGCCCCATGTCTGTCTCCTGTTGCCCCCCCGCTCATGCCCCGTGTCTGTCTCCTGTTCCCCCCACCCGCTCATGTCCCTTGTCTCTCTCCTGTTGCCCCCCACCCCCCGCTCATGCCCCGTGTCTGTCTCCTGTACCCCCCCACCCCCCCGCTGATGTTCTGTGTCTCTCTCCTGTTGCCCCCCACCCCCCGTGTCTGTCTCCTGTACTCCCCCACCCCCCGCTCATGCCCCATGTCTCTCTCCTGTTGCCCCCCACTACCCCGCTCATGCCCCGTGTCTGTCTTCTGTACCCCCCACCCCCCGCTCATGCCCCGTGTCTGTCTCCTGTTCCCCCCACCCCCCGCTCATTCCCCGTGTCTGTCTCCTCTTGCTCCCACCCATGCCCCGTGTCTGTCTCCTGTTGCCCCCCACCCCCTGCTCATGCCCCGTGTCTGTCTCCTGTTGCCCCCCACCCCCGCTCATGCCCCGTGTCTCCCTCGTGTTCCCCCCACCCCCGCTCATGCCCCGTGTTTCCCTCGTGTTACCCCCGCCCCCCGCTCATGCTCCGTGTCTCCCTCGTGTTCCCCCCACCCCCTGCTCATGCCCCTTGTCTCTCTCCTTTCCTCCCCACCCCCGCTCATGTCCCGTATGTGCCCTGTACCCCCCCGCTCATGCCCTGTGTCTCCCTCGTGTTCCTCCCCACCACCTGCTCATACCCCGTGTCGCCCTCATGTTCCTTCCCACCCGCTGCTCATGCCCCGTGTCTCTCTCGTGTTCCCCCCACCACCGCTCATGCCCTGTGTTTCCTTCCTTTTCCCCCCCACCCCCTGCTCATGCCCCGTTTGTACCCTGTTCCCTCTCACCCCCCGCTCATGCCCATGTGTCTCCCCTGTGCCCCCCCAACCCCGCTCATGCGCCGTTGGGTTCTTTATACACCCCGCCTTCCCTTTCCATGGTGGCCATCTTGGTAAAAGATTTTCCTTCCTACACCGAGACGCCGCAGGCGTCCCGGCGTAGGAAGGAAAATCTTTTTGTTTTTTTTACCACCCGGCATTCCCACTTTGAGGACATAATATGTTAGTGGTCTTCATCTATTGAAAAGGATGTTATGGTCACGTTGTACTAATAAAAACCTTTAAAATTTAGTAAAAAAAAAATGTTACAGGGACGTTATGGTTAAGTTGCACTAATAAAAACCTATGAAATTCAATGAAAAAACTTTGTTAAAGGGACGTTATGGTTAAGTTGCGCTACTAAAAACCTATGAAATTCAGGGAAAAAACGTTGTTAAAGGGACGTTATGGTAAAGTTGCGCTACTAAAAACCTATGAAATTCAGTGAAAAAACTTTGTCAAAGGAACGTTATGGTTCCAAGTAAAACCGAAAAACCCTTGAAATTCGCCAGTTATGGTAAGCTAAGCAACCATAACTCGCGCCACCACCGTGCACTGCTAAGACTAACACCCAGGACATCAAAGATGACATCACAAATGTCATTGATGACATCACTGATGACATCACATGTCTGGCTCACTCTTTTTTCTTTTGCTGACATATCTAGGCCACATGGTTTTCTTCAGTAACAGTCAGAAACTAAACATTTTATTTTATTTGTAGATGAATCCTTCAAGTAGGTTCTTACAGTAATTCTGTTAGAGTCCAGTCACATCATATGAAACATATACATACGGGAAGACACAAGCTTGAAAGACAGCAATCCTTTTTGTGCATAAAGATAATCAATAGACTTATGAGCACTTTCTGATAGTTCTGTTGTTTTTTTTTTTATGGCTGTACTTTCCCTGTGGGTCCAATCACATCAAGTGATACATATACATTGGGTGAATAGCAGCTTTGAAACAGAGCAATCATTTATTTGCATGAAAATAATCAGTTAAGTTATGAATTGTTTCTGCTACTACTTGTGCTTTTTTGCTAACTTCACTTTCCCTGTATATACCCATATTGGTATGTGTTCTTGTGTCTTTGTGTTTTGTCTATAGTAATGTTTTATTAGCTACGTATTACATATTTCACAATACACAAAAATCTATTAAGAAAACAATTATCATTTCATTATTCAACATATTAACATTACAAATATTATACCTTCATCTTGAACACTGCACACCATGTTATGTTTCTGTATCAGTAGCTTAGTATACTAGATAGAACTCCATAATAGAATGCTATTTATATCAATGCATCGTTCAATGCACTAATTAGGGTATGATATTTATTGCAAAGATCCTTGACACTTGTTTCGCAACATTATAATAAGAATCCCTTGTACACATATTTCATGAAAAGTACATACACATGTGATGTCATCAGTGATGTCATCAATGACATTTGTGATGTCATCTTTGATGTCCTGGGTGTTAGTTTTAGCAGTGCACGGTGGTGGCGCGAGTTATGGTTGCTTAGCTTACCATAACTGGCGAATTTCAAGGGTTTTTCGGTTTTACTTGGAACCATAACGTTCCTTTGACAAAGTTTTTTCACTGAATTTCATAGGTTTTTAGTAGCGCAACTTCACCATAACGTCCCTTTAACAAAGTTTTTTCCCTGAAAATATATATATATATACATATATTCGAGATCCTTGTTTGGACATTCCTTTATTGTGGGTTTTATACTTTGCTGTTTGCATTGCTAGTGTTTCATACTGTTTCACCGGAACACCCCTCTTTAGAGTGTAGTCTCCCCACAGCCGTTACCACAAAAGCAAAGGATTTATATCTCTTAACTATCCCTGAACTAAATTTATGAATGGGTTAACTCTTGGTATGTAGAAGTGTGAGAGGGGTTTAGCCTCAGGGCAGAAGTCAATTCGTCACAGGCTATCCAGCCTTGGCAATGCACATGACAATTAAGATGGCAGACAAAGTGAAATAAGAGGTTACTATGCAGAAATGGCATTTCCAGCATTGTCATGACCATCAGGAAATCTCTATTTAATCTATTTAGAAAACACAAGGTCACTGTACACTCCCTCGAAAACCATTCCTCACGCACAATAGAACAGCAAACTAATATTGCTGATGCCCACAGTTCTCACATTCAAATGACTGCAGCAGTTTGAATGCATATTGCGGCCCTGCAAACAATACATATATGGTAACACATCTGGTAGGTTGTTATCATTTCTGGTTAAATCCCCTGACAACTGACACACCATAACGGCCATTAAAGGAAAGTACAGCAAGACTGTTATTGGACAGGAGGCTATTAATTGGATACTTGTGAGATATTATGCTACCTTTTATTCTCATCCTTCCTTAGTTGACAAGGAATTAGGGGTTCAGCCAATTAGCGGGAACTTGACAAATGAACAGAAATAATTATTGGAGTCTCCCACCCCAAAACAAGAAGCAAAAGCTGCCATTCCATTTTTGAATGAGGCAGAGATCCAAGCCTCGCTTGGGTTCCATTGGAATTTTATTTCATATTTGACAATTGGCAGTGGTTTTAGAGTGGGCCGTAGCGAGTGGGATCACACACATCCTCTATGAGAGGGGTGTGGATTTCTGTCTCCTTCAAACCTGAGAAGGAACTGATTAATTCCTTCTCCTAAAGGTCACTATCATTTGTAAAAGCAGCAAATAAGCCAGATTCTTGCCCAGAGGGTGCATCCTTTCCTACATACCTGTTCCATGTGGACCAGTTTGGCTTTATACCAGGGAGAAATACAATGTACTATTTAAGGCGGGTGGTAAATGTGATCTGGCAAGTGAGTGGCACAGTGAAACGGCGGACCACCACCTCTGCCGACCCTTAAAAAGCTTTTAATTCTGTGAGGTGTGAGTTGGTGTTTTTAGCTCTTGGATCCATGAATTTTGATGCTTAGTGTGGTCCAACGACTGTACACAGAGCCACAGGCCAGAATCTACACTTGAGAAGTTGTATAGGTCAGAGTGTCCCCTCTCACCCACTGACCTCGGTACTATTTGTCGAGCTGCTGGCAAATGCATTGCATCAAGCTTATGTGGGCAGAGACCATGTGATCTCGGGAGTCAAGCACATGGAAGCAATGTATGTAGACGATATGGTGTGGTGCATGAGAGATCCTGCAAACATGGTGCATGACAAGCTTTAATTAGCAGAAAGTTATGGTTGGTGCTCTCCATTGCAGGTTAATTGTACACAATCATACATACACCCCTTGGAATAACTAGCAAATGTCTCTCAAATAGATTTACCATCCCTTCCTCTTCCTTTGGGTCCATGCAACTTCAAAATCATAAGAATAAACATATAGTGTAAACCCAATCACTGCTTGGCAGAAACGTCTCTCAATGACTATCAAAACTATGGTCCATGGTCCCTGTTTGATTTCTGGGTTTTGCTTTTTGAATACATGATTAGCCAAGTTGTGTTAGGCAAAACGGTAACTCTTCCATCAGCCTGAGCTATTTTGTCAATTGTTTTTTACCTTTCGCATCCCTATCCCGAGAATGAAAATTGATTATGTACAGCGGTACGACATGCCACAACGTTACAATTTTATTACAATGAAGCGAAGGGTCAACATTGACCCTTCTCTGCATTAGAACAGAATATAGTGGCCCACTACAAATTAGAGGGGTTAAGCCAAACACATTATTCATGGCTACCTACCTTTGTTGGTCAATCAGTGCCTGGGTTGCTGTGATAGAACACTATAAAGAAATGCAGTGTGGGTATGCAAATGACATAAAAAATCATGCTTTTCCCCCCCAAAAAATGGTAGCAATTGCTTTTCGAAAGAGTGCTAAGCCTGCCCACAGAGCCAGGCAGCAACTGAATGTCACCTTCTGGGTCTTGGCATATAATGTATTGAAATGGCATCAGGTTTGTAATATAAATGGATCAAAATAGCACAAACGCCTAACAACCTATGTTGCTGCATCTTGTATATCTCACTTTTTGGGTGTGAGCTATGACTTGTGTATATTTCCGACAAACAGAAATGACACGAGTCAAATGAAGTCTGGTTGATGCAGCTCTAAAACTCTAAATTAGAATTGCAAAAATGTAGTTAATCTTTTGTGCGTTGAAATTCTTTATTATTTATTAAGGCCTCTGCATATAATACTTTTTGTGATGACATATATTGTCTTGCTGCAAATCTTAATTACACTTTTTATAATTGTTATTTAATGCCTTAGCTATGCCTGACTTTCACACACCTTGTTTAGTACTATTTGGGTTTTCCTCAGATCATGTGCGGAGGCCTAGCACGTACCCTGGGAATTTGTGTCCGGAAAGGGATGCTTGCTCAGCAAGAGTCTACTAAATTATGGGTCAAGAGGGAAGGTCCCTGTGCTGCTACTGGTCTAACGGGAAATGTGTACAGGGACCTTTCAATATCACGGGTCAACATATCAAATGGTCCACAAAGCATTGATTGCAGGACGGCGCTCGAAGCGTTCAGCCTGCTTTAATCAATGTTTCCTCCAATGGTTTTTGCATGTTTTATAAATTAATTATTCCGGCTGTCAAATCATCCAATAGAAACAAATATATGTTAATAGTTTAACTATTTCTATGAAAGCTACTGTTCAGCTCCAAAGTGCAGGTCCTCTTGTGGTAGAGCTCTCAAAACATGCACATTGGTTATTATTTAGAAATATTGCCACATGAATTATAAACAACATCTAAGAGTGTCACAAATGGAATAGGCAATGTTGGGATGAATACTGAAAATTCCACTTGTGTGTATACATATATATGTAATGACCTTTATGTAGCATTAACTTAGCTGAAAGTCAACAGGAAACTGTGCAACAAAGGGGTTTTCAGCAACGAGATGCAAATATCTGGATACAATTAGAAAGACAGACAATTAACGGGATTTGTATTTGTATTTTGCAATTCTTGTTGAGTATGGCACACACCTACCTAGAGAGCAACGGAGCAGTGAACAAGAGTACAAGGAACAGGAGGTCAGCTTACAATGACCCCAGAGTGTAACAGAACCAGGGACAGAGTTAACCAATTGTCATTGTATTGTAATGGGTTATTTATAATGCACTTAATACCCAGAGGTTTCTAAGCGCCGACCCTTCGCGTCGTCTTGCTTCCAAGACGAGCACGGTGCCCCTGAACTATCCTCCCATGGACGTCACGCCCAGGAAATTCCAAAACTCCCTGATACAGTTTAAGGGATATGGAGCGGGGAGCACGACAGTCTCAGGTCCCATATACTTACAGGCCGATTCATGGAATAATTAGCGCGGCGCAAGTGGCCAAAAACGTGCGATTTGCAGTGGAATAGCGAAAATCGCAGTGCAAGTGCGAAAATCGCACGAAAAGCAGCGCACATCGATTCATGGAAGGCCGTGCGCGAGAAAACCATCGGATGTGTGCTAAAAAAGTGCGCGGCCCACGTTGTCGCACAGGCCATCTAACGGCGTGCGCCAGGTCACAGCGAAAATCGCACAGGCCACAGCAAAAATCGCACATAGCGCGGCGCACACAACAAAAGTAGGCGGAACACGGGGCGTAACACTCGGAATGGGGAACAACTTGCCAAAATGTGGGAGTCACGGGGGAAGTACAGGGTGCAAGTGCGCGGAACGCCCACACGCTCGCCTACAACACGTATTCATGGAATCGAATAGGGCAAAAAAGCGCACAGTCAAACCAGCGCACAGGAACAAACACGACCGCCACAAGAAAGCAGGCGGTAGCGTCTCAGCGCCTGTAATAAATGTGCGCCAAAAGGTGCGCCAACAAATAGCACCTATATACAGCCATGATGAATGTCCTATACTGTGGCCCTCCAGGACAAATGACGTGCAAAGGGGTACCCACAAACACTGACACCCGCTGACTGAAAAATAACATGTGCGTGTATTCAGGGGTGCGCGGGAACTTTCACACGCGATTTGGCTGGGTACGTGGATCTCAGGGGTGCGGGGGAAGTCCGACACGCGATTTGGCTGGGTACGTGGATCTCAGGGGTGCGCGGGAAGTTCCACACGCGATTTGGCCGGGTACGTGCACGGGAATTCACACACGTGACTTGGCTGGGTACGTGGATCTCAGGGGTGCGCGGGAAGTCTCACACGCGATTTGGCAGGGTACGTGGATTTCAGGGGTGCGCGGGAAGTTCCACACGCGATTTGGCCGGGTACGTGCGCAGGAATTCACACACGCGATTTGGCTGGGTACGTGGATCTCAGGGGTGCGCGGGAAGTCTCACACGCGATTTGGCAGGGTACGTGGATTTCAGGGGTGCGCGGGAAGTTCCACACGCGATTTGGCCGGGTACGTGCATGGGAATTTACACACGCGATTTGGCTAGGTACGTGGATCTCAGGGGTGCGCGGGAAGTCCCACACGCGATTTGGCTGGGTATGTGGATCTCAGGGGTGCGCGGGAAGTCTCACACGCGATTTGGCAGGGTACGTGGATTTCAGGGGTGCGCGGGAAGTTCCACACGCGATTTGGCCGGGTACGTGCGCGGGAATTTACACACGTGATTTGGCTGGGTACATGGATCTCAGGGGTGCGCGGGAAGTCCCACACACGATTTGGCTGGGTACGTGGATCTCAGGGGTGCGCGGGAAGTCTCACACGCAATTTGGCAGGGTACGTGGATTTCAGGGGTGCGCGGGAAGTTCCAGACGCGATTTGGCCGGGTACGTGCGCGGGAATTTACACACGCGATTTGGCTGGGTATGTGGATCGCAGGGGTGCGCGGGAAGTCCCACACGCGATTTGGCTGTGTACGTGGATCTCAGGGGTGCGCGGGAAGTTTCACACGCGATTTGGCAGGGTACGTGGATTTCAGGGGTGCGCGGGAAGTCCCACACGCGATTTGGCTGGGTACGTGGATCTCAGGGGTGCGCGGGAAGTCTCACACGCGATTTGGCAGGGTACGTGGATTTCAGGGGTGTGCGGGAAGTTCCACACGCGATTTGGCCGGGTACGTGCGCGGGAATTTACACACGCAATTTGGCTGGGTACATGGATCTCAGGGGTGCGCTGGAAGTCTCACACGCGATTTGGCAGGGTACGTGTGCGGGAATTCACACACGCGACTTGGCTGGGTACGTGGATCACAGGGGTGCGCGGGAAGTCTCACACGCGATTTGGCTGGGTACGTGTATTTCAGGGGTACGTGGGAAATTCAACACGCGATTTGGCTGTGTGCTCCCAGGTATTCCCTGTACACCCTCCACGGCCCCTGCAGGCAGCCGACACCACAGGGGACTACCCTGCACACCTGCTCATGTCACCCAGCACCCCCACCCCCCAGCACTGCAGGGGCAGCCTCCACCAGGCCCCCACTCATGGCCCCTATCACCCCCACCCCCCAGCAGTGCAGGGGCAGCCTCCACCAGGCCCCCACTCATGTCTCCCACCACCCCCACCCCCCAGCCACCATGGGCATCCCCCACCAGGCCCCCACTCATGTCTCCCACCCACCCCCACCCCCCAGCCACCATGGGCATCCCCCACCAGGCCCCCACTCATGTCCCCCTGCACCCAGGTCCTCACAATCCCCAATCATGTGCGTTATGGTCAGCCTCCACAGCCAAAAGGCCCTACCAAGTAACCCATTCACCCACATGGAAATGGAAATTACATGTTACACCCCCGATGTTCAATTGAATGGGAAAACACCCAACATGACATGCATGAAACCAATGAGATGATACCACACAGTGAAGTATGAAAACAAAATTGTATTAAAAAAAATTGAATGCAAATGAAATGAAACAAACTACAATGGCAATGAAAAAAAGATAAGCTGCATGTCCGTCCAAAAAAATCAAAACTACAAATCCAAATCCAAAAAAATGTTGTTCAAAGTCACATTAAAAATAAAATCAATCCGAGAGAGAAAAATAAATGCAAAGACCATTGCTCCATGGAGAATAAATTAAAAATAAAAAAATAAAACAATCCAATGAAGAACTATGTACAAAACATCCTAGGGTCCATGAGCACAACTGAACAAAGGAAACCTACAAAAAACCCTAACTAAAATTCAACTATATACAAAAAGTGGAGCAGTGTCCGTCGACTCCAAATCATAAGAAGAAACAAAGGAAACCTAAAACTAAAGAACTATATACAAAGGCGGCGGGCAAGTCCAGCGGCTCACTCCGTGGTGTTCCAGGCCAGGGCATCATCAAACTCCTCGTCTATGTCCCGGAGGCGGTCCTGTTCCATGGCCCCGAGGGTCCGCAGGGACGACGCCATCTGCTCCTCCAACCCCCTGCGGATTGCCTCGAGGCACTCGGCCCGCCTCAGGGCCCTCCGCATGGAGTTCTCCGCCCTGACCATCGTGAGACGCGCCTCTTCCGCCTGCCGCCGCTCCGCACCTATCTGCTGGCCCAACCGCAGCCACACGGAAGACACTTCCTGTCCTGGGTCCTCCTGCCCTCCGGCCGATGCCTGCCCCTCCGATGTTGATGGCCCCGAGCCATGATGCCTCCCACGTTGACTCTGCTGCTGCCTCCGATGCAACTGCTTCTGCCAGCACGACGGCATCCAGGCTGATGGAATCCACCGATGCCGTTGTGCACGTGCCCTGCCTGATGATGCCGGCACATCCTCCATCTGCTGGGGTACAGTTGCTGTGGTGTCCACCCCTGCTGGACCTCCGACTCCCGACTGTGGCAGGGATGGGATCCCCACCGAGCTGGCTGCATTGGTTAGGGCAGGTCCACAGGGGGCCCTGGTGGCATCTGGGCCGGAAGACGGCAAGGAGAACGACCGGCGTATAGCCTCCACAGAGGAGGAGAGGGCCGCCAGATTGGCAGACACATGCAGGAAACCCCCGAACATGGAAGATCCCAATTGGGCCACGTCGGCACGGTGCTCTTCGTGATGATGTGCGTGCTCCTCCCTGGAAGCACGCACGTCATCACGAATTGCACCCGCGCGCATCGCGACCCCAATCAGGACCTTCTCCATACGGACACGGGTCCCCTCGTCCGCAGGTGGAGGGGAGTCAGGTGACATGGACATCCCCTCTACCTGCGGACGGGCCCGGGACGGGGCATCCCTGCTGGTGCATGGTGGTGCACTCACAGGGTCAGGGACAGCGACATGCACAGGCCCCTCCACGGTGACCTGTGCTGCCTCCTGCCGCTGCCCCTGGACTGCACCACTTGCACCAGCAGGGATGCCCCCACCAGGCCCCATGTGTGCCTCAGTGGCGGCCTCCTCCTCCTCTGTGGAAACAACCAACCTGGATGGCTCCTCACCGTCTTCCGCCGTAGCAGGCCCCTGTGGGGGATCACCCACCCCTTCCGCTGCAGCCGTGGGGGCATCCCCGCCGCCTTGCTCCACAGCGCCGTCTCCGCCCTCTTCTCCACTAGCCGCTGCATAGAGGGAGACATAGAACACAAGCATCAGGGTACTGTTCAATGGTCCCCTAGACAGGAAGCAATAGCAGATGAGTACCACTGTCAAAGTACACTTCCATCATGTCCCTCCACAACACATGGGTCAGTCCAGGCAAACCACACACAGTAACAGGCATGGTGCATGCCATGGACATTTCCATACATGTCCAATGGACTCTTGAAACATACAATGATATGGAACTCACATGCATAATGGGTCATGCCTATCACATGCACACACTTCACCTCAGTCACATCCATCTGACCTCATACACCCCAAACACAGCGGATACAAGGGTAACTAGGCTGCATCAGTGAATCTGTGCATTGTCACACACATGTGTCATGCATCCATGGCATCCACAAGTCACAGACACGCAGGTCAGGCACACAGACATGGCTACCATATATGTACCCGGCATCAGCACACATCCCTCACCCGCACCCATGTCCAGGAACAGAGACTGGCATGCTCTCATGTGTAAAATCTGCATAGGGCTCCCCATTTCGCATTTAAACACATGCAACAACCATGTGGTTCACACATCACTGTTCGCACATGCATTACCATGATGTCCCTGCACACATACATGCATACATGTCCTATGTCACACATACAGGCAAGTATCAGACAACCAGCACACCGCAACATGCCCTGTCTCACACAGCAATGCTTGGACACTTACCGCTCAACTCCAGACGGGTCTCCCTCTCAAGGATCTGGGCGTGGAGCGCTGGGCGTACGCGTTCCAGGACCCTCATCTGGATGGAACTCATGCGGCCCCGGCCCCCCTCCACGAGGCGCCGGGCCTTCACGAGGGTCCTGGACCTCAAGTCCTCCCAGCGCGTCTTGATCTTCTGGACGTCGCGGGTTGCCACCCCCTCCGCGTTGATGGCAACCACACAGTCGGCCCAGATCCTCTCCTGTCCTTCCTTGCTGGCGTCGGACGATCCAAAGAGGGCATCATACTGCCCCAGGACATGCTCCACCAGGACACCAACTTTGGTGGCAGTGAAGCTGGTGCCCCTCTGCCCCTCTGGCCTGGGGTTGCCACTGGTGCCAGATGTGGAAGTGCCCGACATGGCAACCCCAGAGGCAGGAGTGGGTGGGCAACTGGGTCCTGGGGCTGGGCAGTGGAGCGATGTAATCCCAGTCGGGAGTCCTCAGTTCCAGCAGGGGTGGACACAGCAACTGGACCCCTGCAGATGGCTGATGTGCAGGCACCAAATGGCAGGGCACGATGGCAGCAGGCAGGCAGGCAGGCAGCAGCAGCAGATGGCACGTGGGAGGCTGCTCGGGGCACTGGGGGGCAGTAATTCGGCCTTCTGGGCAGGAGCGTGGTCTTCAGTGTGTTTTCGCATGGCCAGCTTGATACGGAGTGATTTGGCACGTGAAAATCCTGCACGTCAGTGTGAAATTCGAGGAAAGGCCCTTAGCGCGTAAGGGCGTCAGCACGCATACGTGATTCTATTGGACCAAAGGCCCTCAGCGCGTAAGCGCGTCTGTGACGTGACCCGCTCGGGTATTTCCCTCATAGCACGTGATGACGGAGCACACGTGGAAAGACTGCACGTCAGAGTGTCATCGCGTGTAATTGGACAAAAGTGCACGTACACGTGAATGGCCTATGTATGTGTATTTCAGGGGTGCTCGGGCACTTACACACGCGAGTACATCAGCGCACGTGTATACCGGGGTGCGCGGGAATTTCCACACGCTATTGGCCTGGGTACTGGATTTCAGGGGTGCGCGGGAAGTTTCACACGCGAGTACATCAGCGCACGTGTATACCTGGGGGCGTGGGAATTTCCACACGCTATTGGCCTGGGTACTGGATTTCAGGGGTGCGCGGGAAGTTTCACACGCTCGCCTACAACACGCGCAAAGAAACACGTACGCCAGTAGGAAGCAGGCATACGTCGAACCGCGACGCATAAATTTGCACGCAAATAAAATAACAAGCTCAGACGCCAGGATGAATATACCGTTCCTAGCAGCAGTGGCCGTGGGCTACCAAAGGAGGAGGAGGAGGATAGTCAGGGCCAGAATATTCACACCCAGAACCAGCCTTTTCGGGATGCCTGATGACCAGGTGTATGGGAGGTACAGGTTTCCACCACACATAATACTGGACCTGGTGAGTGAGTGGGAGGATGACCTCACATCACCCACCCTGTGCTCCCAAGCACTCAGCCCCCTGGAGAAGGTCCTCAATGTACTGCACTTCTTAGCCACTGGATCATTTTAGCGGACAAGTGCCATAGTGGGTGGGGTGTCACAGGCCACGCAGTCACGCTGCCTACACCAGGTCTTGAACATCATCACTGCACGCCCATCAGTCCGCAGGCACATATACCTGCCCAGAACACCTGCAGAAAGGCATGCTGCCGCCCTGGATTTTTACGGTGTGGCACGATTCCCCAAAGTGCTAGGTGCCATCGACTGCACCCATGTGGCTCTACGTCCCCCCAGGGCATCTGAGCACATCTATAGGAACCGCAAGCACTGGCATTCCATCAACGTGCAGGTAGTATGTAATGCCAAGGGAATCATCACCTCAGTATATGCCAACTATCCCGGGTCCACCCACGACAGCTTCATTTACCGAATGTCCACCCTAAGCCGGGACCTAGAAGCTGGGCGGCATGGCGATACATGGCTGCTTGGCGAGTATGAATGCCACTGCACATGCATACACTGAGCAAGGTCACAACCCCACCAATGATACCAATCACCACCTCCACAGGGGACAGTGCCTACCCTCTCAGCCCCCACATGATGACGCCAATTCGGAACCCCACCACGACACCCGAGGTAAGATATAACACAGCCCACATTGCAACCCGGGGCATAGTGGAGCGCACATTCGGAGTGCTTAAATCACGCTTTCGCTCCCTTGACCGTTCTGGCGGGCAGCTGTTATACGCTCCCCCAGTAGTGTGCAGGATCATAGTGGCAGCATGTGTCCTGCACAACGTTGCAACACGCCGGGGCCTGGCCGTGGACATGGTGGTGGCCCCACATCCTCAACCACATGCAGGGCCGCTGCGTATGGGAGGGGAAAGGGCACGGGGGAGGCAGCCCATACACAGCTACTGGCTAATTACTTCACATAGAAATCACACCCCTGTGGAGTGCACACTGCCCTGGCACATACCATCTGACAATCAATGATGACTCAACCTGACACTGATCCTGAATGTCTGGAGAATCAACCGTCCAAACCATATCAGCCTGAGATTGTTCACCTGGAAGTGTTACAATGTGTACAGACACCACCAATGCAGTTTCGTGAAAAAACACATTCATGCAGCTAAAATGAATACCCACTTGCAAAATGCAACATGAGGACAGTGCCATGTCAGCCAACCCATCCCCAGCACCGCCACACGACACACCGTGCCATGTCATGCTATGTGCAGGTAAACAAAGTAATCCCCACAACATGACACAAGTGTCACAATGTACAGTGTCCCTAATTGAAACTCGCGACACCTGAAATGCTCACAGTAATGCAGGACCAACAACACACTTGAGCAGGTATTTAGCAATAACACTTATCAGCCACTGACCCCCTAAACTACCATTAACATGACATTACGAATGTAAGGAATTAGTAGTCTCACCACCTCGAAATGCCTGCACTCCGACCACTTCCAACTGTACAGTGTTGCCGCCATGTAGAGTTGTAGGTGCACCTCTGCCAACATGGACCCCATCTCCAAAGTACAGGGCCTTGTGTAGACATGAGGAAAGGACCTGCAAATTAGGAGGTAGACACGGATGATGAGTTACACATCAATGCAACATGCAGTGTACAACACAACAGCAATATGCACTAGGAATGTATACACAGTATTGACTAGACTACGGACACATGTAGTGGGAGTCCAATGTTACCATGTACGTCAATGTCACTTGGGCACACCCTTTGCAAGCCCATGGAAACAGGAAGCAGGAGGGGTGTGTGTGACAAAAACCCAAGCATCTGAACCAAATACATGACAAGCCTGCATGTGCCCAGCCACAATGCAGCGTATGCCCACAGGAGCCACAGAAGGCAACACATTGGCCCTCATTACGACCCTGGCGGAAAGTGACTGACCGGACCGCCACAGCGTAAATAGCGTTTC
This sequence comes from Ambystoma mexicanum, assembly GCF_040938575.1. Classification (NCBI taxonomy): domain Eukaryota; kingdom Metazoa; phylum Chordata; class Amphibia; order Caudata; family Ambystomatidae; genus Ambystoma; species Ambystoma mexicanum. Next base: position 588,862,057 of record NC_090924.1, read on the forward strand.
CGCCATTGCAAGAAGGACCAAAGTGCGGCCCATTCCGACCCATCGGGCACTAGCACCACGGCATGGCGGAAGTGCAAAGTCCGCGATGGCGGAAATGAACCCAAAACGGCCCACACCGCCGCCGTACGGCGCCCTAGGTGCAATACCGCCACCCATCACAGCGGACACCGCAGTGTGCGCCTACCGTAAAGTACGGTGACCGTAAATATACGGAAACGGAAGTTAAAACACGGGCCCGGAACGGGAAACAACCCGCCGTACACCTATAAAACCACTAAAACCACACAACCACTAAAATCACTACCCTGAGACACAACCCAACCCGTCATCCACCCTAGCGAAACCAAGAAAAATGGGAAAAGTAGCGAAGAAAGCGTGCGACCGCAAGCGGCAGGTCCACTTCTCCCGTGAGGAACTCACCGTGCTAACAGAGACCCTCCAGGAGAATGCTGCCGTCGTCTTCTCCACGCAAATGACCAGGACGGCACTCGCAAACAAGAAGGCCATATGGGCTCTGGTGGCACAGCGGGTAAGTGCGGTGGGGACCGCACCCCGCACCCCACAGCAATGCCGTAAGCGATGGGACGACCTGCGGATACGCGTCCGCAGCATACTCTCTGCCAACCGCAACATTGCCACAGCCACCGGGGGAGGGTCGGAATCACCCATCAAGCTGACCCCCTGGGAAGAAATCTGTGCCTCCACCATCGGAATGGAGAGCATAGAGGGAGTCGGAGGGATGGAGAAAGGAGTGCAGACATCCGAAGAATCGTAGGTGGGCCTAATGAAACAATGCCAAAACCACAAAGTCCATCCATGTGAAGCACCATGTGTCCCCATAGTGCAACAGAAACACATGTCCAGGAGAACGTCCACACACATCGTCCTGATAGCGCACGTTAAAACCCACAATAAATACATAAATAATTAAAAACCCCTAAAACACGCACTACACGTGCAGCAGGCACACCCTAACTGCAGGCTGCCAAACAACTGCACCCTCACTCCACACACAAATGGAAGCACCTCCAAGGCCCCGACCCAAATCACCCTCAGGTACCACCCCAATGCATGTGATACAATGCCATTCCAATTCCCACAGACCCACCAATAACCCTTGCCCTCCTTTACTCCACCACAGGGTCCGATCCAAACGACGAGCTGCAGGACACCCCTACCAGCACACCTGCAAAGAGGGCCAAGACCAACGGCCAAAGACCCTCCACCTCAGCTGCACGCATCAAGACACGGCAGCAGCACAAATCAGGTGGCAGCACAGAGGAGGGAACATCAACAGGCACCCCAGCAGCCAGCATGCCCACAACACCACCACCACAGGTCCCCCCAACGGATGCCACAGAAGGCACTGCCTCCGGTGGCAGCAGCACCATAGGTGACACCCCATTGATGGCAGCATGCTCCAACACAGAAGACGGGGATGTCAAAGTCAGATCCATCCATGACCTGTCCCAATCCCCCTGTCTGTCCCATCCCGTACTACATGAGGATACCACGCAGGGGCACCCACAAGACGACGACTGGCCATCCCCCACAAGCCCTGTGGCAGGGCAACATGAGGACAACAGCCCCTCTGTGACACCCCCGCAAATGGCCATGGCCCAGCAGAGGCAACAGTCCCTCGACCAGTTAATAGTGCAACAGCAGCAACTGGCCACGCTCCTCAAGGACCATGCCGATGAATGTGGGGGCACTAAGGCAGACATAGAAACATCAACTGAGACACTTAGGGCAGAAATGGAGAGAGGTACAGAGACACTAAGGGCACAAATGGAGAGTAGCACCGAGAGCCTGAGAGTCCAAATGGAGAGAAGCACCGAGAGCCTGAGGGGGGAACTGCATGCGACGTCCAAAGACGTATGTGGTGAACTTGCCGCAGTGCGCCGTGTGCTCACTGAGCTCTCGCAAACCCTTAGGGACATGCATGGACGTGAGCAGGCAGAGACATCATCCGTTGCAAGTTCCGTCCAGGGCAGCCCCCAACGTAGATCTGGGAGGAACCTGCGCTCCACAGGCAGGGGTGCCCCTGATACCCGCAGAGGGGGCTTGCAATAGCGACTGCCCACTGACGATGAGCATCTTTGGACACTGGTGTTGGGGGGGGAGGTGGGAGGGTGGAGGGGGTGTGTTGGGCTCACTTGGGTGGCGGGTCAATAGGGTGTACAACATGATATCACATATGCCATAAAAAGTGCACGATCAACCAATGAGATGTGTGGACATTGATCTTTGTGTACTAGGCCATCATAGGCGTACAGTCCATATTGTGCATGTCCCAGACACACACAGTGCCACGAGTCCCGTGTCCATGTATCAGCCACCAGGCGTGAGTGCTAGAAGCATACATCAATGAGATGCTGACGAATGTCACGGGCCTCCGGTGCCTCGCAGACTCCTTGAGGTGCTGCCACATCCCCACCCTCATCATGACCATCATCAGGTGCTTGCAGTTCTGCGTCAGGGGGCATGGGCACATTTCTACGTACGCACATGTTGTGGAGCATGACACATGCCATGACCATCTTTGCAACCTTCTCATGGCGGTACAGGAGTGCCCCGCCAGACCTGCTGAGGCAGCGGAAACGACCCTTCAGTAGGCCGAATGCCTGTTCAATGACTACACGGGTACGTGAGTGGGCATGGTTGTAATCCTCCTCATGCTGGTCCCGTGGGTTCCGGACTGGTGTGAGGAGCCATCTCTTCAGTGGATATCCAGCATCACCTGTATGTGGACGAGAAACGTATGATGTGGAATGCCATTGCTACGTACGCACACCCCCCCCCTTCCTGCCAGGTCATTGCCGAATCACATACCCCACATTATCATGCATGAAATGAGACTCACCGAGTAGCCAGGATCTCTTCCCTGCGTGTCGCTCCATGTAGCGTGGTATTGTAGAGTTCCTCAAGACCATAGAATCATGGGTTGATCCAGGGAATCGGGCACAACAATGTGTAATGATCCTGTTGGAGTCACACACCATTTGTACATTCAGAGAATGAAATTGTTTTCGGTTGCGGTACTGGGCCTCCATGGCATGTGGGACGACCAATTCCACATGGGTGCAGTCGATGGCACCAATGCAACCCGGTATGCCGGCAAGTGCATGGAATCCCACTTTTGTGTTGGTAATTTCCAGCTCCGAGCGTGGTAGGGAGATGTAGTCGTCTGCGTGCTTCAGGAGGGCATCGAGCACTTGCAATAGTGTCCGTGAGAACAGTGGCTGAGAAATGCCATGCAACTGTCCGACTGTGTGCTGGTAGGTGCCTGTGGCCAGGAAGTGGAGTACAGACACCACCTTCAGTAGGGGTGGGATGGCGGTTGGGCTATCTATCATGCTGACAAGGTCAGCCTGTGTCATGTCCACAATGGCGGTTATGGTGTCCCGGTCCAGACGGTAGAGGGTGTGGATCTGCTCATCAGTGAGGTTGAACGGATGTGCTCGGAGGCGTGGGATTGCGGGCTGCCTGCGTGGTGGTAGTGGCTGTGCTGGCGGCCCTTGCTGGCCCTGCCTTGACCTCCTCCTCCTCCTGCGTCTCCTCCGTGCGGCCGGTTGTAGTTGGTGTTCGTCTTCTTCTTGGAGTTGGAGTACTTGCAGTGCTATCAGGTCCCCCAGGGCCAACATCGCGAGTCCTGCCGGTAGCATTTCCGTGTGGTTGTGGGAGGAGACTGGCTGTGCAATTTATGTGTTTCCAGGCTGAATGGCCTCCACCTGTGGTGATTCATTCCACCTGTGCAAACTGCTCTCCCCTTTGGCCGAGCATGTCCCGCGCACAACGCTGCAATTCGTGGAATGGCATCTTGCTATTGCAATCTTGTATTTGTACCCGATGGCCGTGTAACATTGGTTGATATGTTCATTCTGCTGTGGTCCCATTGTTTCACATACTATCTGTGCAGTCGCGAACAGAGTTGTGAAGGGTCAGTGGAACGTAGTACTCGAGTAACGGTGGGCCCTCATTCATCACTGTACCGAGTTGCAACGACGGGCGGGGCGTCCCATTCGTGGGTGAAGGCAGTTGCCATTTTCACACACAGCCGCACTCGATGGATTAATTAGTGTTTTCAAACGGCCACAGATGCCTCTTCGACGTGATGTTGCAAATGAGGAATTCGAAGGGCGGCGCTTTCGGTTTTCAGCTAGCGGCGAGGAGATGCCCACAGGTCTGACTGCAAATATAACGTTCTATTGTTCAATGTCCTTGGGACAGGGGCCATGGCGAGAATGCTATGATTGATATGAATAGTATGGGATGCGCAATTGCGTAGTGGACGATAAGGCAGGACGTTCCCAAATACATGTTACTTCACTAGACTGGAATTACGGGCTGGGGCACTGTGGATTTTGCAGGCTGCATAACGCACAGACTCAATGGATATTTCTAATGTTATGTGAGTAAATATTCAGGCGTTTTCATTACGGGATGAGGGAATGATGAATGGATGCATGGGCAGGTGATTTGATACAGAGTTTGCCATGTACAGGGCTTCTTGGGATCTGTCCGCCCCCCCTGCGCTATGTGATGCAGGGCTGCCATAGTGGGACCATCGTCTATCTGGCCTTGTTGAGCCCTCCCTGTCTCGACGCGCCTTCAGACACTTGTGTCCATGCACGTTACCAATCCCATCTGAAGGATTCTGTTTTCACAGACGCATGCACAGGTACACTCGTTTGTGATGGTGTTTTCACCTCGATATAGATAGTTATGATTCGCAAGTGGTTTTGGGGTGGTGATGATCCTTTGGAGTGGGCTAGCATGCATATGGCTGTGGATTTAGTGTGATCATTGAAGTGAGTTGTTCGAATGTAGTTCTGATGGCCATTCTATTCTTTTTCTTTTCTTTTGGTTGACAGGTATCTCCTCCCCTTTTGCCACTGCCATCTGTATGCCACTCCTGCAGATGGGTTTTACTCCCGACACCTGCTGCTTCGTGTTAATCAGTGGAGCAGCATTACGATCTTATGGGACGATCGCCAATGGGCCACATGCCCTTACGCAGTACTGGTGGCTCGGAGCAACATTTCGGCCTTTCAGCTGGACTAGTGCCTCCCCATTGGGACGGCCCTGCGGTTCTGTGCGCTTCCATGTTGCCTTTTCGTACGTGAATGTGGCTCTGTGTACCATGAGGGAACAGGGCGTCACACAAGTGGTGGCTGGTCATTTCTTGCGGATGCAGCCCACAATGGTGAAATGTGTTTTGGAGTTCATGGCCTGATGGCTGTATGGGCTTGGTGATATTGATGTGCATTAAAATTCTATTCTGATATGGGCCGTGTAGCGTTCTTCTTTGCAAGTGATGTGGCATATTCCTATTTGGGGAGCGATGTATTGTGAGGGGATCTGCATTGGGTTCCAGCTTCGGAGTTTTGTTGCGTGGTCCTGTACTGGGCGCGTTTGCCTACGAAGCCCGTGAGGTCAGGGATGGGGGCTGCCAATATGACAGTTTGAATGTTGTCATGCTCAGGGGCGGGGGATTGGGTTTTGTGTGACAGATGCCGGTCAGCCAGGTGGACTGGTGGAATGTTGTGATTTTCTGAATGTTGCTGGTCACAGGTGCCTGTGTTTGCGTGCGTTTCTTGGTGGGGGACTGTGGTCATGTCCATTGGGATGGCTTCTGTATTCGTGCCATCTGTGCCCTGCAGCTCCCATTGGCCCCTCTTGAGGTTCATTTGTTCGTTGGCATGCATGGGTGACTTGTGCATTTCACTGGTTGCATGTGGCTTCGTTGCACCTACAGGGAGTTGTACTTTGTGGGCAGGGAGCGGTGTACGGGCAGTCAGTGGGGCCGTTTACGGTTGATTCGCGATGCCGTACTTCTCACCATGGTGGAATGGTGCATTCCGCCATGCTTGATGGCGTTAGGTACATGTCCGCTGGGGTCGGAATTGGCGTACCGTTGCGCCATGGTGGTGTTTACGGTTTGGCATGGCGCGCGCGCGCGTGCTTGGTGCAGTTAGCGTTGGCGTTCACTACGGTGTCGCTAATGGCATCGTACTTTGCGGTGACGGGTCATAGTCGCACCGAGCGCTATTCGATGGCGGTATTGCATTTCCGCCATCGTTTTCCGATTTCCGCCAGGGTCGTAATGAGGGCCATTGTCCCAAAAAAAAAAAAAATTAAAGAAAAAAAATAAATAAATAAATAAAAATCAAAAATGGCCATTAATGGGCCCGGGGGGGTTGGGGAGGCCACCCAGGAGGTCCGAGGACAGGGTGCACACCAAAACCCACCTGTGTGGATCTTGCGAAAAAAAAAACACCTCCATGGGCTCATGGCCCACACGGCTACCCTATTGTGGGAGTATCACTGCTGTCGCTATTATCACCCTGTGCAGCTGCATCCGGCGGTGGTTGCACTATGGGAGGCAGCCCACGCAAGGCCCTAGTCTGTTCCTCCAAGGCTGCAAGCATGCAGGTGTGGTAGGTCTCGTTCTGGAGGATGAGTGTGCGGAGGTCCCCATGCAACAACTCACGGGATGCCCGGACCTCCGCCCTAGTTGCCTGCATCTCAGCTGAGAGCGTACGGGTGAGACGCTCCAGCTGCTGTTCTGTCCTTCGGTTTGTTGAAGCCTCAAGCTCAACAAGAGTCGTCCTGAGGGAAAGGAGCTCCAGCCTCAGGGCTTCCCTGTGGCCCTGGGACTCTATGGAGATGGCTTCCTGCAGAGTCGCCAGTGCCGCCCGCCTGTCCCTGTTGGACGCCAACATGTCCTCCCTGTGTGACTGGCAGATGGAGTCGGTTGCCTGCTGTAGTCGCTCCATCAGCCTTTTGGGGGGGACAATGGAAGTGGCCACCCTATCCATGGCCTGAGCCATCATCTCTGATGATGCTGCCTGTTGAGTTGCCATACCGTAAATGGATTGCTCCCATGCGGTATTGCCAGGTGGCGTACGGCCACCACGTCGGCGAGCACCACACCTGTCTGGGGCAAGGCGAAGTGCGCCTTGCTGTGCCGGCACTGCCTGAGGCTGCAGGACTGCATTCCCCCTCTGATCTGCTGGCCCAGGAACAGGATCAGATGTCGCGGAGTGTGACCCTGCATCCGTAACCACCAAAGGCGTAGCTGCCAACACTGACATCCCCATTGAGGGTTCTGACCCTGGTGCAGGTGGGTGGGACAGAACAGAATCCCTCCCAGGAACACTCACCTGTGACGGCACGTAGGTCTCATCATCCGAATCAACACCTGAGTACAGCTCGGGGGAGGTGCAGCCAGAGACACCCCTTGAGAGCACGACCTGCAGCACTTGTGGGTTCTCACCCACCACCACACCACGTCCCTCACTGGTGGTCGGTCGGCCCTCGGACCCCTCCTGGGTCTGCACCATCTCCACAACCCCAGCAGTATCAGGTGCGTCTTCCCCTGCAAAGATATAAAAGCAAACAAATGGAAACAGGCATTAGCACCATGGCACACAATGAGGGATGAGAAGCAACAGAACCAGCACTTGATTGACACATGCCCCACATGACTAAAACCCTCCCATGCATGCACCCTCACTGCTTATGAAGGGCAGGCAAAGGGCACACACTGATGACACCAAGATGGAAGATGAACACATTTTCTGCATGCTGCCTGGCAGTGGCATCACACATTGGCCTGTGATTGCCAGGTGAAATACACATGCCATCACACAGATGGCATGTACCATTGCTATTGAGTGAAGATGGAGAGGAGGGCAGCACTTATTCATTCAGTCCAGTTCCCTCATGTAATAGCTTTTCTAATTCAAACAGGTCTGATTTTTCACCTGGAGCTGCCAGTCCAAAATGGTCCGATTGCACAGGGACATGTGTGAACAAATGATATCCAGGTAACAAAGTCACTCCACTTTACCATAGCCATGTCAGACATGTGACTAGAGGACTGAGAAATGCCTAGTAAAAGTGGTGGAATGCAAACAATCTGCCTGAATGAACAGAGAAAAATAAGCAACAATGTTGTGGCAAGGTGACACTTCAAGGGCAACTGGCATGCTGTTGGGCTAGATGTCTACTGTTGGCAGAAGGGATACTGCTATGGCCAAATGCTGCTGCGCAGAATGTATTGCATGAAGCACATGGGTGACCCAAACGACTCAGGCGCACACACCCTCACCTGGCACACAAACAGAAGCCCTCACACACACACCATGCACATGGATGACACACACATGCTTGTGCTCTCACCGGACAATGCCTCATAATCAGGCAGATCTCCCACGCCTTGGATCTGCGCCTCCGTGACGTAGGTCCCAGCGACTGACTCATGTGGAGTGAGTTCCATGTCTTCTACTGGAGACCCACCTCCAGTCACTAGAGTTGCGGCATGACTTGAGGCCAGCTTATTCTTTGTCCTGCGCTTTAGGTCATTCCAGCGCTTATAGCAATCATTGGCTGTGCGCCTCACGATTCCAAGGGCACTTACGATGTCCGCAACGGTCTGCCAGTGTGCCTGGCGTTGTGCAGGTGTGGTCTTGGATCCTGCAACAATGACCATCTCGTTATCATGTGCGGACACATACGCGACAAGTGCATTCAGTTCGGCATCCGTGAAGCTGGGCTTCCTCGACGGGCCGGACTGTGTAGCCGTGTCTGGGGCATCAGCCTGTGCCGGACGAGCACTCTTCCTCTTCCGCTTGGAAGGTGGTGGTGATCCTGAGTGTCCTGCGCCGCTCTGGACACTAGGGTCAGGAGCCCTGGTGGACTCTGTATCAGGAGTGTGGGATTGCACACTCAGCATGGGAGTTGGTGCAGGCATTGGCTCAAGTGTAATGGTGTCAGGGGGAATGTCAGCAGGATGGACTAGGACCGACACTGTCCTGGCTGGGTGTGTGAGAGCTGGGGTGGATGGAGCCGCAGCTGCCCCTGCAGCCTCTCCACCCTGCCTACTTGGGGCAGCAGATGACCTTGCTGCCCCTGATCCACATGGCCTGATGACATCAACGTGCACCAGCGCACGTGTCATAGGCCTGCTGACCTGGAAGTCAGCCATGGAGTCAGCCAGGTCTGGTGCCACAATGGGCTGGTCCAACAAGGGCTGAGCATGGATGGTGTCAGCCACATCAGCCTCAACCAGGGGGGGGTTATGGGTGCCCTTGACTGGTCCTCCACACATGGGGGGACAGGGTCACCCTGCAAGTAACAACCACGTCCCCTACCGGATCCACCACGGCCACCACTTGTGGCTCGTCCACCTTTACGGAATCCTCACCTCCCAACCATGGCACTGATGTTAATGTGCGTATGGGAGTGGCTGTAAACTATTGTCCTGGGCAATTGGGGGTCAAAGGGGTTGGGTACCAGATGGTAATTGTACCCTAGTGCTCTAGCAAGGCTGAATGTGACCCCTGGGGAAAGATGACGGGTCACGCAACGCACAGGAAGCCCAAAAAGGGAGATGACTTGCACGCAACCCCTCCTAGACCACATGTGCGGAAAAAAAACCCTGCACTACGCTGTGGCACCCAGTAACACAAGAATGAACGTATGCGTGTCACACGCAGCCTAGAATGACCTCTGAAGGGGTAGGCTACACATGGGGCAAGCACAGATGTTAGATACGTGCGTGACTCACCGTCTGCCAGGAAAAAGAGCGTGAAAAAGAAGCGCGTTTGGTTGGCAACACCCCTGCCAAAAGAAGATTTGTACGCTGTCTGAGGAGACAGGACAACAGTAGAAGGGAACACTGTTTGAGGGAACAGGCCCAGGAAAACCAGAAAAAGAGAAAAAAGAGAAAAAAGCTGTCAGAGGTAACAGGGAGTACGAACTTGAAACGCTGTGATGTAAATCGCGTGTGAATCGACAAGAAGTACAGAATTCACCCACTCGCTCTCCACGAAAAGCACGTACAAGGAAATGGTGTTCTACACGTACCTTTTATGCAGGCCCACACGTCCAGCGTCACTTCCGCGTGTACGCGCTAGGGCCATTTCCACCAATTACAGCTTTGTCAGTTCCGCGTGTACCCGCTGTATCCACCAATTACACGCTTTGTCACTTCCGCGGGTACGCGCTATTTCCACCAATTACACGCTTTGTCACTTCCGCAGGTACGCGCTGTTTCCACCAATTACACGCTTTGTCACTTCCGCGTGTACGCGCTTTTTCCACCATTTACATGCTTTGTCACTTCTGCGTGTACGCGCTATTTCCACCAATTACACGCTTTGACACTGGGACGTGTCTTTCATTTTTTTAACACGCAACATTTCAAACGTGTGCCATATTCAATGTGCACGTGACTTCATAGACCCGCATACGCTGGTGGCCTTTGGGCCAATGAATGTACAGACGTGTGCTGACGTGCTTACGCGCTAAGGGCCTTTCCTCGAATTACACGCAGACGTGCAGGATTTTCACGTGCAAATTCACTCCATATCAAGCTGGCCACGCGTTCACACACGGAAGACCACGCTCCTGCCCAGAAGGCCGAATTACTGCCCCCCAGAGCCCTGAGCACGCTCCCACCTGCCATCTGCTGCTGCCTGACTGCCTGCTGCCCACGTCCCCTGCCATTTGCTGCCTGCACATCAGCCAGGGGTGCTGTTGCTGTGACCACCCCTGCTGGAACCGAAGACTCCCGACTGCTTTTCCATCGCCCCACAGCCCAGCCCCAGGACCCAGTTGCCCACCCACTCCTGCCTCTGGGGTTGCCATGTCAGACACTGCAACATCTGGCACCAGTGGCAACCCCCGGCCAAGGAGGCAGAGGGGCACCAGCTTCACTGCCACCGAAGTTGGTGTCCTGGTGGAGCATGTCCTGGGGCACTATGAAGCCCTCTTCGGAAGGTTGCGCACCGACAAGGAAGGACGGACTCGGATCTGGATGGACATCGTGACTGCCATCAACACGGAGGAGGTGGCAGTCCGCGACTACGAACGTGTCAGGAAGCGCTGGGAGGACTTCAGGTCCAGGACCCTCAACAAGGCCCGGCGCCTCCTGAGGGCAGCGGATGCTAAGGGGCGCCGGGGCCACTTGTCGGAAGATCAGATGAGGGTCCTGGAATGCATATCCCCAGCGCTCCACGTCCAGGTCCTTGAGAGGCAGACCCGTCTGGAGTCGAGCGGTAAGTGTACATGCATACTGATTGTAAGCTGTGCATGTGGTGTGCCAGGAGTGTGCAGGTTGAACATGTATTTTTATGTGGGCAAGTAGGGGGGGTGTACAGGGCCGTGACGGTGACACATGCGAGGGGTCTCATGTGTGACACATGGATGGTGCTTGTGTGTGTGGGCTTGCATGGCACAGGATGTGGAGGAATGATTGTCAGGTGTGACATGGATGTCGATCGGAACACTGCGACAGTTGGCGGAGGTGTACACATGCATGCAAGTTTGGTGGTGTGTGTGCATGTGTAGTGTACTCCCTATGTTGCATGTGATGTGTGGATGACCTTTGGCTGCTCATGCTGTTGTATGTGAATGGATGGTGCTGGCTGTTGCAATATGCCTGTGGTATGGCTCATGTGTGCAAGTTGAAATGACATGTGTGTTGGGGATTGTGATGCCATGTCTGAGGTTTACCAATGCCACTCATGTATGACTGTCATGTGTGTATGAGTCCATTGGACAGTGCCCTGATGCCTGTATTTTCTTTCTCCCTGTCTGCAGCGTCAACTGATGAAGAGGGCGGAGAAGGTGCTGTGGAGCACAGCGGCAGGGGTCCCACCACCAGCCGGAGACGCAAGGCCCGGATCCCCTCCCAGGTTCTGATCTCGTCGGGGAGTGAGGAGTCCGGTGCCGTGTCCCAGGCCGCAGCTGCCAAGGGGAGGTCCAAGAGGTGGAGGTTGGAGTTGGACTTCTCGGCAGCAGAAGGGGCAGCTGGGACCCCACAGGGCCCAACGGAGGAAGATGGCACGGAGTCATCCTGGTTGGTGGGGGGTTTGGAGGAGGAGGAGGCCGTGCAAGCGACAGAGGCGGGGTCTGGAAGGGGGGATTCCACTGGTGCTAGTGGTGCAGTGCAGGATCTGGGACAGGAGGCAGCACAGGCCGCCGCGGAGGTGCCTGTGTGCAATCCTGTCCCTGCTCCTGTCACTGCATCATCTTGCACCAGCGGGGATGCCTACCTCCAGACCCGTTCTCAGGGAGGGGATTGGCTTACAACACCTGGCCTTCCTCTCCCTGCGGATGTGGCTATCCTGCACCAGGTTGAGCCTGTCCAGGGTGGGGTGGCGTTGCGTCAACGGGCCATGCGAGCTGACCTGCAGTCTTTTCATGATGAGTCTGCACGTCTTCTTGCATGGCTCGTTGACTGCGTTGACCCACTGGGACAGCTCACCAGGGCTGGATTCCTCCGTTTCCTGGACCTTGTTCCGACCCCCTCCTCCACGGAACCCCCTATGCCCCAGTCGTCCTCCATGCTATCTTCCCACCCATGTGTCACCTGGGTGCCCTGTGGAGCTGCCTCCGACCGTGCGGCCAGGCTGGTGGACAACAGATCCCTGCCACAGTCGGGAGTCGGACGTCCAGCAGGGGTGGCCACATCAACGACTGCAACCCAACTGGAGGAGGATGTGCAGGCATCATCTGACAGGGCACATGGACAGCAGCAGCTGCAGTAGCAGGAGGCTGTAGGTGGGAGCCACGATAGCTCGAGGCCTTCAACATCGGAGGGGCAGGCTTCGGCCGGAGGGCAGGAGGACCCTGGACGGGAAGTGTCTTCCATGTGGCAGCGGTTGGGCCACGCCATAGATGTGGAGCGGCAGCGGGCGGAAGAGGCACGGCTCACGATGGTCAGGGCGGAGAACTCCATGCGGAGGGCCCTGAGGCGGGCCGAGTGCCTCGAGGCAATCCGCAGGGAGTTGGAGGTGAACATGTCGGCCTCCCTACGGACCCTCGGGGCCATGGAACAGGACCGCCTCCGGGACATAGACGAGGAGTTCGATGATGCCCTGGCCCGGAACACCACTAAGTGAGCCGCTGGACTTGCCCGCCGCCATTGTATATAGTTATTTAGTGATAGGTTTCCTTTATAGTTTATTTTTATTTGGAGTCGACGGACACTGCTCCACCTTTTGTATATATTTCCATTTTAGATAGGTTTTTTGGTAGGTTTCATTTCTTCTGTTGGGATGATGGACCCTGAATACTTTGTACATAGTTGGACTTTGGATTTGGATATTTTTTTTACTATGGATATTTTTTTCCATGGAGCAATGGTTTTCATTTTCTTTTTTCCCTTCATTTCCTTTTTATGGACTTGAACTTTGGAAGAAATTTTTTAGGATTATCATTTATTGATTTTAATTTGAAAAGGGACAGCCAGCTTGATTTTGTTATTTTTTTTACTTGTGTATTTTGTTTCATTTTGATTTCCATTACTGTTGTTATTAATACATTATTTGGATTTTTTCATTCTTCAATGTGTGGTTTCATCTCATTGTTTTCATGCATGTCATGATATGGGTTTTCAGGTTCACTTGCAACCATTGTTTGTGTGTGAGACACATGTGTTGATTTACATTGTTTCCATTGGAGTAGTATCATGGGTGCATGTAATACTTGGTTGTGTCTTTGGGCTGTGGTGGCTGGCCATGAGGCCCATGCTTGAGGATTGTCAGGGCCTGTGGGCAGGGGGACATGGGTGGGAGCCTGGTGGAGGGTGCCCCACACTGCTGGGGGGGTGGGGGTGGTGGGAGACATGAGTTGGACATGAGTGGGGGCCTGGTGGTGCTGGCCCTGCACTGCTGGGGGTGGGGGTGGTGGGAGACATGAGTGGGGGCCTGGTGGGGGATGCCCATGGTGGCTGGGGGGGTGGGGGTGGTGGGAGACATGAGTTGGACATGAGTGGGGGCCTGGTGGTGCTGGCCCTGCACTGCTGGGGGGTGGGGGTGGTGGGAGACATGAGTGGGGGCCTGGTGGAGGCTGCCCATGGTGGCTGGGGGGTGGGGGTGGTGGGAGACATGAGTGGGGCCTGGTGGGGGATGCCCATGGTGGCTGGGGGGGTGGGCGTGGTGGGAGACATGAGTTGGACATGAGTGGGGGCCTGGTGGTGCTGCCCCTGCACTGCTGGGGGGTGGGGGTGGTGGGAGACATGAGTGGGGGCCTGGTGGGGGATGCCCATGGTGGCTGGGGGGTGGGGGTGGTGGGAGACATGAGTGGGGGCCTGGTGGAGGGTGCCCCACACTGCTGGGGGGGTGGGGGTGGTGGGAGACATGAGTTGGACATGAGTGGGGGCCTGGTGGTGCTGCCCCTGCACTGCTGGGGGGTGGGGGTGGTGGGAGACATGAGTGGGGGCCTGGTGGGGGATGCCCATGGTGGCTGGGGGGTGGGGGTGGTGGGAGACATGAGTGGGGGCCTGGTGGGGGATGCCCATGGTGGCTGGGGGGGTGGGGGTGGTGGGAGACATGAGTTGGACTTGAGTGGGGGCCTGGTGGTGCTGCCCCTGCACTGCTGGGGGGTGGGGGTGGTGGGAGACATGAGTGGGGGCCTGGTGCGGGATGCCCATGGTGGCTGGGGGGTGGGGGTGGTGGGAGACATGAGTGGGGGCCTGGTGGTGGGTGCCCCACACTGTTGGGGGGGTGGGGGTGGTGGGAGACATGAGTTGGACATGAGTGGGGGCCTGGTGGTGCTGCCCCTGCACTGCTGGGGGGTGGGGGTGGTGGGAGATGTGGGTGGGGGCCTGGTGGAGGGTAACCCACACTGCTGGGGGGTGGGGTGGTGGGAGACATGAGTGGGGGCCTGGTGGAGGGTGCCCCACACTGCTGGGGGGTGGGGGTGGTGGGAGACATGAGTGGGGGCCTGGTGGGGGATGCCCATGGTGGCTGGGGGGTGGGGGTGGTGGGAGACATGAGTGGGGGCCTGGTGGTGCTGCCCCTGCACTGCTGGGGGGTGGGGGTGGTGGGAGACATGGGTGGGGGCCTGGTGGAGGCTGCCCCTGCACTGCTGGGGGGTGGGGGTGGTGGGAGACATGAGTGGGGGCCTGGTGGGGGATGCCCATGGTGGCTGGGGGGTGGGGGTGGTGGGAGACATGAGTGGGGGCCTGGTGGGGGATGCCCATGGTGGCTGGGGGGGTGGGGGTGTTGGGAGACATGAGTTGGACATGAGTGGGGGCTTGGTGGTGCTGGCCCTGCACTGCTGGGCGGTGGGGGTGGTGGGAGACATGAGTGGGGGCCTGGTGGAGGCTGCCCATGGTGGCTGGGGGGTGGGGGTGGTGGGAGACATGAGTGGGGGCCTGGTGGGGGATGCCCATGGTGGCTGGGGGGTGGGGGTGGTGGGAGACATGAGTGGGGGCCTGGTGGTGCTGCCCCTGCACTGCTGGGGGGTGGGGGTGGTGCGAGACATGAGTGGGGGCCTGGTGGGCGATGCCCATGGTGGCTGGGGGGTGGGGGTGGTGGGAGACATGAGTGGGGGCCTGGTGGAGGGTGCCCCACACTGCTGGGGGGGTGGGGGTGGTGGGAGACATGAGTGGGGGCCTGGTGGAGGGTGCCCCACACTGCTGGGTGGGTGGGGGTGGTGGGAGACATGAGTGGGGGCCTGGTGGTGCTGCCCCTGCACTGCTGGGGGGTGGGGGTGGTGGGAGACATGGGTGGGGGCCTGGTGGAGGGTGTCCCACACTGCTGGGGGGGTGGGGGTGGTGGGAGACATGAGTGGGGGCCTGGTGGAGGGTGCCCCACACTGCTGGGGGGGTGGGGGTGGTGGGAGACATGAGTGGGGGCCTGGTGGGGGATGCCCATGGTGGCTGGGGGGTGGGGGTGGTGGGAGACATGAGTGGGGGCCTGGTGGTGCTGCCCCTGCACTGCTGGGGGGTGGGGGTGGTGGGAGACATGGGTGGGGGCCTGGTGTGGGATGCCCATGGTGGCTGGGGGGTGGGGGTGGTGGGAGACATGAGTGGGGGCCTGGTGGGGGATGCCCATGGTGGCTGGGGGGGTGGGGGTGGTGGGAGACATGAGTGGGGGACTGGTGGGGGATGCCCATGGTGGCTGGGGGGTGGGGGTGGTGGGAGACATGAGTGGGGGCCTGGTGGGGGATGCCCATGGTGGCTGGGGGGTGGGGGTGGTGGGAGACATGAGTGGGGGCCTGGTGGGGGATGCCCATGGTGGCTGGGGGGTGGGGGTGGTGGGAGACATGAGTGGGGGCCTGGTGGGGGATGCCCATGGTGGCTGGGGGGTGGGGGTGGTGGGAGACATGAGTTGGACATGAGTGGGGGCCTGGTGGTGCTGGCCCTGCACTGCTGGGGGGTGGGGGTGGTGGTAGACATGAGTGGGGGCCTGGTGGAGGCTGCCCATGGTGGCTGGGGGGTGGGGGTGGTGGGAGACATGAGTGGGGGCCTGGTGGGGGATGCCCATGGTGGCTGGGGGGTGGGGGTGGTGGGAGACATGAGTTGGACATGAGTGGGGGCCTGGTGGTGCTGCCCCTGCACTGCTGGGGGGTGGGGGTGGTGGGAGACATGAGTGGGGGCCTGGTGGGGGATGCCCATGGTGGCTGGGGGGTGGGGGTGGTGGGAGACATGAGTGGGGGCCTGGTGGGGGACGCCCATGGTGGCTGGGGGGGTGGGGGTGGTGGGAGACATGAGTTGGACATGAGTGGGGGCCTGGTGGTGCTGCCCCTGCACTGCTGGGGGGTGGGGGTGGTGGGAGACATGAGTGGGGGCCTGGTGGGGGATGCCCATGGTGGCTGGGGGTTGGGGGTGGTGGGAGACATGAGTGGGGGCCTGGTGGAGGGTGCCCCACACTGCTGGGGGGTGGGGGGGGTGGGAGACATGAGTTGGACATGAGTGGGGGCCTGGTGGTGCTGCCTCTGCACTGCTGGGGGGTGGGGGTGGTGGGAGACATGAGTGGGGGCCTGGTGGGGGATGCCCATGGTGGCTGGGGGGTGGGGGTGGTGGGAGACATGAGTGGGGGCTTGGTGGGGGACGCCCATGGTGGCTGGGGGGGTGGGGGTGGTGGGAGACATGAGTTGGACATGAGTGGGGGCCTGGTGGTGCTGCCCCTGCACTGCTGGGGGGTGGGGGTGGTGGGAGACATGAGTGGGGGCCTGGTGGGGGATGCCCATGGTGCCTGGGGGGTGGGGGTGGTGGGAGACATGAGTGGGGGCCTGGTGGGGGATGCCCATGGTGGCTGGGGGGTGGGGGTGGTGGGAGACATGAGTGGGGGCCTGGTGGAGGGTGCCCCACACTGCTGGGGGGGTGGGGGTGGTGGGAGACATGAGCAGGTGTGCAGGGTAGTCCCCTGTTTTGTGGGCTGCCTGCAGGGGCCGTGGAGGGTGTACAGGGTACACCTGTGAGGACCCACCCAGCGTAATCGCGTGTGATTATTCCCGAGCACCCCTGTAATACACGTACCCAGCCAAATCGCGTGTGATAATTCCTGCGCACCCCTGTAATACACGTACCCAGCCAAATCGCGTGTGATTATTCCCGCGCACCTCTGTAATACACGTACCCTGGCTAATCGCGTGTAGAACTTCCTGCGTACCCCTGTAATACACGTACCCTGGCTAATCGCGTGTTTAACTTCACGCGTACCCCTGTCATACACGTACCCTGGCTAATCGCATGTAAAACTTCCCGCATACCCCTGATATGCACGTTACCCGCTTTGCGTTCCTTGTTTGGCAGCCCTATCAACTGGTCCAGGGTTAGCGCAGCCCTTTGCGATGATTTAGCGATTTTGATGGCTTTTCCTTGCGCGAGGGCGTTCTTGGGGGCGTTACTGGCGCTGCTGCAGGGTCGCTGCGATACTCTGCGCCACGGCTGGTTTGGGAGCCTAAAATCCATGAACACTCTGCGCCAACCGCTTGCGACACTTTTCTGCGAAATTCTATGAATTACCCTGTTAATTACTTAATTCCTCAACCTCAGGAAAACCACAGGAAATGTATGAACATGACAGCTTGCCTTGGCTGGCACATGAGGTTGAGATACAGGACATCTCGGAGGCAGCCGGATTTGTGCACGGATTGGAGGCGTTTTAGTTAAGCCGGAAAGATGGTTAGTTAAAATAAATGAATTAGTGGGGGGATTTCTAAATTCCTTTATAACCCACACATATTTGATGCTTCACGTCACAAAGCTTCCATTAGTCTTAATATTCTGGTGGGTCTTTGTCAGTAGTTGCCAGTACTTCAGATAATAGGTGACAAACCAGTAACTAGTTATAAAAATGTAAGCTGTTGAACTTATCTATGAAATGAAAAGTGTTCTTGTCCTGGACACACTGTGTCATGAATGCTATCCTTTTTCAAAAGCAAACCATGTTTCCAGAATGCAGATCAGGAAAGTATGATATTGTTTGATCTAAATAAGATTCTGTTATTAAATTAATTGTGGTTTGAATACTGCCTAAATGTTATTTTGGCATTGAACCATAGAACCTATTGGTGGTCCCTAACCTGGCAGTTAGAGCTCCAGGGGAGAACTGGGTTTCTGAGGCAGAATCTCTTCAATCTGCACTGCTGGCCCACTCCAACACTCTACAAAGGTGCAAGCATCACCTCTGTTCTTTGTTGCAGAGTAGACCATAATTGTGTGATTGGGACCGCTCATGCTTCCGCTTATTAATGAAGATGCAAAATAATAGTGCAGAGCATGAACAGGTACAGTTCAAGTAGCAGAGGTTGAAAGACCAATATCGATCAGGAACATTTCGAGTTATAGCTCTACAGTGGGCCTGCAGATATCCCTTTAGTTACCACTGAAATACAAAAGCCACTTAACTCGTTCTTCTGGATTCTTTTGCCCTAAGCCACGTTCACAGGGTCACGGGCCAATGTCGATGAAAGGCATGACTTGACAATGCTCCCTTCACCGGGATTCCGGTGAACAGGAGCACGATGGTCTTGGTGTGCTGCACGATATTTGAGTTGTAATATCCAAAAAAGGAGGTAGAACATAATCAATAACTCTTATACAGGTGACCTGCTGTTTTTTTAAAAACCATATACATTGAAAAAAACATCACTCAATACAAAGAAATGTATACAAATATATATATACCTTTAATTTTATTTCATTTTATCATAGAAAAATTGATTAATACAATTCTAAAAACCTTGTAAATACCCAAGGCCCAAGAAATTCATGTACATAATCCGAACACATCACATACAGGTAGGAACCTTTTTAAACATCACTATACAGCTCACATAAAAAACACAGCACAACATTGAATACCACATTGATCTAATTGGTGTGTTTACAGCAAAAGACCCAACATGTTTTTGTCATCAAGACCACTTCGATCAGACATTCATCAGGGGTTATCCTGTTCAGCTCTTATTCAGTGTCAGAATACATTTATCCTGGGAAAAGTCCACTTTTAAAAACTAATGATAAAAAACACAAAAAAACACCAGGTCACCACACAAAATTATATAATGAATCAATCCATATATCAATTACCAAGATGGCATTCATAAATTTAGCATCTATGTGTGCATTAATAAGCATACCAACATCATAATTTGCTGAAACACCTGCTATGTTGGTATCATAGAATTCCACTTAATGGACAAACATATATTCTGAAGTCCTTTTTAATAGGAATTATCATTTCTTCAAAATAAAACATTCTGGTGGTCCGAGAAAGTCACACTGCAGAAAACAAAACACAGAAAACCATATCATCACCAGATCTCACATACCACATATGTGTCTACACCAAAACTATTCAAAGCCACAGCTATGTCTCATACCTCACATCAAGGGTGACTCTATAGTAAACAATGCCAGTCCGCCAAAGCACTCTATCTTCATAGTCTTAGTTTTCGGGTACCTTTTTCCATTTATGGTACATCACAGTCATGAACTCCACATCCTACAAACAGATACATTTTTTCAAACACTGTGTAGCACAACAAAATATCATCTACTATTATAAAATCAAACACCAGTCACACAGTTCCCGCTTATATGCAGTTTGAAACCCTGCTTGCTCAGCGTCTTTCCACAAAAATCACAAACATTTCCTTAGTACACAGTTTTAAACACCCTCCAACTCAAAGTGGGGGGGGAGAAAAACCACACCACCCCACACGTAATGCACACACCTTTCAGGTGCTTACCCTGATCAAAAGCCTTAGAAGCTCCACTTGACCATAAATGTATTCCCACAGCAAAACACGACAATTGTACTCTGGCATGTATGCATTGCCATCATAAACATAAAGGAAGGGCAGCAGAATTTGAAAATGCTCCTCACTAGCCAGTGATTAAAAACAGACGAGGCAGTATTCCCACACATGTTAACCCTCACAACACTGTCAGAAGGGGGTATCCCAATGCGCTACACAAACCAATTCCAACAATACGGGCCACCTTGCATCACAAAAGTTAATGTGTTCCTCGCTGGCATTATTATATGCTCAACACACAAATGTCTAAAAACAGCATGAAATATTTCATTATAGTGTCCAGATTCCTTGCCTTTGAGCTTATGGCCCTTTAGGAACGTGCATGCAATGGATGGGTTCACAGAATATATCTGAGTCCAAATAGCCGAACCAACTCAGGAAGATGGCAAAGTATTGTTTTATTAACAATCATCTAGTTACAATGAACATAAACAGGCATACGCTCGATTTCTCTCAACAATCTTTTCACACAACATAGACTTTATACAAATGACATCATACTACGTGGCAAATAATGAAAAACCTACTGGGGATCGGAATAAGATTAAGGGGAACATTAAGGGGATTAAGGGGATTAAGGGGAACATTAAGGGAACATTAAGGGGAATCTTCAAAAACAATGGGTACAGTTTCTTATTGGTTTCTCAAACTATAAGGTCCTTCGTTATATGGACCTCTACAATTAGTTGGCACGCTTGTGCCATGTCTGGAACATTCAGTTCATTTAGCAGCACGTAAGCCCTAGACCAGGTGGAAGGAGATGGGCCTGACTCTACCGCCCCACAGAATTAGCCCAGCATCTCTCATCACCCAAAACTTCTGCCATGATAATTGTCTTTGAACTTGGCCTTGCATAGTATCCTTGTCTGTGGGAAAACATGGGAGTGCAGGAACTCACTATCGTTGTTCTAGGACTCCAAGTTTGACTCTATTTTCATCCTTGGCTCACGTGAAAGGAGACCACAATTTGGTCCATTTTGCAGCTCTTAAATGTCTTAAATGAGTTAAACTTGGGAATCTTGGCGTTCTTTCTTTACACCTTAACAAGAGATGATTCTTCCTTTGTATGTTCGCTTCTTACCAGAATAGATAGCCAAACACTTGTGTACGAGCATGATATAAATAAAATATCATTTCAAAATATCATTTCAACCTTGGCTACTTCAGTTTTCACTTGAGGCCAGACAACCTTGCGTGCAACTCCTTGATTTCTGCTTATTTTTGCTGCAATACAATTCTCCCTTTCTTCTTCATGGGTCCTGGTTTACTAAAATTCATGATGCCGATGTCCAGCTCCTATACAAATAAGATTTGCACATTATTTATTAATGATTTCATTAGGTTACATGCAGTAAACTTTAAATGCCATACCATAGGCGTTAAACGTAGTGGTATGGCACCTTTATCCCCCATTTAGAAGTTCTTCCTGTCAAGACAACATCTCATTAGTGCTTAAGGACTTCCTTAATACCTCTCTAACCTGCCTGATACCTTTTACTAATGGAACCGTGAGCACCTTTTTCCCCAAGTAATCTCTCCTGGCTCTAATAAAGAAAAGAAGCACCTCGGCATGATCTTAAATGCATTTGTTTCCACCTTGTTAAACTTCAGATATGAAAAACACTTGTCTGTCATCTTGAAATAGAATATTAACTTTAAAATAAACCCTTAACAATTACCAATCTTACACAATCTATATTATTGTCCCCGTTAATGACAACATCATTTTAACACAGACATGTTATTCTTTCACATAAAAACATATCTATTACTCTGAAAGAGGCCTTCCCGCCCTAACCTGTATTTCCTGCGTTAACCTTCTACATCCCCTCTTCCATATCCTCCCTTGTTCTTAATATTCTAGCCTTCCAATTGAATCCGTATGGCTTTACCCTTGCACTCTCCTTTGAGTCAAAGTGGTATCAATCAATTACTGAGCAGAAGAACATTTCGAACACGAAAATACCAAATATTGAAAAGCACATTTCCACGCAATTATGTGGGGGGGGGGGGGTGTAGGATAATACAAAATATAAGGAGAGGATGCATACTTTTTAAGATAGCAATGCCTATTTTTGGTTTAAGTGTATATAGCAGCGTTAGTGCCATCTATGTGGCAAAGTTTCGCTGTCATAAGGAAGAAGCATGGGGGTTTACTAGCAGGATAACTGGTTGACACGATAACAGTTTTTTTTTTCTTTATGCTACTTAAAGTGCCATTTATATTGTTTATTTTTCACTGTTAAGTGTGATTAAAGCTTCTTTGTATGGAACTAAATGCACAGTAAATGAATAATAAAAAGATAACTGGACATGCTCAGACATGCATTTGCGGCATCAGAACTTGTTTTTTTGTTGGTCTCATGGCCATTCAAATCAATGATTGGGTGTTTTACAATGAATCCCCCGATTCTGGTTGGAAATCACATGCTTTCACTCTGTACTGGCACAGTGACCTTGACTTTGGCTACTCACCGCTCGTCTTTCTGTGATTGAACTCCTTCCCATCCATGGTTGCCAGATTGGGCTACTTCCTGCACAATTGGGTTATTCAAAAACACATCTGTGCTGGAAATTACGGGAATGTGCGGGGTGGAGTCTTTTGGGCTATTTTTGGCTACTCTGCATGGTAATTTATTTGGAAATATATTGTTGGTTCATATGTATCCGGAGGTGGAAGTGTAAAATAATGAGTACGTTCAAAGGGGCCAAATTCCTAATCTGTGCGTGCAACTCTCTTTGTCGATTCATGGAATCGAAATGGGTGGCACTTTTCCTGGACTTGCATGGATTTTGTGCTGGACTGGCACGCCTGTGCGAACAGTCGAGGGCCTTGCATGAGACTCTGAGCAGAGGGTGGGTGTGGCCTGCGCAGAGGGCTGGGAAGGGGGCGGATCCCCAGAAATGGGGACTAACTTACGAATAAGTGGGTGTTCCCTTGCACACCCACTATTGTGCAGTAAAAGACGTATTCATGGAATCAATCGCGCAACGTCTCGGCTGGAAAATGCCCACGCAAGTCCTTCATAGGATCCGCCAACGGAAGGCTGGCGTAAATACACTTGTACGTTGGATTTTCAGCATGCAGGCGGGATTGTATGTCGGATTTTGGGGTGCGTGTACTCAAGCTGTGTAGTGAGGTGCAGGAATGGTTTATGTGGGTTTGCACGCACATTTCCCGAGTTATTGCAGTTATTGCAGAGTTACGAATTTACATACACATGTTGTCGGGGTGCCGAATACAGCTATGGGGGACAGCGCAAATGCTTCCCAAGTCGCAGGCCTGCTTACGTGGGACTCCACGCACTCTTTGTAGGGAGCGTGTACGCGTGCCTCAGGGAGCAAGCAAAGTTAGATGAGCTGGCAGTTTCCTGCTTTCCTTTTTGGTGTGTCAGGGCGTTCCAGCCATGACTTGTGAATACGATTACTTCAAACAAACAATTCCATGAATACGCGTGGTGCACATTTTTCTTTCTGCAGGCTGGTTTCGCACCGTGTCCTTCTCGGCACACGACCCTTGCACAATTTTGGAGCGAATTCCATGAATCAGCCCCAAAGTGCGCATCTTCACTTCAAAGCTTCAGGAAAAGTGTCGCAGGGATGTCATTTCACCAAAAGGGTAGCGGAAGTGACATCACACGACCCTTGACCTCTGATGACATCACAGGAAGTGATGTCATGTGACCAAACCCTGAAGTGACATCACGGGAAGCAATGGAACACAACCTTTCCCCCTTGAAAAAACAGGAAGTGGCATCACATAGCATTGTTCCTAAGTACACTACAAAATAATAGGGTTACGATATCCCTATAATGTGATGTACATTTCATAGAAGAATGGATCACCATATGTATTGTTAATGTCAGTGTGTATAGGCCCATATTACCAAATTACTGTGAATGCAAGCAGACGCCCAAGGTCAAATGATAATGATGTTATTAAATAGCACTTACCCTTAAGCGCTTTATATAGAACAAATATACAGACAATATCACCCAACCTGTGTTGGTACTCATTTGTCGACCTCAGAAGGATAAAAGGCTGAGTTGAGGTGTTTAAGAACAGACTAAATCAGTGACTCACCCCCTGCAATGTGCTTGAAAGAAACCTTTAATGAGTCTAGCAATCAGTGTATAGAATGCCAGAAAGACAAATTATTTGTTATTCCTATTCTTTATTATTTAGGGTCACTGCTGAAAGTGTTATACTTTTGGTACCCCTGTTCTTTTTGAAGTGGTCTGAACAAATAATCCAGCCACTCCAGAAACAAAGAGCCACATGTCCATGGCTACAGTCCAGGAGCTTGCATCTTTAAAAAAAACAGAAAAAACAAAGTAATACTTTTTTTCTTCTTTATTTAGGGATAGCAAGGGAGACCACAGGGGTAGCAAGGGAGACCTCAGGGGCTCAACTGCGACCCCTGGTGAACCCCAATTGACGTCCCTGATTTGTTGGCCCAATGAGTAACCCAAACGCACTCGTATGAGAAATCCTCACTCCAGGAAATTACATCAATATCTGAATGTTTCTATTATTCAATGCAAATAAAACAATCACACACCTTAAAGGATAGTTCCGGGACTATTTTTTTATTGTCCCTACGGTTCGGCCATGTGTTTTTAAGCATAAATCGGTAGATCGTAGAAAACTTTCCTATGGACCTTACCCGACTTTTCGTCCATTAACGCACTCGAAATCAGCCGCCATTTTATGATAATCCTATCATTTCCCCCCATCGACCTGGCTCACCTGCTTTTGCGGCACTAAATCAAATCCCCCGCCCCTGAAACAGACTATATCAAAACATTCATATTCCCCGCCTCTATCCGTGACGTGACTGTGCTGCGTAGGCAAACGCGCCCAGGCGTCTTCTACGCGACTCTACACAGAACCCGGAAATCAACACAGATTATCTCACAACACAGCGCGCCACAATTCGGAATATGAAACTGTACTTTTAAATCAAACCGCAAGATTGTAAATTTGGTAAAGTACATTTATTTGACATCAAATGTTTATAGAATATTCAGCGATTTTCATTTTTATTTGCTCACGTTCCAAAAAGTTCGTTTTGAGGCACGCGATGTTCCTTTGCTGTACACAGGGTCTTAGATCATCTCACAATACAGCGCCACAATTCGGAATATGAAACTGTGGTTTAAAAGCAAACTGCAAGATTGTACATTTGGCAAAGTACATTTATTTGACATCCAATGTTTAGAGAATATTCAGCGATTTGCATTTTTCTTTGCTCTCGATCCAAAATAGTTCGTCTTGAGGCAAGCGATGTTCGTGTGCAGTACACAGGGTGTTGGTTTACGATAAAATAAGCTCTTCGGTCGCACTGATAATCGCATGGCTGTTCCAACAACGAGGCACTAGGCCACCACAACGGTCTGTATGTTGCATCTAGCCGTTAGTACCGCGTAAGGGCATACTTGTACTTGGCGATCGTCCCACAAAATGGTCAGGGTGCTAACGTTGTTCACGCGGATAAGCAATTGGCGATTATAGAACCCATCCGCCGGTGTCTGGTACTCGTGACACAGACAGTAATGGATGAAGTACCTGTTTGAAAAACATAAAAAATGAAATTAGTCTCACCATCAGATCTTTATTAAAATTATTCATTTTATATATTAGGTCGGGAAATTATTTCATAGCTAGGACAGTACAACTGGGTTTTATACGTCAAGGGGGGGCTGTAGGATACTGAGACAGTCCCCCAGTGCAGGGGTTGACAAGGAGTGCAGGTGGAGAGTGGAAGGGCCCAGGACCGAGATCGCAGACAGTGGACCAGTTGTAGCAGGGGAGAGGGGGAGAGAAAGCAGAAGCAAAGAGGTAGGTTTTGAGGTGCTTCCGTAAAAGGAGACGGTTATAGTGCGCGGTAAGCTACTGTATAGTAATTAAATTGCGGTATAAACTCATCTAAAGAGTTACTTACATTATATTTGCATTTTCCATTGTGTCTGTGCGTAGGGCAGCCCCGAAATACCACTCCTTCTATGCCGACGTTATTTCTTCTAATGAACGAACATGAAATGGCTTTCGTTTCTGAAATTATATTCATTATCGTTTCTTACGTGGTCCCGGCCTGTCAAGGTCAAATAACAATATAACCTTATACTGAGTCGTGGGCCATTCTGGCACCCGAGAAAAAATCAAAGCAGCTGACCTTCACTTTGAACGAGCACACATTCCTAGTTAGCTACATTCAGTTTAAGGCCATCTCACAGGACTTGAAATTTACACTCCATCTTTGCATTTTGTCTGCGTGCTTTGCAGCCCAACAGAACCATAAATACGGAGACATTCTATATTTTTTGAAAAATGATTTATATTACTGTTTGGTTTAATTTAATGCGCAAATGAACAAGGTTGGAGAGACACATTGCATGTACACTGAGCAATCACTTTTATTTACACAATACATAGCTACACATATTCAATGGGCCTGCGACATGAGGAGACTCCAGAGCAAAGTCACAGGTGACACCCGGGTGGTTCGCACAACTGCACAGTGAAGGGAGGGGCAACGGTGGAGAGACACATTGCATGTACACTGAGCAATCACTTTTATTTACACAATACATAGATACACATATTCAATGGGCCTGCAACATGAGGAGACTCGAGAGAACAGACAATCAAATTACAATCATTTAAACCGTGATGTGTATTTCTCAATGAGCTCTTCTTTAGGTGGACATGGAACACAGGCAATGTTGGGTGGCAATGCAGTTGTCCCCTGCACAGGTTCGTTCACAACTCCATTTATGTGCCTATCTAGGACGTCAACAATAAGTCTTTCAATAAACTCATATTGCATATCCTCAAACACTGGTTTGATCACCCATTGTTTACTTCTTTTAGTGAAGGCCTTATTGTAGCGAAGCGTCCCTAAAGTTCCGGTCGTCCTACTTTGTTGACGGCCAACATTATGGTTATGTGTCAAGACCGCTAGAAGAGTCCGATTTATCATGCCCTCCATGCCAAAATGCAATCGTTTTGGCCTGTACTTTAGGCACATATTGTGGAACACCTCCAAATCTCCTGTGTGGCAGAATTCCGTGAGTCAACTCAAAGCTTTTGTTATAGTTTTATCAAGTACAATCTTTTCAATGGCTTTGTGAGTGGGTGATGAAGGAATCAACCACTTCTTCTTCCGTGCCTCCTCTGTGGACAAATGGCCATGTTCACAATTGTGGAAATGTTGGTTCGTGTTCCATCGGTGAACGTTTGTACAGTGTGGCATTACTGACTGCCATTTTTCCAGTAGGATTTCCAACGACCCTCCACATGTTTTTGAGCTCCACCAAAGATGGTTGCTGATTGACTTGGACCACTGTGAAATACCTTGCGTTTCTTTTTTTTTACCTGCAGCCGACAATTTTTTATTCATTGTTTTTGCAAGATGCCAAACGTCAAATTGGTGATTTATATTTTTGTACTGTTCTCTCATTGTCTTGGCAATTGAAACGTGTCTGTCCGTGGCTATCAGGTCGATCACCATTCCCCGCGATTGTAGTTCTTGCAATGATGCTACAAAGCCAACTTTCTCCATGGCCACTGAGGATGTACTTTGTGACACCTGCACGACCACCGAACTCACAATTTTCTTACTTTCCATGTCCTGAAAGTGGTAGGTGCAGTACTTGGCTGAAAATCCTGGGCTGTCGCACTGTCCATCACCGGCTAGCCTGAACCGTTTGCCCGCGAATGTACTATCAATAGACATTTTTTCCATTCTCCAAGCTTCGCTAATGGCTGGAAATAGATAATCGGTTTGGTATTTGTAGAACTGAGTTTTCGCAATGAAATGGATTCCCACAAACTGAAAGAAAGACTCTAATTTTTTAAAACTTGAACCACTAAAAAGTGCAGCCGCTGCACAAAGTAGATTGCCTGCTGGCAGTTGTCCCAGCATAGGTTGTGCAGACCATGAGAAAGGATGATATTTTGTACAGGTGGCATGTATTTTAAGGTTAGTGCCTCGAATTGCACGAGTCACATTAATCAATGACTCCCCACATACTTCCCCACCAACCGAATGCCCACATTTCATCCGAATAATAATATCAATCAAACAACTATCGAATACAATGAATTTGGCCTCTTTCCTTATACTGTCACTCTGCATCTCAGCTGGTTCGGCCTGTAACGTTGAGGACATGTCACTCACATGAAAGGTAGAATCTCTGATATCGTCTTCCGCTATGTTCAGTGATATTGATGGTGTTTCATTGTCGTCCACTTCATTCTCTTCCATTGCAACATCCGTTCCTTCTCCGGCGATGGGTGAATAAAACAATTTCTTCAACTTTCTCGCGGTCTTAGTTTTCGCGGGTGTGGATTCTGTGAATTGATCTCCGACTGCATCCGAACTACCAGGAGGACATTCACTATCAATGGCTGGTGGTGGTATAGCTCCGTTGTCAATCACTTCATATTCTTCCCATTGGCACAATGCATCTCCAGTCTCAAGTCCCTGCCAAAAGGTTTGACAAGCAACATCTCTCGTTCGCTTCACTGTCTGTGTAGATCTAGTTCGTACAACCACTCGCAACTAGAGGACAGATTGGAAAAGGGATGTTCAGTTTAAACACAACTTACAGTATTGAACTATTAACAGTGAAAAACAACATAATATAGTGACCAGGACACTAACCTTCTTTTGCTTTCTTTTCTTTGAAACTTTCTTGCCTCGAACTTCAACATCAGGACGCTGTTGCTCCGACTCGTGTGTGCATGTCTCCACTTCCTCTCGCGCTGCAACGACTATATTTTCATGATAAGCACATCCATCACGCACTGACGCTCCATCGACTCCCTGAAACATAGAACTTTCATTAGTATGTATAATAATATCGAAAACACAAAATGTACTTGGGGACCAATACCCACGTACATGTCAATAGCAAAACACGAATGAACGCTTTGTGTAGAACATTCAAACGACAATTATTCACGCATTGTTGATCTAGTTAGATGGAACTGTCAAGATCCATACCTCGGGCTCCTCATAAACTTCCATTGATGATATTATTGAAGATGACGCTTCAGTGACTCCCTGAAACACAGTAATTGCATTAGTATGGTTTTCTATTTTGATAAAAAGAACAGAAACTTTGTGCAGGCGTGAACGGCTCATCTAAATAGACCTGCACAAACGATCAGTTGTCTAAAATAAATAATGGATATGTAAATATGATTCGATTTGCTCGATCGTTGGAAGTGTCACCACCCAGAGATCTGCATCAACTACTAGGGGTGATGTTCTTGTAGAAGAAGCTCCGTCATCTCCCTGAAACATAGTACTTGCGTTAATAAAGAAGGAAGTATAGCGGATGTAATGACGTCATATGATTTCGCTTGATCGAACTGTCAGTATCCATACCTCGAAATGCATAAGAACATCAAGGGACGATGTAACTGCGGTGCACACTTCTGCAAGCTGTTGCGCCGACCCGTAACTGCACGCTCCCCCATATTCTTCTTGGACTAATGCTCCATCGACTCCCTGAAACATAGGACTTTCATTAGTAATGAACACAATATTGAAAAAAGAAGACACATAGGAGGGCGACGACAGAAGGACATATCAATGGCTAAAAACGAAAGAAACATTGTGTGTAACAATCACGCTACAAGAATGCAAGATCTGATGATCTCCATCGATGGAACTGTCCTGAAACGTACCTCGAGCATCTGAGTGACATCAACGGTAGTTGTCAATACGTTGGACTCCTCAGCATCTCCCTGAAAGACAGTACTTGCATTATTTTGGATAACAATAATTATAACTGAAAACAAAGACTAGAGGACGAGTACAAGGGTGTACCATTAGGTAAAATAATTACACGATAAATTAAAACTATTGATTTACATGCCTAAAACAAGTCAGTGGCAGAATAGCCAAGTAAGATTACCCGATAGGCGCTTGAAGTGGCTGATGACTGCAATAACGACACGGATGGAGAATCTTCCGCCTTCATATTGAGTGGATACATAAATGGGGAAATTATTGTTAGCTAATGCTACACACTACCGCAAGGCCGAGAGATAAATACATAAACTTGACTCACCAGTGGAGGGATGTGGACGAATAGAGTGGGAATAGTGGTTGAGAGCAATTTTCGCCTCGCTCGCGGTGTGTTCTTCTTTATTAGCAATGATGTGGAGTACATGTCTGAGCTAAAGTGCCTGCTGCAGATGCGGTATCGATCACTCCTCTTGTCCGCAAAGACTTCTAGGACTCTACTTTCAAGCTCAGACGGTGGATATCCGCAATATCGGACCCATTCTCTTATCTGATCTATTGTCTTAGGGAAAACATGCATTATAATACCTTCAGATTTATTATGGGTCTTCGAAGGGCAACCGCCAATGGAACAGGCAGGCATTGTGGAAAGTTCTGAAAAGTAAAGATCAACAATTCTCTATGAATACCAATGTGTTAAAAAATTAAATGACACATAAAAGGTTCAATGCAAGGTTCGTTTTGGTTCTTGGAACTATACACGTTATTCACATGCGGATAAGTATTTGAATAACTTTAAAAAAATAGAAAAATAATTTGACTAAACTCAGAACATGTGACTAGTTACTTGCATGTACTGTCTTGAACGAAAAGAAATTGCACGCAAAATGATTATGGTACATGGCCTTACCTTGACGAACAAACAGTTAGATGCAGGGATCAGAGTAGTTTCTTGTCGTAGAACAGGGAGCAGTTCACAGGTTGCAAACTGACGAGTTTCCTCGAAGTGGTCACGGAAGTTCACAGAGACGAAGAGCAGATTACCAGCACCTTCACGGGTTGACTAGCAAAGCGCAAAGTAGTTCTCATTAGAAATATGATGTGGGTTATAAAGAATTTGAAACAGGGGTGTGTTTGTGAATGAATGACGTGTATATGTCGTGGCATTATGCGGTTTGCAGGGGGCCATCCAGCGTGAGGGGGGGTGCTTGGCAGGAGACACGGGGTCTGGAGGTAGACATGGGAACAACAACCCATGCTCTATAGACCACTTTGAAGTGCACATGGTCTTTGGCACCTCTTGGCCTTTATCGCTCCCTGACAGCTCCACTTGCCAGCGCAAGTACCCCGGTGCGAACTGCCTTTGATAGGGCGGGGGGGTGGATTGGGGCGGTGGTCGTGCAGACAAGACACAGGAAGACTCGTGAATGGAGACACACTTATGTGGATTGCAGGGGGCCGTCCAGCGTGAGGGGGGATGCTTGGCAGGAGACACGGGGTCTGGAGGTAGACATGGGAACAACAACCCATGCTCTATAGACCACTTTGAAGTGCACATGGTCTTCGGCACCTCTTGGCCTTTATCGCTCCCTGACAACTCCACTTGCCAGCGCAAGTACCCCGGTGCGAACTGCCTTTGATAGGGTCGGGGGTGGATTGGGGCGGTGGTCGTGCAGACAAGACTCGTTTGCCGCAGGGCCTCACCAAGGAGAGGCCATCTAACTGCATGTAAGAGGCAGGCTGCAGGATGCTGGCCGGAGACATGTGGTGTGACAAGACAAGGCACAGGAAGACTATTCAATGGAGACACACTAGATTCATTTAAAAAATCCAAACAACCATTGTTAAAATATATGTTGGGTTTTATTTTAGATCTTAATTTCAATTGAACATAAATAATAAACATTACACATTGTAAAGTTCCGGTTGCAGCACATCCAGGGAAAATCCGCGGTATTGTCCACTGTCGCTGGGGAAATGTTGTCTAATGGCAAGTACCGCACAGGCAGGTATTACTCTCCGAACGCGGTGTCCGAGCCTCCCGTGAAGCCACCAAGTGAAGCAACGATAGGCCACCAGCCTGTACCACCTGTGAAAATGAAAGATGCAAACTGTATTAAAATGACAAAACTTTCTTATCAATGTCGATTCAGGTAAAAAATGTCATTCTGCTTTGAAAATGCACAATATGGAACCAGTTTACATGCATTCGAATGATATGTAGATGTAATTTTATATGTGGGAGACGACCATGACATAGTAGTGGCATCACTGACATCAAAACCAGAGTATACTTACTCGTTACTCGGATTACGCGGACGAACAGTGCCGCGAAGTTCGTGCATTAGCACCATCATCATCCTCAACACGGTCCGTGAGAGGCAGGCTTCCCTGAACTCTGGCAGCTCGGTGATGCATTGCGGACTTGGCTCGCCTTCCGAAATGTAGGCCAAGCACCCGGAATTTTCATGGCAGCAGCAGTTCTCCTCCTCAGTTGGCATTAGCTCGCACCGATTGCACGTGCACCAGGTGGAAACGCCGTCCATGCGGCATGGTCCAGGCTCTTCATCCGTTGACTGGTCCTCCCAACTGCCGTCCGAATCCCCATCGTTTTCGCGTGCTTGCCTTTCCAGTAGTTCTTCCTCGGTGTACTCGGGCTCGTACATATACGGCATTATTGTAGCCATTGTGTGGTAAAGAAAGTAAAATAATTTACAGAGATGGTACAGGTGTTCACAAGGCCTAGAAGCGGCGAAGGTAGCTGACCAGAGCACAGAAACGAGTCACAGAATACTCAAAGTAACACAGAGAGAGGAATGGAATCGAAAATCTGCTGCTGTGTGTTGTGAAACGGTGTGTTTATACTTATTGAGGAAAGAGGCGTCCTGCCATTTCCATGGTGACACTTCATTAGCTGAGGCGCAGCGATTGTTGACACGAAACGTGCTTTGGCGTCTGCTGATGTCAGGCTCAGGGGCGGGGGATTTGATTTAGTGCCGCAAAAGCAGGTGAGCCAGGTCGATGGGGGGAAATGATAGGATTATCATAAAATGGCGGCTGATTTCGAGTGCGTTAATGGACGAAAAGTCGGGTAAGGTCCATAGGAAAGTTTTCTACGATCTACCGAGTTATGCTTAAAAACACATGGCCGAACCGTAGGGACAATAAAAAAAAAGTCCCGGAACTCTCCTTTAAATCGAGTACAAAATCCTAATTTATATATGTAGTTCAGTTACACACTATGGCCAAAAGTAAAAATACGATGTTCCATTCCATTGCTCACAAATTTTCAATTGTCAGAAAGCCCCAATATACTGTGTAAAGTAATGCTGCTCATATTGAACTAATGGAATACAGTTCTACATCATTCCATGTCTTCCAAACACATTTCGGACTACATGCAGTATCCTTCTTCAGGGGTATCAAGCCAGCACATTCAATGCTGTATTTTCATATTCAATGAATAGCTGAATAAATAAATAGATGTATTCAATTTAAATTCAGGACATAACGTCCAATATCACACAATATCACATAGATAACTCAAATCACATCAATTAACAACACATAAGCTTTATTGATGGAGAAAATAGCTTCAGTATACAGACAACTCCGAAGCCTTCCACAATCAACACAAGGTTATAGTCTATCACCAATGTTTATCCCACTTTAACATGGCACATGGCATGTCACAATTACCATGCTACACCATGTAGTGGCAACCTGCATAAAGTTACAAAAGATCTCCTCAGTAACAGTAGACTAAATTCACAAAGTGCCAAAGTTACCTATTTTTTCTAACAGTAATCACAACTTTGTCCATGCAGACTTTGTATATTAACTTGCTTCATTTCCCCCAACCACACGTGTCTGTAAAGCAACAGTAGCAAAGGTTTTAATTTAACAATCTGTCAAGTCTGCAGATAGCAACAAACCTCATGCCTGAAACCCGCTCCTTCAATTAGTTGGATCGATTTCAAAATCAAGCGGTGAGGCACAAATGGGGAAAAAAAACTGTTGGGTGCTGTGCACCCATTTATAAAGGAAACAGCTTGTTTGAGTGCATGTAGATACAGCTCGTTTGCATAGAAATTGTGGCAGCCATCTTAGCCTGATCTCCTCTTCCATAGCAGTCAATACAAATGAGTCAATCCTGCCTCTAAAAAACGTTCTGCAATGCCTATTTCAATCAATCTAGCCGCTTGTTGTATATTATGTGTGGTGAGGCAGTGGATCGGGCCCTATTTCCCCCACCCCCCACACTCCCGGTCTGGATACATGCAGGAGACAGTGAGTTGGTGGTCGAAATGCAGCAAGGGGAGCCGTGCGCCCTTTTATTGAGATTTTCACATGGTGTGTGCCACGTGTGCAACACGTGACACAGCATGAGGCATGGGGGAGGCGTTCAAACATATCATCCCATCCCAACTACATTAAAAATAAAGCAATCACAGACAAATGAGATGCAGTACCCAGTAACCTGACAGTGTACCATTTTTGGTTAGTCATATGTTGAATTGTGCAAATAAACAGACACATATACTTTTAAGAACACCCATGGGCACAGGAAACTTGCATGTAATGGATACGTGTATTTTTTTAAAACACCCAACCACTGGGCACTGGGCACTGAACTTTATTAGTCCCGAAAGGTAGTGTGGCAATAACGTGCAATCGTCCAAATTAAGCCTCTAGGCAGCCCACAGGATCAAAGATTTAGGCCAGCACCTCACAGTGCCACTTGAAGCATGCCACTTATAAGCAGGAAAAGAGTTTTAAAAGGTACGTCATGGCCTTCCGGACCGTGCAATGTTAGTCAAGTACAATTTTTGCTAGTTCAGGTGAAGCTGATGGTTTACAAAGAGCAGGCCATGGGGAGAATGCTCCTTTGTTGACAGAGAAATTGTTCAGCGAGTTGATGTGGAGATAGTAGCAGGCAATGGTATATGGGGTCATGGGCCGCGGCGTGACTGTTTCTGGTTGGGTTTGCTTTCACTGTGTTTGACAGTGGATGCCATGCTGTTACATCCTCATCTCTATGCTTGGCTGCACAGGCACCCTCTGGGCCAATGGCCGCAGCCAGGGCAGTGTCATTATGTTTTGGTGGTGACAACTGCTGCTCCGTTACTTCACTCCCTTTGGCGGAGCTTCCAGCAGCCAAGTGTGGCCTTGCGTCGCCTGTTACCATGTGACTACACTTTCACTTATCCCTGGGCTGGCAGTACCTTTTCCGTTGAGGCGGGAGTTCTCCCTTCCTGGCGCCACTCTGATGCTAGATACCGCTGCATTACCACAGGCGGGAGCAGACCAATGCTTCTGCGGCAGGTGCCGCACCACTGCAGCGATTTAAGCCAATCTTCTCGGCTACTGCTTTGTGGTGGAAGAAGCCATCCTCGCTGACGAGCCGGAGGTCAGTCAGGGCTGGGCCCGACCGTTATGTGGTGGTGCAATTTAAGGCCGCGCACCATGGGACCTCGTCGGCGGACCGGCGTTCAACAGGACTCCAGCAGCGGGGGACCCAGGCAGCGAGGCCAGGCCCTGCCAAAATGTTTTCGGGATAGAAGATCTCGGCACGGAAGACACTCTCCCACATGCGCACCGACATGGCCTGGCCACGCATGGGTCCTCTAAGTCCTCATCACCATTGTTGTGGACCAATGGATCGTGTCCTGCCTCCTCCCACACTCTCGGTCTGGAGACATGCAGGAGCCAGTGAGTTGTTGTTCAACTGCACAGGGAGCTGTGAAGCCCCTTTTATGAGTTGCTCACATGGTGTGTGCAACACGTGACACAGCACGAGGCATGGGAGAGGGGTTCAAACATAACATTATGTGCAAGAGATCACTTTGAAAAAAATACGCACTGATCCTGTCGACGACCCCACAGGCCTCTGTTCACATTCTATAGTGAACCCTAATCACTCCTTAGACCAATAACAGTAAAACTAAGGATATTCACAAGGCCTCAACATCATTCCTAGAATCGAAATATCGCAACAAGCTACAACCTTTTACTAAGAAACCTCCTGGCCATTTTAGACTGGATGAATACTCTGTCGAGAATAATCAATGGAACATTAACCCCACATGAAAGATCAAACTAAATCCACCCCTCCTATTTCTTGGAATTACAACTGGGCAACATTAATCTTCCCTTATGTAAACATACAAGAATAGACCATATTTAACCAGTCCCCATTTCAAACAGCCAATGAAGGCTATTCCTCTCAGCTTTAACGCAGCTTACAGTCTGATTCACTTCGAGTACATTTAGAGATAAAACCCCAATTTCTCTTTGAAAATGACCCATATCAGTGCATGCCTGTAAAAGCCCAGATACAGTAGGATAGACGCACAATATCTAGCACCGCACAGAATCAGTGGGGTCACATTAAATAACAGATGTTGATCTAATTTCCTGGAGGGAGGATTCCTCAAAGGTGTGCTTTTGGCCTCCTCGTTGGCTCAACCAGTCACATTGTGCTTATATTCGACATGTCCTTTTTTCGGCCTAGGATTTGATCCCTGTTGCACCTGAAATATATAGATATTGTGGAAATATTCATCTTTTATTGTTTGGTTGAGCACCCCCATTTTGTTGTTAGTTTCCACCGAATAAAGCCCCCTTTTGAAACTTTGTTTCTACCCGTGATGTCTATAAGCTTGACAGGCAAAAAAAGGTATCATCTATGGGCATGGTAAAATATTGTTAAAATCACACATAAGAACTAGCTCCATGTTTGTGACAAAGAATCCCCATAAGTAACTTCTTACACAACTTATTTCAGTGTGTGTCTAAAAGTGGTGAACGCACAGTGGCGTTACACAGCTGATGTTCCAGGCTTTCATTATTTTGCATTCTGAGAATTATTGGTTTACCTTTAAGAGGTGAACAAATATAACTGCAACAATATGTTGTAGCCGAACATGTCTCTTAAAGGATCTATATGTTGTCAGTTTTCTGCAATTAAGGTATTTTGCAAGTAAATTCTATCATACAGCATTATTGCAGACCATCAAATCCAACACAAATATGTCTAGCAATTAAAACTTGGAAGGTGTGAGTCCAAGTGTTTAAGTTGCAGAGTGGTTTGAAATCCCTGCTTCACTGTTTAGCCAAAGTGTGCGATCCTGGGCACAATCTTTAATCTCACTCTCACTTAACTGATCACCTTGGAGTCCATATAAGTGATTC
Source organism: Ambystoma mexicanum (assembly GCF_040938575.1). Lineage (NCBI taxonomy): Eukaryota > Metazoa > Chordata > Amphibia > Caudata > Ambystomatidae > Ambystoma > Ambystoma mexicanum. The sequence goes on from NC_090924.1 coordinate 588,899,082, forward strand.
TATTCAGAATACATGAAAAAGGCACCCTAAGAATGGGGAAGATGTAATGCTTTTAGGGAACAACTGGTGTAGTCTCAAGCTCCTCTGTTAGTGGCCCCCAGTGTCGTGACCTATAATTGCATTATTGCTGCATTGGCCCTCCCTCAGTCTCTTATCACTTCACTGGACAGGCAGCTATGTAGTCTCACCAGCTATTCAGTGCACCAGTGATTTGTGTATACTGGGGGACTGCTGCAGAACTCTCTCTCCATGTGCTGTCACTCTCTCTCTCACACACTGTCTCTGTGTGCTGTCACTCACTTTCCCTGCACTGTACCCTGCTCTCTCCATGCGCAGTCACATGTTCGCTCCCTGCACTGCCACACTCTCTCACCTTGTTCTGTCACGCTCTCTCTCTTCACACCCTTCCTCCTTGCACCAATACTGTCCCTCTCACGCTGGCCCCCTTCAAGCTATCTCCACGAGCAACCTCATTCCATCTTCTCCCACTCTCCCCTTTGCTCGTAGCCCTTACATTTTCTCGCATCCTTCCTCTGAAACACTCACCTTTTCTCTTGCCCTCCCACTCTCACCCTTTCTCGCTCATATTTCCTCTAGCTCACCCTCAATGGCACCCTCTCTCAATTGCTTCCTCCCTTGCTCTATTCCCCTTCCCATTCTCTTGCACCCCTGCATCCTTTCTCACATCCTGCTGTCCTCCTTGCACCGTGGTGCCTATAAATGCAAACAGTAAAGAACAGCAGTTCAAACCAAAACTATTGGCTTTGCCAATCCTTGTTTTTAGGGGTGAATGTTTTTAGAGGTGAATGATCAAAACACTTGTTAATTCACAACACAACATACAGTTGTAACGACAATCCTTGAGTTTTGGAATTAATTGATCGATGATATCCTAAATATCACTAACAGTAGATACCGCTTCCATGGACTTTTTGCACATTTTTGGCGGCTGAAAGGTATCAGTGCAGTAAATCATTTCGGAGTATTTTCCTTGTCTTGCAGCAAAGCCAATGTAAGAATACCTTGCACTGGAGGGAGTATTAACATCTAAACATAATCAAACAGCTCGCTCTATTCAAACTTTCTTAGTAACAACCAGTGACAGCGATAATTGCTGCATACATGGTCATCAGAATATTGTGGTACTGTGGCAGAATACCACCTCTGAGTTTGTGCACTACTGAGCTTTTTTGTTTTTTTTTTTGTAACCAAAATGATGGGTGTTTTCTTTCCCTGAAAGTGGGCTCTGCTAAACAGGCATGAATATGAAAAGAGAAGCAGAAGCACTCCGCGTACGTAAAATCTTAACTTTTTTGTATTCCGGTCTCTCTCTAATTGTATATACCTGTCAGGGATTGCCAAGAAAAAGAGACGATGGACTAATCCACTGGACGGTGAAACCAATTTTTTTTCCTCTGCACATTTTTAACATTTGTAAATATACATTCAATGCAGCTTGTTCTAATAGCCCTGAATAGAGGCTTTTTTTGTGTTTCTCATAACAATTTTGCACATTTTCACACTTTTTGTCACTGCCGTTACAGAAATTAAAATGTGTTTTTCTTGACGAAGGAAACACTAAGAGTGCTGAAAATGGACCTGTGAGCTCACTATTACCATTCCATTGCAACTGTCCAATTTAAATTCAATTACCATGAAATAAAATTTTGAGGCTCCAAGGGGGACGAAGCCAAAATTTTACCCGACACTGAGTTCCATGGCATTTGACCGAAAAAGCCCTTGACACAAAACTTGATATTTTTTTTCCTCTGCACATTTTTAACACATTTGTATATATACATTCAATGCAGCTTGTTCTAATACCCCTGAATAGAGTCTTTTTTTGTGTTTCTCATAACAATTTTGAACATTTTCACACTTTTTGTCTCTGCCGTCACAGATATTTGAATGTGTTTTTTTTTTGGCGAGGGAAACACTTGGAGTGCTGAAAATTCATCTGTGAGCTCACTATTACCATTCCATTGCAACCGTCTAATTTAAATTCAATTACCATGAAATAACATTTTGAGCCTCCAAGGGGGACAAACCCAAAATTTTACCCGACACTGAGTTCCATGGCATTTGCCCGAAAAAAAGCCATTGACACAAAAAAGGTGTCAATCAGATCATGTAAGTGGGACAGTAGGGATACAGAAAACAGTCACCAAGTGCGTGGGTTGTGCACGGGCGAGTGTGAAAGGGAGAGATGAGGCAGGAGGGGTTGGCAGAGGGTTTCTTAAGAAGGGGTGCACAAGGAAGTGCTTCAGGGCAGATGGGTAGACTCCAGTGGTGGTGAATCAGTGATTGCAGAAGTCAGGCAGAAGCCAGGGAGTCAATGTAGTCCTTTATGGTTTTGGAGGAACAGAACATGGGAAAGGGAGGGGAGGAGGCTGCAGAAAGGTCATTCAGTTTCAAAAAGCTGCCTTGCCTGTCAAATCTTCTTCACAAGATCGCAAGTGATACATATTTTGGCTAGCATGCTCGGTTAAGCTGGAAATATGCAAATTTAAGGTGTACTGGTGTCAATAGATGTCGGTGTCAGGATCAGTCTCCAACAGTGAACCGAGCAATAAGGCCTCAGACTGGAAATTTCAAGCTTTTGAAAAAAAAAATGTTTTTTTAAAATAGGTAAGATACATATGCGGGACACTCCATCAACACCAGTGGTGAGTTCTGAGTTGTAGTAACGCCGTCAGAAACACAAAAACTGTATTTTTGCCTTGACATGAAAGTGAGTTACTTTTTGGCAAGAGCGCCATATACGGCGCTTTTTTCTGTTTTTGCCAAAAGGTCATTCAGTTTCAAAAAGCTGCCTTGCCTGTCAAATCTTCTTCACAAGATCCCAAGTGATATATATATTGCCTAGCATGCTCGGTTAAACTGGAGATATGCAACGTTAAGGTGTACTGGTGTCAATAGATGTCGGTGTCAGGATCAGTCTCCAACAGTGAACCGAGCAATAAGGACTCAGACTGGAAAATTCAAGTTTTCAAAAAATTAAAAAAAAATTGTAAAAATAGATAATATACATATGTGGGACACTCCATCAACACCAGTGGTGAGTTCTGAGTTGTACTAACGTCGTCAGAAACACAAAAACTGTATGTTTGCCTTGACATGAAAGTGAGTTACCTTTTTGCAAAAGCGCCATATACGGCGCTTTTTTCCGTTTTTGCCAAAAGGTCATTCAGTTTCAAAAAGCTGCCTTGGCTGTCAAATCTTCTTCACAAGATCCCAAGTGATAAATATTTTGCCTAGCATGCTCGGTTAAGCTGGAAATATGCAAATTTGAGGTGTACTGGTGTCAATAGATGTCGGTGTCAGGATCATAGATGTCGGTGTCAGGATCAGTCTCCAACAGTGAACCGAGCAATAAGGCCTCAGACTGTAAAATTCAAGTTTTCAAAAAAAAAAAAAAAATGTAAAAATAGATAATATACATATGCGGGACACTCCATCAACACCAGTGGTGAGTTCTGAGTTGTACTAATGCCGTCAGAAACACAAAAACTGTATGTTTGCCTTGACATGAAAGTGAGTTACCTTTTGGCAAAAGCGCCATATACGGCGCTTTTTTCGGTTTTTGCCAAAAGGTCATTCAGTTTCAAAAAGCTGCCTTGCCTGTCAAATCTTCTTCACAAGATCCCAAGTGATAAATATATTGCCTAGCATGCTCGGTTAAGCTGGAGATATGCAAAGTTAAGGTGTACTGGTGTCAATAGATGTCGGTGTCAGGATCAGTCTCCAACAGTGAACGGAGCAATAAGGTCTCAGACTGGAAATTTCAAGTTTTTGAAAAAAAAAAAAATTGTAAAAATAGGTAAGATACATATGCGGGACACTCCATCAACACCAGTGGTGAGTTCTGAGTTGTACTAACACCGTCAGAATCACAAAAACTGTATTTTTGCCTTGATATGAAAGTGAGTTACCTTTTCGCAAAAGCGCCATATACGGCGCTTTTTTCTGTTTTTGCCAAAAGGTCATTCAGTTTCAAAAAGCTGCCTTGCCTGTCAAATCTTCTTCACAAGATCCCAAGTGATAAATATTTTGCCTAGCATGCTCGGTTAAGCTGGAAATATGCAAATTTGAGGTGTACTGGTGTCAATAGATGTCGGTGTCAGGATCAGTCTCCAACAGTGAACCGAGCAATAAGGCCTCAGACTGGAAATTTCAAGTTGACACTCCATCAACACCAGTGGTAAATTCTGAGTTGTACTAAACCTGTCAGAAACACAAAAACTGTATGTTTGCCTTGACATGAAAGTGAGTTACCTTTTGGCAAAAGCGCCATATACGGCGCTTTTTTCGGTTTTTGCCAAAAGGTCATTCAGTTTCAAAAAGCTGCCTTGCCTGTCAAATCTTCTTCACAAGATCCCAAGTGATATATATATTGCCTAGCATGCTCGGTTAAGCTGGAGATATGCAACGTTAAGGTGTACTGGTGTCAATAGGTGTCGGTTTCAGGATCGGTCTCCAACAGTGAACCGAGCAATAAGGACTCAGACTGGAAAATTCAAGTTTTCAAAAATAAAAAAAAAATTGTAAAAATAGATATGCGGGACACTCCATCAACACCAGTGGTGAGTTCTGAGTTGTACTAACGCCGTCAGAAACACAAAAACTGTATGTTTGCCTTGACATGAAAGTGAGTTACCTTTTGGCAAAAGCGCCATATACGGCGCTTTTTTCCGTTTTTGCCAAAAGGTCATTCAGTTTCAAAAAGCTGCCTTGCGTGTTTTTCTTGGCGAAGGAAACATTAAGAGTGCTGAAAATTCACCTGTGAGCTCACTATTACCATGCCATTGCAACCGTCTAATTTAAATTCACTTACCATGAAATAAAATTTTGAGGCTCCAAGGGGGACAAACCCAAAATTTTACCCGACACAGAGTTCCATGGCATCGGACAGAAAAAGCCCTTTGACACAAAAAGTTCATCTTTTTTTTTCCTTTGCACATTTTTAACATTTGTACATTCAATGCAGCATGTTCTACATGTTCTAATGCCCCTGAATACAGTCTTTTTTTTGTGTTTCTCATAACAATTTTGAACATTTTCACACTTTTCGTCACTGCTTACACAGAAATTAAAATTTGTTTTTCTTGGCGAAGGAAACACTTAGAATGCTGAAAATCCATCTGTGAACTCACAATTACCATGCTATTGCAGCCGTCTAGTTTAAATTCACTTACCATGAAATAACATTTTGAGGCTGTAAGGCCGACAATGTCACTTTAAAAAAAGAAAATGCCTTGCCTGTCAAATCTTCTTCACAAGATCCCAAGTGATAAATATTTTGCCTAGCATGCTCGGTTAAGCTGGAAATATGCAATTTTAAGGTGTACTGGTGTCAATAGATGTTGGTGTCAGGATCAGTCTCCAACAGTGAACGGAGCAATAAGGCCTCAGACTGGAAATTTCAAGCTTTCGAAAAAAAAAAAATGTTAAAATAGGTAAGATACATATGCAGGACACTCCATCGACACCAGTGGTGAGTTCTGAGTTGTACTAAACCTGTCAGAAACACAAAAACTGTATGTTTGCCTTGACATGAAAGTGAGTTAGCTTTTGGCAAAAGCGCCATATACGGCGCTTTTTTCTGTTTTTGACAAAAGGTCATTCAGTTTCAAAAAGCTGCCTTGCCTGTCAAATCTTCTTCACAAGATCACAAGTGATAAATATTTTGCCTAGCATGCTCGGTTAAGCTGGAAATATGCAAATTTGAGGTGTACTGGTGTCAATAGATGTCGGTGTCAGGATCAGTCTCCAACAGTGAACGGAGCAATAAGGCCTCAGACTGTAAAATTCAAGTTTTCAAAAAAAATAAAAAAATTGTAAAAATAGATAATATACATATGCGGGACACTCCATCAACACCAGTGGTGAGTTCTGAGTTGTACCAACGCCGTCAGAAACACAAAAACTGTATGTTTGCCTTGACATGAAAGTGAGTTACCTTTTGGCAAAAGCGCCATATACGGCGCTTTTTTCGGTTTTTGCCAAAAGGTCATTCAGTTTCAAAAAGCTGCCTTGCCTGTCAAATCTTCTTCACAAGATCCCAAGTGATAAATATATTGCCTAGCATGCTCGGTTAAGCTGGAGATATGCAAAGTTAAGGTGTACTGGTGTCAACAGATGTCGGTGTCAGGATCAGTCTCCAACAGTGAACCGAGCAATAAGGACTCAGACTGGAAAATTCAAGTTTTCAACAAAAAAAAAAAAATTGTAAAAATAGATAATATACATATGCGGGACACTCCATCAACACCAGTGGTGAGTTCTGAGTTGTACTAACGCCGTCAGAAACACAAAAACTGTATGTTTGCCTTGACATGAAAGTGAGTTACCTTTTGGCAAAAGCGCCATATACGGCGCTTTTTTCCGTTTTTGCCAAAAGGTCATTCAGTTTCAAAAAGCTGCCTTGCGTGTTTTTCTTGGCGAAGGAAACATTAAGAGTGCCGAAAATTCACCTGTGAGCTCACTATTACCATGCCATTGCAACCGTCTAATTTAAATTCACTTACCATGAAATAAAATTTTGAGGCTCCAAGGGGGACAAACCCAAAATTTTACCCGACAGAGTTCCATGGCATCGGACAGAAAAAGCCCTTTGACACAAAAAGTTCATCTTTTTTTTCCTTTGCACATTTTTAACATTTGTAGGTATACATTCAATGCAGCATGTTCTAATACCCCTAAATACAGTCTTTTTTTGTGTTTCTCATAACAATTTTGAACATTTTCACACTTTTCGTCACTGCTGACACAGAAAATAAAATTTGTTTTTCTTGGCGATGGAAACACTTAGAATGCTGAAAATCCATCTGTGAACTCACAATTACCATGCTATTGCAGCTGTCTAGTTTAAATTCACTTACCATGAAATAACATTTTGAGGCTGTAAGGCCGACAATGTCACTTTTAAAAAAAAAATGCCTTGCCTGTCAAATCTTCTTCACAAGATCCCAAGTGATAAATATACTGGCTAGAATGCTCGGTTAAGCTGCAGATATGCAAAAGTTAAGGTGTACTCGTGTCAACAGATGTTGGTGTCAGAATCAGTCTCCAACATACGCAGACTGGAAATTTCAAGTTTTCAAAGGAAATAAAAATGTATATATTTATTCTGTCAATACATCTTCACACATTACCTTTTTGAATACAGTTCATTTACAGTACAATTACATAGAAATCACAGTAAATCATTGTCACGATAATTTCATTTACATCAACAGTGAACCGAGCAATAAGACCGCAGACTGGAATTTTAAAGTGTACAAAAAAAATGTATATATTTATGTGGGATTGGGTAAAAAAGCAGCAAGGAAGGGTGACTGGAAGACTGGAAGAGAGGCTATGAGGAGCAGGAAAACAGGCAGGAATAAAGGGTGACTGCTGGAGAGGGTATGTGAAGCAGAAAAGCAGGCAGGAAGGAAGGGTGACTGGAGGAGAGGCTATGAGGAGCAGAAATGCAGACAGGAAGGGAGGGTGACTGGAAGAGAGGCTATGAGGAGCAGATAAAACAGGCAGGAAGAAAGATTGACTGGGGGATAGGGTAAGATGAGCTGAAAAGGAGCCAGGAAGGAAGGGTGACTGGAATAGAGGCTATGAGGAGCAGAAAAACAGGCAGGAAGGAAGGGTTTCTGGAAGAGAAGCTATGAGGAGCAGAAAAACAGGCAGGAAGGAAGGGTTTCTGGAAGAGATGCTATGAGGAGCAGGAAAACAGGCAGGAAGGAAGGGTGACTGGAAGAGAGGCTATGAGGAGCAGACAAACAGGCAGGAAGAAAGGGTGACTGTGGGATAGGGTAAGATGAGCTGAAAAGCAGCTAGGAAGGAAGGGTGACTGGAAGAGAGGCTATGAGGAGCAGAAAAACAGGCAGGAAGAAAGGGTGACTGGTGGAGAGGGTAAGAGGAGCAGAAAAGCAGGCAGGAAGAAAGGGTGACCGGGGGATAGGGTAAGATGAGCTGAAAAGCAGGCAGGAAGAAAGGGTGACTGGTGGAGAGGGTATGTGAAGCAGAAAAGCAGGCAGGAAGGAAGGGTGACTGGAGGAGAAGCTATGAGGAGCAGAAATGCAGGCAGGAATGGAGGGTGACTGGAATAGAGGCTATGAGGAGCAGAAACACAGGCAGGAAGGAAGGGTGACTGTGGGATTGGGTAAGACGAGCTGAAAAGCAGCTAGGAAGGAAGGGTGACTGGAAGAGAGGCTATGAGGAGCAGAAGAACAGGCAGGAAGAAAGAGTGACTGGTGGAGAGGGTATGTGAAGCAGAAAAGCAGGCAGGAAGGAAGGGTGACTGGAGGAGAGGCTATGAGGAGCAGCAATGCAGGCAGGAAGGGAGGGTGACTGGAAGAGAGGCTATGAGGAGCAGAAAAAACAGGCAGGAAGAAAGATTGACTGGAAGAGAGAGTAAGAGGAGCTGAAAAGCAGGCAGGAATGAAGGGTGACTGGAAGAGAGGCTAAGAAGAGCTGAAAAGCAGCCAGGAAGGAAGCATGACTGGAAGAGAGGCTATGAGGAGAAGAAAAACAGGCAGAAAGGAAGGGTGACTGGTGGAGAGGGTAAGAGGAGCAGAAAAGCAGGCAGGAAGAAAGGGTGACCGGGGGATAGGGTTAGATGAGCTGAAAAGCAGGCGGGAAGAAAGGGTGACTGGTGGAGAGGGTATGTGAAGCAGAAAAGCAGACAGGAAGGAAGGGTGACTGGAGGAGAGGCTATGAGGAGCAGAAATGCAGGCAGGAAGGGAGGGTGACTGGAAGAGAGGCTATGAGGAGCAGATAAAACAGGCAGGAAGAAAGATTGACTGGGGGATAGGGTAAGATGAGCTGAAAAGGAGCCAGGAAGGAAGGGTGACTGGAATAGAGGCTATGAGGAGCAGAAAAACAGGCAGGAAGGAAGGGTTTCTGGAAGAGAAGCTATGAGGAGCAGAAAAACAGGCAGGAAGGAAGGGTTTCTGGAAGAGATGCTATGAGGAGCAGGAAAACAGGCAGGAAGGAAGGGTGACTGGAAGAGAGGCTATGAGGAGCAGACAAACAGGCAGGAAGAAAGGGTGACTGTGGGATAGGGTAAGATGAGCTGAAAAGCAGCTAGGAAGGAAGGGTGACTGGAAGAGAGGCTATGAGGAGCAGAAAAAACAGGCAGGAAGAAAGGGTGACTGGTGGAGAGGGTAAGAGGAGCAGAAAAGCAGGCAGGAAGAAAGGGTGACCGGGGGATAGGGTAAGATGAGCTGAAAAGCAGGCAGGAAGAAAGGGTGACTGGTGGAGAGGGTATGTGAAGCAGAAAAGCAGGCAGGAAGGAAGGGTGACTGGAGGAGAAGCTATGAGGAGCAGAAATGCAGGCAGGAATGGAGGGTGACTGGAATAGAGGCTATGAGGAGCAGAAACACAGGCAGGAAGGAAGGGTGACTGTGGGATTGGGTAAGACGAGCTGAAAAGCAGCTAGGAAGGAAGGGTGACTGGAAGAGAGGCTATGAGGAGCAGAAGAACAGACAGGAAGAAAGAGTGACTGGTGGAGAGGGTATGTGAAGCAGAAAAGCAGGCAGGAAGGAAGGGTGACTGGAGGAGAGGCTATGAGGAGCAGCAATGCAGGCAGGAAGGGAGGGTGACTGGAAGAGAGGCTATGAGGAGCAGAAAAAACAGGCAGGAAGAAAGATTGACTGGAAGAGAGAGTAAGAGGAGCTGAAAAGCAGGCAGGAATGAAGGGTGACTGGAAGAGAGGCTAAGAAGAGCTGAAAAGCAGCCAGGAAGGAAGCATGACTGGAAGAGAGGCTATGAGGAGAAGAAAAACAGGCAGAAAGGAAGGGTGACTGGTGGAGAGGGTAAGAGGAGCAGAAAAGCAGGCAGGAAGAAAGGGTGACCGGGGGATAGGGTTAGATGAGCTGAAAAGCAGGCGGGAAGAAAGGGTGACTGGTGGAGAGGGTATGTGAAGCAGAAAAGCAGACAGGAAGGAAGGGTGACTGGAGGAGAGGCTATGAGGAGCAGAAATGCAGGCAGGAAGGGAGGGTGACTGGAAGAGAGGCTATGAGGAGCAGAAAAAACAGGCAGAAAGGAAGATTGACTGGAAGAGAGAGTAAGAGGAGCAGAAAAGCAGGCAGGAAGAAAGGGTGACTGTGGGATAGGGTAATATAAGCTGAAAAGCAGCCAGGAAGGAAGAGTGACTGGAAGAGAGGGTAAGAGGAGCAAGAAAGCAGGCAGGAAGAAAGGGTGACTGTGGGATAGTGTAAGATGAGCTGAAAAGCAGCAAGGATGGAAGGGTGACTAGAAAAGATGGTAAGAAGAGCAGAAAAACAGGCAGGAAGGAAGGGTTTCTGGAAGAGAGGCTATGCGGAGCAGGAAAACCGGCAGGAAGGAAGGGTGACTGGTGGAGAGGGTATGTGAAGCAGAAAAGCAGGCAGGAAGGAAGGGTGACTGGAGGAGAGGCTATGAGGAGCAGAAATGCAGGCAGGAAGGGAGGGTGACTGGAAGAGAGGCTATGAGGAGCAGAAAAAACAGGCAGGAAGGAAGATTGACTGGAAGAGAGAGTAAGAGGAGCAGAAAAGCAGGCCGGAAGAAAGGGTGACTGTGGGATAGGGTAAGATGAGCTGAAAAGCAGCCAGGAAGGAAGGTGACTGGAAGAGAGGCTATGAAGAGCAGAAAAACAGACAGGAAGGAAGGGTTTCTGGAAGAGAGGCTATGAGGAGCAGGAAAACAGACAGGAAGGAAGGGTGACTGGAAGAGAGAGTAAGAGGAGCAGAAAAGCAAGCAGGAAGAAAGGGTGACTGTGGGATAGGGTAAAATGAGCTGAAAAGCAGCCAGGAAGGAAGGGTGACTGGAAGAGAGGCTATGAGGAGCAGAAAAACAGGCAGGAAGAAAGGGTGACTGGTGGAGAGGGTAAGAGGAGCAGAAAAGCAGCCAGGAAGGAAGGGTGACTGGAAGAGAGGCTATGAGGAGCAGAAAAACAGGCAGGAAGAAAGGGTGACTGGTGGAGAGGGTATGTGAAGCAGAAAAGTTGGCAGGAAGGAAGGGTGATTGGAGAAGAGGCTATGAGGAGCAGAAATGCAGGCAGGAAGGGAGGGTGACTGGAAGAGAGGCTATGAGGAGCAGAAAAAACAGGCAGGAAGGAAGATTGACTGGATGAGAGAGTAAGAGGAGCAGAAAAGCAGGCAGGAAGAAAGGGTGACTGTGGGATAGGGTAAGATGAGCTGAAAAGCAGCCAGGAAGGAAGGGTGACTGGAGGAGAGGCTATGAGGAGCAGAAAAACAGGCAGGAGGAAAGGGTGACTGGTAGAGAGGGTATGTGAAGCAGAAAAGCAGGCAGGAAGGAAGATTGACTGGAAGAGAGAGTAAGAGGAGCAGAAAAGCAGGCAGGAAGGAAGGGTGACTGGAAGAGAGGGTAAGAGGAGCAGAAAAGCAGGCAGGAAGAAAGGGTGACTGTGGGATAGGGTAAGATGAGCTGAAAAGCAGCCAGGAAGGAAGGGTGACTGGAAGAGAGGCTATGATGAGCAGAAAAACAGGCAGGAAGGAAGATTGACTGGAAGAGAGAGTAAGAGGAGCAGAAAAGCAGGCAGGAAGAAAGGGTGACTGTGGGATAGTGTAGGATGAGCTGAAAAGCAGCCAGGAAGGAAGGGTGACTGGAAGAGAGGCTATGGGGAGCAGAAAAGCAGGCAGGAAGAAAGGGTAACTGGGGATAGGGTAAGATGAGCTGAAAAGCAGCCAAGAAGGAAGGGTGGATAGGTAAGAGGAGCAGAAAAGCAGGCAGGAAGAAAGGCTGACTGTTGGAGAGGGTAAGTGGAGCAGAAATGCAGGCAGGATAGAAAGGGGGGACTGGAAGGGATGTGAGGCTAAGAGGAGCAGAAAACAGGCAGACAGGAAGGGTGACTGGTGGAGAGGGTATGAGAAGCAGAAAAGCAGGCAGGCAGAAAAGGTGACACGGGGAAATAGGGTAAAATGAGCTGAAAAGGAGCAAGGAAGGAAGGGTGACTGGAATAGAGGCTATGAGGAGCAGAAGAACAGGCAGGAAGGAAGGGTTTCTGGAAGAGAGGCTATGAGGAGCAGGAAAACAGGCAGGAAGGAAGGGTGACTGGAAGAGAGGCTATGAGGAGCAGAAAAACAGGCAGGAAGGGGGTGGGCTGGAAAGGAAGGTAGGCTAAGAGGAGCAGAAAAACAGGCAGACAGGAAGGGTGACTGGTGGAGAGGGTATGAGAAGCAGAAAAGCAGGCAGGAAGAAAGGGTGACTGGGGGATAGGGTAAGATGAGCTGAAAAGGAGCAAGGAAGGAAGGGTGACTGGAATAGAGGCTATGAGGAGCAGAAGAACAGGCAGGAAGGAAGGGTTTCTGGAAGAGAGGCTATGAGGAGCAGAAAAACAGGCAGGAAGGAAGGGTTTCTGGAAGAGATGCTATGAGGAGCAGGAAAACAGGCAGGAAGGAAGGGTGACTGGAAGAGAGGCTATGAGGAGCAGACAAACAGGCAGGAAGAAAGGGTGACTGTGGGATAGGGTAAGATGAGCTGAAAAGCAGCTAGGAAGGAAGGGTGACTGGAAGAGAGGCTATGAGGAGCAGAAAAACAGGCAGGAAGAAAGGGTGACTGGTGGAGAGGGTAAGAGGAGCAGAAAAGCAGGCAGGAAGAAAGGGTGACCGGGGGATAGGGTAAGATGAGCTGAAAAGCAGGCAGGAAGAAAGGGTGACTGGTGGGGAGGGTATGTGAAGCAGAAAAGCAGGCAGGAAGGAAGGGTGACTGGAGGAGAAGCTATGAGGAGCAGAAATGCAGGCAGGAATGGAGGGTGACTGGAATAGAGGCTATGAGGAGCAGAAACACAGGCAGGAAGGAAGGGTGACTGTGGGATTGGGTAAGACGAGCTGAAAAGCAGCTAGGAAGGAAGGGTGACTGGAAGAGAGGCTATGAGGAGCAGAAGAACAGGCAGGAAGAAAGAGTGACTGGTGGAGAGGGTATGTGAAGCAGAAAAGCAGGCAGGAAGGAAGGGTGACTGGAGGAGAGGCTATGAGGAGCAGCAATGCAGGCAGGAAGGGAGGGTGACTGGAAGAGAGGCTATGAGGAGCAGAAAAAACAGGCAGGAAGAAAGATTGACTGGAAGAGAGAGTAAGAGGAGCTGAAAAGCAGGCAGGAATGAAGGGTGACTGGAAGAGAGGCTAAGAAGAGCTGAAAAGCAGCCAGGAAGGAAGCATGACTGGAAGAGAGGCTATGAGGAGAAGAAAAACAGGCAGAAAGGAAGGGTGACTGGTGGAGAGGGTAAGAGGAGCAGAAAAGCAGGCAGGAAGAAAGGGTGACCGGGGGATAGGGTTAGATGAGCTGAAAAGCAGGCGGGAAGAAAGGGTGACTGGTGGAGAGGGTATGTGAAGCAGAAAAGCAGACAGGAAGGAAGGGTGACTGGAGGAGAGGCTATGAGGAGCAGAAATGCAGGCAGGAAGGGAGGGTGACTGGAAGAGAGGCTATGAGGAGCAGATAAAACAGGCAGGAAGAAAGATTGACTGGGGGATAGGGTAAGATGAGCTGAAAAGGAGCCAGGAAGGAAGGGTGACTGGAATAGAGGCTATGAGGAGCAGAAAAACAGGCAGGAAGGAAGGGTTTCTGGAAGAGAAGCTATGAGGAGCAGAAAAACAGGCAGGAAGGAAGGGTTTCTGGAAGAGATGCTATGAGGAGCAGGAAAACAGGCAGGAAGGAAGGGTGACTGGAAGAGAGGCTATGAGGAGCAGACAAACAGGCAGGAAGAAAGGGTGACTGTGGGATAGGGTAAGATGAGCTGAAAAGCAGCTAGGAAGGAAGGGTGACTGGAAGAGAGGCTATGAGGAGCAGAAAAAACAGGCAGGAAGAAAGGGTGACTGGTGGAGAGGGTAAGAGGAGCAGAAAAGCAGGCAGGAAGAAAGGGTGACCGGGGGATAGGGTAAGATGAGCTGAAAAGCAGGCAGGAAGAAAGGGTGACTGGTGGAGAGGGTATGTGAAGCAGAAAAGCAGGCAGGAAGGAAGGGTGACTGGAGGAGAAGCTATGAGGAGCAGAAATGCAGGCAGGAATGGAGGGTGACTGGAATAGAGGCTATGAGGAGCAGAAACACAGGCAGGAAGGAAGGGTGACTGTGGGATTGGGTAAGACGAGCTGAAAAGCAGCTAGGAAGGAAGGGTGACTGGAAGAGAGGCTATGAGGAGCAGAAGAACAGGCAGGAAGAAAGAGTGACTGGTGGAGAGGGTATGTGAAGCAGAAAAGCAGGCAGGAAGGAAGGGTGACTGGAGGAGAGGCTATGAGGAGCAGCAATGCAGGCAGGAAGGGAGGGTGACTGGAAGAGAGGCTATGAGGAGCAGAAAAAACAGGCAGGAAGAAAGATTGACTGGAAGAGAGAGTAAGAGGAGCTGAAAAGCAGGCAGGAATGAAGGGTGACTGGAAGAGAGGCTAAGAAGAGCTGAAAAGCAGCCAGGAAGGAAGCATGACTGGAAGAGAGGCTATGAGGAGAAGAAAAACAGGCAGAAAGGAAGGGTGACTGGTGGAGAGGGTAAGAGGAGCAGAAAAGCAGGCAGGAAGAAAGGGTGACCGGGGGATAGGGTTAGATGAGCTGAAAAGCAGGCGGGAAGAAAGGGTGACTGGTGGAGAGGGTATGTGAAGCAGAAAAGCAGACAGGAAGGAAGGGTGACTGGAGGAGAGGCTATGAGGAGCAGAAATGCAGGCAGGAAGGGAGGGTGACTGGAAGAGAGGCTATGAGGAGCAGACAAAACAGGCAGAAAGGAAGATTGACTGGAAGAGAGAGTAAGAGGAGCAGAAAAGCAGGCAGGAAGAAAGGGTGACTGTGGGATAGGGTAATATAAGCTGAAAAGCAGCCAGGAAGGAAGAGTGACTGGAAGAGAGGGTAAGAGGAGCAAGAAAGCAGGCAGGAAGAAAGGGTGACTGTGGGATAGTGTAAGATGAGCTGAAAAGCAGCAAGGATGGAAGGGTGACTAGAAAAGATGGTAAGAAGAGCAGAAAAACAGGCAGGAAGGAAGGGTTTCTGGAAGAGAGGCTATGCGGAGCAGGAAAACCGGCAGGAAGGAAGGGTGACTGGTGGAGAGGGTATGTGAAGCAGAAAAGCAGGCAGGAAGGAAGGGTGACTGGAGGAGAGGCTATGAGGAGCAGAAATGCAGGCAGGAAGGGAGGGTGACTGGAAGAGAGGCTATGAGGAGCAGAAAAAACAGGCAGGAAGGAAGATTGACTGGAAGAGAGAGTAAGAGGAGCAGAAAAGCAGGCCGGAAGAAAGGGTGACTGTGGGATAGGGTAAGATGAGCTGAAAAGCAGCCAGGAAGGAAGGTGACTGGAAGAGAGGCTATGAAGAGCAGAAAAACAGACAGGAAGGAAGGGTTTCTGGAAGAGAGGCTATGAGGAGCAGGAAAACAGACAGGAAGGAAGGGTGACTGGAAGAGAGAGTAAGAGGAGCAGAAAAGCAAGCAGGAAGAAAGGGTGACTGTGGGATAGGGTAAAATGAGCTGAAAAGCAGCCAGGAAGGAAGGGTGACTGGAAGAGAGGCTATGAGGAGCAGAAAAACAGGCAGGAAGAAAGGGTGACTGGTGGAGAGGGTAAGAGGAGCAGAAAAGCAGCCAGGAAGGAAGGGTGACTGGAAGAGAGGCTATGAGGAGCAGAAAAACAGGCAGGAAGAAAGGGTGACTGGTGGAGAGGGTATGTGAAGCAGAAAAGTTGGCAGGAAGGAAGGGTGATTGGAGAAGAGGCTATGAGGAGCAGAAATGCAGGCAGGAAGGGAGGGTGACTGGAAGAGAGGCTATGAGGAGCAGAAAAAACAGGCAGGAAGGAAGATTGACTGGATGAGAGAGTAAGAGGAGCAGAAAAGCAGGCAGGAAGAAAGGGTGACTGTGGGATAGGGTAAGATGAGCTGAAAAGCAGCCAGGAAGGAAGGGTGACTGGAGGAGAGGCTATGAGGAGCAGAAAAACAGGCAGGAGGAAAGGGTGACTGGTAGAGAGGGTATGTGAAGCAGAAAAGCAGGCAGGAAGGAAGATTGACTGGAAGAGAGAGTAAGAGGAGCAGAAAAGCAGGCAGGAAGGAAGGGTGACTGGAAGAGAGGGTAAGAGGAGCAGAAAAGCAGGCAGGAAGAAAGGGTGACTGTGGGATAGGGTAAGATGAGCTGAAAAGCAGCCAGGAAGGAAGGGTGACTGGAAGAGAGGCTATGATGAGCAGAAAAACAGGCAGGAAGGAAGATTGACTGGAAGAGAGAGTAAGAGGAGCAGAAAAGCAGGCAGGAAGAAAGGGTGACTGTGGGATAGTGTAGGATGAGCTGAAAAGCAGCCAGGAAGGAAGGGTGACTGGAAGAGAGGCTATGGGGAGCAGAAAAGCAGGCAGGAAGAAAGGGTAACTGGGGATACGGTAAGATGAGCTGAAAAGCAGCCAAGAAGGAAGGGTGGATAGGTAAGAGGAGCAGAAAAGCAGGCAGGAAGAAAGGCTGACTGTTGGAGAGGGTAAGTGGAGCAGAAATGCAGGCAGGATAGAAAGGGGGGACTGGAAGGGATGTGAGGCTAAGAGGAGCAGAAAACAGGCAGACAGGAAGGGTGACTGGTGGAGAGGGTATGAGAAGCAGAAAAGCAGGCAGGCAGAAAAGGTGACACGGGGAAATAGGGTAAAATGAGCTGAAAAGGAGCAAGGAAGGAAGGGTGACTGGAATAGAGGCTATGAGGAGCAGAAGAACAGGCAGGAAGGAAGGGTTTCTGGAAGAGAGGCTATGAGGAGCAGGAAAACAGGCAGGAAGGAAGGGTTTCTGGAAGAGATGCTATGAGGAGCAGGAAAACAGGCAGGAAGGAAGGGTTTCTGGAAGAGATGCTATGAGGAGCAGGAAAACAGGCAGGAAGGAAGGGTGACTGGAAGAGAGGCTATGAGGAGCAGACAAACAGGCAGGAAGAAAGGGTGACTGTGGGATAGGGTAAGATGAGCTGAAAAGCAGCTAGGAAGGAAGGGTGACTGGAAGAGAGGCTATGAGGAGCAGAAAAACAGGCAGGAAGAAAGGGTGACTGGTGGAGAGGGTAAGAGGAGCAGAAAAGCAGGCAGGAAGAAAGGGTGACCGGGGGATAGGGTAAGATGAGCTGAAAAGCAGGCAGGAAGAAAGGGTGACTGGTGGAGAGGGTATGTGAAGCAGAAAAGCAGGCAGGAAGGAAGGGTGACTGGAGGAGAAGCTATGAGGAGCAGAAATGCAGGCAGGAATGGAGGGTGACTGGAATAGAGGCTATGAGGAGCAGAAACACAGGCAGGAAGGAAGGGTGACTGTGGGATTGGGTAAGACGAGCTGAAAAGCAGCTAGGAAGGAAGGGTGACTGGAAGAGAGGCTATGAGGAGCAGAAGAACAGGCAGGAAGAAAGAGTGACTGGTGGAGAGGGTATGTGAAGCAGAAAAGCAGGCAGGAAGGAAGGGTGACTGGAGGAGAGGCTATGAGGAGCAGCAATGCAGGCAGGAAGGGAGGGTGACTGGAAGAGAGGCTATGAGGAGCAGAAAAAACAGGCAGGAAGAAAGATTGACTGGAAGAGAGAGTAAGAGGAGCTGAAAAGCAGGCAGGAATGAAGGGTGACTGGAAGAGAGGCTAAGAAGAGCTGAAAAGCAGCCAGGAAGGAAGCATGACTGGAAGAGAGGCTATGAGGAGAAGAAAAACAGGCAGAAAGGAAGGGTGACTGGTGGAGAGGGTAAGAGGAGCAGAAAAGCAGGCAGGAAGAAAGGGTGACCGGGGGATAGGGTTAGATGAGCTGAAAAGCAGGCGGGAAGAAAGGGTGACTGGTGGAGAGGGTATGTGAAGCAGAAAAGCAGACAGGAAGGAAGGGTGACTGGAGGAGAGGCTATGAGGAGCAGAAATGCAGGCAGGAAGGGAGGGTGACTGGAAGAGAGGCTATGAGGAGCAGATAAAACAGGCAGGAAGAAAGATTGACTGGGGGATAGGGTAAGATGAGCTGAAAAGGAGCCAGGAAGGAAGGGTGACTGGAATAGAGGCTATGAGGAGCAGAAAAACAGGCAGGAAGGAAGGGTTTCTGGAAGAGAAGCTATGAGGAGCAGAAAAACAGGCAGGAAGGAAGGGTTTCTGGAAGAGATGCTATGAGGAGCAGGAAAACAGGCAGGAAGGAAGGGTGACTGGAAGAGAGGCTATGAGGAGCAGACAAACAGGCAGGAAGAAAGGGTGACTGTGGGATAGGGTAAGATGAGCTGAAAAGCAGCTAGGAAGGAAGGGTGACTGGAAGAGAGGCTATGAGGAGCAGAAAAAACAGGCAGGAAGAAAGGGTGACTGGTGGAGAGGGTAAGAGGAGCAGAAAAGCAGGCAGGAAGAAAGGGTGACCGGGGGATAGGGTAAGATGAGCTGAAAAGCAGGCAGGAAGAAAGGGTGACTGGTGGAGAGGGTATGTGAAGCAGAAAAGAAGGCAGGAAGGAAGGGTGACTGGAGGAGAAGCTATGAGGAGCAGAAATGCAGGCAGGAATGGAGGGTGACTGGAATAGAGGCTATGAGGAGCAGAAACACAGGCAGGAAGGAAGGGTGACTGTGGGATTGGGTAAGACGAGCTGAAAAGCAGCTAGGAAGGAAGGGTGACTGGAAGAGAGGCTATGAGGAGCAGAAGAACAGGCAGGAAGAAAGAGTGACTGGTGGAGAGGGTATGTGAAGCAGAAAAGCAGGCAGGAAGGAAGGGTGACTGGAGGAGAGGCTATGAGGAGCAGCAATGCAGGCAGGAAGGGAGGGTGACTGGAAGAGAGGCTATGAGGAGCAGAAAAAACAGGCAGGAAGAAAGATTGACTGGAAGAGAGAGTAAGAGGAGCTGAAAAGCAGGCAGGAATGAAGGGTGACTGGAAGAGAGGCTAAGAAGAGCTGAAAAGCAGCCAGGAAGGAAGCATGACTGGAAGAGAGGCTATGAGGAGAAGAAAAACAGGCAGAAAGGAAGGGTGACTGGTGGAGAGGGTAAGAGGAGCAGAAAAGCAGGCAGGAAGAAAGGGTGACCGGGGGATAGGGTTAGATGAGCTGAAAAGCAGGCGGGAAGAAAGGGTGACTGGTGGAGAGGGTATGTGAAGCAGAAAAGCAGACAGGAAGGAAGGGTGACTGGAGGAGAGGCTATGAGGAGCAGAAATGCAGGCAGGAAGGGAGGGTGACTGGAAGAGAGGCTATGAGGAGCAGAAAAAACAGGCAGAAAGGAAGATTGACTGGAAGAGAGAGTAAGAGGAGCAGAAAAGCAGGCAGGAAGAAAGGGTGACTGTGGGATAGGGTAATATAAGCTGAAAAGCAGCCAGGAAGGAAGAGTGACTGGAAGAGAGGGTAAGAGGAGCAGGAAAGCAGGCAGGAAGAAAGGGTGACTGTGGGATAGTGTAAGATGAGCTGAAAAGCAGCAAGGATGGAAGGGTGACTAGAAAAGATGGTAAGAAGAGCAGAAAAACAGGCAGGAAGGAAGGGTTTCTGGAAGAGAGGCTATGCGGAGCAGGAAAACCGGCAGGAAGGAAGGGTGACTGGTGGAGAGGGTATGTGAAGCAGAAAAGCAGGCAGGAAGGAAGGGTGACTGGAGGAGAGGCTATGAGGAGCAGAAATGCAGGCAGGAAGGGAGGGTGACTGGAAGAGAGGCTATGAGGAGCAGAAAAAACAGGCAGGAAGGAAGATTGACTGGAAGAGAGAGTAAGAGGAGCAGAAAAGCAGGCCGGAAGAAAGGGTGACTGTGGGATAGGGTAAGATGAGCTGAAAAGCAGCCAGGAAGGAAGGTGACTGGAAGAGAGGCTATGAAGAGCAGAAAAACAGACAGGAAGGAAGGGTTTCTGGAAGAGAGGCTATGAGGAGCAGGAAAACAGACAGGAAGGAAGGGTGACTGGAAGAGAGAGTAAGAGGAGCAGAAAAGCAAGCAGGAAGAAAGGGTGACTGTGGGATAGGGTAAAATGAGCTGAAAAGCAGCCAGGAAGGAAGGGTGACTGGAAGAGAGGCTATGAGGAGCAGAAAAACAGGCAGGAAGAAAGGGTGACTGGTGGAGAGGGTAAGAGGAGCAGAAAAGCAGCCAGGAAGGAAGGGTGACTAGAAGAGAGGCTATGAGGAGCAGAAAAACAGGCAGGAAGAAAGGGTGACTGGTGGAGAGGGTATGTGAAGCAGAAAAGTTGGCAGGAAGGAAGGGTGATTGGAGAAGAGGCTATGAGGAGCAGAAATGCAGGCAGGAAGGGAGGGTGACTGGAAGAGAGGCTATGAGGAGCAGAAAAAACAGGCAGGAAGGAAGATTGACTGGATGAGAGAGTAAGAGGAGCAGAAAAGCAGGCAGGAAGAAAGGGTGACTGTGGGATAGGGTAAGATGAGCTGAAAAGCAGCCAGGAAGGAAGGGTGACTGGAGGAGAGGCTATGAGGAGCAGAAAAACAGGCAGGAGGAAAGGGTGACTGGTAGAGAGGGTATGTGAAGCAGAAAAGCAGGCAGGAAGGAAGATTGACTGGAAGAGAGAGTAAGAGGAGCAGAAAAGCAGGCAGGAAGGAAGGGTGACTGGAAGAGAGGGTAAGAGGAGCAGAAAAGCAGGCAGGAAGAAAGGGTGACTGTGGGATAGGGTAAGATGAGCTGAAAAGCAGCCAGGAAGGAAGGGTGACTGGAAGAGAGGCTATGATGAGCAGAAAAACAGGCAGGAAGGAAGATTGACTGGAAGAGAGAGTGAGAGGAGCAGAAAAGCAGGCAGGAAGAAAGGGTGACTGTGGGATAGTGTAGGATGAGCTGAAAAGCAGCCAGGAAGGAAGGGTGACTGGAAGAGAGGCTATGGGGAGCAGAAAAGCAGGCAGGAAGAAAGGGTAACTGGGGATAGGGTAAGATGAGCTGAAAAGCAGCCAAGAAGGAAGGGTGGATAGGTAAGAGGAGCAGAAAAGCAGGCAGGAAGAAAGGCTGACTGTTGGAGAGGGTAAGTGGAGCAGGCAGGATAGAAAGGGGGGACTGGAAGGGATGTGAGGCTAAGAGGAGCAGAAAACAGGCAGACAGGAAGGGTGACTGGTGGAGAGGGTATGAGAAGCAGAAAAGCAGGCAGGCAGAAAAGGTGACACGGGGAAATAGGGTAAAATGAGCTGAAAAGGAGCAAGGAAGGAAGGGTGACTGGAATAGAGGCTATGAGGAGCAGAAGAACAGGCAGGAAGGAAGGGTTTCTGGAAGAGAGGCTATGAGGAGCAGGAAAACAGGCAGGAAGGAAGGGTGACTGGAAGAGAGGCTATGAGGAGCAGAAAAACAGGCAGGAAGGGGGTGGGCTGGAAGGGAAGGTAGGCTAAGAGGAGCAGAAAAACAGGCAGACAGGAAGGGTGACTGGTGGAGAGGGTATGAGAAGCAGAAAAGCAGGCAGGAAGAAAGGGTGACTGGGGGATAGGGTAAGATGAGCTGAAAAGGAGCAAGGAAGGAAGGGTGACTGGAATAGAGGCTATGAGGAGCAGAAGAACAGGCAGGAAGGAAGGGTTTCTGGAAGAGAGGCTATGAGGAGCAGGAAAACAGGCAGAAAGGAAGGGTGACTGGAAGAGAGGCTATGAGGAGCAGAAAAACAGGCAGGAAGGAAGATTGACTCGAAGAGAGAGTAAGAGGAGCAGAAAAGCAGGCATGAAGAAGGGTGACTGTTGGATAGTGTAAGATGAGCTGAAAAGCAGCCAGGAAAGAAGGATGCCTGGAATAGAGGCTATGAGGAGCAGAAAAACAGGGAGGAAGAAAGGGTGACTTGTGGAGAGGGTATGTGAAGCAGAAAAGCAGGCAGGAAGGAAGGGTGACTGGAGGAGAGGCTTTGAGGAGCAGAAATGCAGGCAGGAAGAAAGGGTGACTGTGGGATAGGGTAAGATGAGCTGAAAAGCAGCCAGGAAGGAAGGGTGACTGGGGGATAGGGTAAGAGAAGCAGAAAAACAGGCAGGAAGGAAGGGTTTCTGGAGGAGAGGCTATGAGGGGCAGGAAAACAGGAAGGAAGGAAGGGTGACTGGAAGAGAGTCTATGAGGAGCAGACAAACAGGCAGGAAGAAAGGATGACTGTGGGATAGTGTAGGATGAGCTGAAAAGCAGCCAAGAAGGAAGGGTGGATAGGTAAGAGGAGCAGAAAAGCAGGCAGGAGGAAAGGCTGAGTGTTGGAGAGGGTAAGTGGAGAAGAAATGCAGGCAGGATAGAAAGGGGGGACTGGAAGGGATGTGAGGCTAAGAGGAGCAGAAAAACAGGCAGACAGGAAGGGTGACTGGTGGAGAGGGTATGAGAAGCAGAAAAGCAGGCAGGAAGAAAGGGTGACTGGGGGATAGGGTAAGATGAGCTGAAAAGGAGCCAGGAACAAAGGGTGACTGGAATAGAGGCTATGAGGAGCAGAAAAACAGGCAGGAAGGAAGGGGGTGGGCTGGAAGGGAAGGTAGGCTAAGAGGAGCAGAAAAACAGGCAGACAGGAAGGGTGACTGGTGGAGAGGGTATGAGAAGCGGAAAAGCAGGCAGGAAGAAAGGGTGACTGGGGGATAGGGTAAGATGAGCTGAAAAGGAGCCAGGAAGGAAGGGTGACTGGAATAGAGGCTATGAGGAGCAGAAGAACAGGCAGGAAGGAAGGGTTTCTGGAAGAGAGGCTATGAGGAGCAGGAAAACAGGCAGGAAGGAAGGGTGACTGGAAGAGAGGCTACGAGGAGCAGAAAAACAGGCAGGAAGGAAGATTGACTCGAAGAGAGAGTAAGAGGAGCAGAAAAGCAGGCATGAAGAAGGGTGACTGTTGGATAGTGTAAGATGAGCTGAAAAGCAGCCAGGAAAGAAGGATGCCTGGAATAGAGGCTATGAGGAGCAGAAAAACAGGGAGGAAGAAAGGGTGACTTGTGGAGAGGGTATGTGAAGCAGAAAAGCAGGCAGGAAGGAAGGGTGACTGGGGGATAGGGTAAGAGAAGCAGAAAAACAGGCAGGAAGGACGGGTTTCTGGAGGAGAGGCTATGAGGGGCAGGAAAACAGGAAGGAAGGAAGGGTGACTGGAAGAGAGTCTATGAGGAGCAGACAAACAGGCAGGAAGAAAGGATGACTGTGGGATAGGGTAAGATGAGCTGAAAAGCAGCTAGGAAGGAAGGGTGACTGGACGAGAGGCCATGAGGAGCAGAAAAACAGGCAGGAAGAAAGGGTGACTGGTGGAGAGGGTATGTGAAGCAGAAAAGCAGGCAGGAAGGAAGGGTGACTGGAGGAGAGGCTATGAGGAGCAGAAATGCAGGCAGGAAGGGAGGGTGACTGGAAGAGAGGCTATGAGGAGCAGAAAAAACAGGCAGGAAGAAAGATTGACTGGAAGAGAGAGTAAGAGGAGCAGAAAAGCAGGCAGGAAAGAAGGGTGACTGGAAGAGAGGGTAAGAGGAGCAGAAAAGCAGGCAGGAAGAAAGGGTGGCTGGGGGATAGGGTAAGAGAAGCAGAAAAGCAGCCAGGAAGGAAGGATGACTGGAAGAGAGGCTATGAGGAGAAGAAAAACAGGCAGAAAGGAAGGGTGACTGGTGGAGAGGGTAAGAGGAGCAGAAAAGCAGGCAGGAAGAAAGGGTGACTGGGGGATAGGGTAAGTTGAGCTGAAAAGCAGGCAGGGAGGAAGGGTGAATGGTGGAGAGGGCATGATAAGCAGAAAACCGGCAGGAAGGAAGGGTGACTGGAAGAGAGGGTAAGAGGAGCAGAAAAGCAGGCAGGAAGGAAGGGTGACTTGAAGAGAGGCTATGAGGAGCAGAACAACAGGTAGGAAGAAAGGGTGACTGGTGGAGAGGGTATGTGAAGCAGAAAAGCAGGCAGGAAGGAAGGGTGACTGGAGGAGAGGCTATGAGGAGCAGAAATGCAGGCAGGAAGGGAGGGTGACTGGAGAGAGGCTATGAGGAGCAGAAAAAACAGGCAGGAAGGAAGATTGACTGGAAGAGAGAGTAAGAGGAGCAGAAAAGCAGGCAGGAAGAAAGGGTGACTGTGGGATAGGGTAAAATGAGCTGAAAAGCAGCCAGGAAGGAAGGGTGACTGGAGGAGAGGCTATGAGGAGCAGAAAAACAGGCAGGAGGAAAGGGTGACTGGTAGAGAGGGTATGTGAAGCAGAAAAGCAGGCAGGAAGGAAGGGTGACTGGAGGAGAGGCTATGAGGAGCAGAAATGCAGGCAGGAAGGAAGGGTGACTGGAGGAGAGGCTATGAGGAGCAGAAACGCAGGCAGGAAGGGAGGGTGACTGGAAAAGAGGCTATGAGGAGCAGAAAAAACAGGCAGGAAGGAAGATTGACTGGAAGAGAGAGTAAGAGGAGCAGAAAAGCAGGCAGGAAGGAAGGGTGACTGGAGAAGAGGCTATGAGGAGCAGAAATGCAGGCAGGAAGGGAGGGTGACTGGAAGAGAGGCTATGAGGAGCAGAAAAAACAGGCAGGAAGGAAGATTGACTGGATGAGAGAGTAAGAGGAGCAGAAAAGCAGGCAGGAAGAAAGGGTGACTGTGGGATAGGGTAAGATGAGCTGAAAAGCAGCCAGGAAGGAATGGTGACTGGAGGAGAGGCTATGAGGAGCAGAAAAACAGGCAGGAGGAAAGGGTGACTGGTAGAGAGGGTATGTGAAGCAGAAAAGCAGGCAGGAAGGAAGGGTGACTGGAGGAGAGGCTATGAGGAGCAGAAATGCAGGCAGGAAGGAAGGGTGACTGGAGGAGAGGCTATGAGGAGCAGAAATGCAGGCAGGAAGGGAGGGTGACTGGAAAAGATGCTATGAGGAGCAGAAAAAACAGGCAGGAAGGAAGATTGACTGGAAGAGAGAGTAAGAGGAGCAGAAAAGCAGGCAGGAAGGAAGGGTGACTGGAGAAGAGGCTATGAGGAGCAGAAATGCAGGCAGGAAGGGAGGGTGACTGGAAGAGAGGCTATGAGGAGCAGAAAAAACAGGCAGGAAGGAAGATTGACTGGATGAGAGAGTAAGAGGAGCAGAAAAGCAGGCAGGAAGAAAGGGTGACTGTGGGATAGGGTAAGATGAGCTGAAAAGCAGCCAGGAAGGAAGGGTGACTGGAGGAGAGGCTATGAGGAGCAGAAAAACAGGCAGGAGGAACGGGTTACTGGTAGAGAGGGTATGTGAAGCAGAAAAGCAGGCAGGAAGGAAGGGTGACTGGAGGAGACGCTATGAGGAGCAGAAATGCAGGCAGGAAGGGAGGGTGACTGGAAAAGAGGCTATGAGGAGCAGAAAAAACAGACAGGAAGGAAGATTGACTGGAAGAGAGAGTAAGAGGAGCAGAAAAGCAGGCAGGAAGGAAGGGTGACTGGAAGAGAGGGTAAGAGGAGCAGAAAAGCAGGCAGGAAGAAAGGGTGACTGTGGGATAGGGTAAGATGAGCTGAAAAGCAGGCAGGAAGAAAGGGTGACTGTGGGATAGGGTAAGATGAGCTGAAAAGCAGCCAGGAAGGAAGGGTGACTGGAAGAGAGGCTATGATGAGCAGAAAAACAGGCAGGAAGGAAGATTGACTGGAAGAGAGAGTAAGAGGAGCAGAAAAGCAGGCAGGAAGAAAGGGTGACTGTGGGATAGTGTAGGATGAGCTGAAAAGCAGCCAGGAAGGAAGGGTGACTGGAAGATAGGCTATGGGGAGCAGAAAAGCAGGCAGGAAGAAAGGGTAACTGGGGATAGGGTAAGATGAGCTGAAAAGCAGCCAAGAAGGAAGGGTGGATAGGTAAGAGGAGCAGAAAAGCAGGCAGGAAGAAAGGCTGACTGTTGGAGAGGGTAAGTGGAGCAGAAATGCAGGCAGGATAGAAAGGGGGGACTGGAAGGGATGTGAGGCTAAGAGGAGCAGAAAACAGGCAGACAAGAAGGGTGACTGGTGGAGAGGGTATGAGAAGCAGAAAAGCAGGCAGGAAGAAAGGGTGACTGGGGGATAGGGTAAGATGAGCTGAAAAGGAGCATGTAAGGAAGGGTGACTGGAATAGAGGCTATGAGGAGCAGAAGAACAGGCAGGAAGGAACGGTTTCTGGAAGAGAGGCTATGAGGAGCAGGAAAACAGGCAGGAAGGAAGGGTGACTGGAAGAGAGGCTATGAGGAGCAGAAAAACAGGCAGGAAGGAAGGGGGTGGGCTGGAAGGGAAGGTAGGCTAAGAGGAGCAGAAAAACAGGCAGACAGGAAGGGTGACTGGTGGAGAGGGTATGAGAAGCAGAAAAGCAGGCAGGAAGAAAGGGTGACTGGGGGATAGGGTAAGATGAGCTGAAAAGGAGCCAGGAAGGAAGGGTGACTGGAATAGAGGCTATGAGGAGCAGAAGAACAGGCAGGAAGGAAGGGTTTCTGGAAGAGAGGCTATGAGGAGCAGGAAAACAGGCAGGAAGGAAGGGTGACTGGAAGAGAGGCTATGAGGAGCAGAAAACAGGCAGGAAGGAAGATTGACTCGAAGAGAGAGTAAGAGGAGCAGAAAAGCAGGCATGAAGAAGGGTGACTGTTGGATAGGGTAAGATGAGCTGAAAAGCAGCCAGGAAAGAAGGATGCCTGGAATAGAGGCTATGAGGAGCAGAAAAACAGGGAGGAAGAAAGGGTGACTTGTGGAGAGGGTATGTGAAGCAGAAATGCAGGCAGGAAGAAAGGCTGACTGTGGGATAGGGTAAGATGAGCTGAAAAGCAGCCAGGAAGGAAGAGTGACTGGGGGATAGGGTAAGAGAAGCAGAAAAACAGGCAGGAAGGAAGGGTTTCTGGAGGAGAGGCTATGAGGGGCAGGAAAACAGGCAGGAAGGAAGGGTGACTGGAAGAGAGGCTATGAGGAGCAGACAAACAGGCAGGAAGAGAGGATGACTGTGGAATAGGGTAAGATGAGCTGAAAAGCAGCTAGGAAGGAAGGGTGACTGGAAGAGAGGCCATGAGGAGCAGAAAAACAGGCAGGAAGAAAGGGTGACTGGTGGAGAGGGTATGTGAAGCAGAAAAGCAGGCAGGAAGGAAGGGTGACTGGAGGAGAGGCTATGAGGAGCAGGAATGCAGGCAGGAAGGGAGGGTGACTGGAAGAGAGGCTATGAGGAGCAGGAAAAACAGGCAGGAAGAAAGATTGACTGGAAGAGAGAGTAAGAGGAGCAGAAAAGCAGGCAGGAAAGAAGGGTGACTGGAAGAGAGGGTAAGAGGAGCAGAAAAGCAGGCAGGAAGAAAGGGTGGCTGGGGGATAGGGTAAGAGAAGCAGAAAAGCAGCCAGGAAGGAAGGATGACTGGAAGAGAGGCTATGAGGAGAAGAAAAACAGGCAGAAAGGAAGGGTGACTGGTGGAGAGGGTAAGAGGAGCAGAAAAGCAGGCAGGAAGAAAGGGTGACTGGGGGATAGGGTAAGATGAGCTGAAAAGCAGGCAGGGAGGAAGGGTGAGTGGTGGAGAGGGCATGATAAGCAGAAAAGCAGGTAGGAAGGAAAGGTGACTGGAAGAGAGGGTAAGAGGAGCAGAGAAGCAGGCAGGAAGGGTGACTAGAAAAGATGGTAAGAGGAGCAGAAAAACAGGCAGGAAGGAAGGGTTTCTGGAAGAGGCTATGCGGAGCAGGAAAACTGGCAGGAAGGAAGGGTGACTGGAAGAGAGGGTAAGAGGAGCAGAAAAGCAGGCAGGAAGGAAGGGTGACTTGAAGAGAGGCTATGAGGAGCGGAACAACAGGTAGGGAGAAAGGGTGACTGGTGGAGAGGGTATGTGAAGGAGAAAAGCAGGCAGGAAGGAAGGGTGACTGGAGGAGAGGCTATGAGGAGCAGAAATGCAGGCAGGAAGGGAGGGTGACTGGAAGAGAGGCTATGAGGAGCAGAAAAAACAGGCAGGAAGGAAGATTGACTGGAAGAGAGAGTAAGAGGAGCAGAAAAGCAGGCAGGAAGAAAGGGTGACTGTGGGATAGGGTAAAATGAGCTGAAAAGCAGCCAGGAAGGAAGGGTGACTGGAGGAGAGGCTATGAGGAGCAGAAAAACAGGCAGGAGGAAAGGGTGACTGGTAGAGAGGGTATGTGAAGCAGAAAAGCAGGCAGGAAGGAAGGGTGACTGGAGGAGAGGCTATGAGGAGCAGAAATGCAGGCAGGAAGGGAGGGTTACTGGAAAAGAGGCTATGAGGAGCAGAAAAACAGGCAGGAAGGAAGATTGACTGGAAGAGAGAGTAAGAGGAGCAGAAAAGCAGGCAGGAAGGAAGGGTGACTGGAAGAGAGGGTCAGAGGAGCAGAAAAGCAGGCCGGAAGAAAGGGTGACTGGGGGATAGGGTAAGAGAAGCAGAAAAGCAACCAGGAAGGAATGATGACTGGAAGAGAGGCTATGAGGAGCAGAAAAACAGGCAGAAAGGAAGGGTGACTGGTGGATAGGGTATGTGAAGCAGAAAAGCAGACAGGAAGGAAGGGTGACTTGAAGAGAGACTATAAGGAGCAGAAAAACAGGCAGGAAGAAAGGGTGACTGATGGATAGGGTATGTGAAGCAGAAAAGCAGGCAGGAAGGAAGGGTGACTGGAGGAGAGGCTATGAGGAGCAGAAAAGCAGCCAGGAAGGAAAGGTGACTGGAAGAGAGGCTAAGAAGAGCTGAAAAGCAGCCAGGAAGGAAGGGTGACTGGAAGAGAGGCTATGAGGAGCAGAAAAACAGGCAGAAAGGAAGGGTGACTGGTGGAGAGGGTAAGAGGAGCAGAGAAGCAGACAGGAAGGAAGGGTGACTGGAAGAGAGGGTAAGAGGAGCAGAAAAGCAACCAGGAAGGAAGGATGACTGGAAGAGAGGCTATGAGGAGCAGAAAAACAGGCAGAAAGGAAGGGTGACTGGTGGATAGGGTATGTGAAGCAGAAAAGCAGGCAGGAAGGAAGGGTGACTTGAAGAGAGGCTATGAGGAGCAGAAAAACAGGCAGGAAGAAAGGGTGACTGGTGGATAGGGTATGTGAAGCAGAAAAGCAGGCAGGAAGGAAGGGTGACTTGAAGAGAGGCTATGAGGAGCAGAAAAACAGGCAGGAAGAAAGGGTGGCTGGGGGATAGGGTAAGAGAAGCAGAAAAGCAGCCAGGAAGGAAGGATGACTGGAAGAGAGGCTATGAGGAGAAGAAAAACAGGCAGAAAGGAAGGGTGACTGGTGGAGAGGGTAAGAGGAGCAGAAAAGCAGGCAGGAAGAAAGGGTGACTGGGGGATAGGGTAAGATGAGCTGAAAAGCAGGCAGGGAGGAAGGGTGAGTGGTGGAGAGGGCATGATAAGCAGAAAAGCAGGTAGGAAGGAATGGTGACTGGAAGAGAGGGTAAGAGGAGCAGAGAAGCAGGCAGGAAGGGTGACTAGAAAAGATGGTAAGAGGAGCAGAAAAACAGGCAGGAAGGAAGGGTTTCTGGAAGAGGCTATGCGGAGCAGGAAAACTGGCAGGAAGGAAGGGTGACTGGAAGAGAGGGTAAGAGGAGCAGAAAAGCAGGCACGAAGGAAGGGTGACTTGAAGAGAGGCTATGAGGAGCAGAACAACAGGTAGGAAGAAAGGGTGACTGGTGGAGAGGGTATGTGAAGCAGAAAAGCAGGCAGGAAGGAAGGGTGACTGGAGGAGAGGCTATGAGGAGCAGAAATGCAGGCAGGAAGGGAGGGTGACTGGAAGAGAGGCTATGAGGAGCAGAAAAAACAGGCAGGAAGGAAGATTGACTGGAAGAGAGAGTAAGAGGAGCAGAAAAGCAGGCAGGAAGAAAGGGTGACTGTGGGATAGGGTAAAATGAGCTGAAAAGCAGGCAGGAAGGAAGGGTGACTGGAGGAGAGGCTATGAGGAGCAGAAAAACAGGCAGGAGGAAAGGGTGACTGGTAGAGAGGGTATGTGAAGCAGAAAAGCAGGCAGGAAGGAAGGGTGACTGGAGGAGAGGCTATGAGGAGCAGAAATGCAGGCAGGAAGGGAGGGTGACTGGAAGAGAGGCTATGAGGAGCAGAAAAAACAGGCAGGAAGAAAGATTGACTGGAAGAGAGAGTAAGAGGAGCAGAAAAGCAGGCAGGAAAGAAGGGTGACTGGAAGAGAGGGTAAGAGGAGCAGAAAAGCAGGCAGGAAGAAAGGGTGGCTGGGGATAGGGTAAGAGAAGCAGAAAAGCAGCCAGGAAGGAAGGATGACTGGAAGAGAGGCTATGAGGAGAAGAAAAACAGGCAGAAAGGAAGGGTGACTGGTGGAGAGGGTATGAGGAGCAGAAAAGCAGGCAGGAAGAAAGGGTGACTGGGGGATAGGGTAAGATGAGCTGAAAAGCAGGCAGGGAGGAAGGGTGAGTGGTGGAGAGGGCATGATAAGCAGAAAAGCAGGTAGGAAGGAAGGGTGACTGGAAGAGAGGGTAAGAGGAGCAGAGAAGCAGGCAGGAAGGGTGACTAGAAAAGATGGTAAGAGGAGCAGAAAAGCAGGCAGGAAGGAAGGGTGACTTGAAGAGAGGCTATGAGGAGCAGAACAACAGGTAGGAAGAAAGGGTGACTGGTGGAGAGGGTATGTGAAGCAGAAAAGCAGGCAGGAAGGAAGGGTGACTGGAGGAGAGGCTATGAGGAGCAGAAATGCAGGCAGGAAGGGAGGGTGACTGGAAGAGAGGCTATGAGGAGCAGAAAAAAACAGGCAGGAAGGAAGATTGACTGGAAGAGAGAGTAAGAGGAGCAGAAAAGCAGGCAGGAAGAAAGGGTGACTGTGGGATAGGGTAAAATGAGCTGAAAAGCAGCCAGGAAGGAAGGGTGACTGGAGGAGAGGCTATGAGGAGCAGAAAAACAGGCAGGAGGAAAGGGTGACTGGTAGAGAGGGTATGTGAAGCAGAAAAGCAGGCAGGAAGGAAGGGTGACTGGAGGAGAGGCTATGAGGAGCAGAAATGCAGGCAGGAAGGGAGGGTGACTGGAAAAGAGGCTATGAGGAGCAGAAAAAACAGGCAGGAAGGAAGATTGACTGGAAGAGAGAGTAAGAGGAGCAGAAAAGCAGGCAGGAAGGAAGGGTGACTGGAAGAGAGGGTCAGAGGAGCAGAAAAGCAGGCCGGAAGAAAGGGTGACTGGGGGATAGGGTAAGAGAAGCAGAAAAGCAACCAGGAAGGAAGGATGACTGGAAGAGAGGCTATGAGGAGCAGAAAAACAGGCAGAAAGGAAGGGTGACTGGTGGATAGGGTATGTGAAGCAGAAAAGCAGGCAGGAAGGAAGGGTGACTTGAAGAGAGACTATGAGGAGCAGAAAAACAGGCAGGAAGAAAGGGTGACTGATGGATAGGGTATGTGAAGCAGAAAAGCAGGCAGGAAGGAAGGGTGACTGGAGGAGAGGCTATGAGGAGCAGAAAAGCAGCCAGGAAGGAAAGGTGACTGGAAGAGAGGCTAAGAAGAGCTGAAAAGCAGCCAGGAAGGAAGGGTGACTGGAAGAGAGGATATGAGGAGCAGAAAAACAGGCAGAAAGGAAGGGTGACTGGTGGAGAGGGTAAGAGGAGCAGAAAAGCAGACAGGAAGGAAGGGTGACTGGAAGAGAGGGTAAGAGGAGCAGAAAAGCAACCAGGAAGGAAGGATGACTGGAAGAGAGGCTATGAGGAGCAGAAAAACAGACAGAAAGGAAGGGTGACTGGTGGATAGGGTATGTGAAGCAGAAAAGCAGGCAGGAAGGAAGGGTGACTTGAAGAGAGGCTATGAGGAGCAGAAAAACAGGCAGGAAGAAAGGGTGACTGGTGGATAGGGTATGTGAAGCAGAAAAGCAGGCAGGAAGGAAGGGTGACTTGAAGAGAGGCTATGAGGAGCAGAAAAACAGGCAGGAAGAAAGGGTGACTGGTGGATAGGGCATGTGAAGCAGAAAAGCAGGCAGGAAGGAAGGGTGACTTGGGGAGAGGCTATGAGGAGCAGAAAAGCAGCCAGGAAGGAAGGGTGACTGGAAGAGAGGCTATGAGGAGCTGAAAAACAGGCAGAAAGGAAGGGTGACTGGTGGAGAGGGTAAGAGGAGCAGAAAAGCAGGCAGGAAGAAAGGGTGACTGGGGGATAGGGTAAGATGAGCTGAAAAGGAGCCAGGAACGAAGGGTGACTGGAATAGAGGCTATGAGGAGCAGAAAAACAGGCAGGAAGGAAGGGGTGGGCTTGAAGGGAAGGTAGGCTAAGAGGAGCAGAAAAACAGGCAGACAGGAAGGGTGACTGGTGGAGAGGGTATGAGGAGCAGACAAACAGGCAGGAAGAAAGGGAGACTGGGGATAGGGTAAGATGAGCTGAAAAGGAGCCAGGAAGGAAGGGTGACTGGAATAGATGCTATGAGGAGCAGAAAAACAGGCAGGAAGGAAGGGTTTCTGGAACAGAGGCTATGAGGAGCAGAAAAAACAGGCAGGAAGGAAGATTGACTGGAAGAGAGAGTAAGAGGAGCAGAAAAGCAGGCAGGAAGAAAGGGTGACTGTGGGATAGGGTAAAATGAGCTGAAAAGCAGCCAGGAAGGAAGGGTGACTGGAGGAGAGGCTATGAGGAGCAGAAAAACAGACAGGAGGAAAGGGTGACTGGTAGAGAGTGTATGTGAAGCAGAAAAGCAGGCAGGAAGGAAGGGTGACTGGAGGAGAGGCTATGAAGAGCAGAAATGCAGGCAGGAAGGGAGGGTGACTGGAAAAGAGGCTATGAGGAGCAGAAAAAACAGGCAGGAAGGAAGATTGACTGGAAGAGAGAGTAAGAGCAGCAGAAAAGCAGGCAGGAAGGAAGGGTGACTGGAAGAGAGGGTAAGAGGAGCAGAAAAGCAGGCCGGAAGAAAGGGTGACTGGGGGATAGGGTAAGAGAAGCAGAAAAGCAACCAGGAAGGAAGGATGACTGGAAGAGAGGCTATGAGGAGCAGAAAAACAGGCAGAAAGGAAGGGTGACTGGTGGATAGGGTATGTGAAGCAGAAAAGCAGGCAGGAAGGAAGGGTGACTTGAAGAGAGGCTATGAGGAGCAGAAAAACAGGCAGGAAGAAAGGGTGACTGGTGGATAGGGTATGTGAAGCAGAAAAGCAGGCAGGAAGGAAGGGTGACTGGAAGAGAGAGTAAGAGGAGCAGATAAGCAGGCAGGAAGGAAGGGTGACTGGAAGAGAGGCTATGAGGAGCAGAAAAACAGGCAGGAAGGAAGATTGACTAGAAGAGAGAGTAAGAGGAGCAGAAAAGCAGGCAGGAAGAAAGGGTGACTGTGGGATAGGGTAAGATGAGCTGAAAAGCAGCCAGGAAGGAAGGGTGACTGGAAGAGAGGCTATGATGAGCAGAAAAACAGGCAGGAAGGAAGATTGACTGGAAGAGAGAGTAAGAGGAGCAGAAAAGCAGGCAGGAAGAAAGGGTGACTGTGGGATAGTGTAGGATGAGCTGAAAAGCAGCCAGGAAGGAAGGGTGACTGGAAGAGAGGCTATGGGGAGCAGAAAAGCAGGCAGGAAGACAGGGTAACTGGGGATAGGGTAAGATGAGCTGAAAACCAGCCAAGAAGGAAGGGTGGATAGGTAAGAGGAGCAGAAAAGCAGGCAGGAAGAAAGGATGACTGTTGGAGAGGGTAAGTGGAGCAGAAATGCAGGCAGGATAGAAAGGGGGGACTGGAAGGGATGTGAGGCTAAGAGGAGCAGAAAACAGGCAGACAGGAAGGGTGACTGGTGGGGAGGG
The DNA here is from genome assembly GCF_040938575.1 of Ambystoma mexicanum. NCBI lineage: Eukaryota > Metazoa > Chordata > Amphibia > Caudata > Ambystomatidae > Ambystoma > Ambystoma mexicanum. The sequence continues at coordinate 588,932,414 of NC_090924.1, forward strand.
TATGAGAAGCAGAAAAGCAGGCAGGAAGAAAGGGTGACTGGGGGATAGGGTAAGATGAGCTGAAAAGGAGCCAGGAACAAAGGGTGACTGGAATAGAGGCTATGAGGAGCAGAAAAAACAGGCAGGAAGGAAGGGGGTGGGCTGGAAGGGAAGGTAGGCTAAGAGGAGCAGAAAAACAGGCAGACAGGAAGGGTGACTGGTGGAGAGGGTATGAGAAGCAGAAAAGCAGGCAGGAAGAAAGGGTGACTGGGGGATAGGGTAAGATGAGCTGAAAAGGAGCCAGGAAGGAAGGGTGACTGGAATAGAGGCTATGAGGAGCAGAAGAACAGGCAGGAAGGAAGGGTTTCTGGAAGAGAGGCTATGAGGAGCAGGAAAACAGGCAGGAAGGAAGGGTGACTGGAAGAGAGGCTATGAGGAGCAGAAAAACAGGCAGGAAGGAGGATTGACTCGAAGAGAGAGTAAGAGGAGCAGAAAAGCAGGCATGAAGAAGGGTGACTGTTGGATAGGGTAAGATGAGCTGAAAAGCAGCCAGGAAAGAAGGATGCCTGGAATAGAGGCTATGAGGAGCAGAAAAACAGGGAGGAAGAAAGGGTGACTTGTGGAGAGGGTATGTGAAGCAGAAAAGCAGACAGGAAGGAAGGGTGACTGGAGGAGAGGCTATGAGGAGCAGAAATGCAGGCAGGAAGAAAGGGTGACTGTGGGATAGGGTAAGATGAGCTGAAAAGCAGCCAGGAAGGAAGGGTGACTTGGGGATAGGGTAAGAGAAGCAGAAAAACAGGCAGGAAGGAAGGGTTTCTGGAGGAGAGGCTATGAGGGGCAGGAAAACAGGCAGGAAGGAAGGGTGACTGGAAGATAGGCTATGAGGAGCAGACAAACAGGCAGGAAGAGAGGATGACTGTGGAATAGGGTAAGATGAGCTGAAAAGCAGCTAGGAAGGAAGGGTGACTGGAAGAGAGGCCATGAGCAGCAGAAAAACAGGCAGGAAGAAAGGGTGACTGGTGGAGAGGGTATGTGAAGCAGAAAAGCAGGCAGGAAGGAAGGGTGACTGGAGGAGAGGCTATGAGGAGCAGAAATGCAGGCAGGAAGGGAGGGTGACTGGAAGAGAGGCTATGAGGAGCAGAAAAAACAGGCAGGAAGAAATATTGACTGGAAGAGAGAGTAAGAGGAGCAGAAAAGCAGGCAGGAAAGAAGGGTGACTGGAAGAGAGGGTAAGAGGAGCAGAAAAGCAGGCAGGAAGAAAGGGTGGCTGGGGGATAGGGTAAGAGAAGCAGAAAAGCAGCCAGGAAGGAAGGATGACTGGAAGAGAGGCTATGAGGAGAAGAAAAACAGGCAGAAAGGAAGGGTGACTGGTGGAGAGGGTAAGAGGAGCAGAAAAGCAGGCAGGAAGAAAGGGTGACTGGGGGATAGGGTAAGATGAGCTGAAAAGCAGGCAGGGAGGAAGGGTGAGTGGTGGAGAGGGCATGATAAGCAGAAGAGCAGGTAGGAAGGAAGGGTGACTGGAAGAGAGGGTAAGAGGAGCAGAGAAGCAGGCAGGAAGGGTGACTAGAAAAGATGGTAAGAGGAGCAGAAAAACAGGCAGGAAGGAAGGGTTTCTGGAAGAGAGGCTATGCGGAGCAGGAAAACTGGCAGGAAGGAAGGGTGACTGGAAGAGAGGGTAAGAGGAGCAGAAAAGCAGGCAGGAAGGAAGGGTGACTTGAAGAGAGGCTATGAGGAGCAGAACAACAGGTAGGAAGAAAGGGTGACTGGTGGAGAGGGTATGTGAAGCAGAAAAGCAGGCAGGAAGGAAGGGTGACTGGAGGAGAGGCTATGAGGAGCAGAAATGCAGGCAGGAAGGGAGGGTGACTGGAAGAGAGGCTATGAGGAGCAGAAAAAACAGGCAGGAAGGAAGATTGACTGGAAGAGAGAGTAAGAGGAGCAGAAAAGCAGGCAGGAAGAAAGGGTGACTGTGGGATAGGGTAAAATGAGCTGAAAAGCAGCCAGGAAGGAAGGGTGACTGGAGGAGAGGCTATGAGGAGCAGAAAAACAGGCAGGAGGAAAGGGTGACTGGTAGAGAGGGTATGTGAAGCAGAAAAGCAGGCAGGAAGGAAGGGTGACTGGAGGAGAGGCTATGAGGAGCAGAAATGCAGGCAGGAAGGGAGGGTGACTGGAAAAGAGGCTATGAGGAGCAGAATAAACAGGCAGGAAGGAAGATTGACTGGAAGAGAGAGTAAGAGGAGCAGAAAAGCAGTCAGGAAGGAAGGGTGACTGGAAGAGAGGGTAAGAGGAGCAGAAAAGCAGGCCGGAAGAAAGGGTGACTGGGGGATAGGGTAAGATGAGCTGAAAAGGAGCCAGGAAGGGAGGGTGACTGGAAGAGAGGCTATGAGGAGCAGAAAAAACAGGCAGGAAGGAAGATTGACTGGAAGAGAGAGTAAGAGGAGCAGAAAAGCAGGCAGGAAGAAAGGGTGACTGTGGGATAGGGTAAAATGAGCTGAAAAGCAGCCAGGAAGGAAGGGTGACTGGAGGAGAGGCTATGAGGAGCAGAAAAACAGGCAGGAGGAAAGGGTGACTGGTAGAGAGGGTATGTGAAGCAGAAAAGCAGGCAGGAAGGAAGGGTGACTGGAGGAGAGGCTATGAGGAGCAGAAATGCAGGCAGGAAGGGAGGGTGACTGGAAAAGAGGCTATGAGGATCAGAAAAGCAGGCAGGAAGAAAGGGTGACTGGGGGATAGGGTAAGAGAAGCAGAAAAGCAACCAGGAAGGAAGGATGACTGGAAGAGAGGCTGTGAGGAGCAGAAAAACAGGCAGAAAGGGAGGGTGACTGGTGGATAGGGTATGTGAAGCAGAAAAGCAGGCAGGAAGGAAGGGTGACTTGAAGAGAGGCTATGAGGAGCAGAAAAACAGGCAGGAAGAAAGGGTGACTGGTGGATAGGGTATGTGAAGCAGAAAAGCAGGCAGGAAGGAAGGGTGACTTGAAGAGAGGCTATGAGGAGCAGAAAAACAGGCAGGAAGAAAGGGTGACTGGTGGATAGGGCATGTGAAGCAGAAAAGCAGGCAGGAAGGAAGGGTGACTGGAGGAGAGGCTATGAGGAGCAGAAAAGCAGCCAGGAAGGAAGGGTGACTGGAAGAGAGGCTATGAGGAGCAGAAAAACAGGCAGAAAGGAAGGGTGACTGGTGGAGAGGGTAAGAGGAGCAGAAAAGCAGGCAGGAAGAAAGGGTGACTGGGGGATAGGGTAAGATGAGCTGAAAAGGAGCCAGGAACGAAGGGTGACTGGAATAGAGGCTATGAGGAGCAGAAAAACAGGCAGGAAGGAATGGGGTGGGCTGGAAGGGGAGGTAGGCTAAGAGGAGCAGAAAAACAGGCAGACAGGAAGGGTGACTGGTGGAGAGGGTATGAGGAGCAGACAAACAGGCAGGAAGAAAGGGTGACTGGGGATAGGGTAAGATGAGCTGAAAAGGAGCCAGGAAGGAAGGGTGACTGGAATAGATGCTATGAGGAGCAGAAAAACAGGCAGGAAGGAAGCGTTTCTGGAAGAGAGGCTATGAGGAGCAGAAAAAACAGGCAGGAAGGAAGATTGACTGGAAGAGAGAGTAAGAGGAGCAGAAAAGCTGGCAGGAAGAAAGGGTGACTGTGGGATAGGGTAAAATGAGCTGAAAAGCAGCCAGGAAGGAAGGGTGACTGGAGGAGAGGCTATGAGGAGCAGAAAAACAGGCAGGAGGAAAGGGTGACTGGTAGAGAGTGTATGTGAAGCAGAAAACCAGGCAGGAAGGAAGGGTGACTGGAGGAGAGGCTATGAAGAGCAGAAATGCAGGCAGGAAGGGAGGGTGACTGGAAAAGAGGCTATGAGGAGCAGAAAAAACAGGCAGGAAGGAGGATTGACTGGAAGAGAGAGTAAGAGGAGCAGAAAAGCAGGCAGGAAGGAAGGGTGACTGGAAGAGAGGGTAAGAGGAGCAGAAAAGCAGGCCGGAAGAAAGGGTGACTGGGGGATAGGGTAAGAGAAGCAGAAAAGCAACCAGGAAGGAAGGATGACTGGAAGAGAGGCTATGAGGAGCAGAAAAACAGGCAGAAAGGAAGGGTGACTGGTGGATAGGGTATGTGAAGAAGAAAAGCAGGCAGGAAGGAAGGGTGACTTGAAGAGAGGCTATGAGGAGCAGAAAAACAGGCAGGAAGAAAGGGTGACTGGTGGATAGGGTATGTGAAGCAGAAAAGCAGGCAGGAAGGAAGGGTGACTGGAGGAGAGGCTATGAGGAGCAGAAAAGCAGCCAGGAAGGAAAGGTGACTGGAAGAGAGGCTAAGAAGAGCTGAAAAGCAGCCAGGAAGGAAGGGTGACTGGAAGAGAGGCTATGAGGAGCAGAAAAACAGGCAGAAAGGAAGGGTGAGTGGTGGAGAGGGTAAGAGGAGCAGAAAAGCAGGCAGGAAGAAAGGGTGACTGGGGGATAGGGTAAGATGAGCTGAAAAGGAGCCAGGAACGAAGGGTGACTGGAATAGAGGCTATGAGGAGCAGAAAAACAGGCAGGAAGGAAGGGGTGGGGTGGAAGGGAAGGTAGGCTAAGAGGAGCAGAAAAACAGGCAGACAGGAAGGGTGACTGGTGGAGAGGGTATGAGGAGCAGACAAACAGGCAGGAAGAAAGGGTGACTGGGGATAGGGTAAGATGAGCTGAAAAGGAGCCAGGAAGGAAGGGTGACTGGAATAGATGCTATGAGGAGCAGAAAAACAGGCAGGAAGGAAGGGTTTCTGGAAGAGAGGCTATGAGGAGCAGGAAAACAGGCAGGAAGGAAGGGTGACTGGAAGAGAGAGTAAGAGGAGCAGATAAGCAGGCAGGAAGGAAGGGTGACTGGAAGAGAGGCTATGAGGAGCAGAAAAACAGGCAGGAAGGAAGATTGACTAGAAGAGAGAGTAAGAGGAGCAGAAAAGCAGGCAGGAAGAAAGGGTGACTGTGGGATAGGGTAAGATGAGCTGAAAAGCAGCCAGGATGGAAGGGTGACTGGAAGAGAGGCTATGAGGAGCAGAAAAACAGGCAGGAAGGAAGATTGACTGGAAGAGAGAGTAAGAGGAGCAGAAAAGCAGGCAGGAAGAAAGGGTGACTGTGGGATAGTGTAGGATGAGTTGAAAAGCAGCCAAGAAGGAAGGGTGGATAGGTAATAGGAGCAGAAAAGCAGGCAGGAGGAAAGGCTGAGTGTTGGAGAGGGTAAGTGGAGCAGAAATGCAGGCAGGATAGAAAGGGGGGACTGGAAGGGATGTGAGGCTAAGAGGAGCAGAAAAACAGGCAGACAGGAAGGGTGACTGGTAGAGAGGGTATGAGAAGCAGAAAAGCAGACAGGAAGAAAGGGTGACTGGGGGATAGGATAAGATGAGCTGAAAAGGAGCCAGGAACAAAGGGTGACTGGAATAGAGGCTATGAGGAGCAGAGAAACAGGCAGGAAGGAAGGGGGTGGGCTGGAAGGGAAGGTAGGCTAAGAGGAGCAGAAAAACAGGCAGACAGGAAGGGTGACTGGTGGAGAGGGTATGAGAAGCAGAAAAGCAGGCAGGAAGAAAGGGTGACTGGGGGATAGGGTAAGATGAGCTGAAAAGGAGCCAGGAAGGAAGGGTGACTGGAAGAGAGGCTATGAGGAGCAGGAAAACAGGCAGGAAGGAAGATTGACTCGAAGAGAGAGTACGAGGAGCAGAAAAGCAGGCATGAAGAAGGGTGACTGTTGGATAGGGTAGGATGAGCTGAAAAGCAGCCAGGAAAGAAGGATGCCTGGAATAGAGGCTATGAGGAGCAGAAAAACAGGGAGGAAGAAAGGGTGACTTGTGGAGAGGGTATGTGAAGCAGAAAAGCAGGCAGGAAGGAAGGGTGACTGGAGGAGAGGCTATGAGGAGCAGAAATGCAGGCAGGAAGAAAGGGTGACTGTGGGATAGGGTAAGATGAGCTGAAAAGCAGCCAGGAAGGAAGGGTGACTGGGGGATAGGGTAAGAGAAGCAGAAAAACAGGCAGGAAGGAAGGGTTTCTGGAGGAGAGGCTATGAGGGGCAGGAAAACAGGCAGGAAGGAAGGGTGACTGGAAGAGAGGCTATGAGGAGCAGACAAACAGGCAGGAAGAGAGGATGACTGTGGAATAGGGTAAGATGAGCTGAAAAGCAGCTAGGAAGGAAGGGTGACTGGAAGAGAGGCCATGAGGAGCAGAAAAACAGGCAGGAAGAAAGGGTGACTGGTGGAGAGGGTATGTGAAGCAGAAAAGCAGGCAGGAAGGAAGGGTGACTGGAGGAGAGGCTATGAGGAGCAGAAATGCAGGCAGGAAGGGAGGGTGACTGGAAGAGAGGCTATGAGGAGCAGAAAAAACAGGCAGGAAGAAAGATTGACTGGAAGAGAGAGTAAGAGGAGCAGAAAAGCAGGCAGGAAAGAAGGGTGACTGGAAGAGAGGGTAAGAGGAGCAGAAAAGCAGGCAGGAAGAAAGGGTGGCTGGGGGATAGGGTAAGAGAAGCATAAAAGCAGCCAGGAAGGAAGGATGACTGGAAAAGAGGCTATGAGGAGAAGAAAAACAGGCAGAAAGGAAGGGTGACTGGTGGAGAGGGTAAGAGGAGCGGAAAAGCAGGCAGGAAGAAAGGGTGACTGGGGGATAGGGTAAGATGAGCTGAAAAGCAGGCAGGGAGGAAGGGTGAGTGGTGGAGAGGGCATGATAAGCAGAAAAGCAGGTAGGAAGGAAGGGTGACTGGAAGAGAGGCAGGGAGGAGCAGAGAAGCAGGCAGGAAGGGTGACTAGAAAAGATGGTAAGAGGAGCAGAAAAACAGGCAGGAAGGAAGGGTTTCTGGAAGAGAGGCTATGCGGAGCAGGAAAACCGGCAGGAAGGAAGGGTGACTGGAAGAGAGGGTAAGAGGAGCAGAAAAGCAGGCAGGAAGGAAGGGTGACTTGAAGAGAGGCTATGAGGAGCAGAACAACAGGTAGGAAGAAAGGGTGACTGGTGGAGAGGGTATGTGAAGCAGAAAAGCAGGCAGGAAGGAAGGGTGACTGGAGAAGAGGCTATGAGGAGCAGAAATACAGGCAGGAAGGGAGGGTGACTGGAAGAGAGGCTATGAGGAGCAGAAAAAACAGGCTGGAAGGAAGATTGACTGGAAGAGAGAGTAAGAGGAGCAGAAAAGCAGGCAGGAAGAAAGGGTGGCTGGGGGATAGGGTAAGAGAAGCATAAAAGCAGCCAGGAAGGAAGGATGACTGGAAGAGATGCTATGAGGAGAAGAAAAACAGGCAGAAAGGAAGGGTGACTGGTGGAGAGGGTAAGAGGAGCAGAAAAGCAGGCAGGAAGAAAGGGTGACTGGGGGATAGGGTAAGATGAGCTGAAAAGCAGGCAGGGAGGAAGGGTGAGTGGTGGAGAGGGCATGATAAGCAGAAAAGCAGGTAGGAAGGAAGGGTGACTGGAAGAGAGGGTAAGAGGAGCAGAGAAGCAGGCAGGAAGGGTGACTAGAAAAGATGGTAAGAGGAGCAGAAAAACAGGCAGGAAGGAAGGGTTTCTGGAAGAGAGGCTATGCGGAGCAGGAAAACCGGCAGGAAGGAAGGGTGACTGGAAGAGAGGGTAAGAGGAGCAGAAAAGCAGGCAGGAAGGAAGGGTGACTTGAAGAGAGGCTATGAGGAGCAGAACAACAGGTAGGAAGAAAGGGTGACTGGTGGAGAGGGTATGTGAAGCAGAAAAGCAGGCAGGAAGGAAGGGTGACTGCAGGAGAGGCTATGAGGAGCAGAAATGCAGGCAGGAAGGGAGGGTGAGTGGAAGAGAGGCTATGAGGAGCAGAAAAAACATGCAGGAAGGAAGATTGACTGGAAGAGAGAGTAAGAGGAGCAGAAAAGCAGGCAGGAAGAAAGGGTGACTGTGGGATAGGGTAAAATGAGCTGAAAAGCAGCCAGGAAGGAAGGGTGACTGGAGGAGAGGCTATGAGGAGCAGAAAAACAGGCAGGAGGAAAGGGTGACTGGTAGAGAGGGTATGTGAAGCAGAAAAGCAGGCAGGAAGGAAGGGTGACTGGAGGAGAGGCTATGAGGAGCAGAAATGCAGGCAGGAAGGGAGGGTGACTGGAAAAGAGGCTATGAGGAGCAGAAAAAACAGGCAGGAAGGAAGATTGACTGGAAGAGAGAGTAAGAGGAGCAGAAAAGCAGGCAGGAAGGAAGGGTGACTGGAAGAGAGGGTAAGAGGAGCAGAAAAGCAGGCCGGAAGAAAGGGTGACTGGGGGATAGGGTAAGAGAAGCAGAAAAGCAACTAGGAAGGAAGGATGACTGGAAGAGAGGCTATGAGGAGCAGAAAAACAGGCAGAAAGGAAGGGTGACTGGTGGATAGGGTATGTGAAGCAGAAAAGCAGGCAGGAAGGAAGGGTGACTGGAGGAGAGGCTATGAGGAGCAGAAAAGCAGCCAGGAAGGAAAGGTGACTGGAAGAGAGGCTAAGAAGAGCAGAAAAACAGGCAGAAAGGAAGGGTGACTGGTGGAGAGGGTAAGAGGAGCAGAAAAGCAGGCAGGAAGAAAGGGTGACTGGGGGATAGGGTAAGATGAGCTGAAAAGGAGCCAGGAACGAAGGGTGACTGGAATAGAGGCTATGAGGAGCAGAAAAACAGGCAGGAAGGAAGGGGGTGGGCTGGAAGGGAAGGTAGGCTAAGAGGAGCAGAAAAACAGGCAGACAGGAAGGGTGACTGGTGGAGAGGGTATGAGGAGCAGACAAACAGGCAGGAAGAAAGGGTGACTGGGGATAGGGTACGATGAGCTGAAAAGGAGCCAGGAAGGAAGGGTGACTGGAATAGATGCTATGAGGAGCAGAAAAACAGGCAGGAAGGAAGGGTTTCTGGAAGAGAGGCTATGAGGAGCAGGAAAACAGGCAGGAAGGAAGGGTGACTGGAAGGGAAGATAGGCTAAGAGGAGCAGAAAAACAGGCAGACAAGAAGGGTGACTGATGGAGAGGGTATGAGAAGCAGAAAAGCAGGCAGGAAGAAAGGGTGACTGGGGGATAGGATATGATGAGCTGAAAAGGAGCCAGGAAGGAAGGGTGACTGGAATAGAGGCTATGAGGAGCAGAAAAACAGGCAGGAAGAAAGGGTGACTGGTGGAGAGGGTATGTGAAGCAGAAAAGCAGGCAGGAAGGAAGGGTGACTGGATGAGAGGCTATGAGGAGCAGAAAAGCAGGCAGGAAGAAAGGGTGACTGGGGGATAGGGTAAGATGAGATTCCCCAGATGGGAAATGTGTATGGCCAGACCCGAGCTCCAGGTTTGCTGGGGATGCTTTGTCTGGCCTCTGGTGCCTGTTTCGCACATGGGTCTATTGTCCGCCAAGCCCAGCGGCATTCCTGGTGAGCCCCAGTAGTGTCCCTGTCCCTCTTTGGAGGAAAAAGCTCTAATGCTTACCGGCCATAGCTCCCGGCATGTTGGGGTTACTGGTTCCAGCCTTAGGCACCTGCCTTGTTTGCGGGTTGACCTTCCCCAAGCCCATCGATGGTCCCAGGGAGCCCAGTGTGTTTGTTGTCCCTCCCTAGAATGATAAGCTCTAACACAGCCTGGCCAGAGCTCATGGACGGCCAGGGGTGCTGCCCCCTGCATCGGACACCTATCTCACACATGGTTTTGAACGTCCCCAAGTCCCCAGCCCTCCCTGGAGGGAAAATCCCTAAAACAAAGTAAAAAGCTCTAATGCTCGCCGGCCAAAAAGCCAGGACGTGCAGGTGTGCTAATTCTGGACTGGGGCACCTGCCTCGCACATGATCGAATGTCCCCAAGCCCAGCAGTGGTCCAGGGGAGTCCCCGTCTGTCCCAGGATGGAAACACTCTAATGTAAAGGGAAAAGCTCTAACACAGCCTTTCCAGAACTCCAGGATGACCAGTGGTTCTACTCTCGGCCTGGGGTGGCTGCCTCACATGTGGATTGACTGTCCCCAAGCCCAGCTGTGGTCCCGGGGAGTCCCTGTCCCTCCCAGGTGGGAAAAAGCTCTAACGTCGATGGAAAAGCTCTAAAGCGGCCTGGCCAGCGCTCCAGGACAGCCATTAGTGCTACTCACGGCCTGGGAGCACCTTCCTATATTTGCGTCTACCTTCCCCAAGCCCAGCGGTAGCCCCGGGGAGTCCCTGTCCTTTCCAGGAGGCAAAATGCTCTAATGTGGAGGTAAAAGCTCTAAAGGGGCCTGGCCAGAGCTCCAGGGTAGTTGGGGGTATTGCCCCCATCCTCGGATGCGTGTCTCCCATGGGGGTCGACCGCTCTCCACTCCTCATTGGGTCCCTCCAGTCCTGCCAATGGGCCAAATGAAAATCCCACCCGGCCCATTGGAATGCATTGCACTACCAGATGGCCGCTCTCTGATCCCAAAACACTTCACAAAATTGCCTATAATTCGGTGACTGATGAAAGCAATTACACAATTCTTGCTTCATATAGGCCTTACAGTATGTGGAACCCATTCAAATCGAGAGTTTATTCAATAGTTACTTTAAACATGAGTTTTGGTCATTTTACCAAAACTCAATCCAGAAACCATATAGTCATATATGCCGCTTTTTGCATTAACCTGAAAGGAAAAATGAAGATAAAAAAGTGAAAAAAACACATACAGATTTGTTTTCTGTTGTTCAAGAAGCCTGATGTAAAGATGACTTGAATCCATGTTTCACATTAAGAAAAAAACGTTTTTGTAAATCTGCACTGGTTACATGATTTTAATAATTAATAAAAACAATCAGAGAAAATCGCCTATAATTCAGTGAGCTTACATGCTATCTGGATAATTTTTTCAGCTTGATGTGCCTTCAAATGTAAGTATTTCAGCTGTGCAAAATTTGACTCCGAAACAATCCCAGAAATATATATTATTTTAGACATTCCCAGCCCCCATGTTAAAAGTGTGCCTCTTATATGATGTCGAAAATAAACCTTAGAATTTTAATCCCTTATAATTTTGTGAGTAAAACAGATATTCATGAAATTCTTTTTGTTTCTTTGGCCTAAGGTCTAGGCCTTTCAAACAAGACCTTATTTTTGAAAATCGGGCAACGTCTCAATTTCCAGGGAACTTTTTTTTTTCCCTGGAAAAAGTGAAAAACAGTGAGATTTTGTGTAAAAATGTGAGCGTACATAATTTTTTCACCAGACTTAGTTTTTCTTGCTCAGAATCATGTTAGGCTTCGGCCCAGTATGTTTTGGTGAATTTCCATCCATCAGAAAAAAAAACACTTTTGGGGGGAAAGCGTCATAAGTGATGCTCTCTGAAAAAATGCCCCCCCCAATATTTTTTTCCAAACAAAGGGGGGTTCAAATGAAAGGGGGTGTCTTAAAACATCAAAAAAACACAACTTTGTTTTCGGGCTTGGGGCGAGAGTCAGGCTGTTGAGCTGCTCCCACACAAAGATCTCCTGCCTGTACCAAGCGTTTTCCAGCCACGAGCAATTGCCATTTGTTGAAGCGGCGTTGCCTTCTTTTCAGACAGCTTGCCAACTTGAACCCGAATTGAAGCATCAGAGAGCACCCAGAAAGTTGACTCAACACTGTTGAGGTTAATGCATGTACCCCTGGCCTTATTCTATGGGCCCTAGTGACTATTAGAACCCGACTTTATACCTTAACGACATAGTGCTTTGACTTCTCTACAAGATTATCTGCAGACCCGAGTTCAACAATAACGAGAGTGCCATTTCCTCCCAAAGTCTGCATTCTCTGTGCATGACATTATAGGTGTGGGTTGCGACTGTTTTTAAGTGTTTGTCTGTACTTTGAGCTTAATTAAAGCCTTATGTTTACAACACATTTATTTGACATTTTGTGTCTTTTAGTTCTTACCTTACTACAACTGTTGTTTCTGATGCTTTCTGTTGTCTCTCACCCTCCTGGCGAATAGAGCCTGTCCTCAGTCAATGATACCTTAACGTGGCGAAGGAGGACTCCATTCATTTAGTGTCTTTTTCATCTTTATGATTGAAATCACTGCTGCTCTAACAGAACTGTGGGGCTAAGTAGAAGTTTAGAAACTACTACTCACCCCTGTGCTCTTGCTGGGCAGTAGTATTTTTTTACAATAGCTTTCTGAGTGTGCGGGTGAATAGGTCACATGTTAAGTGGTCTCCGCAGACCAGGGGTCAGCCTGTACTTGGAAAATTCTAATACTGTGGCACGGATGACTTTGTCCTTCATCTTTCCGTGGTTGATAATCTGAGAACTCTAAAAATGAGGAACAATATCTCCAATTGTTACCGTGCTTAGACTCATGATGAATGAGGCATTAATTGCTAATAATCATGTAATTTATTATTATTATTATTATTATTATTATTATTATTATTATTATTATTATTATTATTATTATGATCTTAGTTTGGACTGTAAGAAGTGCAGGAATAGTTAATCTTTCCATGAGTACAGGCTATCGAGAACCCACCACGTAGGTACTTGGAGAATTTAGCATTCAAGATGGTTAATAGGGGGATCATTGGGTTTGTGAAGGCAAAAGAACCTACATAATTGCCTCCTGTTCAATAATCTGCTATCGTAGCGCCCACTGTCTTACTCTCAGTGCTGGTCCTAAACCAACAGCAATGTGGCCTTCGGCTCTCAGGTTTCACAGAATAAGTATGGCTGCGTCAGTGATTCCAATGAGATTAGAATGCTTTATGGAAAAGTTAGTACCCATGTATTTATGCATTCTTGGCCCAGTGTGACAAACCATGCTTAATTTGGAAATGTTGCTTTGTTAACAAACTGCTTTTGTGTCACATAAATATGCATATGGTTTCCGGATGGGTGGCGCCAAGTGATTGTGTTGCTGAGTTTTGGAGTCTATTGGGATTTTGTGAAGTTGGTTTGAGAGTGATGTGAGGTTTGGGTGTTTAGCAAGTAGGTTGGGTAGCCACATGGATGTGTACATTAAGTGTGTGGTGAGTGAGGGTGGTTGAGAAAATAAAATGGTTAGTACATTTTAAAGCAGTCTCTGGATATTGTGCAGCTGTGTTATTGTTTTTCTTTTTGTTGATCCCTCGCCTTTGCATTGGTGTGGGGTTAGATTGGTGGGACAAGGCTAAAAAAAGAAGAGGAATGCTTAGTATAGAAGTGAATATTGTATTGGAGACTGTGAGCTGTCTCAAAGTGAGCATTTTCAAGAGCGGCTGGGGTATTCTCATGCTAGGGGTCATTGGGTTGCTTGGGTCCTCTTTATCCATTAAACAAACTTGTGTTCCAATTTTTTGAAACATCGGTTGGAAGAATGAGGAGGGTTCCTTTGTCATGGTTATGTTATGCTATGTTAAAGGTTCTTATAATGCACACTGTTGCCACCTGCATGGTTTCTTGGCACTCTGGCTGATCTGTAAAGCAAGGAGGGGAGTGGGTAGGTTAGAAGGACTGAGTGGGTGTAAAGGGCAGGAGAGCTGTGATGTGCTGTTGGCAGTTTACAGCTCGGTTTACACTGTTCACTGAGTGTAGGTGTGTTTTTCAGTCGGTAGCTGCCATGTGCTTTTGGGGGAGGCTAGGTTTGGTTTGATTCATTGTTGTGATGTTGTGAAGCACGTGCGGGTGCTTGTGCTGAAGAGATATGGTTGTGTTTAGTTCAGAGTTTAAGAAGGTGTATGCATAAGGGTGAGTTTTTGGTAGGGTTAGTTAGTGGCAGTACTCTTTCCCACCCCCTCTGTTCTAACTAAGTATGGCCCATGTCCCGTCCCCTGTTGTAAATTCTAGTGTGCAGCAATTACCACCACCATGGGTTCCTCCAGAGGTGATGTTTCCTGTGCCCCACGGTCCGTCCGTGCGAGATGTTTCTCACTAGCACAGATGGGCTAAAATGCAAGATTTGGGCTCACTAATATAAATGTGCTAAGTGAAAGATTGGTTTACCTACACAAATGGGCCAAATGCAAGATACGGCTCTCTAACACAGATGGGCCAAATGTGAGACACGGCTCTCCAACACAAATGGGCCAAATGTGAGACATGGCTCACCAACACAGATGGACTATGTCCATGGAGAAACATCTACATTTTAGAGCGCTGAGCAGCGGGAGAACGCCTAAGCTTGAGACACAGCAATAATAAGAAAAACATAGATCTGAGAAACAGCAGTAAGTGGAAAAAAACATCAACATTTGAGATACCTGAGCAGTGAGAGGAAAATGCCTACGTTGAGACAAAGCAATAACTAGAAAACACCCAGATTTGAGACACAGAAGTAAGTGGAAAAAAATACCCATATTTAAGATACCTGTGCAGCGGGAGAAAAATTCCTAAAATTTGAGACACAGCAGTAAATAGAAACACCTTAACTTGAGGCAGAGCAATACATCAAGAACACCTGAATTTGAGACAAAGCAGTGAATAGAAAACACCTAAACTTAAGGAAGAGCAATAGTCTGTTCTCACGATTAATTCACTCAGGGCCTTGCATTTCAATGTATTTGTGCGAGTGGTTTGGGCATACCATGTAGTTGTACTGGTGTTCCCGTAAAGATGATAATTCTGTGGTTGTTGTTGATCTATTTTCATCCCTACGAGTTGAATAACCATGTACTTAGGCATTTCAGAATGATTAGGTGGCCATCTGTCATCATGATTTCTTTCTGAATCGAGTTTTATAGTTTGGCTATGAGAATAGAGAAGGCAGTTCCCACGAGTTTAGGTTTCTCGTACTCTCTTGTTTATATTTGGAGGTTGGTGCAAGATCCTAAGGTTCTTCTGGGTTGGTATTGTGTCATTTGTGCTTGGAGGAATTCAGCTCCTTGTCTGTGTAGTGTTCTATTGACAATGCTGAAGACTTCGAAATTGATTTGTCGCTTGACTGATGTGGTCTCTTTTATTTAGTCTCAGGAGTAGTCTTGCCGCTGTGTTTAGGATGCGTTGGTGTTTTTTGGTGAGGTGTTCGGGCGTTCCTAGGTAGAGAATATTTGCATTCTCTATTCTTATCTATCCCACTGATTGCTACATTGGTAATTAAGGAAGTTAGGGCAGTCAATTGGGGGGAATTATTGGTTTGTACTGTGTATGCCTTAGAACTAAAAGTAGGTCTCTTCCTTCTCGATAACAGAAAACCTTCATAGCCACCATTGGAAGCAAACATCTGGGAGGGAAACTGTTCACTCAACAATTGAAATTGAGGGGTGAATCTCAATTAAAGGGTCATATGAGGGTCCTCTCGTATGCGTTTGTTTTCTGATACTGACATCCGCTGACAGCTCCCATGATGGATGTTATTGACATTGTTTTGGATCGGGAGAAAACCAAGGCTTTTTGTGTTAACTTACTCCTTCTAACCCATATGGTGCTGTTTATTCCATTAAGGATAAAGAAGTAGCACTAGCAGCACAGTATTTGTGCGAGCCCAGCAGAGCAAATACAAGTCATATCAGATACTGAATTCAAACATCATATCGTATCTACATTCTGCTCAAGATTCATGTCCTAATGCAAAGCAGCACACAATACATGTATCAATGACATATTTGCCTTCATAGGAAGTTAGTGTCACCCATGGAGGATTATTGATTTGCTTATGTATTGATGACATACACCAGAAGGCAAAAGAGCAAGCTGAAGTACAAGACCTATTAAACAACTGTATGGAATAATCCTCCTACACCACTGCTACTTCAACACCACCCCTCACTATTATTCTCTACCCACTATTTCTACGGAATTCCCTAAAACACTGATACCCTATAAGGCCCTGCAAACACTGCTCTTCAGATGTTCTGGACTTTCAAAATATCTAGAGGGCCAAATGTTGGAGAGCCACATCTCTTTCAATACATCTGTCCACCTAGACACAGGTTGGTGGTGTTAAAGTACATTTGAACATGCTCAAATGATGTTCGCACATGTGCAATCACAGCTTCACTGCAAATGCTTCACATTTGCACTTGACCCCGTTGTGATTCCACGTGTGAAAACTATACATTTTCTAATAATCTGTAATACTAATGCAATTGCCATTGCCAATGGAGAGTCATGTAACCAGTAGATTAATGTTGACAACGTGACAGCATGGAGTATTTCTTGAGCCAGGGAAGCCAAGTCCACCTACTCTCCTGTATTTGGGCCTCCTTCCTGTCTGAAGAAACAAAGCCATTTAGAATATTTTCAACTTTATTTATAACCTTTCACACGGGGCTCAAACAAGCAGGTTCAGTATCCAGGGAAGATAATACATCTTGATTGTGTTGAGGGGTGTCCATATGCAGATGTACATTTTTGACCACATTGCATTGTCTGTTACCCCCAAGTCTTTCTTTTTTATACTCAACTAGCAAAAAGTACCCATTCTACGAACGGGTTCTGTAGACAGACATGACAACCCTCTCAATTGTTGAAAATCAATGATCCTGTAGGTCGCTGTTCCGATTCGCTTATATTTTGATGTGCTTTGCAACCTGAAGTAAACTGCACTGAGAATGGGCATGTGTGGCCTGCTGATGTACCCCCGAGCAGGCATTGGGGAAAGGCGAGAGTTGGTATGCCGCTGCATACTGATACCTGATGTGCTCTCTCCCCAACACTTGCCTCACCCTGGTGTGGTGCAGTTCGCTGTGGTGCAAATAGATGGGGAACTGTGCATCCTAGGGCCTTGAAACATGTTTTTTGGGGTCATAGGGACCCAAAGTAGATCTTTCTCATGTCAAAACCGGTCCTTCAATCTACAACCACATTGATGTTATGCCGATTTTAGGCAACCGTCTCAGGGGTGAAGGTGCTGAAATCCGGGGGAAGGGGGGGTGTTTAAATTTCATCTAGTCAGTTATGTCCTGAGGATCCTAACAGGTCACTATGCGAATTGTGGTGCAGATTGGTGCCACTGTCTTGAATTGTAGCTGCAACACCACTTCGACAACCCACAAACCCATAAAAATGTTTTGACTTTTGCTTAAATCTGGGGAACGGAGTGGAGTGTCCGAATATCATTTAGATAGTATTGTCCAGAGGGTCCTAAAAGGTAACCATGCAAACATTGGTGCAGATTGGTGAAACTGTGTGGAATTGTATAAAGCGCAATGCTTCGCCAAGCCACATGCCCACAAGCAAATTTTGACGTTTGCTTAAATCCAGGGACCGGGGTGGGATGTCCAATTGTCATGTAGCCAGTGTTCTCCAGAGGGCCACAACAGGTAACTATGCAAAATCTGGTGCAGATTGGTGAAAAGGTGTGGAATTGTATAAGGAAAAACACTTTGCTATACCACAAACAGACCCACAAATGTTCACTTTTATAAATATATATAGATAGATGGTACACATTCATAAGAATAGGATATGCAACTTTGTCTGCCTGGAAGTGCTTTTATAAAAGTAGGAAAGAGGAACAATTAGAGAAGTTGTATCTGCAAAACTCTTATATAGGAGTAAATCCACAATCTTAAAGGAACAGTGCACTCAAAAATGTTATTGTCCCGAGCGTTTGGGCATGTGGTTTTAAGCAAACTGTGATCGATCGTAAAGATATTTCCTATGCACCTTACCTTAGTTGTCCTCACTTTTACACATGCGATATCAATGAGCGGGTGCAGCCATCTTGTACTAATCTTATCTGATGCTGCATCACCCTAAGTTCAACTATCCCAGCGGCACTAAATTATATCACCCACCCTTGAAGCTGACATCACTATTCCTAGCGATATTCTCCACCTATTTTCATGATGTTAGTGGGCAGCGTAGCAAAACACGCCCAGTCATCACCTACGTCTTAATGTAAGTTGACGCAGAACCCGGAATATCAACACACACATCCTCTCACAGCACAGAGTGTCCCAAATCAGAATAGAAAACACTATTTTATATGGAAACATCAATACTTTGCAATTTACAATGTGATTTTATTTCACAAAAGAACGCTCTGAGAACATCCAGTGATTTCAATTTACCACAAATTATTGAAAGTCCTTGGGTTATAGTATCAGAACTTTATCATGAGGCACACGCTGTTCCTTTCGGGAGAAGATGCTCATTTGACGCACTTTGAATCGCAAAGCTTTGGCATCAGCTTCTTGCTAGACTACCGTAAACGATGACAGGTTCCTCCTTGTTGCTGGTACTGCCAAAGGGCATATCGGTCCCGGGTGATCGTCCCACATCAGCATAATCGAAATCCATCCATTTAGGTGTATCTGCCACTGCTGGCTGAAAAATCCATCTGTTGGAATTTGGAAACAATGGCATTCTCAGAACGGCAAAATATGGCTGTGTAGAAAACATAATAAAAATATATTTTAATAGCCGTTCTTTGTTCAAATTTATCAATTTACCCTGTAATTCTGCAGCAGGTGAAACCTAATAACGAACACAAACCACAAACGATGGAAACACACAGAAAGTATCGGGTAAAGTTGGAGTCTACCATGTGCTTCAGAGGTTAGGGCTGTGGAGTATGTTTGGCTCCCAATGGGATGTGGAAGCTGATGGAAAAATTCAAACAACACATAGATGGCATTATAACGGAATATTCACAACAAACTTGCGGTTGGTAGAACTTGGGGGAACCCAGATGTGGACTCCATGCTCCACCGCACTGATGAGGCACAACATGGCTGAAACATGTATAGGGTTGCTCCCGGTACTCTAGTTCAGAAGGGAATTGCCATATCATTTCAGTGCTGGACTGCCCATCCGGGCAGGATAATGCCTGATATGCAAATGGGTATTTCCCATCTGTAAAAGGTACAGTGAGATAAAAGCAATGGCTGCGGACTATCAAAGTGGGAAGGAAACCATAGAACCGGTTATCATCCTATGTTCTTTCTAGAGAAGGGCGGCTGCTACCTTTTTGAAAAATGTAACAGAACTGGCAACATATTTCGACAAGCGAACCAAGTCTCCTTGGAAAATGTTCTGCACCAGGCTCACCCAATAATACATTGTTGATTGCACACACTGATATGCCATGGGACGAAGTGGTTTACATATCACTAGCCAGCATAAAGGTTGTGCCCTCACAATATTCCCCAACCAACAACCCATAACAATGTAATCAAGCAATACCGGTCAGAAAATGAAACATGTACTCATTTGTCTATAAACTCGTCTTCATTCAAGCTTACATTATATTTGGTATTTCCATTCTCTTGCTGTAACACAGAGTGTCTGCTCAGAACAACGGTTTTCATAGAATGAAAATAATTGTTGCAATGTCAAGTTTGAAAATAGTGAACCTTATCCTTTTTGCGGGTATTCAACACCTTCCATCCTTCAATCCATAGCAAATCCTCCTCTTTGTCCAAGGTCGAACAACAATTGAACCATGTTTTGAGCATGTATGCCTAGTAACTTTCATTTTTGAGAAGGAAAGCCACAAATCAAAAACATACTGTACAAGACGCATCAGTGTGAACGCCCCACAAGCAACATATAACAAAGTGACCTTCACTCCATGGCAGCGATTAGCCCGGCCGACCAACGTGACATTTGAAATATGTTCGAAAAATAGACAAATTGTTTCCTGGCACCCACCAACGCCGCAAATACATTTTTACCCATAAATAGTGCTAGATATTTTTGGACAACAGTTACAGTTAAGTTAAGTAAAACAGATAATTAGGAAACCATTTTCAAATAGGCTGATTTACAACTTTCTACTAGGTCCAAAAATCCCTCTCTCTGTAAAAATGCAGTTCTTCCATCCCCGGTGCCTAGGACAGCCCACACCATCTACTCCCCATTGCCACATCTGCGCTTGCCCTGTTCTCACAGAGGACTGTGATCTGAGGATAATTTGTGACACTGAAAAGTCATAAATCCAAGTGCCCATTCATCCCCAGTGAAATTCCTGTGCACTCACATGCTCCACCATGCCTGGCCTGAACCCACCAGCTCAGACCCCACAGTTCCTTTCATGCTGATATCTATCTGACCCTCCCGTGCCCTGAACATTCAAGGACCCACAAGAGCTGGGCAAAGCGGGAGGGGGCAAAACACAGAGTTACATTGTACGGCATCCTACAACAGGCACTTCTTTAACAAAAAATTTGACAAAGAGGATACATTTCAAAATACAATTTGGACGCTATGGCCACCTAGGTTGAGCTTTACAGAATTAAAGCAACCACAGACATGTATGTTATCGTTCGAGATATAAATTAATAAATCATAAACCGGATTAAGGGGCTGATTCATGGAACAAATGTGTGCTGAAAATCTTGGCGCAAGCTGGCGCAAGCATGAAAAAGCAGCAACATCCCGAACACCGTGCGCGGATGCGCATAGCTAAAGCACACAACATGTAGTGCGCACACCAAAAGGGGGCGGAACACGGGGCTGAACACGCCGAATGGGGAACAACGCGTGAAAATGAGGGCGTAACTGGGAAATTACTGCTGGGAAATACACGGAACTCCCACACGCAATCGAATTACACGTATTCATGGAATTGAATAGGGGAAACACGCGCATGCCAAAAGAGAAGCACAGGCCTAAACACGTACGCCACACGAAGGCAGGCAGAGGCATCCTGGCGCAATATAAAAGTGTGCACAAACAACAAACACGTATATACAGCTACGATGAATGTCCCATTCTGTTGCCCCTTAGGAGAAATGACGTGTCACGCAATGCTCAGGCACCCCAAAATGCAAGAAAAACATATACGCAACCCCTGTAGCCCACGTGCGTGTAAAAAAACCTCACGCAGTAAGTTGTGGTACCCAGGAACACAAAAAAGTGTACGCGATCAACACGCGGGCTACAATGACCCCAATAAATGGGGTACACAACAAACAGGGGCAGCCGCAGTGGGCAAAATAGTGTGCAATAGCAAAAGCGTGTGCGACTCACCGTGTGTGTGTAAAAGAAATACGTGTAGGCACTGCAACCGCTGTGAAGTAATCGCGTGTGAACCCCAAAGTAGGAAAAACATACGCGTCGGTCTCCACTGAAAGCACATACATCGCGCTGCAGACCCGCACGGACCATTAACACGTGCAGAAGGAAACGCCCACTTGTGTCATGTCACTTACACACTTACGCGCTAAGGGCCTTTCCTCCAATTACACGCTGACGTGCTGTTTTTTTCACGTGCCAAACCACTCCGTATCAAGCTGGCCACGCGACAACACACGGAAGACCACACTCCTGCCCAGAAGGCCGAATTACTACCCCCCAGAACCCCGAGCAGCCTCCCATGAGCCATCTCCTGCTGCCTGCCTGCTTGCTGCCACTGTGCCCTGCCATTTGGTGCCTGCACACCTGCCATCTGCAGGGGTCCAGTTGCTGTGACCACCCCTGCTGGAACAGAAGACTCCCGACTGGTGTTCCATCGCTCCACAGCCCAGACCCAGGACCCAGTTGCCCACCCACACCTGCCTCGGGGGTTGCCATGTCCAAACCAACACCATCCGGCACCAGTGGCAACCCCCAGCACAGAGGCAGAGGGCTACCAGCTTCAGTGAAAAGGAACTTGGTATCCTGGTGGAGCAAGTCCTGGGGCATTATGATGCCCTCTTCACACCATCCCGCGCCGACAAGGAAAGAGAGAAGAGGATATGGAAGGACATAGTGGGCGCCATCAACGCGGAGGGAGTGGCACCCCGTGACATCAAACATGTCCAGAAGCGCTGGGAGGACTACAGGTCCAGGACCCTCAAGAAGGCATGGCACCTCTTTCGAGGCAGCGGATGCAGTGGGGTGCCAGGTCCAGCTTACCACCCAGAAGATGAGGGTCCTGGAGCGCATTTGCCCAGTGCTTCACCACCAGATCCTCAGGATGCAGGCGCATCTGGAGTCGAGCGGTAAGTGGCCATGCATTCTTGTTTAAAAAAGGGCATGTTGCAGTGTGTTTGCAGGGACATGATGGTGCTGCATGCGAGTCAAGTCAGGCGTGACCCACATGGATGATATATGTGTTACAATGCATCATGCGGTGCAGCATGCGGAACTCACACATGTATGCATGCCTGTGTCTGTACTTTGACATGTTTGGGGTGTGAGAGTTTTGTGCTGCTGTCATGGACATGCATGATGTACATGTCTGTGTGTCTGAGTAGTGTGTGTGCAATGGATGCATGACACATGTCCGTGACTGATTCAGCCTAGTCATCCACTGTGTCTGTGGGTATACGGGGCCAGATGCATGACCCTCTGGTGATGCGTGTGCATGTGATCAGCATGTCCCATGATACATGTGAGTTACAGCCCACCATTGGATGTTTGTACGCTGCCGTGGACATGGATGCAAATGTCTGTTGCATGTGCCATGCCGGTTCCTGCATGTGTGTTGCCTGCACTGACCGATATGTTGTTGGGAGACATGATGGAAGTGACGTTTGACAGTGCCACTCATGTGCTATTGCTTCCTGTCTAGGGGACTATTGTACAGTACCCTGATGTTAGTGTTCAATGTCTCCCTTTACACAGCAGCGAGTGAAGAAGAGGGCAGAGACGGCGCTGTGGAGGAAAGCGGCAGGGAGGCCTCCACCGGCCGGTGACACAAGGCCCAGTCACCCTCCCAGGTAATTCGATCATCCTGGAGTGAGGGGACTGGTGCCGCGTCTGCCACTACGGCTGCAGCAGAAGGGGCGGGTGAGCCCCTACAGGGGCTTGCAACGGCGGAAGACGGTGCAGAGCCATCCAGGTCGGTGGTGTGTATAGAGGAGGTGGAGGCCGCTACAGATCCGCACATGGTGCCTGGTGGGGGTGGTACCACTGGTGCAAGTGGTGTAGTCTAGAGGCAGGAGGCAGCACAGGTCGCCGCGGAGGTGCCTGTGCATGTCTCTGTCCCTGACACTGTGACTGCATCACCATGCACCAGCAAGGATGCCCCGTCCCAGGCCCGTCCGCAGGTAGGGGGGAGGTCCACATCATCTGGCACTCCTTTACCTGTGGATGAAGGGACCCGTGACTGGATGGAGTCCGTCCTGATTGGTGTCGTGTTGCGCACACATGACATTCATGTTGACGTGCGTGCTTCCTGGTTGGAGTGTGCACGTCATCACAAAGAGCTGTGTGCCAACGTGCCCAGTTGGGAGAGTACATGGTCAGGGGTTTCCTCCATGTGTCAGCCAGTCTTGCGGCACTATACGGCAGTCATCTTCGTGCCGTCTTCCGACCCAGATGCCACCAGGGCACCCTGTGGATCTGCCCCAACCAACGCAGCCAGCCAGGTGTAGACCCCATCCCTGCCTCAGTCAGGAGTCGGAGGTCTAGCAGGGGTGGCCACCCCACCAACTGGACCCCCCGCAGATGGAGGATGTGCTGGCATCATCGGGCAGGGCACGTGTATGATGGTGCCGGGGGACTCCATCAGCCCGGATGCCATCGTGGTGGCAGAGGCAGATGTGTCGGAGGCAGCAGCAGGCTCAGCGTGGGAGGCATCATGGCTCGGGGCCATCAACACCCCAGAGGCAGGCATCGGCACAGGGGCAGGAGGACCCCGGACTGGGAGTGTCTTCCGCGTGGCAGCGGTTAGGCCGGCAAATAGATGAGGAGAGGCGGCGGGCAGAGAGGGCACGGCTCAGGATGGTCAGGGCGGAGAACTCCATGCACCGGGCTTTGAGGCGGGCCGAGGGCCTCGAGGAAACTTGCAGGGAGTTAAGGGATTTCATGGCTGCATCCCTGCGAGACCTCGAGGCCAAGGAACAGGCCCGCCTCCGGAACATTGATGTGGAGTTCGATGATGCCCTGGCCCAGAACAACAAACAGTGAGCTGTGAGACTAGCCCACCGCCTTTGTAAAAAGTTATGTAGTTGTAGGTTTCTTTTATTTATTTTTTCCTTTGGGGCGCATGGACTATGCCCTGCCTTTTTGTAAATAGTTATTTATTAGGTAGGTATTTTCTTAGGTTTCCTTTGGATTGTTGGGCAAATGGACCCTTGCTTTTTACATTGTATGTAGTTATGGACCTGATTTTACATATTTATTTTTACCATGGTTTTGTTTTCATTTTGACTTTGGATTTGGTATTATGGACGGACACTTTGGAGGCATTTTTCTTTGCATTTTATTGATTTCACCATTAATATTTTTTCCTTCATTTCGGACATCCTTTTATTTATCATTTATTTCTTGTGTCATTTCGTTTCATTCATTTATTTTTGTATATAATACATTTTTATATTTAACTTCATTTGTGTGGTCTTCTCTCATTGGTTTTGTGCATGTCACAATGTGGGTTTTCTCATGCATGTGTCACCATTGTGTGGGTCTGAAGGACTTGTACTCATGCGCATACTGGTTATTTGGGATATATCATGACATGGGAATTTCAATGTGGAGTGGATGGAATTCTTGGTTGGGTGTTAGGACTGGGGTGGTGTGGGGAGGATTTGGGTGATCATAAGGGCCATGGATCTGGATTGTCATGTCGTGTTGGGTGGGGACATAAGTCTGGGCCTGCCCGTCAATGGTGGATGGGTGAGGGATATGAGTCGGGGCTCACAGGTGATGGTGCCATGTGGGCTGCCTACAGGGCATGGTCAGGGGTGTGGGTTGTCCCCTGTGGTTTGGCGATGCCTGCAAAGCATGGGGAAGTGGGAAAGGGCACACCCAGGAGGGCCCACAATGCCAAATCGCGTGTAAACCTCCGCGCGCACCCCTCAAAATACACGAACCCCGCTCGCGCCAGGCCTATCGCATGTTAAACTCCCCGCGTACCCATCGGAATACACGTTCCCCACTCGCGCCAGGCAAATCGCATGTAAAACTCCCCGCAAACCCCTCGGAATACACGTACCTCACTCGTGCCAGGCCAATCACGTGTAAAACTCCCCTTGCACCCCTCACAATACACGTACCCTACTCGCGCCAGGCCAATCACGTATAAAACTGCCCACGCACCACCGGAATACGCACAAGCAGCCCATCCACCCTCCCCATGCCCCGCAGGTAGCCCATTCACTCTCCCTATGCCCCACAGGCAACCCATCCACCCTGGGCATACCCCACAGGCAGCCCACACCACAGGGGGGACTGTTTGCATGCAATTTACATGGGACGAGCAGGGTATGTGTATTCCGAGGGGGAGCGCGGGGAGTTTTACATGCGATTGGCCTGGCCAGAACGGGGTATGTGTATTCGGAGGGGTGCGCGGGGAGTTTTACACGCATTTTCATGGTTGGGGGCTGTGTGCTGGTCCACTGGCCTTTGCGCCATGTACTGGAATTGTGCGATGTTTTTAACGCACAAGGTTGGGTTGGGGGCGTAACTGGCGCTGCTGCAAGGTTGCTGCGCCACTCTGCACCACAGCTGCTTATGGATGTATAAATCCCTGAATACGCTGTGTGGCAAAATGGGTTTTGGCGCACACGGCTGGCGCAGACTGCTGCATGCACACTCTGTGTGCCAGCCACGTGCGCCACTTGTGCGCCGAATTCTATGAATTACCCTCTAAATCTGCATAATAGAATACTTCTTAATACTTTTAATAGCTTTGAAATTCGAGTTTAATAGCATTCCATTGTTCATGTACAATGTACAAACATTGGGGAACATATGCCAAAAAAATATAGTGCGCACATTAAGAACACTGCTGCAAATCATTTATACCGGGAAGTCAACTGTTCAACGAGTTCTGCTTTAGGTGGACAGGGCTCATTTGCAATGTTTTGTGCCAATGTATGAGTCCTAGGAACAAAATCAGGATTGAATCCATGAGTATGCATGCATAACACAGTCAAAGTGAGACCTTTCACAAAAAAATCGAATTCCATTTCCTGGTTTATTGACTTGGTCAACGAAGCATCCCTAACTTTCCTCCAGTTCTCAATTGGTCTCTCCCAACATTCTCGTTATGCGCAAATACGGCTAGTAATGTCCTAGCTTGCATCCCGTCTATGCCGAAATGCAACCTTTTGGGTCTGTACTTTAAACACATATTGTGGAACACCTCCAAATCTCAGTTGTGACAGAATTTTGTGAGTCCTTTATCAAACACGATCTTTTCAAGTGTTGTGTGTGGAGGTGAAGATGGAACCAACCACTTCTTCTTGCATTCCTGCACCTCCAATAAAGGCCCATATGCACATTTGTGAAAATGTTGGTTTTCTGTCCATGAGTGAACGTTGGAACAGTGATGCATCAATGAGCACCATTTTTCAAGTAGAATTTCTAAAGACCCATCACAAGTTTTGGAGCTCCACCAAAGATGGTTGCTGAAAGACTGAGACCAGCTGTAATTTTTTTATTGATTGATTTGGCAAAGTGCCATACATCAAATTGATGATGAATATTTGGCAACTGCTCTCGCATGCCTTGGCTACTGGCTACTGAAACATGTCTAAACCAACAAAAAATGGTGGGAACCTCCCACATCTGGCACCTGGAGGTAAAGCAATACATATAAAACAGGTAGTGGTGCCAGAATTAAGAGAGCAACTGAAGGATAAGGCAAGAGGTATCACATTAAATCATCAATTTCTTTTTATTATAAATTGAGGTAAAAAAGTCATTTTATACATCTTTAATTAATTCATTTTTGTAAAAAAACATCCTAAATCACATGCATTCTTACATTCATTCAGCTAATACAACTCTAAAAATAATGCATTTAAATTATCTTAAGGAAATGTGAGACAATGCAACAACAATCCCAAAAGTGAAAATAAAAAGATTATTTTGTTCATTCAAAAAGACAATTAGTATTGTCTAAAGCATTCGATTTGTATTTTTACGGATATAATTCATATGTAAAAGAGAATACAAATACATTTCCCGTATTAAATGGTTCACTCCAGACAGAAAATATCAACTATTAGTGCCCAGACTATTAGTGCCCATAAACATGAGTCTTCTTAATTGAACAGGCTTCTTATTAAATAGTTTCGACTTCATTGGTAATCTATGTCTTCATCAGGATAGGGATGAACCTAACAACACTTCTTAGTGTCAAACAGATAATTTTCCTTGGCTTTGTTTACACAGATTATGCAGATTAAAAACACAATCTGTCTCTAGTTGTGGTCACCAGGTTTGTCATCAATTTCATAAACCTCAGGCAATAGACTCGCTCTTTCTCCCGTATGAATATCTTCAGCTCTTCAAGATATCATCCGTGTACACCGTTTAGACAGACTGACGGCATCACACGGGTCATGTCGCCTTCAATGCGACCGTTACTATACTATTCTATATGCGTGGCTATTTTCTAGCACAAGCTAGACGCGGGCGGCGTCCATTCTGTCTAGCTTGTGCGAGGAAAATAGCCACGCATATAGAATAGTAACGGTCCCATTGAAGGCGACATGACCCACGTGATGCCGTCAGTCTGTCTAAACGGTGTACATGGATGATATCTTGAAGAGCTGAAGATATTCATACGGGAGAAAGAGCGAGTCTATTGCCTGAGGTTTATGAAATTGATGACAAACCTGGTGACCACAACTAGAGACAGATTGTGGTTTTAATCTGCATAATCTGTGTAAACAAAGCCAAGGAAACGTATCTGTTCGACACTGAGAAGTGCTGTTAGGTTCATCCCTATCCTGATGAAGACATAGATTACCAATCAAGTCGAAACTATTTAATAAGAAGCCTGGCCAATTAAGAAGACTCATGTTTATGGGCACTAATAATCTGGGCACTAATAGTTGATATTTTCTGTCTGGAGTGAACCATTTAATACGGGAAATGTATTTGTATTCTCTTTTACATATGAATTATATCCGTAAAAATACAAATGGAATGCTTTAGACAATACTAATTGTCTTTTAGAATGAACGAAATAATCTTTTTATTTTCACTTTTGGGATTGTTGTTGCATTGTCTCACATTTCCTTAAAATAATTTAAATGCATTATTTTTAGAGTTGTATTAGCTGAATGAATGTATGAATGCATGTGATTTAGGATGTTTTTTACAAAAATGAATTAATTAAAGATGTATAAAATGACTTTTTTACCTCAATTTATAATAAAAAGAAATTGATGATTTAATGTGATACCTCTTGCCTTATCCTTCAGTTGCTCTCTTGATTCTGGCACCACCACCTGTTTTATACTGAAACATGTCTGTCAGTGGCTACAAGGTCTATTTGCATTCCCCTCGATTGAAGATGTTCAAGGGAATTTATGAAACCATGTTTCTCCATGGACACAGAGGATTTGCATTGGGACACCTGCACGATCTCCAAACTCACAATTCTTTTAGTTTCCATGTCTTGAAAGCGGTATATGAAGTACTTTGCTGAAAAAAAGGGGCTATCACACTGTCCGTCGCCCGCTAGCCTGAACCGTTTGCTTTCAATTGTCATTTGTTATCTTTTCCAGGCTTGACTAATAGCGGGAAATAAGAATTCTCTTTGATATTTGTAGTACTGTGTTATAGCAAGGAACTGAACTCCCACACATTGACAGAAACCCGACAACTTACTAAAGGTAGAGCCACTGAAAAGTAAAGCTGCTGAACATAGCAGATTTCCGGCTGGCACTTTGTTCAGCATCGGTTGAGCGGACCATGAAAATGTTTCATGGACGTGGGAACAGCTGGCTTGGATTTTCAGGTTAGTGCTTGTAATACATGGGACACATGCACCAATGGCTGCCTGCATATTTTCCCCCCTTAGTGTATGGACACATTTCAGCATCAGTATAACCTCTACCAGACAGCTATCAAATACAATGTATTTCTGCTCCTTTATTAGCCAATTGTCCTGCATGATTGTGGTTTGTGAGTCAAATGTGGTGGACAAATCACCCAAACTAGACAAACTGTAGTCGAGATCTTTGGCAGGTTCCTTGGTCAGTTGCGTTGAAGCCTCAGTCTCTGTTAGTTCAGCTTGTGTTATTTGCACACGGATTGGAGAAACCATCAAAGTCGAATGTTCATTGGGTGGACCTTTTTTTGCGGGTGTAAATTGTGTCAAGTGGTCAGAGAGGAATTTCAAATCATCTTCAGTATATTCAGTTTCTTCTTGTTGAGTTCTCACATTGTAGCAATAGTCCAAGAACACTTTGCTGGTTTTGCCGGTCACATTCAATTCAGTTTCAGGCCATTGGACATAAACATCTCGAGTCTGCTTATTGACAGGACCACGCAGCGCCTCAAATAGTAGTTCCTCCATGGTGAAATCTGCGGCATCTTTGGTTTCATTCGTTGTCTGTGTCTTTATATTTCTTTTCCTTCTGGGCCTCTAGGAGATGGGTTGTAAAAACATGTTCAATGTATAGCACCCATACAGTAGATAGCAATTTAAATACAAAAACATGATATGAAGAAAACAACAGCCCAAAGGACTTCTAGAAAAGGAAATAGTTTGTTAGTTACCCTTGTTTTCGTGATTTTCTGTGAAACCGTGGTCTTCTCTGTAATGACCGCACCAGCAAGCTGATCCACCACCTCTGATCCATGTGCCTCCACTTCTAATCCCACATCTTGTGTACATTCCTTGAATAGAATATTCATTAAAAAAAGAAAAGTCAAACGTATTGGAGATTAAAATCTTTCATCGCACACATCGCTTACACACATACCCTCACAAACAGTGTACGTCATTTTGACAAAATATACATTTCAAATGTCACCTCGATTGATGGCAAGTGTACTTGAACAGAGATCGCTGTGCAAAACATACTATTTGTAATTTTGCTCTCAAAGATTTTGCAATGTATTCTGCATTAAGGAGGAAGTATAACCTTGGAACTGAAATCAGGAAAGTATGAAACACTGCACGTTTATATGAATGTCACTGTCTAACAGTATCCTATGTAGGATTGACTTTCTTTCATTCAAGCGAAATGTAAGTAATCATACCTCATACTCTGGACCAGCTGCAAAGGACATTGTGATTGTAGTCTAAGTACCAGCATCCCCTGTAACACAGTACCTGTTTTAGTATGGATGAAAAAAACAAAACGGAACAGAGAGACTATCGGATTCAGACAATGGTACATATAAAGAGAAAGCCATAAATGACACCTAGTGTGAACAACCAACAGCATACATAAACAGTTTCATATTATTTGAAATTCCAAGCATAATACATTCTCGTGATTGAAAAGTGAAATGAAAATTACCTGATAGGCGCTTGAAGTTGTTGTTGACTCCTGAAAAGAAATGGATGCAGAATCTTGCTCCTTCATTTTCAGTGCATTGTCATGAAGTTGTAAAAGGGAAAATTAGATTTGCATTAGATATGTGGGAAATCCAACTGTTGAGAATATAAACTTCTCCAAGTCTATAGGGCTCACCATTTGTATACTGGACGTGTCGGTGGTTTCGTCACTTGCGAAGGTCTGTGCTCCCATCAGTATGCTTTCTTAAAAAAATGGCCAAGTCAAGCAACCAATTATAAAAACATTATGCTTCTTGTGAAAGGCACAATGGCATTGTTTTCTATGGTCATAATTACTTCATTTGAGGCTCCATAAACTAGGGACAGATGTATAGTAAAATGTGGTATAGTTAATATGTAATACAATCTGGTACATATGCGAACTTTAGTAAGTCATATTTAAACCAAAAGCACCAATCCGGTCATGGAGTCACCTGTTCAGCACCCCAACGCCTACAGGCAATTCATCATCCGGGATTCACCTGAGGCAGCGTGTGCATCATTAGAGTTGGAATTGCATTTGGAAGCAATTTACGTGACATTTTGGCTCAACACTTTTTTGTGTTCTTCGATTGGTCATACATATTGTCTGTAAAGTGCAGGCTGCAGATGCAGAATAAATTGGCCCAGAAGTCTCCCAAGACAGCCTGGTCTCTACTTTCAATCTCGTCCACTGCAAAACCACAATATCGAACCCATCGTCTTATAAAATCAATATCCTATGCCCCATTTTTGACATGGCTCCTAGAACGGTAACCCAAAACCATACACGCAGGCATTCTTGAAAAATCTATAAGATATATATATAAAAAAGTATAAATAATAAAAAATGGTACTAAATGCATGATATTGATGAAATTATATCACAGTTTTCTATGCAATGTTTTTTTTTTGGTCAAAGAAGAAAAACATGTGTAGCGCAGTCAAATATTCACTAAGCTTACTATCATACAGACCTGAATGATGTGACGCAAATCATAACGTGTAACTGGTCCATTGAATGTACTTTCATGCATCAAAAGGAAATATACTTATAGACATGGTCTTAGAAACATGCGATTCTATTACAATTGACACTGATGACATTTGCTATATATCGAGATCAGAACACTTGAAACATTAGACAATGGTAAAGTCATTGAGATGAATGAACATTACACCACTGGGTACATTAGGTTGAAATAGATACAAATGTTGAGATCAGAAAGAGATGAATATAGTGAAGTTAATAGGTGACCTGCCCTTACCTTGACTAACAAACAATTAGATTCAGCAAGCAGGCAAGTTAGTAGCAGGAGAACAGGTAGCACGATCAAGAGTTGACTTCCAGTGTGTAAAGGATTTCAATCAGGCGACACACACGTAAGACTCGGCCTAGCATTCAGCGCGCAATTGAAATGCTTCTGTTTTTATGTTAGATTCAATCTTGCGATGGTACACCACTCATATTACACCCCCTTTTCAAATACCCTGGGTCACAATGGACCATGAACCAGGCTGGTTGATAAAATGTAATATTTATTTATTTATGTAAGCAATGCACTTAGTTTAACCTTCTATTGACACATCTACAAAACACCAGGAAATAGGAGAACCTTTTGATTTTAGGAAAGATAGCACTCAAGTTACAATTTCCCCCTGCAATGTTCCCTCAACCCACAAATAATCAATTCTGAGTGGATAAACAGAAGCAGCAGGTAATCTGGAATGACAAATGGAAAACAGAATTGAAATCCAACCTTCCCTCCCCAAACAAGAGAGAAAAACAGATTTTAAACCCTGGCAATGTTAAAATGACACTCGGAAATGGATGAATAAAATAATGAATGTGTGCAAAAGCCTTGAAACAATGCAATTCTTCACTACAGCAACAATACAAATATACTAACAATCCCTAAGAATGGATAACCAAGAGCATACAGTTTAAAAATGAGTGGCAGGTTTTAAAACATGTTGCAGCAAATGACACGTTGGAAATTTTGCAAACTTTGCAATTCCCTCCTGAAATTACCTAAACGGTTTTTAATGAAAACAGGTGAAATATTTGTGTTGGGCTGTAGCTATAGATCATGGGTCCAATATGGAAGTGAAATTAGGTCTCTAGCTGGTAAATTGAGTGAGTTATGCAAGATCTAGAAAGGTGCATTTTGAGAAAAATGGAGCAGTGAAAAACAAAAGAAAATCAGTTTTGACAAGAACAATTTTACTCTACACAAGAATATTCAGGCTAGACCACCAAAGAGGGACAGAGTAAGCTCCAGGGTTGATTCGCAAATTCAACCCTAGCTCCCCAGCGCCCGCTCTGGCGGATCCAGTCCAATCACTCGAAATAGGATTAATATTTTAGGATTTAAACAAGGCAGAATTACTACAGAAGATGGCGCTAGCACTAGAAATCAAAGACAGGGTGGCAAGAATGATTGTGACAGTTTGAATAAGGTATCAGGATAAGGATAGGGTGACTTAGAGAGTGGGATGAGGACAAAGACAAGATAGGCTAGGGGTTTAGGTGGGGTGGCAATTTATACTCACAGTCCACTTTTTAGTTTTGGGATTTTGGACAGTCATGGTTCTGGTCGCCACACGGATCTGGTCTAACAAAGGATAGCAGGACAAAATCAGCAGGACAGGATCAGCTAGGCAGGGACTGGTTAATGGGTAGCACTTCTGGACTGGCAATTCTGGTCACTGGATACTACAGGTCATCAGGGTAGCAGGATGCAGTGAGTGGCAGCAAGCCAGCTGGATCACGATGCCAAAAGTACCACAGTTTTTCCCTTGTTAATGGGAATTTTAGTGGTTTTCCGAATTTGAGGCCTTCCTGGAGCAGGATCAGCAATGCTTGGGTTTTTCAGTGGACCCTGGGGTAGGATCAGCAATGCTTTGCCTTGTAGTTGGGGTCTGGATCTGGAAGATGACTGATACAGGAACGCAGCACAGGAAATCAGTTAGAGCATGTGTGTGTCTAGAGTCTTGTCAGGGACCCTTATTTATAATGCAAAATGACATCATCAAAGTATAGGCTGGGCATGGTTAGATACGCACACCTTTAAACTACTTGGATTGGGCAGGGGTGCTAGTCTCTGCCTTGTTCTCAACTGGTTGGATTTCCAAGGGGATGATGTCAGGTTTATGAGGTGAGTTTTACGATATCCAGAAACTCCCACATTTAATTTACTGAAAATCCGATTTTGCCAAAAACATACATTTGCACCCTTGCAATCTCTTGGCAAATTATATACATAGGTTACATATTATATGCAGTACATATCAGTCTAATCCTCCAGTCTGTGCGACCTTGTTTCGCCTTTCTGATACATTTTGGTAATTTAAAACATGAAAGATTTGGCCTAAAATTCCATAACTTTGTACACAGATGTGAATTATCCCTAGGGATATATGTACAAGATTTTATGTTTGCAACATTAATACTTTCCTTGCAATCTGTCATATTTTGTAACTTCTGTTCCCCATGCAGCAATGAGTTCTACCAAGTTTTAAAAGAAAGCCCATCAAATTATATTTGAAACTACAAACTTTTAACATTTTTACTCATTCTTGCTACAGAGATAAAAAGTCCTTAAAGTTTCTTTCTAAAATAGTCTTTGGCACCAAAAGGCAGTCCATTGTCACTAGATCATTTTTTTTCCTTCCTCCAACTGCAACCAGCTGTCATTTCCTTCAAGGAAAGGTAAGGGTTTCTCATCTTAATTGAAGGTTTTATTGCCCCTTACACTTGACAGGTTAGTGTCCCAGGACTTCTATTGTCCCAGCCTGGAGCACAGACGAATGTCTGCCGGGCATGTGAACTTTCTTTGTCCTGGCCCATTCAAAGATTTTTAAGCTGGAAATGATCGCTTACCTGTCCTGGATTTATGGTGTATCTCCCTTCCTTGAAGAAGTTTCATGGCTGGCAACTGGAATGACTGTTTTTTCTGAGAGCTTACAAATCCAGCCCATGTGTTTTAAACTCTTTAATTCTTATTTTGGGTCCTGGATTAAAACAAACCTGTGAAAGAAGATAGCCTATGTGTGAACTATCAGAAACTGAAGAAGCTCACATTAGAAGGCAACAACTTCATCAAGAAGAAGTGAGATAAAGTACCAGAAGCGTGGCAGGAACAAGTTCAAAGGTTTTTTTAGACAAAAGAAAACCAGTAGATCCAAAAAGAAAAAAATCCATCACATCAAGTCAACCTATAGCAAAGGAAAACTTAGTAATTAACATCTCAACATATTGATTGAATCCATTGGAACTAAAGACATTACAAAAGGGCATGTCCTTTGTCCCCTCATATACCAGCAGTCTCCTAAAAGAAAAAAAAATGATTTTTTCAGATTAACTAGAAAAATTAGACTAACATTATTTTTTGCTAGCAAGGAGGCGTCACAAACGATGACCCTCCTAGATACTTGGACATTCCACCCAAGAGTTTGTTCTCACCTCATATATTGGAAATGTTTCAGAAACAAACTTTAAGAGACTTTAAGGCTATATCATTTAAAAGAAAGATTAATAGGGGCAATTTTTCTAAACAGGAAAGAGAAGTACTGACCAAATTATGTCAAAATGAGGACATAATACTGAAGCCAGCACATAAGGGTGGTGCCCTTGTGATAAGGGATCAAATCAAGTACAAAGCTGAAGTGGAACATTAATTACTTAGAAGTACTGTCTGACCCCACAGAGAGAGTGAGAGCACTCATTAACTCATTTTTGGATAAAGTAGAAGCACATGAGTAGATTTCCCAAAGAACTAAATATTTTTTTAGCAAACATCACCCGGTGATGCCAGTTTTGTATATATTACCCAAAGTCCACAAGAATTTATCTGATCCTCCTCAAAGGCCAATAATAGCAGCAACAGACAGTCTCCTCAAACCACTAGCACAATACATAGACAAAGCAATTCAACCACTGGTACAAAGAACAACAACATATCTTAAAGACACCACAGATTTTCTGTTGAAGATTAAAGATCTTGATTTTGAGGAAACAAATGAAATCATGTTCACCATGGATGCCTGTAGCATGTACACAAACATCACACATGAAGCAGGTTTAGAAGCAATGGAGTGGCTGTTCCTATCTTGTCAGGACTGTAGTGCCAATAACCTGTGCATATTAAGTTTACTGAAAATAGTTTTGCATAACAACTATTTCCGATTTGAAGACATATATTTTATACAAATATCTGGCACATCCATGGGTGCCGCCATGGCACCTGGATATGCAAACACTTACATGGCATATTTGGAACAAACATTTGTATTGAACCAAGTGGAATATCAGGACCATGTGAAATGTTTCTTTTGATATATTAACAATGTTTTTGGGATATGGAGCGGGTCCCAGCAAAGTCCTTTGGATTTGTCACATACATGAGTCAACTGGCACCAAGGATGAAATTTACAACTCAGGTCAATAGGAGACGCATCCAATTTCGAGATGTGGAGGTGTACGTCAAAACAAATCATCTTCACACCACGATATACAGCAAACCTACCAATAGAAACAGTATCCTTATGGCATCTAGCTTTCATCCAAGGTCCACTATACAAAGTATTCCTTACAGCCAACTTTTAAGTTATAGAAGAATCATTTCAGAACCACTTGAATTTGAGAACAAATCAAAAAACCTTGAAGAGTAATTTGTGAAAAGAGGTTATTCAAAAGAACAGCAGTCCACAGCATTATTCAAAGCCTCAACAATTTCCAGAGCGCAAACTCCATTGGTCTATGTGACCACCTACTCTGAACAGAGTTACAAAATCAAGAAAATCATCAAATGAAACTGTCAAATGCTTAAAATGTATCCTTTAATGTCTCAACTATTTGCAACTGAACCAAAGTTTGCTTATAGAAAAAGCAAATGCAAGATTTCCTAGTAAAAGCAGATTACCAACAACCTGTATTTCAACAAAACATGTTTAAAGGCACATTACCATGTAATAACTGTCAACATTGTCACAATGTGATTAGAGGCCCCAGTATTAACCATCCATACACAGGTAAAAAAAATATTACTGAAACATATAAGCACCTATGATACAAGTAATGTGATTTATGGAATTAGATGCCCTTGTGGCATATTCTATGTGGGTCTTACATCAAGGAAGTGAAATTAAGGTGGACTGAACATAAGTCCAATATTGCAGTTAGCTCGGTTCATTCACCAGTGGCACAATATTTCAAAACATTTCAACACACTATAGCACAAATGAAGCTAGTAATACTTGAACAAGTGAAATGTCCAAAAAGAGGAGGAGATATAAAGTTGTTACTGAGACAGAAAGAAGTAGAATGGATTGAAAGATTGGACTCCCTAGAGCCCAAAGGGATGAATAATTATTTGGATCTAACTTGTTATATTTAATTTCAAGGTACATTGTTTCAGACTATGGGAAAAGTATTTACTGTAATTATAGTTTTTGTATAGACTTTGATGATCCATATTCTAGATGTAATCAGAATAGGTATCCCTCCAGTTTGGGGTAACGTGTTCAATGAATTGCTTTTTGTTACTTAGTGAAATTACTTCATGAAGTGTTCATTTATACTCCTATAGGTGAACACTTGTGCACTATTTGGTACACCTCACAGATCTTATGGAAATGGCCCTGAATAGTGTGGTGCTATATTCATTCACCAAAATCATGATCTTGATATAAATATAGGGGTGAGGTGTCTGATAGTTGCGCTCACCGGATTAAACACAAGCGTTATCCAAGTAACATGATCACCTGACTGACTTTGGGTAAGCATGTGATTGCGTAGCTCTATAACAAAATTATTGGGTGAAATAATTATAATTCAATAGGTTATTTGACTTCCAGGACATATTTGCTTCCGACTAGCTTGCCTCAATTTGCAGGCTTATACGAACTAATTTATCCGTACATTAGGCGTCGAGCAATGCGATCACGTGATTGGATCCCGATCATGTGAACTAACACGGAAGTACATTTAACCGCAATGTGGGACGG
The DNA here is from genome assembly GCF_040938575.1 of Ambystoma mexicanum. Lineage (NCBI taxonomy): Eukaryota > Metazoa > Chordata > Amphibia > Caudata > Ambystomatidae > Ambystoma > Ambystoma mexicanum. The sequence goes on from NC_090924.1 coordinate 588,969,303, forward strand.
GAGGCTGTATCTGCAGCCATGTTCCCCTTTCCTGCACCACAGCGAGGAGAAATCATAGAAAGGTTAGTAAAAATGTTGGGAACGTGAACGCTTGGGAGATACTTCACTAGGTTTCACCAGTGTGAGTCTTATCAGCCATGGAAACCTCCTTCTAATTCAGCCACATGCATGTGTTTCAGATCTGCTACACAACAGAAGCAGCTCCTGTGATTATCCTTCACGGATGCAATTAAGTGGAGTACATTATTATCTAATTCAAGTGTGTGGCATGGATTATTTTTTTTAAACTTGATTTGACTTACTTTTTACCATTAATAATGGAAAATATAGATTAACATGTGGATACCATTTGCTATTCCTTTCAGAGAAAGGAGTCATCTAGTTATTTTTTTTTTATTTTTTTTTATTGAACTTTACTCAGTAAACTAAGTTTTGTCAAAAAAAGAAAATGTTTTGATCGTCTTCAGAGTGCTGCCGTTAGAGCAACACATGAATTTTTTCCAACATGTTGTAGACTGACAGTAGAGATTTGGGGCTAAAAGTCCAGAGTCCCCCCCCGCCTAGCACAACGGGTCAGAAACCTAGAGAGCCTTTTACTTTCCTCTCGCGTTAAACCGCTTCCAGTCCCGTTACGGGTTTAGCCTCTGATCTGTTACAGTTTGTCAGATCGAATGCGAGTTCGATAAGTTTTACCAGGGCTTGCGTCCATCTCGTGTTTTCGCCAGAGATCAGTCTCTTCCATAGTTCGTCTGGTTCGAAAATCCACAGATTTTCCCCCAATGGGGTGAGATAAGTAGTTCTGTTTTTGTTTGTAATTTCGCATTTAATCACCAAATGCTTCAGCGTTTCGATGGATGAGTCTTTTTTACATAGGCGACACCTTTTATCGGATAAGTCTCCTCTGATTGTTAGAATTTCCCTGGTTGGCATCAGGTTTAGTCTTGCTCTCATGATAGAAATTCTTAATTTCTTATCTGGAAACTTAACACAGTATTTTAGGGGTTGTTTCGCTTTGTTAAATGACGGAGGTAGGTGATTTAAAAGCTTGTAGCTAGTAGCTTTCTCCATAGTGCAGATCCAGTCCATTTCTACCATTTTCCTTTTGATGCCGTCTGGATTTTTCTTTCAGATCTTTTTCCGAGCATTCTATTTTTGCCAGATCATCTTTTCGAAACTTGGTCCATTTAGCCAGAGCCTCGCAATTTCCTGTTTCGATTTCCTCCCGTAAGATGTTAAAAATGGGTAGAGTGTCCGACATGATTATTCTTCTGTATAAGCGCATCGCGCTTTGGTCTATCATTGATGCTAGAGACACGAGACCAAGTTCTCTTCTAATGGCCGGGGTGGGCGATGAGTAAGGTAAACACAAAACTGTTTTCCACACGTACCCTTCGACTTTAGACCAAAGGCTGGATGGGAAGTACAGCGAAGCCTCTATGCCATAGGTCAAGGCCGGGACCACTTTAGCTTTGTAGAAGGATAGAGCCGGTATTACAGAAAATTTGCCGAACTTTCGGTCGACTGCTCTCATTTGGGAGGTCAGGCATTTTGTTTTTTCCCATATTTGTTTTTGGAGGGTCCTTTCTGTCCTGGAAATGTCCAATTGTATCCCTAGATATTTGAAGTTTGTCACAACTTCTATTTTGGTGTTATCCAGGAAAACGCTAAGCTTTTTCACTGTTTTGGTTTGTGCTTTATCTATCACTAAGATTTTGGTCTTTGATTTATGGATCTCCAGATGATTATAGGCAATGCAGCTCTCCAGGTTTCTTAATTTTCTTTGTAAACCCACTTTAGTTTGGTCAATTAATATGACGTCGTCATCGTACAACAGACGAGGAATCTCACATTTCCCGATTTTTGGTGGGAACGATCGAATACTGCTTTCAGATGTTTGATAGTCGCCTAGGAATGCGGTAAACAGCGCTGGTGCCAGTGGGCACCCTTGTTTCACACCTCGATTAACTCTAATTTCGTCCGACAAGGATCCCTGATGGTTGAGTTTGATTCTGATTTTAGTATGCGAGTGGAGGGCTTTTATGGGCTCCAGGATCGTGGCTGGGCAATTCCACCCTTGAAGTTTCGACCAAAGACTAGGACGATCAATTCTGTCAAAGGCCTTTGACAGGTCCACAAAGGCCAGGTGGACCTTAGGGGCACCTTCTTTAACTTTCGCTTTCAGAATGTTGAGTATCATTAGGTTGATCGAGGTGGATCCATTTTTCTGGACTCCCGTTTGCAATATGTCGATGGACAGGCTGTTTTTACTCCATGCTTGTAGATGTTTTAGGAGACCTGTGGCGTATATTTTGCCTATTATGTCTAGAAGGGCAATTGGCCTATAGCTCGCTGGATCATTTCTCGGTCCTTTTTTATAAATGGGGACTATTACAGTCTTCTGCCATGATTTGGGCACCTTCTTTGTTTTGCCGCATTCAGCGAAGATCTTGCTGATCATTTCCGCCCATTCATTGGGTGACATTTTTAGGTCAATGTTGGTAAGGCCGTCCGGACCCGGGGCTCTCGAGGTCTTCAGTTTTCGTATGGCTAGTTCGATGTCATCCTTGTTCGTTAAGTCAGCCCATGGTGATTCAGGGCCCTGACTTTCAAATTCTGATTCTGTCAATCGGCCGTCAAATTCAGCCGTGAAGTATTTGCACCAGGATTCTTCAGCCACTGCGTTGGAAAGTTGGAAAGTCTGTGTGTTGTTTGACTCTTTTATAAGGGTCCAAAATTCATTTGATTTTTTTGATTGGAGTTTACGCATCATCGTCTCAGCGTCATTTTGATATTGGATGATTTTGTGCTGTTTACGCCAATTTTTATAGATTTTCACTTCTTGGCGCCAAGCCTTCCAATCGTCCTCTACATTGGACTTCTTTGCTCTTCTTAACAGTTTACGGCCCAGTTTCCTTTTTTCTACCAGGGTCTTATCGTAACTATGGTGGTTAGGAGGACAATGTCTCGTTTTCTTTTGCCCTTTCACCCGGAATTCTAGAAGTAATGGTAGGTAGTTTGGTCTTTCGATCGTTTCCTCATTTCCCTCCTGAGTGGCTTTATTCGCCCAGGCCTGCCTGATTTTCTTGATGTTTTGTTCGTTCAGACGTAGGCGGATCTGTTGTAAATTGGTTTCAATTGTCCAATCGTAAAAGCTTGCTTTCCGGTTAGTGGTTAACCATGTGCAGGACAGTAAATTATGGTCACTGTTCTCCGTTTTAATCACCTTGAAGCAGGAGAGGTCCTGGATGAGACCGTTTGTTATAAAGATATAATCTAGCGTTGCTTTCGAGCCGTTTCGCTCCCACGTGGGGATGTTTAATTGTTTTGGGAACAGAGCGGTGGCGTTTTGAAGGCTTCTTAAGCTGAGGACTTCCTTCAAGGCTTTTCCTCTTTTGATTGTGAGGTCAGGGCCACCCCGTTTCAGGGTGGAGTATTGTTGATCATTCGTGGCGGACATATATTTGGCGTTAAAATCGCCGCAGATGATGAGCTCGATTTTCTCAAATTCTACGTAGAGCTGATCAATCGTGGTTCCAACGGAGGAGCAGAAAGATTTTATTGACATTCTCTGGGGGTTCCAATAAAAGTTCAAAATGGCCAGATGATTCAGTCGCCCTTTTGTCTTCTGTACCCCATGATCCGATTTTGAGGTCAAGGTGACCAGCATCTCGTAAGACTGCCTCCACGTTGTTGGTTCACTGAAACCCACTCCGGTTTTAATTGCGGTTATCAAACCAGACGATGGTCTGCCAAAGAGGCCTTTCACTGCCGGAGTAAATGGCACTGTGAAACCATCCAGGGCTGGTTTATTTACCAGCCAGGTTTCTTGCAGGCACAATATTTCATAGTGCCCTAAGTCGACGTCACCGGGTATTGTCAGGTGAGCGTGGCCTCTCGTGTTCCAAGATGCCAGGGAGTAGCTTTCATTTGTGGGTCGCTCTCGGGTTTCTTTGCCGGATGAAACTTTCAGGCAAGCTGACCCTGCTCGTTGCTATTTACCCTTCTTGTTAGACCAGGTTTTCGTTAGCCACTGCCAGGGGCCTCTTGGTTGTCTTTCGTTTCCCGTGGTCGCTCGGCACTTTTCTTGTTTAATTTTTGAGTCCTCTTGCTTTTCTCGGGCTCCATCACGAGTGTCCATGGTTTGATATTTGGCTTCGCTATTTTTTTTTTGCTCTCACTCCAGCTCCCATCGGACTGAACCTTCCTAGTTTGATGATATCTGTAATTGGAGTCGTCTCTCGATCGTAGTTCATTCAACCTGGTCCCTGCCCCACCGGACCTCAGTGGACGCTTGTATATTTCCTGTCGCTCCTGATAATCACACCATCGAGTTCGTTGGTGTAAGTCGACGGTTTTGGATCGATAGTGGTGCTGGTGTTTCGAATTTACCGCCTCTTTCTCTTCACTGTCTTGGGCGCTCCGTCTCCTTTTTTGTTCCATCAAACGGAAGCCCAATTGGGCAAATTCTTCATAGACCGATTCGTCAAGATCCTTAGTTGCGGTTGTTTTTAAATGTAGAAATACTTTGGCCCTTTTTTCCCTATGATAGGGTTCCACGAGCACGAGGTCGTATGATCTAATCTTTTTCAGGGTTCTCATTTTTTTTGTTAACTGGAGCACTGTCGGTCTATTTAGAATTAGAAAGTTTTTATCCACTTCCATTTGTTCAAGCTTGAAACACCGGGTTCCTTCTTTAAGTTTTTTCCTGTTTGTGATGTCACCTTTAGACGTGCCATAATTCCTTGGACTTCTTTGATTTATGGGTGTGGCTTTGGGACAGCGAGGGTTAGGGGGATTTCTTCTTGTACTGGAAGCTGAGTTTGCGGGGTTTACGTCCTCTGGGGACGATTTAAATAGTGGGCTCTTTTCCTCCGCCCGATGTGTTACAAACTTCTTTCTCCGGACTTCTCCAGTTCCCACCTTTTCCGTTGTGGGCCTGCCATTTAGCCTTTCCTCGCGCACTACTAGGCTCTTTTCGCCTCCGCTCTCTTGGGGGCGCGGATTCGTTGGTTTCTGCTGGCCTTCTTCTGAATAGGTGGAGATGTCTATAAGGTCGGTGCAAGTTAGAAAGTCCTCTACTGTTCTTGGTGACCTCATAAGATCGATTTCTTTTGGCTGGGACTTTTGGTCAGATCTATTTACGGTTGTATGCTTTTCGCCCTGTCTGGGTCCCCTCGCGGCTACTTCTGCTAACGTGCCTGGGACCGCCTGTCCAGTGTGAACGGTATTTTGTGGATGCGTCCTTTGAGCTTTGGACGATTTTCCTCCTTCTGGTTTTTCTCGTGCCAATCGAAATAGGGTTTGTTCTCTTCCCTTTGTAGTTTGTATTGCCTCGTTCGTCCCCCCTGCGGGCGTCAAAGGGTCGAAGGGCACGGAACTGTGCACGGTTGCGATGGACTCAACCTTTTTTTCGAGAGCTTCCAGTTTCATCTCCCAGTGTGTTTTCTGATTGGACATCGTCGGTTGATCTTCCAGGGTCGTTTGACTTATTTTAAAGGAGCTGGTCTGGGATTCCATAGTCTCGATCTTTTTCTCCAGAGCTTGGATAGTGGATTCCCATTGATTATTCTTATTTGGAGCTTTGTCCGCTGAACCATATATGAGGCTTTCCACCTGGACCAATTTCTCCATCATATTCGATAACAGTGCGGAGTTGTCCTGAACATTTTCTTTGATCGCTTCATATAATTTCAAAATGGGGCCAAGACGATCGTCATAGCAGACATAATAGCAATCATTTCCGGTTTTTTATTGGGAGACTCATTTTGTAGGGCCACAGCGATGTCGCTCAAACGTCTCTTTTTTGGCGAGACTTGATTTTTTTCGGTTCTTCTCGATGAGGCTGACGGGTTCATCCCTTGAGGGTACCCTGTTGATCGTAAGTTTCTATCAAAATTTGTTGACGTTTTCGGAGAGCCAAACTTCGTCTGCTGAGTTTCCTTATACGGTTTGAACAAATCTCCTTTTGTCGAGGGGGTGGAGGGGAGGCAGATGGACAGATGGGGCTTTGTCCAGGCCTGCCGGTCTTCTGCCTCTGTGTCGTTCGCTTTACCTCCCCTGGTCCTTGGGACCCTTTAACCCCCTCCTCTTTTTTCTCATCTTCCAGCATCAGTATCTCGTCTATGGTAACTGGTAACCCTTTAAGATGTTTAGGTGTCTGAGATGAGGGGGCCTTTTCTCTCGGGAGGCTCGTTACGTTTTGTAGCCCTGCTGTTAAAGTTTCCATGGGCTTTACTTTTTCTGTGGACATAGCAGGTGTTTTTGCGGGTGTGAGTGCTTTTTCTTGCACAGTATCTTTACACGGCCCTTGGATGTCTCTTATGGCTGTTTCTGTTTTCCTTTGATTTTGCGCAGGCTGGGTGTCCACTATTATTTCCAACATTTCGGCGTCTGATATTTCTGTGTCTAAACTTTGTTTTCTTTTGTATTGTTGGGTGAAGAAATGTTTTAGCGAGGCTGACAGCAGAGGGTTTGGTAGACCTTTTGACGTTCGGCCGCTCTGTCTGGTGCGTTCTCTTGATTTTTGTTCCACCCTGTGGAATTTCATTTGTGGTCTCGGCTTTACCATTTTATTTGGTCCCTGAACTTTGGTTGGGGTATTGGTTTTGTTTCTCTTTTTCCTCTTTACTCCATCTCCATTTCTAAGTTGCTCCCCATCAGTTTCCTTATTTGAGTCGTCCGGCTCGCCCTCCGTTTGATATTCACTCATCACGCCGTCTTCGTCAGAGTCCGTCTCTTTACCGGAATCTGGGACTGGTTTTCTGTTCATGTACTCTCAACAAGGCGAATGGAGCCTTATGTTACTTATGCCCATCACTTTCCTATATTCGGCCCGCTCATGTTTTGGGTCGTGCAGCATGACTTGGACCTGAATTACTTTAGGGCCCTGTTTATCATTATCAACGAACGGTACTGCTCTCTTCATCATTTCACTTTCTTTAGTTGGACGGTTTCTCTCCTCCTCCTGGATAGATCGAGGTGGAGATAGCTCAATTATTTCAGTTAAATCCCTTGCCATAGTGACGTTTTCTGTCTTTTTTGATCTCCGTGATCCTATGCTGTTCGGAATTTGAAATTTAGCCCCACTTTGCTGGATTTTACTATGGGATTCTATGTTGGATGGATCAAGAGGCTCCAAACTGATCACATCTTGCTTCTGTTCCAGGGCTAGGTCATTTTCAGGCCCAGTGTCAGCTTTGCAATTTAAGTCGAAAGGAAACTCTCCTTCGACCGTGTACGGCGGGGGTCCCTTCTGTGTGATCAAACTCGTTTTGCCACCCTTGAATGCGAGGGGAAGCAAGTGGGCCGGCCGTTAGTTTTCTGTCTCACGGTCCTCTAATACGCTACAGACTTGCGGCACTTCGGCCTCTTCTTCCCTTGATGTGGAAGGCAGCGTCGTCAACTGAGAAGCCATCACGGGATGTGACGTAGGCACGGCGTCCTGTTCTTTGCCTTGTAAATCAGCCACAATGTTAATTTGTGTTCCATGTTTGTTTGCCGAGCTCGATGTTGGGGCTGGATCGTTTGGTGAACCCGGGGTTATCAGCAGGAGGTCTAAGATGGAAGGGGTTTCTTTTGATCTTTGTAACGAATCCGATTTGCTCCTCCTTTTACCCGGGCTCGCTTTCTTCCCTTGTTTTGCCGTTTTTAGCGGATGCGGAACTTTCAAGGTACTAATCAAGGGTTGAACGGGACGAACCTCTGGTTCCATTTGGGATTGGCTTCGGGTTTGCAGCGGTCTGGTGCAAATAATGTCCTCCCTCACGCGCTCTCAGCGCAAACAGCAGAAACAGTGTGGTCAGATGCTTTGCCCTTTTCTCCGCGTTCGGGCTTAACGCCGCAAGGGTGAACTGGCCCTGTGTTTATGGGCAGGCAGTGTCACGTGAGCAGTCACGTGACCGGCGCGATGCTCCGCCTCCTCCTGAAAGCAGGCGTCCGTCGAGCGCGAGTTTTAGAGAAACTCCCAGTGCAGAATGGCATGCAGCAGCAGCAGGTATATCTGTTTGTGCTAACAGAGAAAGTCTTCCACTTCTGAAGAGCGATTCACGCCGCTCGGCTGCACTGGCCTTGTGCTTGGATTGAGGTTGAATGTTAAGTGCGGGGTCATGATAAATTACAAAGAGTGCAACATATGTCACAAGTGGCTTAAAGGACCTTATTCGCTGTTAATGAGCAACTCCCACAAGAACAGCTGGCTCTTTAGGTGCTTCGTGATTCATATCAGCTGTTTGTGAAAAAGTAAGAAGTACTAAGAAAAGAGAAGGTACCATCTGCAAATCTCTGTTTTATACACTGAAGACTAGAAGGTTGTTATCATGCTTCTGCGGTACCCAGAAGGGCCTGGTACACGATCACGAAGTGACTACGCTTCAAATTCTAGTCTTTTTGAGAGTGACGCATCCTGCATGCCCGCGCCAAAGCCGGAAATACAACAACATTTGCAGTCCTCAGAGCCTCACGTTGCACCCCCTTGCTGTCAGAGTTCTGTCCTCTTCTCGATTCCATGTTTCCCCTATCTTCTCCAGCCCGTCCATTGCATCCAGATTCCTTGATCTTCCTGGTACTCGTCCAACCCTGTTCTGGACTACAATTTCCTTCTTCCTTCAGTCTGCCTTCTTACTGTCATCCTTGGCTCCTGGATTGGACACACCAGTGGGTGGGCTTTATTCCCAGAGGGTTTCCCCGCTTCTGGACCTTATTGGGCTATTTCTTGAGGTTGATTCGCCTGCAGACTATATCATCTGTCTCCAGCTGGCTTGCCACAGGAATAGACCCTACATCTACACACCCAAGTGAAGTGGAATTAAAAAGTAGAAGTTGGCTCGAGGGAAATCCCCTGTGCCCAAGAAATGGAGGAGTCCACAAATGTGACCAATTACTGCTTTTATTAATCCAAAGCAGGGATAAGCACACAGATTTCTGCAGCGTCCAAATGCACTCTCAATTCATTGCAGGCTGGTAGTGAGGTTTTAAGCTGATGTGACATCACAGCCAAAAGTTACATTCCTGGGCTCTAGGCGAGATGAGATTGGATGAAAAGTATAGACACATTTACATCCTGTAGGGGACAGGTCACTTGATTGGCCTGGCCATATCAGGTAGCCCCGCCTGGCACCACCTACAGGATCAATGAGACCTTGTCAATTTGGAAAATTTACCAACATGTGAGTAACAATGATGAGTGGGGAAAATAGCCTCAGAGTACAGCTTATTTCCCACTATTGTTACCACTTCTCTAACTCCTCTGGCCCTGAGCAAGGACACTTAAGTCTCCAACTTCATGCTATGTTACATTTTTTCATCTTATGTCTTCAGTTTGATGGGAACAACAGTTCCTGCCTGCATCGGATGAATGGGCCTTGTTCCCGTTTCAGATTACGTGTTTGGCGAACGTGCGCTTGCATTTATGAAGAATTTCAGCTCCCAGCCATTGAAGGTGTGTTATCTTTTCTGCTGACTCGAACACTCTCTCCCAGCCTCCTTGGCAAGGTTGGGCACAGTGACTGCACTGCCAGCTCTGCTTTGCGTTTCGAAGGGAAATCAGTGTGTCAAGCCTCCCCCTGTGTTTTAAGCCTTCCATTCATTTCAATGCAGCTGTGGTTTCGATTTTATTTTCATGACTGTTCATGGTAGTTGCTTTTAGGTGTCAGTAAGCAGTTCATGTGTACTTCTTTGCAACTATCATATGCCTCTATATGTGTGTTTAGCCCTGTCGGCTCTTCATAATTACTTCAGTGAGTGGCATCTATCATGTTATGGGTATGCTGGGGGGGGGTTGAGGCCCCCTCAACACAAAGAACACCAAAGGACCACACCAAGACCCACCCCAAAAAGGCCACAGATACCAGGTGAGCTGTGCACTGAGATGATTCTATGTTCATTTATCGTCAGTCCATTTTTCAATGGGGTTTTTGCCGAATTCTTTTTTCTGAACAAACCCACTGAAAGTTGTTTTGGGGGGATTCCCCCAACTCCCCTTCCCCTATTAATCTAATACTATTCCCACCCTACCCCAACCCTTAGATGCCCTATCCCACACAGCCCTATTTTCAATGGTTTTGTTTCGGGGAAAAAATTGGCAAAATACCCCATCGACAAATTGACTGACGATAAATGAACATTGTACCACTGAGATACAAGGAACCCAGCTAGAGCTAATGAGTCCTGACAGTGGTGGAGAACTGCAGAACGTCTTTGAAGAGTATTTGGTGATCTGCTTCTTAAGAAATTATTTGCTTTTATTGTTCATTTATTTATTGGTGATTCATATCATGCTTAATGTCAGACTCCTTCAGCCTCAAAGAACAGGACCGGAGATCAGTCCTTTATTGACGGCAGCATCTGGTTCCCAAGCTGAGTGCATTTCACTTGAAACATCCTCCCACAAAGGAAGGAATGGCAGGGTGTGACCATGCCAGGAATAGTGGACCTTGCAGAGAAACTTGAACAGGGTTTGTTTCTCTACCAATAATCACTGTAAGGCCCTGATGAATGTTGAAATATGTTCCATTAAGGGTTTACTTGTCAGCAGACATGAAGCTTGATTTTGCAGCCAGGAAGTCTAGCAAAAAGGCAAAAAGATACATGCTGCACTAGGTAAATTTCATTGGAGCAATTTAATCAAGACAGCACTAATGATAATGCACCTTGAGTTCTGTATTGTTGGCCTAGGTACTGCAACAGCTTCTTGATGATGTGGAGATGATAGAAGCTGTTATTTGCTTCCTTGTCAGTCTGAAAACCCAAACCCCTAACCGTCGTGTTGCCCCCCCCGTTGGGCAAGCACGCTCCGGTCTTCAGACAAACTTTGACAATCTGACAACCTCCTATTGGGGGTGTGGATCACTATACCCCCCCCTTTGACTGCATTCATATCAGGCCCCATGTGCACTGTGGTTACTTACTAGATTACGCCAAAAAACATACACCTATCTTACTACCGTGGGCAATAACAAATAACACTAAGACACAAAGAAAACACAAACAATCGATTCAATTTAAAACAATCGGATACAATTATTTATATACAGACAGCTAAGCATAATACATGACAATGCAGGCAGTTCTAATGCTATGTCTAATTTGCACCTTTTATACTTCTGGTGCAAAGCTACCATGCAGTAACTATGTAAGCCTCTCAGGTTTCTAATGTAAGCCTGTGCTGCAAGCGCTAGCATCCATCACCTTCATGGGCAAGTCCACACCATCAAATCCACACCATCCACGCTCTAGACAATCCCTGTCTAGTTTCCCCTTCACCCAAACCTGTGTGTGTGTGTGTGTGTGTCTGTTCTTATCAATCAATTTAAGCCTAGGCCAAACCCGCACTTCCCATTCTGTTGTCAATCAGCCAGTGGCAGGCCTCAAGACTGCCAACTGCCAAGCTCTCGAGCTCATCAATGTCCATCAGTCTGCTGCACCAAGCACCATCTCCAGTCAACTCTCCTCATGCAGTTCTCCCAGTGCAGACCTCGAACTCCCTCGAACTCTCTGGCCAACTCTCTCTCCTTTCGCTCCAGCCCTCCTGGTTATAGTCTTCCATGACGCACCATATTTCTAAGAATGTCTCTCCCTCAGCGTTTAGCAAAATGCCTGCCTGTCTCCTTGTGTGTTACTTGTCTCGGCATGTCCTGTTACTTCGTGTGCTGTCAGCGTGACCTCATATCTCTCCCTCTTGGCCTTCCGAGTATGTTGCGAAATATATCATCTATTCCATGTTTCTCCATTCGCTTCACTCTGCATTACAAAATGCACTCTTAGGCCCCGTTCTTAAAGCACCTCTTCTGTGTGAAAAGGCTTCCCTCTCTCCTGTCTACCCACTCCCTTGGCGCAGCCCCCACCTTTGCAGTCTCTGCGAAGCACACCAGCCATGCTGATAAGTTTCCCTCTTGGACAAGGGTTCATGTTATCTGTGTATGTCTGCCAATGTTTACGAACAGTGTACCATAACATTTCTCCGCACTGAGCAACTTCTGTCTTTCTCCATCAAACAATGGCTCATAGGCCTTGTGTCTCATTCTGAATGCTTCCTAGTGTTTACCGCAAATCCAGGCACTATAAAACAACTCATTCTAAGCGTATACTCAATCATACATACATACATACATGACATACCAAACATATCTCTAAATGTGTCTCTACAAAGCATAACAATGTGTGAATGGCTTTACGTGCATTTCAAATATGCCAGTGTGTGTAGTGCAAGCAATACATTTTCTCTCTCAGCCTAAGCGCTATATCTAATGCAAACATAGATGAACAGCAAATCATGGTGAGTATATGTTGTGTCTCTAAAACACTACATGTCACTTCAAATATGTGCAAGTGCGAGTGGAGGCAATATCATTCTAAAAGCATATTGCAAATGTATACAAAGGTGACAGTCTAATATGTGGGCAGTGTCTACTTCAGCAATGTACTAATCAGAACTAAACAGAATGCAAATAATGGAATGATTCCATAGCAAAGAGTAATGATTGGGTAATGGTGATTCTAACAGATACTAATGATGAGTCTAACGATAACAATACCAGGCTCCTCATTTTATCAGATTCACATCCTGTGGTGTTTGGGATGCAAGAGATAATTTATTCTCTACTACCACTTCTTCACCACACTAGGAGGGGCAATAATTACTACTTCTGTTTTAGATGGAATTACGTAAATGGTTTTATCCACATCCATTTGTCTAAAAATACATATCCTGATGAATTCCAGGATGTCTGGGATTGGAGCTGAAGCAGATATCACCAACAAGCTTTGAGTATTTTCTGCATAATTAAATAATCAAAATCTTTGAGATAAGGTCAGCAAGAGGGTATAAGTAGATATTGAAGAATAATAGCAATGAAAGTGTCAGGGCCTGTGGAATGCCAAGGAAAATGGTTGTGGGTTATGGGGAGAAGGGGGCCTTGGAGATTCATTTTATGTATGTGTGTATGCATGTATGTAGGGGATTTATATAGTGTCAACATAGCTGAGAAGCAACTCAGTCCTGTACATAGGGGATGCAACCAGAGAGGGGACGGGGGTCACAGGAAGGGTGCAGAGGCAGCAGTTGTAGATGTGGTTTTTGTATGGGAAGAAGGGACTTTCTGCTGCTTTCGGTGGAGAAATGAAACAATTCAAGTGACTGCCAAATCCATTGACACCTATCATCCTCAGTCCAGATAGCAGACTGGATAATGTTCCATCCACTGAGGGGAGGAAACCAGATATCACAGAAGGATCACTAAAATAGAAGGAAGAATCATGATCTATGAAAAGAGCACCAGTGTGGAAACGTGATGTATATGAGTTGTTCGATCTGTATTTATTTCTCAAAGAACACTGTGTTAAAATGTGGCTGGCATGCCTCGCTGAACAAAAACATAGATATTGAGTTCTTATCTGAAACCCGGATCCTAATATAATCTGTGTCATTGGACAAGTGTATCATTGTAAACTGGGACCACACTTCCCAAATGTAATCCTAAACTATTCAGGTGCTAAATATTTCATCTTTAAAAAATACTTTTTTCATCAAGAAACTTTTATCAAATTAACACCTATTGCAGCATTTTACCACTGGTGTGTGCGCCAGTGTACTTTTTCCATCCATTGTGTCCAGCAGTGGCCTATATATTCCATGAGGGCCTGCCTTACTCTGTGATGCCACAAAGTTATTGGTCACCCTCTGCCATCTAAGGCCCAATCAGGAGAGCCAGCAGGTGAAGCCAGCCCGCCTCCCAAGGCCCGATCCAAAGGCTCCTGTTTGTGCCTGTCAGAGCCTGGGAGGGCCCCCAACTATGTGCCCCTCTATATAAAATGCTGCAGCCACCTGCGCATGTCTTACTCTTGCGCAAACTTGGACCCCAGGACCTCCACACTCCCTTGTAGCTCAATTGTGAGTGATGGCTGAACTGTCCTATTGCCTCCTCCACCTATCCCCTTAACCATAATCTCTGTCTATCCTATTCTGTCCTTTCTCCCTCCACCTCCTTTTTTATTTATTGCACTCTGTGTTACAAAGGTACATTTATTCATAGTTGTGCGTCTTCCTTTTCCATCTTGCATCCATTTTGTGCATTGCATTGTGATCCTTTTTTTTAAATCGTTTCTAGGTGGGTCTGGTTTTCATCATGCATCCATTTTGTGCACTGCATTGTGATCCATTTTTAAAAACCGTATCTCGGTGGGTGGGCTTTTCATCTTGGATCCATTTTTGTGGACTGCATTGTGTTCCATTTTTTAAATAAATCGTATCTAGGTGGGTGTGCTTTTCATCTTGCACCCATTTTTGTGCACTGCGTTAATTTTTTTTATCCATTTTTAAAATCGTATCTAGGTGGGTGTGCTTTTCATCTTGCATCCATTTTTGTGCACTCATTTGATTTGTGATCCATTTTAAAAATCGCATCAGGGTGGGTATGCTTTTCATCTTGCATCCATTGTTGTGCACTGAATTCAGTTGTGATCCATTAGTTGAAAATCGTATCTAGGTGGGTGTGCTTTTCTTATTGCATCCATTTGTTCACTGCACTGTGATCCTTTTATAAATGAATCCTACACTCAACCTATTGCTCTGCATTTGTATTTGTGCCCTCCTTTAACTAATAAGCCGCCTTGGACTAAGGGCCAGGACTGTGCAGTGCAGCCCACCCTCTTCTTTCCTTGTCTCATCTATCCTTTTCCACTGAGATGGCACTCACCATCTCCACTATCTTCTCTAACTGCTACAATATCCCCTATCCTCCATCTCTCACGACGTCTGGACAAACAAAGCACAAAAAAGACATTCTCTGGGGGGCGTGGCCTGGAGCCGACTCATCTGGAATGTCTTCCTGAGAGCTCCAGCCTGGCCCAATGCGCCTTTTTGTTAAAAACCCGCTCCCAGCCTCCGATTTTGGCTGTGATTGAAGCCACCGGCGGGTGAACCTCCCCTGCTCCCACCGGCCGACCGATTCCCGGTTTCATCCCGAGTCCGCAGTGTTAGACCCCCAACAACCCTGGGGCCCACTCGGCAGCAAGATGGCCCCCGCAGCTTCGAGAGTCGGAGACCACCCAGGAGGGGGCGGAGCGGACACTGAAGCCCTGCCGACCGGCAACCGCCAGTGATGATCCGGGGTGTACCGCTCGTTGCCCATTGCTGAGTCCAACTGCCCTGGATCCACCTCCCAGCCTCTCCCATCAAGCACCGCCGGAGACAACATTGCACCCCAGGTAGCGTGGACGCTAATCCTGATCCTCACCTACCGCGACCTACCGCGACCTGCGCTCCTCGGCTCCCGGCGCGGAGGGATCGACTGCGCCCACTCCGAGTCCACCAACCACAGGCACCCTCCAAACTCCCCGGGCTCGATGAAAACGGGCCCGCCTTCGCCCGAAATAGACCCGATCCCCGGGCAGAGGCGCAGCCGATTCTCCTCTCCGCCCGCCGGCCGAGCCCAGCACCGAACGGCGCTGCCTGCCGCATAGCCTGCCTGCCTCTGCGCATAACACCCGCCTCAGGAGGCCATCAGCCTCTGCATCGCCATTGCCACTGGAGCCCGTGGGCCCTGAGGCTGACCAGCCATTAAGCCCACCAGGAGAGGGCGAGCCCTGTGCCCGCCCACAGGACTGCACTAGAACCACAGAGGCCCTGACCCACGGACCTCCACCTCCCATCTCAGTGCGCAGTGCAGGCGGTGGTACGGACATCTCATCACAGCACTTCCCACCTGTACTCGCACGTCTGCCTCCTCGGCTTCGGCACCCCCAGGCCCGGCGGCCATCTTGCGGCCTTGCGGTCCAGAGCCCGGAGCATCCACCACAGCATCGAGCCCTCCTGCCCCCCGCATTTCACCGGCGGAGTTCGACCTCCACCCGACCACCCCATCCACCCCTCAACTGCCATCCGCTCCTCGTAACCCTTAACCCCCCTCCTTGGACTGCTGCTCCATAGACCGGCAGGGGTTGCTACCCCCAACATCCTCCCGGGCACAGGAAACTCAAGTATTCAGCACAGCGGCAGTTCACTCCGGCGCAGGGGACAGGAGGTAAGGAGTCGGGGGGAGACGGGAGAACAATCAGCCCACCCTGGGAGTGCGGCAGAGGGGGACCTCACGAACTCACCGGCTTGCTAGCTTGATTTTCCGAGCCCGATAGCAGCAGACTCCTCGTGTCCCACCCAGCGGCGCAACCTCTTACTGTGCCCCCACACCTCCGGATCAGACAACTTCCGCTATCGGACCCAGAACTCCAACCCTAAATCCTCCCGAGCAGCTCATAACTCTCACCAACTCGCTAAGACTGAGCTACTACCACTCTCCGCAACCCCACACGGCAATGTCCAAAAGCGGGAAAGCACCTAAACAATCGGACATTATTTCCCTTATGTCGTCCGTGGCTGCCGAAAGAGCAAAGAAAACCGACCTTCCGGGGGAGACTATGAAAAATACCACCCCACCAACCACAGAAACAGATCCCACTCTGCCTCAAGCGGCAACCGAAGCAGACCTACAAGAGCTATTAGTAGCCCTAACCAGGGAAATCCAAAAAAGCTCAGAGGAAATTACTAAGAAAATAAACACTCTTGACAAAAGAATGGGGGAAGTAGAACAGCGAACCGCCGAAATCGAATCCGAAATCTGTGACCAAAGATTCGAAGAGGAACACAACAAAGACCGGATAGCTGCCCTCGAAGCAAGATGTAACATCCTTGATGCAAAGCAGGAGGATTTGGAAAATCGATCAAGAAGGAACAACATCAGAATCAGAGGGATCCCAACCTCTATCCCGGAACCAGATCTGAAAGCGTACATAACGGATCTCTTTCGATTCATTATCACTCTCCCAGACACCTCCCCCCTAGAATTGGACCGGGTACACAGAACAAACCCAAGGAAATCCTCAGCGCTCCCCCAGATGTCCTGGCCAGAATACACTTCTTCCAGATAAAAGAGGACATCATGCGAGAAGCAAGGCAAATGAGACAGATCACCTTCAGAGGGTCCACGATCTCTCTTTTCCAAGACCTAGCGAACACCACACTCCTGAAACGGAAAGCAATGAGACCCCTGACAACCTGGCTACAAGAAAAGAAAAATCCATACCACTGGGGTTTCCCCACTTCAGTGAAATTCAAATGGGACGGTACACAGAGGCAAATACAGTCATTGAAAGAGGCGGAGAAACTCATGGGCGTGGGCGGTACCGACCCCAGCGCCGAACCCGAGGAGGCAACTCACCCTCCCCGAGACACATCACCAGGAGGGTCATGGTCCAAATCCAACAGACGGCGCAGACTCAGAGGACCCCCGAAAAAAGACGGCGACAGGGGCTGAACACTTAACAACAGCTCACCGATGCAGGAAACAATGATTACCTCAAGCAATGTTCTCCCAAGTCCAATGAAGCCCCTCCGAGAACTTCGCAAACAACCCTCGCGCACCGATACGGAGAGGCTTCCCCCGACGAGCTTACCCCCGGTTCATCTCGACGGCCCAGTTGGCCACACCGAGCGCATTGGTGCCACAAGTTCCCCAGTGGCAGTAGGTAGAAGTTCCATCTACCAGTCCAACGTTTGGAAAGGAGGAAAAACTCAGAAAGAAGTACGAAAACTTGCAAGAATGCGCTATTCAATTTGTTTATTCAATGGTCCCAGAATCAACCAAGGACACGGCAGCACAACATGCAACAACACCCCAAAACATGCTTACACCTCGTTACACTGATCAAGCCTGATACAACCCCCACAGATCAGCCCAGGGATAAATCAGCCTCATCACAACGCCGCCAGAGACGACTAATACAAGCGAGTTAAGATTTGTCTCCTGGAACATTCAGGGGATGAACTCACCAAGGAAACGCAGATCGGTTGAGCACCGCTTGAGTCAACTGGCCGGAGATATCGTTCCACTACAAGAAACGCATCTACTCGCGGAGGATGAACGACGCATAAAATTCAAGAGATACAAACAGTCCTTCTTCGCCACCTCTGGCTCAAAGAAAAGAGGGGTTGCAATCCTTCTCAGCAACAAAATCCCACTACTCAACATCACTATAAGAAGAGACCCAGACGGCCGTTACCTGCTTCTCAAAGGCACCTTTGAAGAACTTCCCATTACACTAGCCTCAATCTACAGCCCCAATTCCTCCCAAAATAAGTTCTTAAACAACATCCTTCCAACAATTCTAGCATTCCGAGAAGGCCACCTATTTATCGGAGGAGATTTCAATACCATCCCTAACCCACTGCTAGACAAAACTCTCCCAGCCACAAACAATGATTACGTGCATGCCCTTGCCTTACTTAAGTTGTTCAGAGAAACAGAGACTGTAGACGCATGGAGAATACAGAACGGCGACTCAAGAGATTTCACATATTTCTCCAACGTTCATAAGGGATTCTCAAGAATTGACCTAATTTTAATCCCCGGCGCCCTACTCCCATGTGTCACTGATACGGAAATTCACACACGCATGATCTCCGACCACTCCCCGATATCTGTAAACCTATCCATCTCAGGCCAGAAATCCCCCCCTCAAAGGTACTGGAAACTGAACGATGCACTCCTTCTAGATATCAGCATAAGAGCCGAAGTGGAGGACTCATTGATAAACTACTTTGAAGAGAACACCACACAAACATCCCACATCAGTACAATCTGGGACGCAATGAAAGCGGTGGTCAGGGGGGTACTAATAGGAGCCGGAGCTGAACAGCGAAGGATCTCAAACATTGCCTACTCCAAACTAGAAAAAGAAGTATCCCTCCACGAATCACAGCTAAAAACTCAATACTCAAGGAAAACCGAGCGGGCCCTGAGAAAGGCGAAAATTGCTTTGGAAATGCACTGTGCTGACCGGACAGCCAAATCCCTGGCGTACACAAAGCAATTTTACTATGCCAAAGGAAATAAAGCAAACAGGATATTGGTACAAAAGTTGAGGGCGCTCCGTAACCGAAACAACATACTAAAACTGCGAGGAGAAAACGGTAATCTGTTCTTCTCCCAAACGGAGATAATGAACGAACTCCTGAGATACCACACATCTATAATGTCCAGTGACCCACTAACACTAAATGAGCTACCAGAATACCTGAGCGCACTTCCGCCCCGCAACCCCACACATCTGGAACACCTGGAGGCTCCCATTGAAGTAGAAGAAATTATTGAAGCCATCAAAGCTCTCAAACCCTCTGCCCCAGGCCCAGATGGGCTAACCGCAGCCTTCTATAAAAAATTCGCCAGAGTCCTGGCCCCACAATTATCCGCATTATTCAACTCCTTCCTATCCACGAAAACCGTCACTAAATCCATGGCCGAATCAATTACAATCCTACTACATAAACCCGGAAAAGACCCCGAACTCCCAGATTCCTACCGACCCATCTCACTCTTAAACAATGACGGGAAGATCTTTGCCAAGGTACTAGCCAGAAGACTGGGCCCAACTCTTCCAAGCCTAATCGACCGGGACCAAACTGGATTTATCCCTGGCAGAGGGACACATGACAATATTCGGCGAGTACTAAACCTAATTGAAGGCGCTCACAAATCCAAAACAAAAATGGCGGTAATCTCATTAGACGCACACAAAGCCTTTGATCGTGTGGACTGGGGATACATCCACGAGGTCCTCCAATGCTTCGGCTTCGGCCCCAACTTCACAGCGTGGGTCATGGCTAATTACCAAATTCCCACCACACAACTTCGTGTTAATGGCACAGGGTCCGAACATATCCGCATCACAAGAGGCACCAGACAAGGCTGCCCGCTCTCGCCCCTGATCTTTGCTCTATCAATGGAGCCCTTCGCCACCAGAATCAGACGAAATGAAATCATAAAAGGAATCCAAGCGGGCAACCACGAGTATAAAATCGCACTCTATGCCGACGACGTGCTGTTAACTATCACAGACCCGGCGGCCTCCCTGGGGACACTATGGAAAGAGATAGAGGAGTTTGGCATCATGTCAGGATTTAAAGTCAACTTAACCAAATCCTCAGCACTACCCGTTAATTTAACTCTCCTGGACGAGGCCGCCCTCGCACCTCTCTCACCAATCCCCTGGGCCAGAGACGCCATAGGATACCTCAGAGTCCAGATCACCGAAAATCCAAAGCGGCTATACTCAAAGAACATCCCACAATTACTCAGCACCCTGCAAAGTGATCTCAAAAGATGGAAACAACAAGAAATCTCATGGTTCGGACGAATTTCAGCTGTAAAAATGAACCTAATCCCCAGATGGATATACCAGTGCACAGCCCTGCCACTACAAATCCCAGCCCCAGCCATATGTACACTACAGAAGAAACTAATGGAATTTGTCTGGGGAGGGAAGAGGCCCAGGATCAATAAACGAATCATGACAAAAGGCAAACCGCTAGGAGGAATGGGTGTTCCTGACCTAGCCAGATACTCGCTAGCAGCTCAACTATCACATGCATTCGCTTGGGTGCAGGAAGCAGACCCCCCGCTATGGCGACAAATTGAGGAATCCTGGTGCCCGGTCCCCCTACAGGATCTCCCACACCTACCAATGCTAAAATCCCAAGCCAACTCCGGGCCACTATCGGCCACGACCAACACAA
This sequence comes from Ambystoma mexicanum, assembly GCF_040938575.1. Classification (NCBI taxonomy): domain Eukaryota; kingdom Metazoa; phylum Chordata; class Amphibia; order Caudata; family Ambystomatidae; genus Ambystoma; species Ambystoma mexicanum. The sequence goes on from NC_090924.1 coordinate 588,989,863, forward strand.
CTCAATGCTGGAAATCCGCAGCTCGGAAATGGGGCCATTGCAGCCCACTAGGACCCATGTCACCCATCTGGAACAACCCGGAGTTTACCCCCGGAAACCCACCCCGAGATTTTCACGCCTGGATAGCGGGGGGCCTCGCAAAAACTAGCGATTTTATCGAAGAAGGCCGACCCATCACCTTCGAGAGATGCAAATCAAAATTTGGAGTGGGGGAACGGCAAAGATTCCGATACTCACAAATTAGACACTGGATCTCGCACAGAAGAACCCGGGACAAATGCTCGAGAGAAGCAACAGCCCTGGAGCTCACATTAACATCCCCGACCAACAAAGGGAAAATATCCACCATATACCGGCTCCTGGAAAGATCGGACCCAGCAAAGAAAGAAAAATATATGACGGAATGGGAAAAGGATATTGGTCGGGAAATAACTGCAGAGAGCTGGTGGCAAATCTGGTCCCGACTGCATAAAAGCTCACAATGCGTCACGAACAAGGAAGGAGGCTATAAACTGTGCTACAGATATTACATCACAACCACCCAAATCCACAAAGCCAACCCGGACTTTCCAGCCACATGCTGGCGAGGATGGATGCCAAACCCCCGGATCTATCTATCACCTAGTCTGGAGCTGCCCAAGGGCAGAAACATACTGGAAGGAAGTCCTGAAACATATCAAGCAAATCTCCGGCCTCTCCATCCCTTGGGACCCAGGAATTGTCCTCCTAGGCGAATCCGGCGATGGAGCATTCCCAATCTCAGGTCACATCTCCCGACTATGTAACCACCTGCTATAAGCCGCAAAGATAGCTATGGCTCGATTATGGAAAGACAAAAATGGCCCCTCGATCACCCTATGGTGGGCCAAATGCTGGGAGATGGCAGTAGCAGAAAAAATCTCGGCAATCCGCTCGGACTCCCTAAACAGAACCCCTGAATATATGGGACCCATTCTTGGACTACGCGGCCAAATACCCAACCCTCACCAGGAGACCTCCACTTACTAGGTGGCTCCAATGCAGCCCTCTCTACTAACTCCCGACCACCCACCGAACATACCGGAACAGAGGGAACAGGCTCCCAGAACTCTCCCACTTAAGCGCCACATCCAGAATCTGCCCACCATTTCCTCCATCCTCCAACCCACATTGGGCTACAAAGACACTAATTGAATGTTTAAAATGTAATATATTGCATTGTTGCATGTAACACTTTATCCTGCAAGATCAATAAAATGTTGTTATGAAAAAAAAAAGACATTCTGGGTGAAAATCCTGGCCTTCCCATAGCAGACACCTATGTCAGGCCATCTTCCAGAGAGATCTTCAACGTTGTCCTCTCTCTAGACCTATGGACTTCTCATCTCAACTCTACTCTCTCCCCTTTCTCATCCTCTCCCATTAGTGGGATGTCTTCTTGGCGGGTTTCTTCTCATCACATTGCATCGTAAAATGTCTACCACACTGGCACTATCCTTGTTCAGGGTCCTCAAGCCAAACTCCTTCTCTTTGACTGGATCCTGCTGTCCCTCAGTAATGTTCTTTCTTCTCCTGCCCCTCCCCTTACTACTCTCTCTGCCTCCCCCCTGACTTGAGAACCACGCCCCTGTGCTCCACCTCGGAAAACCTTCAAAGCCAGTGACCATCTCCACCTTGTGTCTATTAACGACTGCTCAGCAAACAAATACTCTGCTGACATCTGCATCCTTCTTGAAGACCCTGACCTCGACATTCTCGCTCTTACCGAGACATGGTTCAATGCCAGCTCAGTCATGGCTTTTGACTCCCTACTACCTGACGGCTTCAAGATCATTTCCTAGCCAAGACCTCACTGTGTTGGCAGTAGGGTTGCCTCAATCGTCCCTGAGAGGATTCCTTCTTCCATTTTACCTACCCAGCTCTACTCTTCCTGTGAGAGCCCGGTATGCAAGTTGGTCATCTCTCCCTCCTCCAAAATGATCATCTATCGGCCTCCAGATGCTACCTCCCTGTTCCTCTAGGAATGGGCTGATATCTGTTCCTCCTTACTTTCTGCCCCCTCCAATCTGTTCCCCCTGGGTGATTTCAACATTCAATTGGACTCCCCTGGCACAGCATCCACTTTTTTCACTGACCTCTGCACTTCTCTATCCAGCTCCATTCTCCCTTCTGGTCCAACACACTCTGCTGGACACACTCTGGATGCCCTCATCCACTCTGACCTCCCTCTCTCTTCTCCTCTTGTCAGCCCTCTCTCTTTGTCTGACCACTCTCTTCTCTCCTCCCACCTGGGTCCTTTGGTTTTCTGACCGCACCCACCAAAAGCCCTGCCATGCTCGTTCATGAACATCTGCCTGATGAAACAAGTGCCAGCCGTTGCCTTCATTTCCACCTTTCTCCCCCCTAACCCCACAACTTCGAGCCTACAACTGACACTGCTCTCAACAACTTTGACTTGTTCATCACCAACACTCTTGACATTCTTGCCCCAGTTATGAGGATCCACCTGAAATCCACCTCTAAGCGTAACACCTGGTTTGACTCTGAACTTGCAACCGTGAAACAAAAGTGCAGAGCGGCGGACCGGAAGTGGCAGACTTCAGGTTCACCCTCTGACAAAATGGCCTGCTGCCTGCTCCTAAACAATACAGACTTTCCATCCGTGCCAAGAAAAGGGCTCACATTCAGGCACGGGCATCTGGTGTGTCCAATAACATGGCTAAACTTTTCAAAATCTGCAGGGAACTCGCCACCCTTCTGCAGTCTCCTCCTCCCCTGTTCCTTCCCAGGCCCTCTGCAACACGCTGGCCACTCACTTTGCCACCAAAACTCAGGGTATCCGGAACAGCCTTGTTTCTCACCCTCTCAACCCCTCCCACACCCCCCTGCATACCTTGCTCCCTATGAGAAACCTGAAGGTGCCTCACCCACTAGTCCACGAAGAGCTGTCATCCAGGTTTCCAGGACACGGCCATCACTATTGGATCCAGTTCCTGGTGCAGGACCAGTGTGGGAGGATCACCTAGATGGGGGATCTGTGGGGAGTGGAAGCAGGAAACTGATGGGTGAGACGCAATACCCCATTCCTTATAATACCTTTTCTCCATCCTTCCCCGTGGGATACTTAGAAGCTCTAGCCCTCACCCTTTCCGACACAAACACTTTCTTACACCATGAAAGACTACACCAAAGCCGTTCACCTGATGTGTCCCAAAACAAGGGTCAGACAGAGTCAGGCAATTGACAATAACTACACACAGCTGATGGCCCTTTCCGAGAGCACACTGCGAGAAATGACAAATGCATGAAGACTGAGCTATATCAGGATGGCAGTTCAAATGCAGAAGGAAGGCGTCAAGATTGGAAAAGACAACATGGAGGGAAGTTCCCTTGCCCTTTTCGACCCAGACCCATGAATCCTCAGTGAAAGGAATCATTAGACCGGGAACTACAGCTCACGTGTGGTGTAACAGATGTCAACGGTTCACAGGACCCCCCCACACACTGATAACCGAGCCGGTGAGGTGTGTTTGCTACCGAGGTACTGTCCTTGACTCCAGAGACAAGAAACAAAACAGAGGTCAGCACAGCCGGTGAGTCGGAGGGAGAACCGATAGTAAATCAGACAGTGTTGAGCGAAGGTTGCAAATGGCAGCTTGCTATGAACAAAGAACTTGTGTTAAAACTAAGTGAACTTTTCAAACCCAGGAAAAGACCAGCTGTAGAGTGGTTCTGTGATATGATAAGATATGCTATTTTATTTATATTGCGCTTGTACACAGGTGTTTTAGAGCGCGACCAGGCAAAGGAAGGATTACATTCAAAACCTTCTGCATTGTCCACAAGGCCTTCTGGGGACTGAGTCCAAAAAACCTTCATCTATCCCTCTGCAAATACCTCCCCTCTCGAGCTCTTTGCTCCTCTACCTCTAACTCTCTTAGGGTCAGTCATTTTTCAAAGAAACAAGCTGGGGTAGATCACTGTCTTCGGCTGAGGCCTCCCTCTGGAACAGCCTCCCTGCCACTCTAAAACTTGAGGAGAACCATCTCTGGTTACGGAAGCACCTCAGACCTTCATCTTTTCTTCTGCCTTTGCTCCCCCTATCCCCTGCTGATCTGTTCTCTCTTGGCACCGTGCACCTGGCCATCCTCTGTCCTCCGGGCCCAGGTATCTGCTCACCCTGCCACCCTCCCGCACTGCCTCCGGCCCACCCCTTGCACTCGGGTCTATATCTGTACCCATACAGCCCCTTTTCTTCCTGCACATATCAGACCTACCATGTCTGCTGCCTTAAACCTAGCACTTGCCAATTGCTGGCTGCACTACCACTGTTTGTTGCCTTTATTATTGATTTATTTATTATTATTTATCTGTTTCTGTTTTGCTTCGCACTTTCCACTTCTCCCCCTTACATGCACTTTTCCCCTCCTCCTCTCCCATGCACTCATGCTCGAGAGTCCCGCGTTGTCCTGTGCTAAAAACATGGGCAAGGGAGACCCCAGTTATAACATTCCGGCTTATCATTTTGTGAACACTTCTTTCTTTTGTGGTGAACATTGTCCCACACTATTTTGTAACTTAGCCGTATGGATTGGCAACAGTTTTTTTTAGTATAGGCCCTTTTTGTTTGACAAGACGCCTGTAGGACTACCTTATTATTATTTGATGGTCATAGCCAGGGGTGGACTGGGAAACAAAAGAGGTCCGGGAAATAATGTTCAAAGTGGCCTCATAGTACACATTTTCAGACATAGGGGACTGAGTTCAAACTCAGCCAGTGCTCCTAACCACTCCTTAGCCCTAATACTCAGCCCTCCTTTTTAATCCGACCAGTCCCTAGTATGTGGTTTAATAATTCAATCGACATTAAAATCACCAGTTAAGATAATGATTCCTCCAGGAAAGTGCATCAACCAATCTCTAAAATGTTCTCAGCATTTTATAATATTTCTGCAGTCAACTGCCCCCACCCACCCACCGGCAGATCATACAGGGTCACTAGCAAATAGGCTCAGTGCCGACTCCCAGATTCTTTATATGGGCTGCTAAAAAATGAGGGTGGGCCTTGCTAGAACAGTACTCAGTATAGTTGATAGTTACTTTGGCACCAATGCAAAGCCCACCTTTTGGGCAACCTCTTATGGATGCCGAGACAAACTGAAAATCAACGAACAACCATCCAGTTCAAATGCAGCACATAGCCAGGTCTCCTGCAAACAGACACACATAACACTCTGCAATATTTCGATTGTTTGGGCATTGCCAAAGAAAGAGCCATGGCCTCTAGAGTTCCAAAAAAGCAGTTGAATCATACCTACTTCTTCTACTGTACGATGCCACTGTAGAACCTGTGGGACCTTGGACCATTGCCCACTCTGTTTCGGCAACTCCTGGGTTGTCTTGTTCCCCCAGAGTCTCTTTGGGACAGCCAAGGATTGTGTCTCCAGATTACTTGGCACACCAGGAGTAGTTGGCAAAAAGACCAGAATTTCAAATCCCAGCTGTGTTAGGGCCCTGGCATTGTTACATATGCGCTCTGCCACTAATGGCGACACAGAAATTGCGACAGCCCAGTTATCACTGCTGTTGAATTTTGGGAGCTCCAGCTTGAAAAAGTCCTTTTAGGAATAATGCCCAGATCCAGCATCATATGAAATAGCTCAAGAAGCCAAGTTCAGTTAAGAAAAGGTCTATGCGCTATATTATTTGTTTCCAGAAACTTGATATGCAGCAAGTCTGAGCACCACACTGGATAAAAATTCTCACCCCCCAGACTCTGAGGCTTGGTTCTTAATTGTTCTGCCCAGTCAAGTCAAGAGAACTGTTTGCAAGGGGTCCAAACTTGAGAGCACTGATGGTGAACAGTAGCTGAGCCTCCAGTGATTTGAGCTTTCAGATTGGCAGCTGCCAAAGGAGCAGGAATTACTGGCAAAGCCTTTCCGGAGGCCCATTCCTGCCCACTTAATTGCGTAAATTCCAAATTGGTCAATTTTATCAGACCATTTTATCGGACCAGGACCCAGCCCTGTATTGAACAGATCTGCCCTTCTTTGAGTCGCCAGCTGCTTGCCCATAGTTTTGGGATGAAGAGTATGGGTTAGAGAACACACTGGAAATGCTTGGGGAATGACAGCCTTAGCAAGAGATCTAGCTACCCTGCTGTCAATAGGACCTCTAAGGCATACCTGCCTTGTTTCGCCATCCCCAAGGGTTTTATACACTAGAGCCCTGCTTACTCGACAATTGCTGTTTAGCAGGGTCTGTGTTGGCCTGCTTGAAGCTTTGTTTTCCCAACTGAGACCCCCCTTTCTTCGTTACATGCTTCATTTTTTTGTTACATTCTTCTTGAGTAGTCTAAATTCGCAAGGGGGGATTGGGAAAGTTTAGAATGGAATGTTCGGCACAATTAGCCTCCAATGCCCCGCTGTCCGAGTCAGCCACCACATTGGCCGTATCTTCATTGGTATCCACCTGCCTAGGTGAAGATGTGGCTCTGGTGGTACTAGGAGCCATTAATTGATCAGCTTCCTGGACGTGCATACCTCTTGCACTCCTTAAGATGTTAGATGAGTTAAGCACTCCCTCCTTTAAGGACCGCTGCTCTTCAGCCATATTCGAACACAATGTGAATAATGCCTCAATCTTTGCTTCCAGCGTCCCAGTAAGCTCTTCTCAGCGGAGGACATAAGATGGCTTCCTTCAACAAATACCTTGTTGCACTCCACAGGAATCTCCTCTGAGTCACTCTCAACAGGAGCCGACTCAGAATATGTCAAAAATGTGTCCAAGGAAAGGCGATTGAGAAAGGTTGGAAGACAAGATGTTGTCTGTCTCAAAGTCAACCAGTGCCACTGAGATTATGTTAACTACCTGACAAAGTTTCAGAAGAGAGCTATTATTATCAATGGAGGTTACAAGGTCTTTATCAGAATCTTCTTAAATCTGCACATTAGTGACCATGTTAAACAACTCTATAGGTTCCACAATCAAAATCACTGCAGGCTTGAAACCAGTGCCACTGAGATTATGTTAACTACCTGACAAAGTTTCAGAAGAGAGCTATTATTATCAATGGAGGTTACAAGGTCTTTATCAGAATCTTCTTAAATCTGCACATTAGTGACCATGTTAAACAACTCTATAGGTTCCACAATCAAAATCACTGCAGGCTTGAAATACAACTTTTCTTTGATTGTGCAGGGACAACAGTATGCGCTGGCAATATTGGGACATTTGTCCTCCGACCGGGGGACCGTTCTTAGCTCTGATTTATTGGCAGGCGTCTAGCACGTTTCCCTCTCGTCCTCATGACGCTTCCTGTGGTTGCTCAACATAATCTTTTGGTTTTCAATGTTATAGTCAAACTCTAATGAGCCTCTTGATGATTGTTCTTAACAATGCGACTCAACAGTATTTAACGAATTGGTCGGAGGGAACCTATCTGCCACTCAAAATGGTCACACGCCTACTCAATCATTTAAAATAAGCTATCGCGTTTATACTAGACTGAGGAACTCTTCACTTCCGTTGATGGGCAGGTCTAAAGTGCTATTACAGGGCAGTCAACAGGAATTGAGATATTAAGGTTGCCTTACCGTCTTCTGACAATTCTAACATCAATTCTAAGACCCAATCCAATGCGACAAGGTCCTCTGCCCCTCTGCCCCACAGACCACAGACCACTTGCACACACTTCCGCCCATGCTCCGAGGTTTTATGGTTGAGGGTGACGACTTCCTCCTTGCTCGGAGCTCCGATTCCGGTCACATATCCTCAGGGCTAGACTGGGAACCAAAAGTGGCCCTGGAATTTCTTTTCAAAGTGGCCCATATTTCGCCGAATGGGCCAGCACAGTGTGAGAGCTCAACCCTTCTGTGACGGGATTGGGAGTATCCCCAAGAAAATGTTGAATAAAATGAGCCAAGATGAGTGCATTTAAAGCATGTTTTAAACATATATGGATTAAAAAGTGATGTTTTAAATGGATTCATGATCTCTCAAAGTAGATCTCCAATGATAGAAGGACCTGGGACGTTACACATATTGCAGATGAGAACACCTAATTAATCTGGTATTAAAGGTGCCCAGACAACATGCATCCCTAGCTAATTTCATCATATTCCGTGCTGGGAAGGGCACACAGATAAACGGTATTCTTAAACAAGCATTGGCAATGCCAACATGTTTGGCTTGTGTAGGCATGGGAACGGCACTGCCATAGTGGTATTAACTGGATTGTAGCACCTGCAAAATGGTCAGAGTACCTTGGCATATAATAGCAGTGTCTGGTGAATGCCTATTATTGATACACAAGCTTAAACTGTTGGCTTTGCCAATGCTTGTTTTTAAAAGGACTTCAGTGAAGGACAGACATAGTGCTTATAAATCGAGTGGCTGAAGTCAGACCTGGCATTTTTATTATACCAGTAGCGCTTTTACAGTTACAAATAAGTCATTAACTCTATGAAGACTGCTTTGAGAAAACACTGGCAGGCACTTTGAGCACAAAGCTTGATGGTAAGGCTTGATGAAGCTAGCTCAAAGAGATCCCAGTAGCACGTGTTTTGGGTGGAGAGGGGCAGAAGGCAGGTGGAAATGGCCATGGGGATTAGCATGGCCTTGGGAAGTCAATAGATGGATAAATAACCAAACAAGTCCTACTAGCTTTGTGCCCCACATCATGATATGTTTGCTTTGCTGTACTCTTAATGTAATCGTTTCAGCATATAGGTGGCACTTTGGCCAACACTAACAAAAAGGCTCAGTTGGTACGAGATCAGTGAGTCATGCCAATGAAGCGTTAGCAGTGTCATGACAAAGTGACAAACTGTCTAGTGTAGATGTGAATGATGACTGAGAGGGTGATGTTGTGCAAGGTCTGCTGAGTGATGGTGAGAGGGTGTGAGGATGAGCGCAGGAAATCAGTGGGGTAAGTCACAGTGACATATTGGAAATGTATGAATGTGGATGAGAGGCACGTGTGCATATGGAAGGACAGGGATACAGCTGTCCTGTCCATAAAACTGTAATCTCAACAGTCCATGTGACAACAGTACCAAAAGCCAATGAGACTGGGCAATTGGGAGCTCTCACGACAGCAATTCAAGACAATCATAAGACTGCAAAATCTGTGGCCCCTGTGCCACTGAAACCGGCAGCACATATGACTGCAATATCAGACAGTAATGCTAAAATCTTACAAGGCTGCGAAATTAGGAACCCAAGGGAGTGAACCCTGCAGCCAATAGGACTGTGGGTTCAGCAGCCCACGTGACAGCAAGCCCAGGAGCCCATAAGAATGCAAACGGAGGGGCACATCACTGACATCAGGGACATCAATAGCCAGTAAGCTTGAACTCTGGAGCCCATGTGACAGCAATTATAAAAGCCAATGTGACTGCAAGCTCAGCAGCCCATGGGGTAGAAGGGTCACCAATTATGTGACGGGGAGCTAAGTTATCCGTCCCTATTATGGCGGGATAGCTAAGATCCCATGTATGCAGCGAGCTCTGAGTTCCATGCAAGGTTCAGCTGCCAGGTCTTGGGCAGGCAGGACCAACAATGTATTTCAACTGATTACAATACCTACACTCTTCTAACTGGGGGATAATATTCTAGACATTTTCCCTCTACTTGAATTACCAGGGCCATGTTTAGAAACGCTCATCTCAGAATCACTTCAAATGTCCCCAGCACACAGTGCTTGGACAGCTCTTCCCTCCTCTTTCGCTAATGTACCTGCAGCGGACGTGCTGTGCAAGGTGAACAACACAGATTAAAATCCCTGTGTGATGTGCAGAGACATGACTGTGACCAGATGAGTGTGACATGCAGGTCACAGGATGCAGTCTCAGTAAGATAACTCAGAGAGTTAATCAATCTGATGCGGTGGCTGGTCTGGAAAATGAGTATCAAAGGCAACTGCGGTATGATCATTTAATGAGTTAAGGCACCTGCTGGGTCCCACAAATTCACTGACTATATCCCAGCAAGGCACCAAACACAGAAATCTCTTTATGACAATGCAAAGCCCAGTGTGCTATTCCAGTGAGCTACTCCGGAGGGTAAATGATATGCGGGAAAAGAAGTTGATAAAAAGCCTAAGTTGGAAAATAGAACCCGCCCTACTAAGGCGCAACGCTCATTGATCTTCATGATATTTGTTGTGCTAGCTTAGTTGGTGAATGTGCGCCTGAAGCAGAAATCTATGTCGCAACTCGCAGGTTAAAATCCCAGCACATTTCCTTCAACTTATTTTTGCTGACTGGCCTTTATTGAAACCTGGAGATTCCAAGACAAGTTCATGCATTTGAAAGTCTGGCAGGGTTGGGGCAGTGTCAGATACTGATGCTGTCTCATTCCAATGTGATATCACCCCCACTTCACTTCCAGAGTGACCCTGGGGTTATCAGCTGTAAAACAGGCCAGTTCAGGTGCTGCCCTTCCCCTCTGACACAGGATAGCGTGGCCAGCAGCTGAGATTAACATATTCTCTTAAAAGGTAACACCTTCATTAATTAACACATATTTGTGCTTTATCTAGATTATAGGTGAAAATAAAGGGAAGCGTGATCTAATTGCATTTGACAGTATGAAAAACAAAACATTTATTTGGTACAAACCAAGGTGTTAGGAGTTCATTTGTGAGTGTTACTTTACCCGTAGTGGAAGAAACTAGAGGCGAGTGAGGGGCAATGAGGGTGACAAATCTATCCTATCTATAAAATCATAAGGATATCTGTGCATTGTGAAATGAGCATGTACGCTCTAGCCCCAGCGTAGACGGAAAGAGACAAAGAGAAAGAGAGAGAGATTGAAAGGTGGCTAGTGGAAGACAGGGGAAGAGCGAGGGGATGGGGAGAGAGAAAGAGGGAGACGGGGGAAGTAGAAGGGAGAGAGGGATTGAAAAGCGGTTAGAGGAAGACAGGGGGAGAGAGTGGGGATAGAGAGGAGGGGGGACTCTGAGGGGGACAGAGAGAGAGCGATGGACAGATGAGAGGGGAAGATTGAGAGAGAGGAGGCGATGAGAGAGACAGAGTGAAAGAGAGAAAGATAGAGAGCGCCAGAGCCTCCAACAAATAACGTGGATCTCAGCTACTGAAAAAAGACGACACTGAGAGAGGCAGAGTAAGAGACCAAGAATGCGAAAGAGACGTCTGATTTGATGGATACGGCCAGTGTATGGTAATGCAGGCTCCCCACGTTACAAGAAATTAAATAACAGCACGTGCTGCATTTAGCATTTGGAAAGACAGGTGTAGCACTCAGTTGCAGCACAAGAAGTGGGGGTGTGGGGGTCCAGGCCAAAGGCACGGAGCAAGAGTGTTAGCAACTCATAGGAGACCCCCAGTCTCCCCGAGTGTCCCACACCTTGGCGTAGTCCATTCTTGCACCCACAGCATGGCGAGGTCTGCGAGACAATGGAGAGGAAGGCCCTCTGCGGGTGATCATCGGAGGATGGTACCGGGCTCACCCAAGGGTCGGAATGGAATCTTGCAATCTTGGTCTTTTCTTATTCAAACACCCAATGCCACCCTGACACCCCCCCACCACCTCCCCCACACTGTCACCTCCCACACAGCGTCACTCTCTGCATTAAGGACCATGATGATGAGATCAATGGGTTACACTACTGGTTGGGGGGACACATGCAGCTTTATAAACTGTTCTGCAAGGAAGCAACGCCCCTGGAATGGGTTTAAACCCTTCCTGCCCCCACCCTACCCTCTTACTCCCTGGGCTCCAACACCAAGAACTTAGTTCTGGTTCTGTGCATCCCACATAGACCCGTTCTGATCCTCTCTGCCTATCCTTCCCTATGAGAAAAGTATACGCGTTCACTGTGTTTGGGGAGATCCAGCCCCCGCAGCTCCCTTCGCACCTGAACTCCAGTATGCCGCTGCCCTGCTAGCAGCTCACCACGGCCTCGCCAATTGTCATTGTCAGAACAGCACTCCGAGCAGGCCAGTGCACTGAGGTTGCTCGCTGTGCCAGGGCACCAGCCCTGCACCTGCGCACTGTGTGATATGCAGACAGAGGGAGAGCATCATGTCATTGCACACACGCACCACTGTAGCCTACTGCAGGGCACGTGCAGATCCTCGGGGAGGAGTGCCGTGCCAAATGCGCAGGTGCAAACCCGGCCCGGGCTGTCATCAGCCAGCCCTGTGAGAAAATAAATGCGCAGCCAGAACCGGCGGCAGCCAATTTCATGTGAACTTCGCTGGCTGCGTGTGGGAGATCGTTTCCGTATATGTATCCTTCTGCTACCCAAAGAGGCCCTATGCCCCGAGGCCTACCGGGGAAAGTCCCGGTGTCCCGGTGGGGCAGTCCAGCCCTGGTCATAGCTTGCTCCGATCTTAGATTTAGGTTTATATTAGTTGTATTTCTCACCCATTTATACAGTTTAATAAACACCCTTGAACTGTGATCACTGTTGTCTGTCTTTACTATTGCCACCAATAGTTCCTTACATCTCTGACCCTCCTCCTTCCTTCTTCTTCACCCTTGTCACACCTGAAGAAGTCACCAGCGTTGTCCGCTGCATGAAGGTCTCTTCCAAATAGAATTCCCTTTGCTCATCCAGAACCATCAAGGACAACATTGGCTCTCTTTCCCCCTCACGCGCTGATCTCGGAAACCACTCATTTTCCACTGGTTCTTTCCCCTCCTCCCTCAAGCACTCCCTTGAATGCCCCTTGCTGGAAAAAGCTTCAGCAGACCATAGCTGTCCAATCAACTACCACCCTATTTCCATCACCCCCTTCCTGGGAAAACTGCTGGAGAAGTTTGCTTTGGCCCAACTCACCTCTCAGACTGAACTTATTGGTGGTCTCCACGACCATCAATCTGGATTCTGAGCATCCAGAGGCACGGAAACAGCTCTTTTGAACACCCATGAAGAACTGCTTGCATACCTGGATTCCAACTCCCCAGCTGTTCTCATCCTACTTGATCTCTCCTCTGCCTTTGACACGGTCAATCACTCCATCCTCATACAAAGGCTCCATGATACCCTTGGTATCTCGGATCAGGCACTGGACCGGCTGACCTCTTTACTAACTGGTTGCTCTTCCCCAAGTCATCTTGGGCACCTTCTCCTCTCTTACTTCCTTCTCCACCTGTGTTGTCCCCCAGGGTTCTATCCTCTCTGCTTGGCTCTTTAACATCTACCTTACTCAGCTGGCACACCTCATCTCCTCCTTCCAGTGTTATGTAGATGACACGCAACTCTTTTTCAAACTTCCTGCTGACCCTCTTGCACCTTCCATCATCCCTGACTGCCTATCTGCATCCCAGGCCTGGTGCACTTCTAATGACCTCTGCCTCAATGCCAGCAAAACAGAGATCCTTCCCATTGCGACAAATGGTCCCGCCTTCTTCCATTCACTCTGGCCTTCCCTCATGGGCTCTTCTGAAGCCAGAAACCTTGGAGTCATTATCGACTCCTCTCTCTCCTTCCTCCCTCACACTAAGAACATTGCCAAGAAGTCCCACTGCCATCTCTTCCTTCTCAAAGGAATGATATGTTTTCTCACCTTACCCCAGAAGCTCAATATTACCCAAGCCCTGGTTCTCTCTAGGCTTGACTATTGCAGAAGCCTCCTCCTGAATCATCCTTCTTCCACTCTGCACCCCTCCAGCTAATCCAGAATAGGGCAGTAATAAAGTCTTGTCTGGCTCCCAGTTGCTTCACAGATTAAATATGAATACCTCTGTATCATCAACAAGGCTGTCTGGGGCCAGGAACGACACTATATGCAACTCTCTGTTACTAAATATTCTCTGTCTAGTCCTCTGCATTCCGCTGGAACCAACTCTTTGTGTGTAAAGCATTTACCTAAACTGTAAAGCATTTACCTAAACTGTAAAGCATTTACCTAAACAGAAAGCAGGACGTCAATTGCTTTCCTCAGCTGTCTCCCTTCTATGGAACAGCCTCCCTCTGCGTCTTGAGCAGGACTTCCTTAAATTCGGGAAGCTCCTTAAGACCTTCCTTTTTACCTCCTCTTTCTCCCTTCTCTCCTCTGCTAATATCACAGTTGCTTGATTGGTGTCGTGGACCTTTATGCATCCTTGGGGCCCTGACCTCCCATACCAAATTGCTCGCAGCTTCTATCTTTCCTTAGCCCTTACCTCGGCACACCCTCTGTCCTCGAAGCTTGCACATAACCTTAACGTGCACTTCATCTGTTGCTCACCCAAGAGCACAGGCACCCCAGCACCTATCTCCCACTTCTCCCTCCCTTCTGCACTTGCACGTTCTGAATACTCACAATGCATAGTAGGTTTGTCCTTTTTCCCCTCCACTGTATTTATTATTTGTATGTATTTTGATGTGTCTCATTCCCATGTCCCCTCGGTGTTGCCATGTGGGCACTTTGAAACAGAATTTACTTGCTGTGAAAATGCGCCTAACAAGCGACTGATAAATAAAACAAATAAATAGAGGGCCAGTCACCTTGCTAATTTGCACAATAGGCCTCATTCGAAGCAGATGAAGTGATAGATGAGTTTCTGAAAATAACCAATGATGAAATAAACATCAGACACTTAAAGCATCTAACTTTGAGAGTTCAAACTGTGTACAAAAACATAGGAGGCAACTAACACATAGTAGCACCATAGAAATAAGGTACACTTACGAGTATCAGAAGGAGACACATTGCATGTCCTTGAGTGGAAATACTGCTTCTCCCGCTGACCCCATTCCTACCACCCTCATCCCTAAAATCTACCCCCTCCTTAAACCCTACCCCACCTCCTTCTTCAACATCTGCCTCTCAACTTCCACTTTTCCTACTCCTTTTAAACAGGCGACTATCATCGCTAGTCTCAAAAAACCTTCTGCTAATCCCTATCTTGCTTTCAACTATTGCCCCATCTCTCTCCTACCCTTCCTCTCCAAACTTCTCGAAAGCATTGTCTATTCTCAACTCTCTTCCTTCATCTCTAACCGCTCCCTCCTTCCCTCTACCCAATCTGGCTTCCACCCTCTGCACTCAACTGAAACTGCCCTCATCTTTGTTCTTAACTCTCTCCTCTCTGCACGCTACTCAAAACACTCCCCCATTCTTATTCTCCTTGACCTTTCCGCCGGTTTTGATACTGTTTTTTTTATTTTATTTTTTATTTTTATTGGTTTGTTACAAACCTTTAAAAAATATAGAAAGAGAAAGAAAAAAAAAAGAAAATCTCAGAAAACATTAGAAAATTCATTCTTGAAGAAGAAAGATTTACAGAAGGAGCTCCAATCGGAATATAAGGGCAAAGATAGACAGATAGACTGGAGGAAGGCAGTCCAAAACACTCTTAGATTGCCAATGTTCAAGCAGAGATTACGGCGACTTTGATGTCGTTTTCATGTTTTTCTAGCTTTTCGGTCATCTTTTCAAGAAGGAAAGTCAGTTCGATTGTTAGGCTGCGTTCCACGTCTTGATGCATCATATCCCACCAATCCTCAGCAGACAGGGTTGGTCTTGCCACAATATACTTTCTCAAATGAATAGATTGTTCCTGTCGCAATTGTGTGCAATACAAAATAAGATGTTTCAGTGTTTCATTTTCCTCCCCGCATAAGCGACAGGTCAATATTGGAGCTCCATCTTTTTGTCCAATTGCCAACATTTCTCTTGTTGGGAATTGGTTCAAGCGAAATTTCATATAAAGGAGTCTATGGGCAGTATCTGGGAACTTAAGTAAGTAGGATTGAGGATCATTTAATTTTCTTGCTTCGGCTGGACATATTTTCATGATTCTATGAGTTCCTCTTATGTCCCCTGTGTCAATCCAATCTTGCTGCCATAATAGTGATTTTACTTTGACAGGATTCATATGGAGTAACTCTCTATTAGTGCATAGATCACTGAGGATGGTGTCACAGCGTGTTATCCATTGGGACAGAATACAGTCTGTCGGTCCTGTGTCTGCACTGGTTAGAATCTGGTATTGAGGAGCAGTTGAATCAGAGGTTATTTTTCTAAATTCATTTAGAGTGGTCCACGTTACTATTGCATTGATTGACAAGAGACTTAGCTCGTATCTTATGCAAGCTGTTGGTACACCCATTGGAAGGCGCAAAACTTTGGACCAAAAGTGATGTTCAAGCGATGACCATAGTGTGTCTGGACATCCCAGAGCACTATTGGCTCCATGTGTAATTGCCGGAATGAATTTCATTTTATAGAAGTCCATGACAGGTTTTAATGAATGTTTACCAAACTTCTTATTAAGTATACAGGCCTGTGCTGTTAGTTGTTTACATTTATCCTTTGTTTTCGCAACCCAAGGAGACTCGTTGATACTTGAGCTAATGCACATGCCAAGATACATGGTCTGGTCAACGCATTGTAAGGCCTCCTTCCAAATTCTCCATTTAATTTTTTTCAGGCCCTCTCTCTTTTTGTTTTTTTGAAGACCTTGCAGAGTTAGGATTACAGATTTTTTAGAGTTCACAACGAATCCGTTTTGCGTGACATATTGATCAAGAATCTGCAATTTCTGTTGCAGTCCTATTGGTGTTAAATCCAATAGGACTAGGTCGTCCGCATACAGGAGCCAATTTAATTCGTTTGCGTTTATTTTTGGAGCAAAGACATTGATATTTTCAAAGGCAGCCCCCAGGTCTGAGATGAACAGATTGAATATTATGGCAGCAAGTGGGCAGCCCTGTTTAACTCCTCTATAAGTATATATTGGCTCGGAGAGGAGTCCTTGTTGATTCAGTCTCACCCTTATCACTGTGTCGGTGTGAAGTGCTTTAATAGCCAAGAGTAGACTGAGAGGACAGTTCCAGGTCGCCATTTTCTTCCATAATAATTCCCGGTCAATGCTGTCAAATGCCTGGGATAAGTCCACGAATGCAAGATAGATTTTTTTGTTTGCTCTTATAGCATCCATTTTCAAAATGTTCAACAGTAGCAGATTTAGGCCGCAGCCAACCCCTCGGACAAAACCAGTTTGAGGGAGGTCTAGATGTTTTGTAGATTCAATCCATTTCATTAGTTGATTTTGTAGTTCGGTAGCAAAGATTTTTCCTAGGACATCTAGTAATGCTATGGGCCTATAGTTTTTCGGATCTGCTCTGTTTCCATTCTTGAAGATGGGAATTATAATTGCTGATTTCCAGCTAGATGGTATAGTGGCTTCTTCCGTGATCTGTGTGAACAGTAGCATGAGGAACTCAGACCAATCCTCTGGGTTTTGTTTTATTAGATGGTTGGTAAGTCCATCGGGACCCGGTGCTCTTGAGGAGGAAGCCCGTAGGATGCTCTGTGCTATGCTCTCCTTGTCGAACCTTAAATCCCACTTGGTGAGCTTCGGAAGTTTAGGTTCAATTGTTGAGCTGTTTTTTCTATAAACCGAATCGAAATGAGTAACCCATTCCGCTTGTGGGACCATATTTGTCTGAATTGCGCTTTATTGACAGTTCATGTTGTTGATCAGATTCCAAAAGTCGGCTGAATTCTTGTTGCTAAGCACTGCTAACATGGCTTCGCTATCCTGTTGGTATTGGATAGTTTTGTGTGAAATTAGCCAGTTTTTGTATTTCTGCATTGAGGCTTTTTTTGCAAGCTGTCGCTGATCAATATCAAGTTGTGCGTGATGTCTTAGCTCTTTTCTTAATTGCCTCTTTCTTACTGCAATTTCGTGATTATAGCAGTGTTTAGGAGCAAAGTCCGGTCTTTTTGAACCATTATGAATGGTCATAAACTATTCTAATACAACAGTGTATTCAGGGCTAGCGTCTGTTAAGTTTGTTATGAGGTTATAGTATAAGTCTGTAATCCGCTTCACCTCAGATGGCTTTATTTTCAGGCGAATTCTGTTAGATTCTACTTCAACCTGATTCCTCCAACTGTTTGGTTTCACTACGATCGGAGAAAGCAGAGTGAGTGTTAACTTACTGTAGTCACTGTTTGGATCTTCTAGTATCGTTAGTTCCACAGCTTGTTGGCTCAGATTGTCAGAAATAAAGAAATAGTCTATAGTGGATGATGCCTTTCCACTTTTCAATGTTGTTTGTGCTGGAATGTCTCCACTAGTGTTCCCATTTGCCATTGTTATGTTTCTTTCTTGTAGGGCCGAGCACCATTTTACTGCCAACTTTTGCGTTGTGGTTGATGCTGCAGAATCTTGCACGTTCCTCAAGCATGATAGGTTGAAATCACCACAGCAAATTACGTTGGGTACTTGTTGCTCGCTATTAATCGCGTCAATTAGATCCAATACTGTATTCATAAATTTGTATGTACCAGCTTCTTTATGATGCCAGTATAAATTGATTATGTTGAGCTGGATTTTTTTCCCGGGATTCATTGAAGTAGCCTCTGCAATTGTATGTTGGATGTAAGGAGTGTAATTACAGGCACTTTTCACTGTCCAACCCGAGTTTTTTTTCACCATTGTTATTAAACCAGCAGATGGGCGACCTTTTTTTCTCGCTATGGCTGGGTTCATAACTATTTCATACTCATCTGATAATGGGCACAGAGTCAGCCACGTTTCCTGCAGACAAATCACTGTTTGATTCAATGGATTTTTTTTTTATTCATTAAATAAATGCATGAATACTCGGGTGTTCCATGAGAGGACATTCATGTGGGACTACAGTGTCCCTGGTGGCATTAGCTAGATTGCCCTCCCAGAACGCCAGCTAACCAATTCAAATTTTTCGTCGTCTTATTATCATCCAAAATTTGTGATTCGATGTTTTGATTGTTTACAACTGCAGAATTTGTTCCAAAGATTGTAATTTTGATGTTTTCTCCAAAGTTACAAAATTTTTCTTCTTGTGGGGGGCTGTATAATTCCTTGTTGATTTCTGGCTTATTGTTCGGTGTCTTAATGACAGCTTTAGTGGGAGGATTTAGATTAGCATTGTTTCCAAAGGTAACCTTGTGGGTTGAGGACGAATTGTTATCTAATGCCAACGTTGCCTTTGTGGAACAAGGGTCTGCAGTAATATTTTGGAAGACCTCATGGATGTCAAAGCCTAAAGATAGCAGGAACGAGTCTGCATTTAGGAGTGAATCACAGACAAGTCTGGAATTTATATGCAGTACAACTTTGTCATTCTGATGATCGTTGATGAAGGCCACTGTTTGAATGTCATTGGACTCGATTGACCGGAGTCCAGGAACATGATGTAAAAGTCTAAGGACATTGTTTCGATTCAAAGTTAGGCCATCTTTAGTGTCCAATATTCTTTCCAGTATTAGCATATGCTTCGCAGTTTTTGCCAGTTTGTCTTTGTTTTCGAAAAGGTTTTGTTGCGAACTTTGTTGGTTTTTGTTAGCCACATTTGATGTTGTGGTTATTTTGGAATCCTGCAGGATAGGCTGAATTGTACTAGCCATGTCTGTCATGTTAAGTTTTGGTTTATCAATTTCTTCAGTCTGCGTTTTGCTATGATCATTCCAGCAAGCTAAGCTATTTTCAGTTCCAGATTTTAGGGCTTCTTTCCGAGCACCCAGGCGTCTTATTTTTTCTGCCATAGTTTCGAATTTGTTAGAATTTTCAGTGGGGGCCAACGGGATCGCTTCTGTTGGCGGGAGTATTAGTTTGCAAACTCGCCCGTTGCTGGCTCGGGGTGCCCCATTCGAAGAGTTTGACTGGTCAAGTTTTGCCAAGGCCTCAGGACTTGTGATTTTGTGTGCTGACTCCTCATCGTCTATTTCGGCATTTGTCACATCTTCATAGACTGATAAATTTAGGAGCTCTTGCTCAACAGTTTTGACACTTTCATCTATCACAATTGTCGGTTCAGAATCGTCCGGGCACTTTTGCAGGACCTCTATATTGGTCTTTTTAGATGATTCGTTTACTTTTTCTGTATTAACAAATACATTGACTGATTTTAGATGTCTTAGAAATTTCCTTGATCCCATGTTATTGCCTTTTCGTTGACATTTTTGATTCTTTGTTTTTTTTTCCTGCAGTTTGCTTACATCGACAATATGTGCTTTCTGGAATATTTCATAGGTTTTATCTTTTGTGTCAGAACAGCGGCTTGCTTCATGTTCTGAAAGTCCAGTAATTCCTTCAGTATTAGCAGACGTAGATGGCACAGGGATACTTACATCCAACAGGTTGTTTTCAGGTTGAATAGATGGAGTACCTGAGGGGGATTTTATTGGGGTTTCTGATTGCTCGATATGAGATGATATGATGTTTACGTCTGGCAGACGAATAACGACATCAGCAACCCGAATAGTCGGTGGTAGCTTCTGTGACGAATCTGGCTCCCTCGCTCTTAGATCTTTCATCACCCAGGGGAACCCTCTGGGGAATACTCACATTCAGCTGCGTTATTTGAGGCCTAGAGGTATTTGCCTCCTCTCGTCCATTCATTGTTAAGAATGGAACAATTGTCCTCAATGACTGTCCTGGATCATTTTTGCGAAAGACACAGCCTTCCCGCACAGTTGATAAGGTGTCTGCCATTAGTGGAGCCGACTCAGACTCCCAAGAAGCTGGTTGGGACTCGTCGTACATTCTCCTTGGTGGTTGGGCCTGTTTCAGCAGGCTTAACACTTCCAATGTTATTTCAGACATTAGGCATTTCTCATCAACGTTTGAGCGTTTCTGATCCGCAAGATCCTTGGTTAAGGTTTCAAATCTTTGGATAAAATCCTGTATTTTGGTATTTCCTCCATTATGCGATAATTCTGCTGTTGCAAGTTTAGAGTTTGTCAATGCTGCAAGTGTAGTTAGATCTTTGACATTGTCATTCAATTGCTCATACAGTTTGAGCATTGGAGCCATAGCTATGGTCATTAAGGACAAAACAAACGGTCTAAGATCATTTAAGGCCTCTTTCACCATATTTTGCAGCTTGAGATCTTTCAATGTTTGGGAGGCGGATTTTCTGTAGTTGGATGATTTCCCTTTGGGAAGCTGATGTCTAATAGGAGAGGCATTCAGCGATTCGTCCAAAGATGAAAAGTCAGACAGCTCCTCATTAGATGAAGATATAGGCAGCCTTGTAATGGTTTTCGTGTAACCTCTAGGTGTCGCTGGAGAGGTTTGAGTCAGAGAAATTCCGTTCCGTTGGTTTCTATTTTGGGAGCATGGTATGGGGGGAGATGCACCGGAAGCCATTCGTCTTCTTTTTCTAAGACCCCTTGGCCATTCGCTACTTGGTCGTTCGTTAACCTCCAGCTCATTTGCCATGGAGGGGGTTTCAATGGTGGTCAGTCCACTGTTCGGATCAATGTCATTTGATGTTGATTTGGCATTCAATGAGCTGTTCATTTTTGTCAGATCTAAGAGGAGTTTGTTCGCTATGGCCAAGGAATTGGTTTTTTCATCGTAATGAGTTTTCGAGACATTAAGGTTGATACAGTTAGAAGAGGGATAATTGCATTTAGCTTCTCTAACGCCTCGTTCCTCTGCTTCTATCATAATTTCAGCCAAGTTATCGGTACTTCGTTGACGTGGACTCTTTTCTCCACATTGGAGGAAGTTTTATTGGAAGACGAGGGGCTGGTAGCGTCTGACAGTGGTTGAGTGACACAAGACTTGGGGGACAATGAAGGACTCCCCATATGGGAGGTCATGGTTATCAGGGAAGTGGTATCAGAAGTACATTCAAGCCATGAGCCAGTAGCTTCCGAGGTTAGCCGTTGCGATTTGCGGTTTATTGAACCCCGCATATCAACAGCCAGTACTACATCTACCGGTAAGCATACAGGCCCTGCCAAGTCAACGGATTGTACGCATGGGAGTTGGACTCCATCAGAGCTGGCAACATCGTCTACAAATGAGGACTCTCCCAGTGCTTGTGCACCACTCTCAGGAAGATAATTTACACTCGTATTCATATTACTTAGTGGGACACCATTACCTTCTCTCCATACTTCAATGTCACAGGGCCCCCCTTCATTCACTCTGCAAGCAGAGTTAGTAGAAACATGTCCTGTTTTTTTTAAGCTCAATAGGCTATCGGTGGAAAGGCAACAGTCTGGCTCACTGTACGAGCGATTTACACAAGAAACAACAGCATGCGTGGTTCGCATGTCGCTAGCACAAACGCTAGCACAAACACTCGTGTCTTCCATTGACACGCGCGGCAATGATATTATGCGTGCGGCTGGGGATGAATGAGATTTGGATTTCCTTACTTGATTGTTCCCCGCTGTTGTAGTGGACACGGCAAAGCGGTTCCAGGACACAGGTAAAGTTCCTTCAGATCCTTCAGATCCTTCTTCAGCACGCTTCAGCTGCAGACGGGTAAAGGGGTGATGTATGATTCTTGTCGGCACTTTAGATATTTTTCCTCGATCCATGAGGGTTGTGCCCCTTGAGCCCCTTGAGCCTCGGGAGCCTCCAGAGACTCACGAGACTCTGCACCGACTCTGCGTCGCTCCGCGGAGTACAAGGGGTTATAAGCACACCCCTCTCAGTTGATAGAGATAGAAAGAGGACTGTAAAGTTCCAACAGCAGTCCAACAGTCCAGCAGGCAAAGCAGACTCACGAGACTCTGCACCGACTCCGCCTGATACTGTTGATACTGTTGACCACCCTCCTCTCCTCAATTCACTCTCCTCATTTGGATTCAAGGACACTGTTTTCAATTGGCTCTCCTCTTATCTCTCTAACCACACCTTTTCTGTCTCCTGGGGTGGCTCCTCCTCTCCCATATATCCTCTCAACCACGGAGTTCCCCAAGGTTCTGTCATTGGCCCCTTTCTTTTCTAACTCTATACTTCCTTCTCAGCTCATTACATCTCCTCTTTTGGTATCTTGCACAATTTCTACGCTGATGATACCCAGCTATTCCTCTCCTTCTCCTCCTTCTCTCCCGACATTCATGATAAACTCTCTTCTTGCCTTTCTGCTATTAAATCCTGGATGTCCTCTCACTTCCTTACTCTTAATGCTGAAAAAACTGAACTCCTTTTCTTCCCTGCCAACACTCCCTCTCCTCCCCTCCCCCTTCCATTCCCTTTCCCCCCATCCAGTTCTCCTTCTCTCCCCATGTCAAGGCTCCGGATTCCAGGCACAGGAGTGGCACGCGCCTGCAGGGAAAGAGGGTTAGGATCTCGATGTTTGGATAGGTATCGAGCAGAGGGTAACCGGAATGAGGGTTAGGAAAGGGGAAGTGGACAGGCAAGGGAACATAGGGGTGAAATAACAACAGTACATACACACTATTTCCCCAAACATGCACACAGTGTTTACATATAACTTTTGATACAAAAGAGGCACTGAGCTCTGGGGGTGAGTGCTGGCCTCCTGCCTGCGCACTCTCAGGTCTGGTGCTTGGAGCAGTTCAAATGCTGCAAGAGAGTTTAGCATTAGTGACCTGTGTTTAGTTCACGTAGGGCACAATACAAGAGAACAGGCATACCATCTGGTGACACCCCACCCCAAGGATTGGTTAGTGCAGACACATGCACGTGGAGTGTTAATCTGCTCATGCAGTCTATTAATGCCAGACAAAAGATGTGCAGCTGTACCCGCTGCACGTGGCTAATTAATGGTGATCAGAACATATGGCCCAAGTTCGCCGCACGTGGCTAAGAAGTGATAATACCCATCATGTTGCCAAAGTTTTGCCGCACGTGGCTTGAAACCAAAAGGCACCACGTAATGCCAAAGTTTGCCACATGTGGCTTGTAATGAGAAGAGCACTCCGTGCTGCCAAAGTTTGCCGCACGTGGCTGAAGTTGTGTTTATTTAGAAAGGTGCTGCGCGCATTAGTTTTCATGCAATCATGCGGGAAAAGTCGCTCTCTTCAAATGCAGCAAAACATTATTAAGCACTTAGCTTTGCCATCAGCAGGGGATGTGATGTCCCTGTTGTCCTGTGTTTGGGGCCTTTTACAGAGCCCTGTTTGTCCCTTATAACACCCTGCACCCTGACACCCCATGCCGTAACCCTGGTCTTCATATTGACCCTCATCTCTCTCTATCTCACCACATTTCCCTTACTGCCAAGTCTTGTCGCTTTCACTTCTACAAAATTCGTAAAATTTGACCCCTCCTTACCTTTCACGCTACTAAACTCTTAATTACCTCCCTCATCTTCTCCAGACTCTTCTACTGTTCCTCCCTTCTCTTTGGACTCCCCTCCTCTCATCTCTCCCCACTCAGTTCTGTCTACCACTCTGCCATCTGCTCCCTCTGCCTTCTCTCACCACTTATTCCATCTCCTCTTCTCTAACCTCTCTAGGTTGGCTCTCTTTTCACTCCCAGCTTAAATTCAAGTTCCTCTGTCTTGTTTTCAAATCCCTCTATAGTCTTGCCCCGCACCTCTCCTCCCTTCTTACTTTTTATACCCCTTCTCGTTCTCTCCGCTCTGCTAATCTTTCAATACTCTCTCCTCCTCCACCACCCTGTACCCCCTCCCACTTCCGCTCTTTCCAACTCCTCGCTCCCTTCCACTGGAACCGCCTCCCCCTCCACATCCGCTCTTCTCCCTCCTACCCTTCCTTTCGCTCTTCTCTAAAATCGTATCTTTTCCACTCCCCTCCCTAACAACCTTTGCTTCCTATTCTTCTTCTCCCACCCCCTCATTCCTCACCTCTTGCTCCTGCTCTTCCTTACCCTCGCCATCCTCTCTACCTCCTTCCTCCCCACCCCCTGCTCTCATCTAATCTTACTCTTTCCTCTCTTCTTCCTCGCACATTCTTGCCTTCCCTCTTACCTCCACTAATACCTACTATTCCCTCGCACAACTGGCCCCCTCTCTACTCCCTCCTCACCTCAGCACTATTGTAAATTGTTCCTTATACTGTTTTCGGGTTGTGATTCAATTGCCATCTTATGCTTGTTGTATTTTTGCTTGTTCTCATGTAAAGCACTTTGGATTAAAGGGCTATATAAATTCAATAAAATACAAATACAAATACAAATTAGACAGCAGTCAGAGAAATAATAGGGAACATATAGAAATTAATATTTGTAAGGTAACATGATGCAGATGAAGTTTGAACCTTTCTAAAGTCGAAAAAGCTTTCTTAGAAGAAGCCCTACAGAGTGGTTAGAAATCTATGCTGCAGAGAAACGTTCATATGTACAGTGGTTAAACACAGCTCATTCCAGCTTGTCTCAGACACGGCAAAGGTCAAGGTCAGACTATATGAGGGAAGATGCCAAACACTGCAAAGGGATTGGCTTGAAGCAGAGGATCAGCAGGCTCCCAAGCCTCGAACGAGTGAAACATTTAACAAATAATGTTCCAAACCATTACTTTAAAAACAAACAAAACGAAGACTACAGCTTGGTAAGAATGAGGTAATGTGCAGAAATGTGCACAAGATGAAGATGAAGTTGATCACACAAAAGATGCACACTGTCCCCTGTCGGAGAACATCTACCTAGGAGTGGAATCATGAGTACCAAGCAACACAGGTATTTCAACTACAAATATAAAGAAATACGTATTCATGACCAAAGAAACAAGGAGATGCTTGGCCAATGTAGGAAATATAATGGGAGCTACATTAAATGTTCTGACACTTGTCAAACCAAATATGCTCATAAGAGTTAGGTCAATCACATGTACCACACATAAATGCACAGATAATGGTCTTGGAGCAAAGCCCAAGAAGTATGCTCTATGAGGTCATGTACCTCCATCGTGGGAAAAGGAAGGAGATGTACCAAAAGGTGAAGCATGTTTCCAACAAGACATTGCAATATTAACTGTCAGTTGTGGAGAGGGATGGGGAATACTACCAACCCCTCCTCCTCCTACGCAATTCATGGCACGGAAGAAGGCCAGGAAACACTGCCATCACCCATTCTATTTCGGACTGATTCCCATTGATCCAATGATTGACAATTATGTCAAGAGATACCCCCTCAGCTAGCAATGCGCTGTCAACCAGCCCTACAGCCCAGGTGCAGTACGAATCTACCCCAGAGTGGATGAAGAGCCCCAGGCCACAACCAAAGATGCCTTGATCGACAGTCTCGATTAAAGCACCCAGAAGCCATGTTGCTGACATCGTTAGAGACACAACATAGCAGTGTTAGACACGAGTCACACCTGCAATCCGCACTCTGGAACATAAACATATACTCGAATACATGAAGAACACGAGCGTACAGTTATATAGTTAGAGGACAGAAACATGTATATACTGTCATTGCTTGATATTTTTTAAAACTAGCCAACGCAGCAATGCAGACACCGCAAGAAGCAAGTGATCATGAGCAGGGCTTGCAGATGTTTACATACAAATAAGCCTATGCAACTGCAGGAGCACCTATGGGACCTGACAGAGTCAAGTGTGACTTACCTATGGAGAATGTAGTATAGTATGAACACTGTAGAAACCGCATTATAATGGTTGAGGAAAATTACAGCAGGCCACAGGCCACTCAGCAAGAGCCGAGCTGAGCTGAATTCAGGCTGGACAGAGATCAAGATGTTTGGGACAGGACCTGCTGCCAAGGCTACAAGATATGGATGACATTCCATTCCCTAGATGACAAAAGCACCAGCTGCAGTAAATACAAATAAGACCTCATAATTCAGAGCTGCACAGCTCAAATTCGTGGTCTCTGAACACTTGTGAGACAAGTGTTGCACCGAGCAAACAGAGCATTCTCATAGACTAAGGTGGTACACATAAGTTACAATGCAGACACAGCCATTCTTATTACCTTGAAAAGGTACACAGAGCGCAGAGAATCTTTGCAGATCACAGGCCTGGGGATGTCAGTTCCAGCCCACCACAGTTTAGTATCTTAGAGGTGGGTAGCAACTGGTCAGAACCAGTGGTAAACCCACCACACTGCAACATCGTTATAGATAGCGACTTGGGAATGGACCATGCCAGCTACCTGACATGCAAGAGCCAGTAGAATAACATGTATAGTGTCCACTAGAAATAATATAATATTGAATACCCAGTAGAGTAGTCCGATAGGTTTTCTGAATAAGGGCCCAGGTTGTGATGTCACTCTGATGTAATTAGCGTACAAAACTGGCCTGCGAGCCGTGGAAGAGCGTGATGTGCTGGGATATTTTCTGTTCCTGTGCTGATAGCTGTTGGTTTTGTTTGTAATAAACCGCAGTTTGAACATGCCGTTGACTGAGTCCTCCGTTTATCCTGAGGAATGTGCCTTCCAAGAGACGGCAAACTTCTAGTGGCTTTCTGGCATACCTGGGAGTTTGTCGCCAACAGTTGAACAGTCACAAGGCTGAGAACATTCAGATGGTGCCAACCTTTGAGTCCCATGAGAACTAGATGAAGTATTCTTTTTGCTGCCACAATGTCTAGACCTCACAAAGTGATTGGTCAATTAAGGTGGAAGCAACCCACCCAGCAACACTCGAGGTAGAACAGCCAATGATCAACTGACTTGTATGTTGCTACAAAATGCTAGCATATCTAGTGTCCAATTAAAACTGGAGAAGCTGGATAACCCCATTATTAGATCATTGTAAAGAGGCAGTCAATAGCATGGCCATAAGGAATAGGATAGGCCAATAGGGCTAGGAATTGCATAGAATCCCCTATAGGACAGCAGGCACTGTCCAATCAGTGAATGTGAATTTACATGTATCTTGAAGAAAAGTATGAAATATGACATCAGTTCTCCCTATATAAGCTGCCATTTAATGATGTAATGTTCAATGATTTTTGGATTATTCCCGGCCGATGACTGCATGTAATAAACTTTTGTTTTTCTTGCTTCTCATGCACTTTTATTCGCTCATTGGATTATTTGTAATATGACTCAGGTTTTTGGGCCTACCTTACATTTGGTGACCCGCAATTTGATTCAAGGCCCACCCAAGGGGCTAGGATTTCCAATGTCGCGTTTTCCTGTGCAAGCAGCGTCTGCTTGTAGTGAGCAGAAACTGCACACACCACAAGAAGGCCAGCAAGCGCCAGGGTTATCCAGAGGCTTGCCTGATATATGGAGGCTGTGGCACCACCCCAGGGGTGCAGGCCATTTGAGGGAGAGAGACAACATCAGAGGTCCTCGGAAGAACATACAGAACAAGAGTGCACCTGAGGCAAGGACAGCAAGTGGGAGAGTGACTATACGGCGTAGTGAGGAGTGTGAGGCATCGTAAACCACATGATGTATATAGTTTTTAACTTCAAGTAGAAATAAAAAATGGGATCCTGCAGAGGGGAATGGTGATGTCACAGAAGTAGAAGTAGTGACTGAAGAGATATTAAGTGAAATGTCCCTCGGTAGAGGAGGGAGGGCAGCGCTGCTTAAAAGAAAAGTGAAGTCCAGTTGAAGCAAAGTCTGTATCCTTCCACCCAGAGGTATGGGATCGAGAGTAGGACAAATAAATCATTGTGCACAGAAGTGCTTTCGTTTTGTTTTTGTTGCATGAATTGTAGATAGACGGGTGTTGTTTGATTTAACGTGAGAATCGTTTGCTGTGTGGGTGTGGAGATTGGTCAAAGAATTTGTGGTGGAGGGGGGTTGTGCAGAGACCCACAGTGATTTTGTGTTTTTCTTTGTCTTTACTGGTGTTACACAGGGGTGCACCATGAGGGGGGGGCACTGTAGACCTTTTGTCATAGACGATTTTTGTTGTGATTATTTTTGTTGCCCATTACGTAATTGTGATTTTATTGTTGTTCAAAATGTGTACATTGATTGAGCAAATGTATAAGGAGCTCCCAACATATAGGGAGAAGATTCTAAAAATACCATAATGGATGGGTGACGGGGACAGAAGGGAAGATGTTTACTGTGTGGCCTGCGGAAGGCAAGCACAATATGGGAATTATTGAAGATATGTGCACACATTTTCTGTCAACATATAAAGGTAAAAAGTTACAAAAGAGGCAGAGTATATTAGAACTATTGAAATTATATGACAGAGTAGAAGGGGAGTCAGAGAGAAAAAATGAACAAGGGAAAAATGCCTGCTGTAGCCACAGCCCTATCCCTTCCCTGGGATAGCAATAGTGTGACCCAGGCTCCAATGCATGCACAGTCACCAAACGCAGCCTTATTAGAAGAAGGCACCAGTTGGCACAGGGTCTAGCACCTGCACAGCCGACAGTCCTGCCCACATTTTGGACATATACTATACAGTCTGCCATGGGATACACAAACCCTGGTTATAAACCCCAAGAAGATTCAGAACCCAAAGCATCATGGGGCACAACAGCGAATAACAGAGCTTGACCTGAAAATAACAAAGCTAGAAAATGAAGTGCATAGGGATATAGAAGCAGCTATCATGAAGACCAAGGAGGAGTTACAGATGGTAACAAAGAAAAGGGAGAGAGGAGGACCATGCCCAATGATAAATGCCAATACCCAGACAACAAGGGAGGTCCTGTTGAAAATTAATAGTGCAGTGATTAAAGATGTGAAGATAGAGATAGAAGAAGGGAGATGAGCCGGACAGGGAAATGAAGAAGGAACACTACCCAGGGAGCAAAATCAGCTAAGTTTTGATTATGTGTCAGAAGCATCAGAGAGCGAAAGAGAACAAGAGGAGGATGAGGAAGATTGGGAGACAGAGTAAGAGCAGATGGAGAGAACACCAAGGGGGAAAGGGCTCAGACCACACCCAAGGCCAATGGCAGTAGCAAGAGGGAAGTCGAAACACAAGGGGATTGTCCTGATGACAAAGTCTAAGGTTTACTTCCTAAGTTCTGTAAACACAATATTATTGTCATGTTCTACAAACTCCAACTTATTCTGGGTGCAATGGAATTCAAGTAACTAAATACACAGACACTAATATTCAGAATACACAGCACTTCATTTGTAGCTGTTCCTTTGCTTGTTTTGTGATATACTTTTTTCGACATCATTTTCTTATTTTCTTCTTTTTCAATTTATGACACATTGTTTTTCGAAAGAAAACATCATAATCAATTCATAGCATTTTTATATATTTTCACAATGGTGCAATGAAAATTGTGCGCTATCACCACCAATAGTGACTTGTGATTAACATGTGAATTTATGTTAATAAAAAGCAACTAAAAGTAACACGCTAAGTTGCAATGCCAGGCAAAAGAGTGACCTAACAAGTGGTCTACATCTTGAGGTAAATCAACCAGTTTGTATGGTTTTCACTGGGACAGAATCGGCACTGTGTAATGCGCTGTCCTGTGACGTTTCGGCAAGAAGCCTTCTTCTTGGGCCTGGAGTAGGTCTCCCTAAAAATCGGACATTAGAGCAGTTGAGGAGCTCTATTAGTGCCTGGAGTTGTTTATTCGAGAAGCTGGACATGACATAAAACTACCATAATTGTGGCACACCTAATAAGAAAATAAAACAGGGCAGCACAGAACTGACCTTTAGGGTATTGTACGTGGTGTTTCCTTGCAACGTATCATCCGCGTATAGTGTGCTTCTGAGTTTGGGCAGGGCATGGAATGCTGGAGTTCTGTTTTGTGAGGTGTTCAGGAAAGTTTCTTTTCTGTCCGTAATCCAGTTTTGTTCCAATGCATATTGTGTTGCTTTACCATCTCTTTGTACTGTGTAATGCTTTGGATTACAATTCCTCCGCCATTGTCTGCTGATTTTATTATCAGTTGTTTATTTTCAGTCAGGTTTTTAAGTGCCTACCGTTCGCCTGTTTTCAGATTGTGTCTCCTATGTTGTGGTTCCTCTTGGAGATTTTTAATGTCCTTTTTGATGCATTTTTCAAATGTTATCAGTGACTGTGGTACCTCATTTTCAGTGGGGTTGAAGGAGAATTTGGCTCTGAGACCAGAGTCTTCTAGTTGAGGGTTGGAGTCCTTGTCTTTGAAATAAATCTTCCTTCTGATGTTCCTAAAGAGGTTAAAAAGTTCTGAGTCCAATTCAAACCAATCCATTTGGTTTGTGTGTACAAATGACAAGCCTTAGTTAGTAAGAATGTAGTACCCCTGATAGATTGAATATCGGGACTTTATTCAGTATCTCCAATTGAAGCGGCGCCTCCTGTTCCGGGGGCCCAATTGTGGGTAGTTGAAATATTGCATTGCCTGGGGTGGTGGTGGAGTATGTTCCTCTGGGGGGCCCTTGTCCTAAAAAAGGCAACTGCTGGGGTGACTGGTATTGTCCTTGTTGTGAGTTTCTGCCCCTTGCTTGGGTCTGCTCACCTGAGGAGAAATCTGAGCTAGATGTATCTGAAAAAGAGACCCACTGCGCCTATTTCTGGTTGTGTTTGTCTGGTAAGCTGCTTTTTCTTTATCCTTATTATCTTTATATTCTGCCGAGAGATATGGATGAACTTGGTCTATTCTGAAGTTTTTAATATCCTTCACCAATTTTTGGTGTTTTTTCTCCAATGTT
This sequence comes from Ambystoma mexicanum, assembly GCF_040938575.1. NCBI lineage: Eukaryota > Metazoa > Chordata > Amphibia > Caudata > Ambystomatidae > Ambystoma > Ambystoma mexicanum. The sequence continues at coordinate 589,021,075 of NC_090924.1, forward strand.
GTCGAGATAAATTGGTCTAGGGCCTTGTCAATTTCTTTTAGTTTTTCACGTGCATTCGTTAAACTTCTATCGTTCAGGAATTCCGACTCTTCCTCTTTAAGATCCTGTTGAATTTTGGAGTGAATGTGTTGAGATGTTGTTATAGTAAGAGCCATCAGATCTCTACTACATTTAGTCCCAAACACCAACATATATTCTTTGTCCTCTAGGAATAACGCAGGCTCATTCCTAACTACTAGTCCCATAGGAACTACATTCACTCTAAGGTACTCCAAGTGGGAAGAACAGGGTAAAAACACCTAATAAAGGGAAGACGGGGACACAATCTCCCATAATACACAAAGGGATAGGGAGATCAGAGTATGTACCCTGGCCACACATGGATACAAATAATCTGATAAAGACATTGCCTATACTCAATGCAGGAGCAGTGAAGAGGATCTATGTACTAGAGAAACAGACTTTGGGAGTCACCTTAGCAGTGGAAGACATCAAGAGCCTAATTGCCACTATATTAGGAGTGCAAACAAACACAATTTGGGAAAATAGAGAGTGACATACACAATGGGGCTCCATTTAATAATGGCCGAGCCCGTGTCTGGAATGCTTTGAGAAGAGCACACCCGGACAAACCTGACATAGGATCTATCATGGCACATGCAATGAGACACGATGAAGACCCAGCATTTTGCATTCATTCAATTCAGAAGATGTGGCAAGAAGAGACAGAGGAAGCCTGGGATATCAGTATACCAATATTGTATCATGTAAGGACAGTGTGAAGTCCAAAGGGTCCATGATCCACAAACAAAAGGAAACCTGCAAAAAAAGTCCTATGAATAAAAAAACTATATACAGAAAGTGGAGCAATGTCCATGAACTACAAATAAAAATATAAAACAAAGGAAACCTAACCCTAAAGAACTATGTACAAAGGCGGCGGGCAAGTCCTACGGCTAACTTCTTGATGTTCCGAGCCAGGGCATCATCGAACTCCATGTTGATGTTCTGGAGAAGGGCCTCTTCCCTGGCCTCAAGGCCTCGCAGGGATACATCCATGGCCTCCTCCAACTCCCTGTGAGTTGCCTCGAGGGACTCAGCCCGCCTCAATGCCCTACACATGGAGTTCTCCGCACTGACCATAGTGAGCCGTGCCCTCTCTGCCCGCCACCTCTCCGCATCTATTTTCCGGCCCAACCGCTGCCACACTGAAGACACTCCCAGTCTGGGATCCCCCTGCCCCTCGGCCGATGCCTGCCCCCGGGGTGTTGATGGCCCTGAGCCATGATGCCTCCCATGCTGAGCCTGCTGCTGCCTCTGATGCAACTTCTTCTGCCACCACGATGGCTTCCGGGCTGATGGAATCCACCGGCGCCGTCGTGCACATCCTCCATCTGCTGGGGTCCAGTTGGTGGGGTGGCCACCCCTGCTGGACCTCCGGCTCCCGACTGTCGTAGAGATGGGATCTCCACCAGGCTAGCTGCGTTGGTTGGAGCAGATCCACAGGGGGCCCTGGTGGCATCTGGGCCGGAAGACGGCACGGAGAACGACCGGCATATAGTGTGCACAAAGGAGGAGAGGGCCGCAAGACTGGCCGACACATGGAGGAAACCCCCGACAACGGTCCACGTTGGCACACAGCTCTTCGTGATGACATGCGTGGTCCACCCAGGAAGCACGCACGTCATCACGAATGTCACATGTGCGCAACGCAACACCAATCATGACAGACTCAATCCGGTCAGGGGTCCCCACGTCCGCAGGTAGAGGAGTGCCAGATGACGTGGACCTCCCCCTACCTGCGGATGGGCCTGGGACGGGGCATCCCTGCCGGTGCATGGTGATGCAGTCACAGTGTTAGGGACAGAGACATGCACAGGCACCTCCGTGGCGACCTGTGCTGCCTCCTGCCCCCGCCCCTGGACTGCACCACTTGCAACAGTGGTTCCAACCCCACAAGGCACCATGTGCGGCTCTGTAGCGGCCTCCGCTTCCTCTGTACACACCACCAACCTGGATGGCTCTGCACCGTCTTCCGCCGTTGCAAGCCCCTGTGCAGGCTCATCCACCCCTTGCGCTGCAGCCGTATTGGCAGGTGCGTCATCAGTCCCCTCGTTCCCGGATAATGGAATGTCCTGGGAGGGTGACTGGGGCTTGCGTCGCCGGCCGGTGGAGGTATCCCTGCCGCTTTCCTCCACAGCGCTATCTCCGCCCTCTTCTTCACTCGCCGCTGTGTAAAGAGAGACATTGAACACAAGCATCAGGGTACTGAACAATGTTCCCCTAGACACAAAGCAATAGCACATGAGTGGCACTGTCAAACGTCACTTCCATCATGTCCCTCCACAACACATGGGTCAGTGGAGGCAACACGCATGCAGGAACAGGCATGGCACATGCAACAAACATTTGCATCCATGTCCAAGGCACCGTAGAAACATCCAATAGTGGGCTGAAACTCACATGCATCATGGGACATGCTGATCACATGCACACACATCACCAGAGGGTCAATCACCTGGCGCTGTATACTCTAAGACACAGTGGATACAAGGATGACTAGGCTGTATCAGTGGATGACCACATCACGGACATGTGTCATGTATCTACGGCATTTACCAGTCACTCACACACTACTCAGACTCAAGGACATGTACACCATGCATGTCCATGACAGCAGCACCCATCTCTCATACCCCAGACATGTCCAAGTACAGACACAGGCATGCATACACGCATACATTCGACATGCTGCTCCGTATGATGCATTGTGACACATACACCATCCATGTGGGTCACACCTGACTGCACTCACATGCAGCACCATCATGCCCCTGCACACACACATTCATACATGACCCATGCCACACATACAGCCAAGTAGCTAACTACCACCACACTGCAACATGCACTGTTTTAAACAGAAAAGCATGGGCACTTACCGCTTGACTCCAGACGGGACTGCATCCTGAGGATCGGGTGGTGAAGCACTGGGCGAATGCACTCCAAGACCCTCATCTGTTGGGTGGTAAGCTGGCCCCGGCACCCCACTGCATCTGCTGCGTCTAAGAGGCGCCAAGCCTTCTTGAGGGTCCTGAACTTGTAGTCCTCCCAGTGCTTCTGGACGTGTTTGATGTTGCGGGGTGCCACCCCCTCCGCATTGATGGCACCCACTATGTCTGTCCAGATCCTCTTCCGTCCTTCCTTATCGGCATGCGATGGTGAGAAGAGGGCATCATAATGCCCCGGGACTTGCTCTACCAGGATGCCAACTTCATTGGCAGGGAAGCTGGCAGCGTTCTGCCTCTCTGCTGGGGGGTTGCCACTGGTGCCAGATGGTGTTGTATCCTACATGGCAACCCCCGAGGCAGGTGTGGGTGGGCAACTGGGTCCTGGGGCTGGGCTGTGGAGTGACGGAACACCAGTCGGGAGTCTTTTGTTCCAGCAGGGGTGGTCACAGCAACTGGACCCCTGCAGATGGCAGATGTGCAGGCCCCAAATGGCAGGGCACAGTGGCAGCAGGCAGGCAGGCAGGCAGCAGCAGATGGCTCGTGGGAGGCTGCTCGGAGCTCTGGGGGGCAGTAATTCAGCCTTCTGGGCAGGAGCGTGGTCTTCCGTGTGTTGTTGAGTGGCCAGCTTGATACGGAGTGATTTGGCACGTGAAAAACAGCACGTTTGTGTGAATTCCGAGGAAAGGCCCTTAGCGCGTAAGCGCGTATATGAAGTAATGTCCGTGCGGGTGTTTCCCTCAGCAGGGATGCATCTGCACATGCAAAAAAATCACGTCTGCGTGTGAATGCGTGTAATTCGAAGAAAGGGACTTAGCATGTAAGTGAAATTACGCATGCAGGTGTTGCCTTCAGCACGGGTTAAAGGTGAGCGTGGGCCAGCAGACCACTGTACGTGCTGTTCGTGGAGACGGACAGCATCACCAGCATTGGGTACACTGGCAAGCATGTTGCAGATGGTGTGACAGCCATGGGATTCCAGATGCGCACGGCTCAGGACTGCTCCAAGCGTTGGAATGACCTCTGATGCAGTGCAAAACAAAAGTGTGCCTCCAATTATTCCATGTCTCTGGTGACTGGTGGTGGGCCACCACCAGAGGAGGATGAACTCACTTAGCATGAGGCGATCACTTCAGAGTTCATCCCGGAAGAACAAATCCATGGAGTGGGAGAGAGGATGGATTATGATGCATCATCTGGTGAGTATTGATGCTTCTGACATGTGTGTGTGGCATGTATGTCCCTCCCAGCTACAAGTTGGCTCCTTCCTTTCTTCAATCTCCCTCTCTACCTGTGGTGTGCACCAGGGGTGTGATCCCTCGGCCTGACTATACAAACAGCACCTGGCAGCTCTCGTCTACTGCATTGGCATTTTCTGCTACCACTTCCAGTGCTATGCTTATGACAACAAATTCATTTCCAGGCTGCCCTTGGGCAACTCTTATCCCTCCCTTATTTCTGATGCAAACAATCTCTGTCTAATTGCCAGCAAGACTGATATCCTCCTCATTGGTACACCTTCACCATCCTTTCCCCTCACTCTCTGGCCAGCCCCACTTGGCCCTCCTCTTGCCTCCACCTGCAAGGCCAACAACCTCGGGGTCAGCTTTGACTCAACACATTCCTTTTCCACACACATTTCTGACATATCTTGAGATAGATTAACTTCTTCACATCCTCAGGGGTACTGTGCCTTTCCTATCATTCTACTATATGCTCACAGTCTCTCAGGCTAGGTTTTACTCAAGGTTGGAGTACTGTGACAGGTTCTTCAAATATTCCACCTGCCTCCACAATCCACCTTCCACCACTAATCCAGTACAGGACTGCGAGACTTGTGCTTGGCCTCATGCCCATGGATCCTACCTTTCCAGCTCTGTAATCCCTTCATTGCCTATCAGTTGATGCAAGGATGATACTTCAGACCCTCTGCATTGTGGACAATGATTTTTTGGGACTGGGTGCGAAATAGCTGCAACAATCCCTCTGCAAATTTCTCTCCTCTTGAGTCCTTTGCTCCTCCACCTCACACTCCCTCCAGGTCAGTTGTTAATTTAATTGATTTGCTGGGGGCAGATCTGTGTGTACGGCTGGGTACTTCCTTTGGAACAGCCAACTGGGCATGTTTAAACTTGAGGAGAAACATCTCTGCTTCCGGTAGCAACTCAAGACCTTCCTATTTGCTCCTGCATTAGCCCCTCTTCTCCCCAGCTGAACAGTTTCCTCTGTCGACACTGTGCCCCTGCACACACTCTGTCCTTCGGGCCAAGGTACCTGCTCACCCTGCCTCCATGCCTCCAATTGCAATGGGTCCTGTGCGTGTACCCATACTATCCCCCACTCTTCTTCTGCACTCATCAGATTTGCCCTATCCAAATTATCTTGAACTTACCAATTGCTGGCTGCACTGCCACCTTTTGAATCCCTATTCTATCATTGTACTACATTTTCCTTCTTTGGTCTCCTCTGTTTGGCACGTTCCCCTTCTCCCCCTTCCGGGGTCTTCAACCCTTTATCCCTTATCCATGCATTTGCGTTTTCTCAATGTGACTGTGCCCAGTATGATAGTTGTTTTGAATTCCTTTTCCCCCTTGTTCCACTCCCTTAGCTTGTTTGCGCTCTGAGCCACTTGTGTATGAGTGCAATCTCGATGAGATGTCATGTCATGTCATATACATCCTTTGTCCTTGGTGCAGTGTGTCTCACTCTGACTGTGCTGATAGCAGTGGCTTCCCATGCACATGTGTGCACAATCATGTTCCATGTCAATTCCATGTATGCCCCTAGGTGTCCTTGACCACCTGCTCTTTGTAGTATGTGTCCAGGATGATCCAAGTGTCATCTCATTTGTACAGCCATGTCATGCTCACTGTAGGTCTGCGTGTCATCGCGCATGACTTCAGGCTGTCCACATCTGTATCATGCACATCGCTCCCCCTGTTACAGGCCCACTGCCTATTTTCAACTGGTGTTGTCTCATACATGCATGGGTGTACTATTGATGGTTCCTCATCTGTCCTCCATCATGTCCACTTCTCATCGGCTGTAGTGACATTTGAATGATAAAAATGCAATAGATGCATGCCAACACTGTCTGCCAATGCACAGTTCTGTGGGGAACATTTTATTGCCATGCAGTGCCTCCCTGCTATTGCCCAGAGGGTGGGTGTTTCATGGAATCCATGCTACATGGTGCATGCCATTTGCACATGATGGCTGCAATTGCCCTTACTCTGCCGTCATGTTTGGAGATTGTCATCACTACGTACGTGTTGATGTTGGAATTTGAGGGGCTACACATGCACTGCACCACACACACCCACTCCTGTGCCAAGTTCAGCCCTTCAACTTGCAAACACAATGCTGCTGTGTGATGGTGACCTGACATATATATACCCATGTCCCTCCTTTCACTGTATAGAAAGGCACTAGCATAGGTGCCTCATGTGACACATGTACTCTGCATAGTTGATGGGAGTTGAGTGCTGCACATAAACATGATTGTTACATGTATCATGGAGTGTTTGGTTTGATTTCTAGCTGTGGCTATTTGTGTCTTCCCACATGCTTATGATAGGTGCCATCTCTTTGTTTCCATCTCTCATTTATGCATTGGATATGTGCCTGCTAGAGGTTGTGTGTGATGCAGGCGATGTGCAACATGCAATACATGTGTTGCCTTCACATTTTGCACACATCCTTTTTCTGCTTTTGGGATACCCTTGCATTGCAATGCCACTGGATGCATGTTGGGGTTTGAGTTGCCTGTGACAGGGCTGTTTCATTATTTGGCTGTCAATGTTGTGAACTGTATGTGTGTGGTATGTGCTACTGACATGCGTGTCCTTGTTTCTTTTCTTTATGTTGCAGGTGATGACGCACTGGCAGCAGAGGATGAAGATGTCATCCCAGGCCTGGTGGTCAGTTCACATGACCAACCAGGCACTAGTGGTGGCCGTGGGGTGGCAGCCCACGAGAACCCCCAAGTGCTCCAGGCCATCGTGTCCAGAGCTGACTCTGAGTCAGGCTCTGATGTATCCTCTGGCCACTATGTTGAGCCGGATCTGCATCATGACGTGTCGTCGCCAGTAAGTGATTCTGTGTTGGGATGATCTTCTGTCCACGACACATGCAGTAGGGGGCCAGGCAGGGTTGGAATGTCCGCCTGTGGTGGTTACGGGTGCACGGTCACACTCAACACCAGGTGGCCATGTTCCTTGGGCATCAGGTCGACGGAGGGATGCAGTTCTGCAGCCGCAGATGGCACCAACCCAGCAAGGACGACAGCTCCTTGGGCCCATCGGGTGTGGTGTCCGGCAATGCGGTGGCCGTGTGCCACCAGGGTCAACTGAGTGGGAGCATTTCATGATTGCCATAGCACAGCAACAGGGGGGAGCAGTTGAGATGATTGCTCAAGATATGGAAAGTGTGCCCATTCCATCCTCCCCTCTGTAAGGCAAATGGTGCTCCAGCAGCAGGCTAGGCAGTCCATGTGCTGCTCACTCAGGCTGGGCATGACGGCTTCTGACAGGGCACGTTGGGCTGAAATGGTGGCTCTGCGTCAAGCACTTGATGCTCAAGCAGAGGCACACCGTGAGGCCCTGAGGGTGGAACACCAATCCCTCAGATCTACTCTGGCTGCGCTCTGGAAGAACGAGAGTAGGCGGGCAGAAGACAGGATGGTGCAGCTTGAAAAAACCATCTCAGCTGAACTCCATGCAAGCTGGGAGTCGCTCCATTTGTCATGTGAGGCCATGCAGGCAGAACTCTGTCTCACACGTCAGTCCTTGAAGGAGGAAGCACGTGTGACACGTGAGGTAATGCATGCTGACCTCAGTTTCATTGCCAGCCAGGACCTGGCTTACTAGAAGAAGAAATCATATATTTTTTTAATTCCTTTTTTTGATTTCAAATCATTATTTAATTTGATTTTTATTTTCTGCAGATTTTTTATTTATTGCATTTTCTTTTGTCTATCGTGCCTACATGTGACATGTGACAGTGTGGTGCTTTGTGGCATTGGAAGGCATCCACTGTGTTCCAGCAGGGCCCATTCAGGCTTGTCTTGTGTATGTGTTTTGCTTGTGGTCCTGACACATATGCTACTCCTGCTTCCCCTTTCCATGGGCTCGCAAAAGATGGCTCGGTGTAACAGGATATCACACATGGGCATTGAGCTTCCGTCATATCTGTGGCCAGCCTGCAGTCCTACTTGTATGTACTCCCCTAGTGGGTAATCCGGGTGGTTTCTCCAATGCATGTCTGCACTTCACTTTGGTGAGTATTATGTTGACTGTGCATTTCATCATGTTACTTATGATAGTTGTTATGTATTGACTGTCTATGTTCATGCACTTCCTGCTGTAGGTGGTACCAAGCACCCTTTGGCTGCGTACGACGCACTGATGGTGGAAGAGGTCCATGTGCTGACAATGTTGAATTGGGACACTTTCCCATAGTGATTTTGATATGCCACATGAAGGCTGCACGCTGAGTTACACATGTAACCACGCATTTCAATGACCACCTATTCCTTGCTTGCACCACTTTGGCCATCTTGCAGCCCTGGCTGGTGTTTTGACGTGCCATTTGAGGTATGACCGCATTGCTCTTGATTTGATTGTAATGTTTGTGTCCTGGACCTGCTCCCCCTCCGATTGGTTGCACTTGGCCCTTGTGACAATCCAGCCAACCAGGATGCTGGACCCTGCCACCACTACCAAAAGCCCACAATGGAGGCCGTGTCTAGACCTGTCCACCAGCCTTCTGAGTCACTTGATTGCCCCCCTGTCTCCCCTGCCAGTCTCCCTCTGTCTCCCCCCTTCATCATCACATCCTCTACACTTCTGCACCGTCTGGTTTCCCTCAGCCCCCTTTGTGTGCGTTCTTTCCCCACCTCCCCTTTTATGCATTTTGACCTTGGCCCCCTCCTCCCTTCTCTTTATAGTTCATTTTCACATTGTAGACTGTTTGAAGGACATGTAGGAATGTACTGTTCTTCTCCCTTGTTACCTCCCTCATTGATGCGCTTTGAGGAACTTTGTGTGTAGGTCGTATTATGAATTTGTATGATTCAGTGATGGGTCACTGTCTGCCTTTGTCGATGTCATGATATGTTCTGCTGGTCAATGGCTGATGCAATGTTGTGCTTTATTTTGAGGTGTCAGGGGATGGGTGTGGTTTAACACACAGAGGGGTACTTGAGTGCAATGTTCACATGTGCTGTGTACAGGACACTGGGACTCACTTCATTTCACATGCATGTATTTGATGCATATCCCTACTGACAAATACACTTAGGCGATGCCCCCCCCCCCCAACTACATTGAAACCATGCACACACGTGCACCCAGATTGTCTTCTCGGGCATGCTGTGTCGTGACAATCAATGTTCACTTCTGAGTCATTGATCGTGTACATGCATGACAGTGTACTATTTGGTTGAATGCCCTTTTTTCTTATGATGCTCAAGGGGTTTCCCCAATGCAATGCACACTCACTGTGCTGTCCTGTGAGCGGTGTTTGAAATGCCAATTTTCAATTGTCCAATGTGCATGGCAACAAGTGTTCTGACTTTTGTTGCTTGCACCACTGGTGGCATGCATTTGTGCCACCGTTTTTATGGTGTGAGGTTTTGGTCAGTCATTTCTTCAGATTCGATGTCAGGGTAATTGCCTGTTGCCTATTTACATTTCTCACGTGGCACTTAATGACTATTGTGCCATGTGTTGTGCATATGGTTTGCTGTTTTGCCGTTGCATACCATGGTATGGTGTGGCAGACGGGGTTCAAGGGTGTTGGGAGGGTTTGGGTGGCATACCAGTACTTTCATGCCCTGTTTAGCAAGAAGGGAGCACCTTGCATGTGTTCCCTTTGTCACATGGGATTGGTGGTGTTTAATTAGGTAGGGATGCACACAATGTGGCACTTCTGTGGACACATTCTCAGGATGGTAAGGTAGTGACAGTTAACTGTCCCTTCCTCATCATCGATTGTGACCTGGTATGTGCCAGGCCTGTGTGCACTCCGCAGGGGTTGGAGTTTAGCTGAAAAATGTGGCCACAAGCTGGGTACGGGCTTCCTCGCCACATGCCCTTCCCCTCCCATAAGCAGCGGCCGTGCGTGTGGTTGGGGATGTGGTAGGACCACCATGTCCACCGGTACGCCATGCCGTGTTGCAATGTTGTGCAGGACACATGCTGCCACAATGATCCTGCACACCCCTGGGGGTGCATATAGTAGCTGTCCACCAGAGCGGTCAAGGGAGTGGAAGCGTGACTTGAGCACTCTGAATGTGCGCTCCACTATGGCCCTGGTTGAAATATGGGCTTATGATGTGGTGGGGTTCCGTATTGGCGTCATCATGTAGGTGCTCAGAGGGTAGGCACTGTCCCCTGGTAAGGTGATAATGGTTGTCATTATTTGGGCTTGTGTATTTGTCTGTGTGTGACATGCATGCATGTGCACAGGCATTTGTACTCATCTAGGAGTCATGTGTCGCCATGCTTCCCAGCTTCCAGGGGCCTGGCTCGGGCGGACATTCTGAATATGAAACTATCATGGGTGGACCCAGGATAGTTTGCATAGACAGAGGTAATGATTCCCTTGGCATCGCATACCACCTACACGTTTATAGAATGCCAGTGCTTGCGGTTTCGATAGATGTGCTCAGTGGCCCTAGGTGGACGCAGGGCCACATGGGTGCAATCTATGGCACCGAACACTTTGGGGAAGTGTGCCACCCTATAGAAGTCCAGGACCACGGCCTGTCTTTCTGCAGGTGTTCTGGGCATGTATATGTGCCTGCGGACTGATGGGCGCGCAGTGATGATTGCCAACACCTGGTGTAGGCAATCCCCAAAAAATGCAGTACATTGAGAACCTTCTCCAAGGGGCTCAATGCTTAGGAGCACAGGGTGGGTGATGTGAGTTCATCCTCCCACTCCATGACCAGATCTAGGATGATATGAGGTGGAAACCTATACCTGCCATAGACCTAGTCATCAGGCATCCCAAAAAGGCTGGTTCGGGGCAAAAAAATGCAGAACCTAGCTATTCTCCTCCTCCTGTGGTGTCCCACGATCACTACTGCGAGGAATGGGACATTCATCGTAGCTGTATATGCTTGCTTGTTGTTTGCGCGCACTTTTATGCTGCGCGGGCGCTTCCGCCTGCTTTCGTGTGGCGGATGTAATTGTGCGTGTGCATGTGTTTTGACGTGCGTGGGTTTTCCCTATTTGATTCCATGAATATGTGTAGTTCGCGTGTGTGTGGGCATTCCGTGTACTTCCCAGCAGTATTTCCCCTGTTACAGCCTTATTTTCACGTGTTGTTCCCCATTCCACGTGTTACGCCCCGTGTACCTCCCCCTTTTTGGTGTGTGCACTAACGTTGTGCGCTTTCGCTGTGTGCGTCGCACACAGCGATTGGTATGTTGGAGTGACGTGTGCGTCACGCGCGTATTTGGTGCACATCTCAGGAAAAACACACGCAGGGCCTTCCATTAAGGGCACGTGTGCAATTCGCAGACGTGTGCTGTCTTTTTCACACTTGCGCCAGCTTGCGCCACTAATTTCGGCGCAAATTTATTCCATGAATTACCCCCTATATGTCTTCCCCTCTTGGGAGCGCTGATCATTTCCTAGATGATGTACTTATAAGGAGCAGGACGTAACGTGTTTCTTGTGTTTATGTCTTCTGCCAGGCTTACTGGGAAATATGGAGTACTGGAGGCCAGCATGTATGCACATGACATTCGATAACTACCAACAACCCTTGTGGATGATGCCCCTGCTTGCATCAAAATGAGACATACGCATATACACTATTGGCTGTCCCTTGCAGAGCAGGGAAGGCAAGCGTTGTATTTGCCATTCCGTGTCCTGACACAAATGGGATGGATCCCAAATAACAGGCAAAGAGCTTGTCATTTACAAGCAACTTAACTTAAGCTGTTACTACCCAGATCTCTAATGTCTGAAGAAGAGCTGTCTTGTATGCTGGTCTAACACCATTGATAAAGCCATCAGAGTAGAGTGTAGGGAGATTGATGTGTTTCGTTAGAAAAACTATCAGTCACATTATCCATTTGAAAAATAGGGTGATATGGCTAGTGGTCTGACATATATTAACATGGATGCCAATTGATCTGTATTGCACTGTACAGAGTGCGTATGAGTACACTGCAATCCAAACATTCATGAGTTCAAATCATAGTACTAAGACACCACTTAAACTTGAGACAATGAGAACACATTTTGCTGGCTTGCAGCCCCTTCTTTGGCTTCTGTTCAGGTGCTCTGACACATCAAGAGCTATGTGCTTCACTCACTGAGACCATGACAAAAAAGGCCAGAATTCCTCCAGTGGAAATTCTCACGCTACAAGCCAAACATTGCATCTAACTCAGTCCACCTCCTCATTATCCCTGTGACCAGAGCTACTGAAGAACATTTAGATGACAGTGGTGCATTTAATGAATCCCGTTAACATAAGATAGCACAACATAACACTTGTGTGCTGCCAGTTGGTGCAGACGTTACATCAGAGGTAGAGGTCCCAGGCCTTAGCCATCTGGCCTGGTAGACCTACCTCTGCAGCGGGCAGTGCCTTGCTACAAAACACTATGACCAGAGCACTGCTGCTCCAATATGGCAGACCCCACCACATTTGTTCCGCAATGCAACATGGAAACAGCTTAATTTGCTGGCTGTGAACACCTACAGATGACCGGATTGGCTGCCCCTCTGTTCCTGGCCTGCCCCCTCCAGCCGGGCCAGGCTCTGAATGGCCTGTAGGGCAATAGGGCAACACTAGAACCAAAACCACAAAATGCTAGTGTGGGCAGTTTTTGGGGTCAAAGTGGGCCCCTTTAGATGCCCATGTTGATCAGTTTGATAAATTACTTCACCATGCGGCTAGTGGTTTTGACCACTGTTGCTACATTGCTTACTTCAACTTTATTGCAGCATCCCCAAATCAGTTACCTCAGAGCCACAGCAAACGTGGTCCAAGCCAGTTACCACACATTTACTGATGTAGCAAATCACACAGCACTCCACACCAAAAACCCCACCCAAAACTGTTAATTGTGAAAAAGGTAATATGCATGCAATAATAAACACACAGTATCGTGTTATGTCCCCTCCTTCAGTGCAACATACTGTTTATCAGGTATGTTTTAACTTGTAATGTTGATCAAATGACCAAGCAATGTGTACAACATGTGCATGTATTGGGCATCTAATATCCACCCAATTTATTCTAGAACTATCAACTGAAGTCAGTTGCTCTGGAGTTGGATATTCACATTTGTACCTGTTTCTAACTTAACCTTTAGTACAATGTCCTCATTTTTGGTTCACGTTAAATCCAATGCATTCCACCAACACAAATTCACTGATATAGAAAATCATCACCTCACCCGACACATACAATTGAAAAATATAACGGTGCAATTCTAGTGGTAGTCATCTCCACCAAATGTCGTAATTTGAATGCAGTAGGAAATGCATAGCATTATGTAATGTCTGTCTCCTGTAAGGAAATATAATGTTCATCTTGTATGTTAAATGTGTGATCTATGGAACTCCCCAAAAACCAAGTGTTCTGTGAGTCCATGTGAAGAGCATTTAGATGCTATACAAAAATGGCATAACATAACATAATTTACTATCCTAACAATGATACGGTAACTGGTGGTGTACATCTAGTAACTAACACATATCTTGCAAATGTAGACTGTAGTTGTCTATGCCTAGATTTCCAGGGGAATGTAGGAAGTTGATTTCCAGAAATTGAGGCTGGGAACATGTTTGAAGGGTGATATGGAATGTTCGTACTTACGAAGACTATCTTACAAATACACACACACACAAATATGCCTATGTATCATCCATAAGTACTAACTTTGTCAATTCCCTTATTTTGAAAGATACCAACCTCCCTCCAGTCGTGTTGATATCGAGGGCATGTTAGAAGAAATGTATCATTTTTTTGGTTTGGTTATTGTGATTTGGTTAACAGAGACCCTTACACAAAGAAGAACATAAAAATCAAAGAAAAAAGAAAACCAAATGTCTACATGAAGATAAAACAATGATACTAAATTTGCTCTAACAATTGATATAAACGTTCTTCAAAAAAGTAGCATAGTGAAATTATCAATGAAACATTTTCTCCCCTTTTTAGTCTTGTCCAAAACAAAGTTCTAGAGAAATCAGAATTAAAACTTTCAAATTCATTTTTAAAAAACCTAGTTCTCAGGACAATCCATAACCAAATAATGGAAAGTTTCATAAGAATCAATTGCTGTGCCAAATCAACAAATAGTTAAAGTGCACTGTGCGCAGTCAGTGGACCAATACTTTGTTCTTTCCCAGTCGGAAATTAATTAAGTCTAAATCTCATATTTAAGGATCAGGCTTTATTACATGGAAAGCTAATGAGATATGAGGGAATAGACTTCTGTTTATGTGGAAAGTTCCCATATTCACTAAAAGAGGAATAGATTTTGTTTCACCCACTCCTGTTTGAATAACTTAAAGCAATTTCTGCATTTTGATCTTGAATCTATCAATTTATGCAACAGTAGCCCCCTTGATCATTAAACCAAGGTCAGTATACAATGAGTTTACAGGAGGTTGTAAGAACTTTTCATAGTTCATTTGTAAATGCCACTTCAATCTCGCCTGTAAGGACTCAAGACACAACTCATATTGAGTTATGATTTGCAGGAGATAGGCCAAGAGTTACTTTCCATATTTTCCACTGGATCACATTTAACCTCTTTCCTACGTCAATAAAACCCATGTCCAGCCCATACAGTAGCATAGGTACAATTTTCATAGTATAGTATCTGATTAGTGGCATAATGGAATATTTACATAATCTAGACATCAAACATTCTCAGGTTAATGTACACATTTTTTCAAGAAGGGGCTTCCACATAGCAAATTACTCAATGTTCAAGAGACAATAACCCAAGTACCTGATCCTGTGCATCCTTTCGAATTTGCACAGAAACAATCTCATAGTTTTCGGTTTGAAAGCCTTGGAAAATATGACAATCGTTGATTTAGCCCCATTAGCTTCCAGGTTATTCATAAAGGCATAATTATGAAACAGTTGTATTTTATGCTGCAGACCAATTGCATTTCTATCAAAAAATATAAAATCATCGGCAAAAGCCAGCCAGTGAAGTTTGAGTTGCCCTAATCTTGCAGGGTAAGTAATGGTTAACTGCCATAAATCTTCTATGTCACTGACATACAAATTAAAAAGGGTTGGAGCAAAAATGCACCTTGCTTAAGACCAAGTTCAGTGGATACAGATCTAGATACAGATCCTTCTCGAGTCAACTGCACTTTCAGAGATGTATTTTTGTGAAACAGTGCCAGTATTTGGACCATTTTTAAAGGAACCTTTAACTTAATTAACTTTGACCACAGCTTGTTACCCATGACACAATCAAAAGCATTGGTCATGTCCAAAGAGATCATATAAATTGGTCCATTTCTATTCTGTTTAACATCAGACAATAAATGAGCCAGAACAGTAACATTCAAGGCAGTACCCATATTCTTTCTAAAACCTACCTGAAATTTTGAGAGAAGAGAATTTTCATGAATCATAATATTAAGATCTCTCAATAACAAAATGTCAAACACTTTCCTTATAGCATCTGTAAGAGCAATCGGCCTGTAGTTTAAAGGATCAAAGCAATGGTCTTTTTTTAAAGATTTGTATTACGATGGATTGAGTCCTTGAGGGAGGTAGAATATTAGTTTCAAAAATAGTAATTAATAAAGTTTTCAGAATCTTTGGCCACAAAAGAGGGCAATATTTCCTACAAAAGGAGGAATACCATCAGGTCCTTCACCACAAGAAGGATTCAGTCTGCTAAGAGCCAAAACAATGTCATCCTCCTCCTAAGGGCACTTCCCATAGATCACCATACCATCTGTATGATCATTTAGATAAGCATGTCCTTTTGGATTATCTATAGGTATCGGTACAGAATACTACCCACAATGTTTCAGTAATAATAGAATCAGCTGAGCAACTTTGATTTCCTATGCGTTAGTTGATCTTGTTCCAAAATTTACCACCATGATTTTTGACCAAAGTATTAAGAATGAGTTGATTATCCTTAATATATAAGTCAATTTTTAATGACTTTGTAAAAACCTTATGAATTTGACCCATTTGTTTCTTTTGAATCAGATACTTGTTTTCCCCAATCCTAATTTCTTAAGGTTCGCCAGGTTTCTTTGCATACTCCTCTTTGAACCTTGTACCCTCATGTCAAAGGTATGAGTTTTCACCCTATTATGTACACCAAAGGATCCAGAGCCTATAATTTTAAGAAAAGTCCTAATGCATTCTCAATAAATACATTCTCTCAGAAGAAGTGCCAACATAGTCAGCAAACAAAAATCTAGTATCCAAGGCTTCTTCTGAGAGCAATGTATTAAATTCATACCCCCTCTATTGTTCCATTTAATAGTTAAGCCTCCCACCCCCTTTCTGGAATGAGGCAGGAGAGAGCAGTTACCATTTCATAACCTGCAAAAAACAAGTCCAATGTAAACAGAAGAATTTAATTATCACTGAGACTCGGGTCATGATATTTGATGTAACCTCTGTTAGTCCTAAGGTCCTCTGTTATGAAAATATAATCAATTCTTGAGGAAGAGTTGCCCCTACGCCATGTGTATTAAGTTTGTTTGTTGGCCACCTTCCCATCAAGTCTTCAGAATTCCCAATTTGACAAAAATATGTCCCAGGACATGCCTCTAATATGATTAATCTGAGAGGCTTTAGGAATCAAACCACTAAAATTATATTCAGCCCCTGCCACACAGTCTGCATTAAAATCCCCCCAACACAATTGAGTATTGTTAACCCCTAGTAAGCCATTCCCAAAGAGTTCTGCTAATTTGGCTTGGAATGCACCAATATTGACCTTCGCCAGGTTCCAATATATATCCACCAGCAGAAGATTTGTACAGACACCACTAGCAGAAAGACTAACCGCCAGAACTCCTTCAGATGAGTGAATAACTGACAGACTAATATTCAAATTGGAGTCAATTGCAGTAACCAAGCCCTGACTCGGACGTCCCAATAGTAAACAGTTTGCTGGAGTTGAGAAGGCACAAAAACCTTGCATTTCAAAATTATAGGTGCACATAGTTTCCTGACTCAGAAATACATCAATATCTTTAATCAATGCAGACTCGATTCTGATTTACTCGCCCTCACACATTCCAGGACATGTTCTGTAAGTTAGAAAGCTAAGGTTGCTGCAGACCTTGTGTAAGCCCTGCAGAGGTCTTTAGAGCTAACTCAATCCAGCTCCAATCCTGTCAATTTTCCTTTAAATTTGAGAGTAGCTCCATCAGAGAGTGACCCTCAGAAATGATATCACTTTCTGTTTGTGTTACTCCTCCCATCCTTTTGACAAACTGTACCTCCGGAACCAAAAGCAATTTAGCCACATCAGCTATTTCAATAACCACCAAATCATAGCCAAGAGACTGTAGATTGCTTCTCTGACCCCAAACCATATTAGTCACCATTAGTGAGTGGAAATAACAGACCATCCTGTGGTTGTTTTTCAAAGGCAAAGTGATCAAATCTACATCATCATATGTCAAGAATCTTTGGAGCGGTACTTCCCTGAATATTTGCAGTAGTTTGGACCTATTAATACAAATGTTTTCAGAAGCAAGCCATACCGAAGCACATACCACAATCTATAAACTATAACCTTGATTAGACTGTATGTTCAGCCCTTGAACTACATCCACATGGTTTCCACACCCCCAGTAGTGGATTGTTTATTTACAGCCTTAGATATTTCATTAGATGTCCCAGACAATTTGGGTAATTTGGTGTATCCACCATGCCCATTTTAACATCATCATGATTTTTTGTTTTTTTCCATTGGGTAGCAAATTTGTTGTAATCTTTGATTGTAGATTCTTTGGTCTGGCCTGCACCAGAGCCAGTGGACCATTTTGACTTAATGTTAAGATGGAATTTCCATTTACAATCAAGTTAGAACCCCTGGACCCACTGCCCGCCAAAGGACATGGGTCAGTGCCCATATCTTGTGTTTTCGAAGTAGCATCCATTTTCCCTGAACCCCTGGATTTAGGATCCTGCTATTGAACCTTGTAGCATCACACACATTTCACCCCTGCTCACATCAACTTTTCCCATTCCTTTCCACCTCTATCACCTCACCAACACTCTGGGTATTAATGTCAATAATGTCATCCTCTACTGGCAAGCCACATATCCATTTGAGTGAGTAGTGTTTTCCATGAAAATTTAGGAGCTGGCATATTTTTAGCTTTCCTATTAGTACCTGGCGGGATGGGGTTAGCAGCCTCTCCGCTAATGAGGAGGCTCAGAATGGGGCGTTACCAGCAGTAATCCCCCCACTACGAGCAGCCTCATGAATGGAGGCCGCCATCTTCCCCCGCCGGGGAATGAGGTAGATGGTCTTCCACTTCCCCTCTGCCACTCTCATCCCCCCATCTACAGAATTCCCTCCACGCCCCCATCCCCAATTACCTCTGTTGAAGTCCATTTTGGAAGCGGATGCGCTGGGAACACATCCACTCCCAATCTGCGACTTTCTTAATTAGCGCCATGGAAAGAGAGAAGGGACTAAATTCAGTCCCTTCTCCCGTTACCATGGCGGCCATTTTTTTTGTTTACTTTTCTTCCATTTTTTTCAATCACCGCCATCGAAAGGGAAATTAAGGACTTTGTTTTGCCTTCCCCAGCTGCCATTTTTTTAACCTTTTTTTCTATTCCGAAATGCTGGGGAACTAATGGCAATAAGCCCCTCGCGGTGGGGATGTTACCTTCGCTCGGGCCTGTAACTATGGGCCCCGGGTATTACTTGACTCTGTAATCCCTGCGCGCCTCGGGACCTATTGCTTAATTCTTATTCTGATTTGCTATTTTTCTTTTTAAAGTATGCTGCTTAACAATAGGCCCATCATTCTCAGCAATTTGCTCACTTACTCTGAGAATTCAGTAGGGGAAACAAAACAGTCGAAACACTTAATCGCTCAATACACTCGATTAAAAGTGTAGGACTGTTGGATGGTTGAGTAGCACAAATTGGTAAATGATTGCTTTGTTCACCTTCGTGAGGCCATAAACCAGAGTCATGAGGAGTTGGTGCACTATCCCAATTTAGAGGGGCAGCATGAGCAATCTGTCCCGAGTGCAGATCTGATATATTAATTAATGGTTTAAATATACCTGCACTATGGACCGCATGATTAATGTTCCCAATACCCAGTTCGTCCATCAATTTGGCAAGATTGTCCTGCATAGCATTCCATTTGTTGGCATTTTCCATCACAACATCTTTTATGTTATCTTTCAATCTAAGCATAGACTCCATTACCCGATGCAAAGCTGATCTAGAGGCAGGACCCAACGTATCAGCTTTTGGCAACATTTCAGACTGTCTTCTTAGATGTTTTTAGGTGTAAGAAATGAGATAATTAAGCCCAACAGGGTCATTTCTATTCACCCCGTTTCTATCAGCACCCAACTGGGTCATAGGAGCCACAGGGTTATTCCGCAAATTACATGACCATGTTTTGGTCAAATTAGTAACATCCATAGGAGTACACACCCTGATGAATGACTCATCCAAAATTGCAGAACCATCAAAAAGGCAGGGCACAACCATAGACTCAACACAATTTTCTGCAGGGCCAATACTAACAAGATCAGACAGCTCACGCAGAACCGTAAACTCGTCCTCTTGGGTAGAGGATAGGACATGATTTGATGGTTTATCGGACCACAAAACCTGCACATAGGTTACAGTCCAATGAGGCACACAAGACCTGTCCCCAGCACCACCTTCATGTGTCTCACTCCCACTAAGCCTCACAAGAGGCACTAAGACTACAGGCTCAGATTCGTTTCCATACCTATTTATAAAGCCTAAGGCCATCTGTGGGTTTTTGCTACTGTCCCCATTCCATTCATTCTGGGCTTGTTTAGTAACAACAGAATTCAAAGCCTGCACCTTAGTAAGTGATCACGGAGGGAGGTTAATAACTTCCACTAATTTAAGTTCGAACACAAGGGAGTTGCTTGTTAACACAGAAAACCAATTTCATATACAGAAGTACAGTTTCAGGTTTGAAAAGGCGACCACAGTACCATAAACTTTTTTGTCAAAAGATGGAATAGACAGTTCGGGCTGGGGAGAATAATTGTCAAAGGCCCACAGTCTCTCCCGTCCAGATTTTCCATAAGGCACAACAATAACTTGTTAAACGGATTTACTCGAGATCAAAGGCATGTAGCCCGCAGACACTTCAGTTAAATGTTCAATCGACAAGTGAAAGATTTTGGTTTATTCGCCAGGGAGAATCCGTGACGAATATTCAACAAGTTTGGATTTAACAGGGGGGACGTTTGTTAGTAAAATTCAACTGGAGATCAAAGTTATATAGCCCACAGTCTCTCCAGTCCACAATTTAGTGAAAACGATTAGTGTTGTCCAACAGTTCAGTTTCTTTCAGTGCCAAGTGTTTTTTGTTGAAATCACTAGGGAGATCAGAGGTTAAGGGTCGCAAACTCTCCCATCCTGTTACACAGAAAATAATAAATTATCTGGTTTGCACAGTTCAATGTACATCGCAAATATGTAGTTTATAATGCAAGGCTACCAGTCCTGTAGAATCGATTGGGATCGCACAGAGTTTATGCCTGAAGATAAAGACTGGACGATGATGAGCCACTCAGGCTTACCCCCACACCCTCCTCAGCGAGTGTTGGTCGACTTCCAGCAGGCAGTGGACAGAGACCGCCCACTACCAAACACTTGCGCACACTTTAGCCTCACTTTCGCTTGCCCTCCACGTTATATAGTCCTCCTTCCTCAACGGCACAGCAGTACTATCCAGCCGAGTCAGAAAGCACAAAGCATGTCTTTACTCCTGAGAGCTTCCAAGTGAAATGCACACACCAGAGACACTTGCGCACACTTGACTCTATTAGAGTTGTTTGTCCTACACAACCATAGCATAGATGTGCGCCACACAACGTATGGGTATCTTCAAATCACACATGTACAGTCTTGTGATGAAGACGAGACACAGCAATAAATATTAAAATACAAGATATGTACCCACATTCACACATACATGCACATTAATTTCAAAGTATTTTTCTCACACCTTGAATTCCCAGAGCATCCTGTGCACAAGCTTAGAGTCCTGCCTCAAAAAGAAGCTCCCTGTCCCTAAAGCATTTAGGAACCTGTTTGCAGCCTACATGTAAGTCTGGAAAACATCTTGAGCAATCTGCTTGGCTCCCAGAGGGTCATGTGATACACTGCCTCTCTTGTTATTGAGTCTCCTCTGTGCTTCCAGCCCGGGCACCTGCAGCTAATGGCCAAAAGCAGCAAATGGCAACTTCCTGTTTGGGGCTGTTGGGGCCTAGGACTAGAACCCCTGCTCATTCCAAGATTTCCCTGTGTTGACTCTTTGCCTGCTTCTTGCTTCCATGCATAGAGATCCCTTTACATTCTCTGCAGATCTGACGTTACCTCAAAGATCCAAGGAACATCCCTGTTTTGGGCCTGTTAACTGACTTGTATTTACCCATACCACCATTCTAGTGCAACTGCTATCTTAATCCTGCTCCTTCCCAGACAGCCTCATTTCCCTTCTCTTTCTGATCACCCACTGACCCTTTTACACCTGGCATGAACTCTTTCATCACTGTCTCCACTTGCCTATTTCTTTTACGCTCCTTCGTGCACCTTGTCTTTCCTCCATTCTCCCTTGTATTCACTCTTCCACTCCCCTTATCCCTTTGGCTTCTACCTCACTGTCCCACTCCCCATCTCGGTCTTCTCCTCCTGCATCATACCCAAAGCTCTCATCCTTAAGATGCTACATTTCACAGACTGCTCTTACCCTGCCATTGGCCTCTAAGCGTGACCATAGCAGCATGAGGAACCACTGAAATGAATCATAGAGGAGTGCTGCATATATTATACAATGTATTTATTGAATGGGCTTTTGCTATTGCATTTAACTGATTGGTAAATAACATGTTGTAAATACTATCATCAACGACCAAACAATAGCAACCATATAACACTGTGGCTATTGCAAATGTATCACAGCAGAAAAGGGCATGTTAAATGGCACAATATACACGACCCAAAACCCAGCGCACCAGATGCATGACCCCGCTGCAATGTCAGAGACTGTCAGAAGTGGCGGCTTGGCAGTGCAACTTGGTGGTGCTGGGTCCCTTCCTCTAATCTCCTCACAATCTCTCATACTGAGCTGCTGTCGTGAACACTGGATGGCCGACTCCAACGTGGCTGAGGACACATTGAAATTAGCAAGAGGCACAGTCAATTGTTGGGCTTTTTCCTACCCGGCCTGAAGCTGGTGTGGGATTCAGGGGTGGGGTAAGTGGATGCTTGTTCTTCACCATTTGCTGTGAAAAGCCAAGGCGGCAGGCTTTATTTTAAACTTCTGAGCGCAGAAGGTTACCGAGTTGGAGTTTCTTTGCAGTACCTTGGGGGCATGCTTTGGGTTCTGAGTACTCTTTGCATGCTTTGGGTTCTGAGCATGCCGTCTTATCAGGAGTAATGAAGTGTGTGGTAAGGTAGCCTGCTGCCTGTGGTGGCCTGTGTTCTGCCTGTGTCTGCTTGCATGCCTTTGACAATCATTTCTATTTCTGGTTGCCATTTAATCTCTTTTGGTGGCAGTAGGGAATTAGAACCACAGGTTGTTTTTGTTTCCCACGGTTACACTTATTTATCTGCAGCATGCCTACTACTGCAGCTGGTACACTATACTGAGAAGGGTGGATACATGCTCCACTGCTGTTGAACCCACCAATTTAAGAGCAACTGAAACTTCTTGGCTTAATGGCCTTGAAACCAACCCCCCAGTTCAGTTCCCTTGGGTACGGAGGGGCAGTCCCTTGTCGCCAGGTGACTGTTGTGTATGAGAAGTCTTGGCCAGAAGCTCCCAAAGGAAACAATATCTACAAAAGGAGAGAAAAGAACTATTGCATGATGTTCCCTGTCTTATATATTTGTCTGTTATTAGCCAGGATGGGGAGCAAGACTGTGCTACCACTTTGGCATAACAACATGTTTCAATGGGATCTCCTGAGTACCCCCAACAGGGGCACTCTGTTAATTTCGCAGAGGACACTCCTAAATCTGAAATGGGAAGACTAACTGCTTCTCGCTAGACATAGATAAAGCAATGCAATCCCCTTGCAAGAGCATGCATAGGGTAATTACTGAAGTGCTCGCAATACTGACTCGGGTGCGAGGGACATGAATGCTGATGGAATTCAATCCAATCAAGGAAAGAACTATTAGAGATTTGGCTAAATGGGAGAATGTCATGGAATGGAATGCCTGGGGACATTCTTTTGATAAAATCATTCCCCAATTTGAGTGAATAAGTAGGGGCTGCCAATCAGATCCTGTCACATGATTAATGGATGGTAGTGAGGTTGAGAGGGGGGTAGGGGATGTCAAACTGATCAATGCAAATTGTACGTTGATGCTAGTAAGGTGGAGGATAGTTGTTGCCAAACTGGTTTTAAACCAAGCAGGAGATCATTGGCTAGAAAGGGCGTATCTTCTGTAAGCAATATTGCATCACAGGGTTTGGCTTTGGGCATAATCCCATATATGAGTCTTACCACTTCTTCTGGCGTGGCTACCATCAACAGTTCCAATGCATTGCCACCTATCTCCCTCACTAATCAACACACTCCCCCCTTGGGTAGTAGAGATACATGCATTGGAAAGGCCGCTAGGCCAGAGATTTTGGATCTGTTTATAAAAAAGTTGGCTATCGATGAACAAAATATAGTGATTGTTAATGTGAACAAACCAGAAAAATCAGAGCCAAGAGAAGCCCTCCAGAATAAAGTATTGGCATGGCTACAATCTAAAATGAGGGAGAGTTGTATCAGATCCCAGGATCTAAAACTTTAGTAGAGAACAAATCAAGGAGTGGTCTCTCAATAATGACTTGGATTGAATTGTCATTGGCTGTGGTTGAAGCAATCTGCCGTTCTTTTTGAGATGCTGTGATAAGGTGGGAGAGGTTCTACTCACTTCACATCTTAGAATTGTAATGGACTAAATATGTGCTATTACAGAATGCCCTTCCACCGGACCTGCAGTCATGTCCATCGTTACCTGCTTTCTAATGGAAGATGAATACCAGTCTGTTCTCCCAGACATATTCTGCCCATGATCCGATGAATTTGTTTTGTTTTTTGCATGTGTTCATTGTTTGGTTTCTCTTGTTAAAGCACCTTGATGCATCCAGGCTCTTGTTCCACGCTATAGAAATTAAATACATTTCTTTTAAAAATGAGATCTGTTTTTTTGCAGTTCACAATTTGTTAATTTTGATTTCCTGCTTTTCTTTTTCAAAAGAATGCTTTCCAAGTTGTTTCCTGAGCCAAAATTAAAGGCATTTCTTAAAAACTGGTTAAGCAAGCAAACGGCTTCCAAAATGCCTTGTTTAAGCATTGACGAAGCCATCGTTATAATTGATTAATTAATTAATAACCATAACCCTATATGTACAATGTACAAACAATGTCAATTAGCTAAACACTCAACCGACATGTTGTTAGCAATTAACTTTAGGATTCGAGAATAAATTAACTACTTGTAGAAGAGAAATTATTATCACTGCTTGGGAACTGTTATTTAATGATGTAACTACTTGATAAATGTGTGAGAAATATTAAGAGCAAATGTCCCTTTGTCTAGGGTTTCTAGATATGTGATTGTTCATCTTTGCTCTTAAGCTATCCAGATATCATCCAGTGTGCTCCCCATTTGATGTTCCCTGGCACTAATATGCACAGTCTGCACTTTAGGGTTCTTTCCCATGCTTCTGACCCACCTCCTCACATGCTGGAATGTAAGCAGTGAATGTTCACACCCATCCTGTGAGAGGTGTACAGATCCGCAACCTGTCTGGATTTCCATCCATGTACTTCTTTTCATGCACTGTATCAATCCCGGGTGACTTCTCATTCTGAAAAAGAAGGGCGTGATACCCCTACACAAGACGAACTGGAGTAGTAACACATTAAACTACAAAAGAGTTGTTCTTGTTGGGAAACATACTCGATAATCGCAAATCAGCAATTTAAGTCGCAATCAATGAGCGCAATTGCTGAGAGCGTCATCAACCACATCAATGTACTTTCAAAATGATTCTCAATCCATATAAATTTAATGAAGAAGTGAGTGAGTTAACAATAGTTTTAGATATAACAATGTAACAAGCAATTGTACAAACTGATAACTAAACAAAGTGCACATGAAAAAAGTAAGTATTCACATACAAAAAAAAATTGAAAACAGTGGTAATAAAATGGATGTTTATATTTACATATCTACATAAATACTGGAGAAGAGCAATGTATATTTGAGAGAACATTTATCTGATTTGCCACCAAAAAGGTACAGAAAAATGACATGTGTTTCAATAAGTTGGCGAGTAGACTAGAAAGTCTCCCATGGAGAGCTGGGACTCAAAGATCTAGTGGTTGTTCCCGATGCTCAACTTTAGGTGGCACTGAAGAGTCATCTACCCTTAAAGCAAATTAGGGGGAGGTGGTGTACTAAACTCTGCCAATGTGATTAATAGGACAGCTCCTGCAACATGAGAAATTCGCACGTTGGCATGGGGCAACTCTGCCTATGCAGAAACCCCTCATGCCATCAGGGATAGCCATTCAGATTTCCCAAGCAACCTGGTCATTTTCAGGGATCACGCCAGATTCTTTCTCCACCCAATGGCAGCCATTGTTGATGATCTCCACCATGTGTGTGCTTGCAGGCCCACATAAGATATAATGTGAATGCATTGCACTTCACACTTTATGCTATATTATTTGTAAAGTATGTATAAAATATCATAATAATGGCATCACCTCAAATATCTTGTCTATTTGTGTTAAGGTATGTATATGCTTCTTGTTTCTGCTCTGCTTTTATTATGCATCCCTACTTTTTTAAGCAGGCACATTTAAACTGCAGAATGTGTATTCATTGAAAAGTGACCGAGCATTAAAAAACAACAAGACCTAACAAATAAAGCGAGCATAGAGGAAAACAGGAAGAAATACCCTAAAATATAGAGCAACATCAAAAAAGAAGGGCAATATTTGCAATTAGCAAGGGGCGCAGGTTTATGCATAGAGGGTAAGCCTCAGAATGAAATGTGCAAATAGCTCTAAAAGTGAGTCTAGTTTAGGGGAACCCTGTCAATACCTAATTCCAAATCCGGGGAGGAAGAGAACAGCCATCAAGGTCACGTGCAATGGTAACGATTCAGGTGCTCATCACATCTTCAATGACAAAGGTCCTTCTTGGCCTCTTGGATAGATCGATAGTACTGCTCCAAGGGGTAACCTCCTTCAAATATTTACATGCAATAAAAGTTACAGGATTTTCATTTCAATTATTAAAAATGTGGACTCCACTAGACGCTAATTGCTATTGACTCGTTCATGATCATGTGAAATGATAATGAAAGTCCAGATCGAAAGTCAACAGCACTATGCCCAAGAGAATTTACCCCTATCACAGGGATAGGTGAAGCGACTGAATACAAATGCGCGCGCGGAATGGAGTCAACTTTTCCTTGAGGAAACAGGCATTTTGACAAACAGGTGTCGCACTAAAGCAAAGTTACAAAGAAGCTGTTTTTCTTTTGTCTCAAGTTGAGCATTATTATGAATGGTTACAAAAAAAAAATTGCAAAAGCAGGCAAGCATGTACTACAGCAAGACTTTCTGGAGACTCTTTTTTGGAGGTCAGACGTGAGCGTACTGTGAACCTCCACTGAACCATAAACATCACGTGACAACAAGAGAGCGTTGTATTTGATTCATTGTGTGTGCACTAGATGTATTTGATTCATTGTGTGTGCACTAGATTTTCTCAGGAAAGCTGTTGATTCCTTGCACTGGATTTGTTTAACAGGCCTATGAGATGTCTTTATGTGACAAATTGCTTTGGTTTCATGCAAAGTGTATTTTGGAAAGAGAGTGCTGCTGAGCACAGAGCAGCCCGCCTTATCTTGCTTGTGCATGCTTTGGGAAATAAGCTGCAGAACTATTTCGATTCCAAGTAAACAATATTTATCACAACTCTGAACAGAGCCACTGAGATCTTAACATTTTAGAGACTGAATTTGAACTTTTTCATCTGACCATCTCAAACACTGTGGTTGGCCAGAGCATGCACGTGAAACAAAAAAGGTTGTGATAACTTATCGTACCTGCCTGCTGGACTTGCTGATATTGTATGCGTGATATCATCAACAGTTCGAAAACAATGCTGTTGTTTGAACAGTTTAGGAGTGTGAATAAATGACGACTGCTGTGCAGGAGTGCAAGGATGAGTATTGGCTAAACTGCCTACTCAGCCCTCACACTATTACAAACCAACAGTGATCCCAATCATGAAGGTGAGACAGCCATAGTCAAGAGATATAACTCCTTTGTTGCCTTTTCTTATAACGTTGTCGAGGGTGATCTACATGCTTCAGAGATGTGTGAATAGGAGAAGAGGGCTACATGCCTCAGAGGTGTGTGATTAGGATTACAGTAGCAACCCAAACAACAATAGTAGAACAGTCCAAAATAAAGTAATGTCCAATCAAGGTGCTATACAAATATGTATATTTTAATTAAATACACCATATGCAATTATAAGTCTGGCTATATAATTAAATATACTACGCAAAAAGTCTAGCTCTAGAACTGAAACATTTAAATAACATTCTCCTACATGGAACAGCCAAACAACTGCTTCAAGAAATAGAGCGCATCCAAAGTAAATACTTTGGAACTGAAGCTGACTTAGAAAATTCTGTAACTTCAGAAAACATTACCGAAAACCTCATGAACAACAATGCCTTGACAAAGTCAAACAAAAAAGAAATAGCTAAGTTTCAAAACAAATCTGCTGAAATACCAGACCAAGTATGTGTCTGTTTGTTAGGGATAATTGTCAAGAATGTGCTAATTTCCCTTACATTTTGAGATCCCCAGCAACTTTGCTGGATTTCTAGGATTTGATTTTTTACCTGGGAAGATTGTGAGCCTTTTTTTCCCCACTCTTCCATGTATTTTGATGTGTGTTTTACTTTTGTGTTCTCTGGTTATGGAGTTTTAAAACAACTCCATAGGCATCATCTTTTTCTGTTTGTCACACAGCACCTTCAGTGCAGTGGCACCAGGATGTCTTTCAGACTTCCCAAGGTTTAAATACCTTCTCTGGAACTGACTACAGTCTCCCAGTGCATGTAAAGTTAAATAGACTTTATTAGTCTCTTTAAATGTACTGACCAAGTACACACTATCTTCCTATAGAGTGCTGAAGGGGTTGCCTAGCATCCCCTGAGTCAAAACACTCATGTAATGGTCAAATGTTACCCTTTCCCACTTTAAATGGCTGGTGGCAGTGGTTTAGATCAAACTACCATGATTTTTCCCGACCGCGAAACCAGAGTAGCCAAAAAACGGGTCAGCCATGTTTTTCAATATGGCACCCAAGACCTAGCTGTAAAAACAGACTCTGGTTGACTTTTTTCACCATTTATTTTAGGAAAGGTCCTTCCTGTGTTTGTATTTGCTCGCCAAACCAGGTTTGGTCCCTTTGTTCATTGACCTTTGGCAGGCTTCAGTGCTGAAGCCCTCCTCTGGCGCCAGGGTGTCTGGCGTGGACAGGATATGAGGGAGGTGTCAAAACCCCCTGTGCTTAGTCTCCTAGGAGACCTGAATGCACTCTGGCGTGATTGGCTGGCTGGCTGTCCGGAAAGGACAACCACCCTGCTGTTTGAGTGACAACCAGGCTGGAATGAATGGGGGAAAACTGTTTAAAACAGGTCTCTGGGACTTGGAAAGCAGAGTCGACCACTGGAATGAAAGAACCGAAGACGAGTTGAAGGAAAATGACTGCTGCAACTCCTGGATGACCGGTGAAGACCTGTTGCAGGTCCGAATTGCCTGAAACTCCATCGACAGAGAAGCCCTTCAAGGTTAACTTCTTCCCTTGAGTTGGTGGGAAGAACCAACTCATAAGCTGCCTGGACACCGTCCCCTCCTGGTCGAGTTTTCTGCAGAGTGCTGTGGAAAACCAGATAGCCAGTGGGAAGGATACCGGTTTGTGGACTTTAAGGCGCTCACACCTTAAACCGGCATGTTGCTAAGCTTGTGGCCTCATCACTGGGCAGTGCAGGAACCTCCCGACATCCTCCTTCTTGTCCCCACGACTGAAGCTCAGGAACAGCGAGATCTGCTCGAACTACCAGGAACAACTGCCTCAGCTACAGCTCTTCTTCACTTACAAGGTACTGTGCAAACGCGGTTCGGAAATCTTTTCGGCCATCGCAAAAGTTCGTGGAACTTTCTCAACTTCAAAGGCTTGTCCTTCCCTAAACATTCGTCAACCTTTTCACCTAGCGAAATTCTTCTAAACTCTGTGGCAAAGACTTAACCATTTACTACAGAACTGTGCTATCCTATAAAAAGACTCTGAACCATTGACTTTGGCCTAGGCCTATGAACTGAATTGCTGGTTGTAGTTTACTGAAACCCTTTGCCCTGCCTAAGAAAGTATTTGAGCTGTCTATTCTTATAACCTTGCCTTTTTACCCCTTTATTAAGTATCTGAAGTGCCATTTTGCTCCCACTTCAGGGGAGCTGAACTTGTTCAGTAACTTATTGGTGGTGTATGTGTATTTATTAGTGTGTGATATTGAGCTGCTCTTACTAATGTAATGTTTTCAAACTGACTGCGTAAATAAATGTATATTCTTTTACCAAGAAACCTTGAGTAAGTGTATATTTGAATCACTGTATTAGTTGGTCCTTTGTGTAACTTGTTCTACTGCTCACTAAACTCTTGAGATAAGTCTGACTGCTCAGCCACTGTTACCACATAACTGTGTAGTACAGGCTTGTACCAAAGGTGAAATTGTGCTGACACTTGTAGTCTTAATTGCATGTAGTGTTCCCAAGGGGTACTGCATGTGATTCTGCCTAACACTGTTGTCGCAGATCTTTTTGTAAAAAGAGAACACAAATAGTAGATAAAGCCTTCAAAATACAGGAGAATGAGGAATCCCAATGGTTCCAATTAGCTTTCTATCTAACAGCAGACACTAAATACAAAATAATTGACCCCTCAATAGCTTTCGCATACTGCAACACAAAGCTTGACAATAACCAAATGCCATCAAGTATTATCACTAATAATTTAGAAATAGTCCCACTTCCAAAAGCTCTCCAACAACTTAACTTGTATGAGAGCATTATAATTCAACAGTACACCAATTTCAAGCTATAATACGTGGTCAACCAAAATAAGCGAAATTACCGCAATCCGAGTTACTAAAGGACATTCGTGGCAAAGTATTATATGTGTCATTAGATCTCAAAGACAATGTAGAAACTCTATGAGTACAATGACGAAAAGATCAATCTTTGATTGTACTAGTTAATGGTGTACCAACAAAAGGCAAAAATATGTAGCAACAACTAGTCGACTTAAACAAAGTTGGACAAGCCTTACAATATCTAAATGAAAACAATGAATACTAAAAAGATATAAACATAGAGGAAATCTTAAGAGAAACCACCCAAATAATTCAAGACTCACCAGTAACTGGCCAATTTGAATGTGTAGATCCTATTACTGCAGCCAACACTTTAGACCAGTATACAATTCACCCACGGCACTCCAAAGACACCATTGACGATGCATTAGAAACATATCAAATGCATCAAGCCAAAGGATCCCCAATGACAATATGGGGGAAAAAATTGTGGAAGCATGTTCTTTGCCTCTACTCTTTCCTACAGTAGGAAGATATGATGAAAGGTCCACACAAATTACTGCATCTGAATATAGCTCTTTAAGAATGTATTGTGAAGACCCCAAATTCAGACAAAATGTCAAATACATTTTCCATCTCCTATTCGAAAGTGAACTAGCAGCTCTATGTTATGGAGTTGCACACACATTAAAAACAGGCTCTAACTTTTTAAACATGTCCGCTACCCAACTTCTTCGAAAGATAAAAGTCAAAGATGAAGTTTTGCAGTTCAGTATCACAAATCTCTTGGCAAACATGCGTGGTACAAAAGAATACTGGTTCAGACATCACTCTAATGTACATTGGCCCTCATTACGACCCTGGCGGAATTCGGAAAACGATGGCGGAAATGCAATACCGCCATCGAATAGCGCTCGGTGCGACTATGACCCGTCACCGCAAAGTACGATGCCATTAGCGACACCGTAGTGAACGCCAACGCTAACTGCACCAAGTACGCGCGCGCGCGCCATGCCAAACCGTAAACACCACCATGGCGCAACGGTACGCCAATTCCGACCCCAGCGGACATGTACCTAACGCCATCAAGCATGGCGGAATGCACCATTCCGCCATGGTGAGAAGTACGGCATCGCGAATCAACCGTAAACGGCCCCACTGACTGCCCGTACACCGCTCCCTGCCCACAAAGTACAACTCCCCGTAGGTGCAACGAAGCCACAATGCAACCAGTGAAATGCACAAGTCACCCATGCATGCCAACGAACAAATGGACCTCAAGAGGGGCCAATGGGAGCTGCAGGGCACAGATGGCACGAATACAGACGCCATCCCAATGGACATGACCACAGTCCCCCACCAAGAAACGCACACAAACACAGGCACCTGTGACCAGCAATATTCAGAAAATCACAACATTCCACCAGTCCACCTGGCTGACCGGCATCTGTCACACAAAACCCAATCCCCCGCCCCTGAGCATGACAACATTCAAACTGTCATATTGGCAGCCCCCATCCCTGACCTCACGGGCTTCGTAGGCAAACGTGCCCAGTACAGGACCACGCAACAAAACTCCGAAGCTGGAACCCAATGCAGATCCCCTCACAATACATCGCTCCCCAAATAGGAATATGCCACATCACTTGCGAAGAAGAACGCTACACGGCCCATATCAGAATAGAATTTTAATGCACATCAATATCACCAAGCCCATACAGCCATCAGGCCATGAACTCCAAAACACATTTCACCATTGTGGGCTGCATCCGCAAGAAATGACCAGCCACTACTCGTGTGACGCCCTGTTCCCTCATGGTACACAGAGCCACATACACGTACGAAAAGGCAACATGGAAGCGCACAGAACCGCAGGGCCGTCCCAATGGGGAGGCACTAGTCCAGCTGAAAGGCCGAAATGTTGCTCCGAGCCACCAGTACTGCGTAAGGGCATGTGGCCCATTGGCGATCGTCCCATAAGATCGTAATGCTGCTCCACTGATTAACACGAAGCAGCAGGTGTCGGGAGTAAAATCCATCTGCAGGAGTGGCATACAGATGGCAGTGGCAAAAGGGGAGGAGATACCTGTCAACCAAAAGAAAAGAAACAGAATAGAATGGCCATCAGAACTACATTCGAACAACTCACATCAATGATCACACTAGATCCACAGCCATATGCATGCAAGCCCACTCCAAAGGATCATCACCACCCCAAAACCACTTGCGAATCATAACTACCTATATCGAGGTGAAAACACCATCACAAACGAGTGTACCTGTGCATGCGCCTGTGAAAACAGAATCCTTCAGATGGGATTGGTAACGTGCATGGACACAAGTGTCTGAAGGCGCGTCGAGACAGGGAGGGCTCAACAAGGCCAGATAGACGATGGTCCCACTATGGCAGCCCTGCATCACATAGCGCAGGGGGGGCGGACAGATCCCAAGAAGCCCTGTACATGGCAAACACTGTATCAAATCACCTGCCCATGCATCCATTCATCATTCCCTCATCCCGTAATGAAAACGCCTGAATATTTACTCACATAACATTAGAAATATCCATTGAGTCTGTGCGTTATGCAGCCTGCAAAATCCACAGTGCCCCAGCACGTAATTCCAGTCTAGTGAAGTAACATGTATTTGGGAACGTCCTGCCTTATCGTCCACTACGCAATTGCGCATCCCATACTATTCATATCAATCATAGCATTCTCGCCATGGCCCCTGTCCCAAGGACATTGAACAATAGAACGTTATATTTGCAGTCAGACCTGTGGGCATCTCCTCGCCGCTAGCTGAAAACCGAAAGCGCCGCCCTTCGAATTCCTCATTTGCAACATCACGTCGAAGAGGCATCTGTGGCCGTTTGAAAACACTAATTAATCCATCGAGTGCGGCTGTGTGTGAAAATGGCAACTGCCTTCACCCACGAATGGGACGCCCCGCCCGTCGTTGCAACTCGGTACAGTGATGAATGAGGGCCCACCGTTACTCGAGTACTACGTTCCACTGACCCTTCACAACTCTGTTCGCGACTGCACAGATAGTATGTGAAACAATGGGACCACAACAGAATGAACATATCAACCAATGTTACACGGCCATCGGGTACAAATACAAGATTGCAATAGCAAGATGCCATTCCACGAATTGCAGCGTTGTGCGCGGGACGTGCTCGGCCGAAGGGGAGAGCAGTTTGCACAGGTGGAATGAATCACCACAGGTGGAGGCCATTCAGCCTGGAAACACATAAATTGCACAGCCAGTCTCCTCCCACACCCACTCCGAAATGCTACCGGCAGGACTCGCGATGTTGGCCCTGGGGGACCTGATAGCACTGCAAGTACTCCAACTCCAAGAAGAAGACGAACACCAACTACAACCGGCCGCACGGAGGAGACGCAGGAGGAGGAGGAGGCCAAGGCAGGGCCAGCAAGGGCCGCCAGCACAGCCACTACCACCACGCAGGCAGCCCGCAATCCCACGCCTCCGAGCACATCCGTTCAACCTCACTGATGAGCAGATCCACACCCTCTACCGTCTGGACCGGGACACCATAACCGCCATTGTGGACATGACACAGGCTGACCTTGTCAGCATGATAGATAGCCCAACCGCCATCCCACCCCTACTGAAGGTGGTGTCTGTACTCCACTTCCTGGCCACAGGCACCTACCAGCACACAGTCGGACAGTTGCATGGCATTTCTCAGCCACTGTTCTCACGGACACTATTGCAAGTGCTCGATGCCCTCCTGCAGCACGCAGACGACTACATCTCTCTACCACGCTCGGAGCAGGAAATTACCAACACAAAAGTGGGATTCCATGCACTTGGCGGCATACCGGGTTGCATTGGTGCCATCGACTGCACCCATGTGGAATTGGTCGTCCCACATGCCATGGAGGCCCAGTACCGCAACCGAAAACAATTTCATTCCCTGAATGTACAAATGGTGTGTGACTCCAACAGGATCATTACACATTGTTGTGCCCGATTCCCTGGATCAACCCATGATTCTATGGTCTTGAGGAACTCTACAATACCACGCTACATGGAGCGACACGCAGGGAACAGATCCTGGCTACTCGGTGAGTCTCATTACATGCATGATAATGTGGGGTATGTGATTCGGCAATGACCTGGCAGGAAGGGGGGGGGGTGTGCGTACGTAGCAATGGCATTCCACATCATACGTTTCTCGTCCACATACAGGTGATGCTGGATATCCACTGAAGAGATGGCTCCTCACACCAGTCCGGAACCCACGGGACCAGCATGAGGAGGACTACAACCATGCCCACTCACGTACCCGTGTAGTCATTGAACAGGCATTCGGCCTACTGAAGGGTCGTTTCCGCTGCCTCAGCAGGTCTGGCGGGGCACTCCTGTACCGCCATGAGAAGGTTGCAAAGATGGTGATGGCATGTGTCATGCTCCACAACATGTGCGTACGTAGAAATGTGCCCATGCCCCCTGACGCAGAACTGCAAGCACCTGAAGATGGTCATTATGAGGGTGGGGATGTGGCAGCACCTCAAGGAGTCTGCGAGGCACCGGAGGCCCGTGACATTCGTCAGCATCTCATTGATGCATGCTTCTAGCACTCACGCCTGGTGGCTGATACATGGACACGGGATGCGTGGCACTGTGTGTGTCTGGTACATGCACAATATGGACTGTACGCCTATAATGGCCTAGTACACAAAGATCAATGTCCACACATCTCATTGGTTGATCGTGCACTTTTTATGGCATATGTGATATCATGTTGTACACCCTATCGACCCGCCACCCAAGTGAGCCCAACACACCCCCTCCACCCTCCCACCTCCCCCCCGAACACCAGTGTCCAAAGATGCTCATCGTCCGTGGGCAGTCGCTATTGCAAGCCCCCTCTGCGGGTATCAGGGGCACCCCTGCCTGTGGAGCGCAGGTTCCTCCCAGATCTACGTTGGGGGCTGCCCTGGACGGAACTTGCAACGGATGATGTCTCTGCCTGCTCACGTCCATGCATGTCCCTAAGGGTTTGCGAGAGCTCAGTGAGCACACGGCGCACTGCGGCAAGTTCACCACATACGTCTTTGGACGTCGCATGCAGTTCCCCCCTCAGGCTCTCGGTGCTTCTCTCCATTTGGACTCTCAGGCTCTCGGTGCTACTCTCCATTTGTGCCCTTAGTGTCTCTGTGCCTCTCTCCATTTGTGCCCTAAGTGTCTCAGTTGATGTTTCTATGTCTGCCTTAGTGCCCCCACATTCATCGGCATGGTCCTTGAGGAGCGTGGCCAGTTGCTGCTGTTGCACGATTAACTGGTCGAGGGACTGTTGCCTCTGCTGGGCCATGGCCATTTGTGGGGGTGTCACAGAGGGGCTGTTGTCCTCATGTTGCCCTGCCACAGGGCTTGTGGGGGATGGCCAGTCGTCGTCTTGTGGGTGCCCCTGCGTGGTATCCTCATGTGGTACGGGATGGAACAGACAGGGGGATTGGGACAGGTCATGGATGGATCTGACTTCGACATCCCCGTCTTCTGTGTTGGAGCATGCTGCCATCAATGGGGTGTCACCTATGGTGCTGCTGCCACCGGAGGCAGTGCCTTCTGTGGCATCCGTTGGGGGGACCTGTGGTGGTGGTGTTGTGGCCATGCTGGCTGCTGGGGTGCCTGTTGATGTTCCCTCCTGTGTGCTGCCACCTGATTTGTGCTGCTGCCGTGTCTTGATGCGTGCAGCTGAGGTGGAGGGTCTTTGGCCGTCGGTCTTGGCCCTCTTTGCAGGTGTGCTGGTAGGGGTGTCCTGCAGCTCGTCGTTTGGATCGGACCCTGTGGTGGAGTAAAGGAGGGCGAGGGTTATTGGTGGGTCTGTGGGAATTGGAATGGCAATGTATCACATGCATTGGGGTGGTACCTGAGGGTGATTTGGGTCGGGGCCTTGGAGGTGCTTCCATTTGTGTGTGGAGTGAGGGTGCAGTTGTTTGGCAGCCTGCAGTTAGGGTGTGCCTGCTGCACGTGTAGTGCGTGTTTTAGGGGTTTTTAATTATTTATGTATTTATTGTGGGTTTTAACGTGCGCTATCAGGCCAATGTGTGTGGACGTTCTCCTGGACATGTGTTTCTGTTGCACTATGGGGACACATGGTGCTTCGAATGGATGGACTTTGTGGATTTAGCATTGTTTCATTAGGCCCACCTACCTGAATCTTCGGATGTCTGCACTCCTTTCTCCATCCCTCCGACTCCCTCTATGCTCTCCATTCCGATGGTGGAGGCACAGATTTCTTCCCAGGGGGTCAGCTTGATTGGTGATTCCGACCCTCCCCCGGTGGCTGTGGCAATGTTGCGGTTGGCAGAGAGTATGCTGCGGACGCGTATCCGCAGGTCGTCCCATCGCTTGCGGCATTGCTGTGGGGTGCGGTCCCCACCGCACTTACCCGCTGTGCCACCAGAGCCCATATGGCCTTCTTGTTTGCGAGTGCCGTCCTGGTCATTTGCGTGGAGAAGACGACGGCAGCATTCTCCTGGAGGGTCTCTGTTAGCACGGTGAGTTCCTCACGGGAGAAGTGGACCTGCCGCTTGCGGTCGCACGCTTTCTTCGCTACTTTTCCCATTTTTCTTGGTTTCGCTAGGGTGGATGACGGGTTGGGTTGTGTCTCAGGGTGGTGATTTTAGTGGTTGTGTGGTTTTAGTGGTTTTATAGGTGTACGGCGGGTTGTTTCCCGTTCCGGGCCCGTGTTTTAACTTCCGTTTCCGTATATTTCCGGTCACCGTACTTTACGGTAGGCGCACACTGCGGTGTCCGCTGTGATGGGTGGCGGTATTGCACCTAGGGCGCCGTACGGCGGCGGTGTGGGCCGTTTTGGGGTCATTTCCGCCATCGCCGACTTTGCACTTCCGCCATGCCGTGGTGCTCGTGCCCGATGGGTCGGAATAGGCCGCACTTTGCTCCTTCTTGCAATGGCGGAAACGCTATTTACGCTGTGGCGGTCCGGTCAGTCACTTTCCGCCAGGGTCGTAATGAGGGCCATTGTATGTTAAGGAACCTAGGCCCACCCACATAGTTTGTTACTTTAAATTGTGCAGAGTATGCATGGGATGACGTGCACAACTTCTTATGCACTGCAAACCAAAATTAAGACGGAAGAGGTATAAAAACACCAGGAGAACTCTGTTATCTTGACCCTGTCAATGTATCAAGGTACTTTCACCATCACTTCATTGCCATTCTGCACTTTATCGGCAATAAAACTACCCCTCTGCTTGGAGAAGTGCAACACTTCTTCTGGAGAAAATAATATCAATCCAGAGGAGCACCACACATCCACTTGCTTTTGTGGATAAAGGGTGCTCCTAAATAAAGCCATGACAGTGATGCCACTGTTTTACAGTTTATTGAAAAAAACATTATCTGCATACACAAGTTTTATGCTACTAAAACATAAATGTGCCAAATACTGACGACGTAGATATGAAAACAAAGGCAAATACTATACAAAATGTTGCTTTGGCTTCCCTAGACCAGTTTGCAAAAAAAGGACAAGTAATTAGATTGATGTCTTCTGTTAGAGACAGCATAAAAGGCAAATCCCCTAAAACACATACAACATTAAAAGGGACAATGCATCCAAGTACATCAATGATTGCAAAGCAATCATTGCCCTCCTGTGAAATGCAACCATAGACATAGAATACATTGAAGACAATTCCACTGGAGTTGCAAGATATGTCACAGACTTTTGCACCAAAAACAGAGCTAAAAGACCTCTGGGATGACATATCATCTAACAAAACAATATCCCAAAAACGTTACAGCTTTGGTACCAAAATGCCCTCTCATAGAGAATGTGGGTGCTACAGAGCTGCAGACCATTTAACAGGTACAGCTTATATGACAAATCTGAACACATTGTCTGGCCGAACCTTGGTCCAGCTTTATCCCAGAAAAGTCTACTAAAATCCTACCAAGAGATAGAAACCATAGCCACAAATGATCCCAAAATCCAGGATATTAAAAAAAACAATGTAATTGACACATACTACCCAAACAGAAGTACTGCTTTGGGAAACATGTGTCTATACGACATTGCCCAAAACTACACCTACAAAAACAATGTCACACCAAATGACTCAAAGGGCAAATATTCAGTCTCAACTTGTGAAAGAAGCCTAGTGAAACTCACCAAACCCAGCCTAATTATTCATATAAGTTATCATTTAAATTTCCACAACATAGAGAACTACATTACATGGCTCTACTCCAACTTTTTAAACCTTGGAAAAAATAACAAGTATTATTAGGTGACTATGACTAATTTAAAGCTGCATTCAAAGCAAATGAAAGCAGTATAACAAATGACAATTTCAAACAATGCAAAAAAAGTTGGTCAATGAACACCAACAAGAGGAAGAAATTGAAGCTCAACTAGATAAATACACTCCTGAGAGCAGTCAAACTTCCCTTACAGGAAGCCAAGAACCACTTGGAGAACCACTAATTCTAAATGAAGCAGAAATAGCCTTACCTGAGGTAGAAAATAACATGTATCAATATTAACAATCTGAGGAAGACTTGTCAGTGCTCGAATCACAGATAAATGATAAACAACTCACCATTCATCTAGAAGACACTCAAGAAATTAAACATGGTTTTACACATGACACTCACTAAAACCTGTAGCTGTAAAAATTATAAACCTATGATCATATATGTAAGTGGTGAAGCTGGTTCTGATAAAACATTCTCAATTAAAATAATCAGCAATTCTCTACAAAACCTAATAAACAACAGGGTGTTGGCTGTATAACAGCCCCCACTGGTTTAGCTTCCTACACATATGAGGTGTAACTTTACACCAACTACAGCTCCTCCCCATAGAACACCAAAACAAATTAGAATACTAAAAATTATCAGCAGAAGCTGATAGTGAAGTACGCAAAATTCTGAAACAAATGAAAGTGCCCCTGATAGATGAAGTAAGCATGGTTTACAACCACATGTTGGCTGATACATCTCAGAATTGTGAGAAGTCCTAAAAACCAACTATGAAGAACTGTTTGGAGGAAAACATGCAATTATTTTTGGAGACCTCGTACAGTTAACACCAGTAAAAGGTCAACCTTGTTTTAAAACATTAGGACACAAACAATGCTGCAATATGCTCAGCAGCATTGGAAATGTAAATCGCTGTCAACATTTTCACTACAGAGAACTAACTCAACACATGTGTAAGTCTGCAGACCTCACCTATGCTAACATTTTAAAAAGCATTGGAGCTAGTCTGCTTACTAAACATGCAAAATCCATCTTAAATAGTAGACTAATCCATGAGCTAAATGCATGAAACACATCTGCTCCTGAATTCATGAAACAATTAACTCAACAAAATATAAAATGTATATCCTTAATGCCAACCCTTGCAAGATGTAGTCAATTCCATGAGAAAATGTTGAAAAAGGAAATGCAACCCAGACTGGATATCAGCTCCACAGACAAACTAGAAGTGTACAGCATGATGCTTCCTACATGTCAACAAGCAACAGCACGAATACATGGCTTACAAAAATCTATTTCCAACACAGCTGGATTGGAGAAAATATTGACTTTATGTCTAAACTGCAGAGTAGTTCTTAAAATGTAACCTTGACCTAGAACAAGGTTTAGTCGATGGAGTAGTTGTTGGCTTCCAAACACATCCACATAACAACAACATTCAGTTTATCAACATCCACTTTGACAAACTTGCAGAAGTTAAAGAAATTGGCCACAAAATAGCATATTTCCTTCTTTCCTTCTTTTCAATTACATGTACTTATGCAGAGAACACATCTCTTGCATATGCTGTCACGATTCACAAATCGCAAGGTCTAACCTTAGATCAAGCATTGATTGACATTGACAGCACAATCTTTAAAGAAGGTAGGAGTTACGCAGCACTTTCACGTCTATGTACATTCATTGGTCTATTGTTAGTTAACTTTGATTCAAACAAATTCAACACTGATATTCCTTGCATCCTGGAATACAACAGGCTACATGCACTATACACCCCCATCCAGATATGTACCCTGTACCACAAAAAAGGAAAGCTTTAAAAAGAAAAAAAATACAAACAGAATATATAACAGATCTCCCAACAATACCTCTAAAGATACAACTACCAACTCCTTCTGCATCAAAGACTACAACCACAAAACTTTCTAGTGCAAAGTCAACTGCAAGTTCATCAGAAAACAAAGACACAAATGTCTCTTCTCTAGAAAAATCTGCATGCCCATCAAACGATCGACAAACAGAAATTCTCTGGTCCATTTAAATTCAGCAACACAACTGGAGTACATTGTTATGCTAATGTAACAATCAATCTTCTTTTTCAATTGTCACCAAATGTTCAAAACCTTTACTTAAATGGCTCGGACCATTCGTCTTTGCAAATGTTCGTCCTTCATAGAAATGCCACAAATAAACCTGTAAAAACGTACAGTGTCTCAGGGATAAGGCAAGAATATGAATACTGTTCAGGAAAGGTAAACTGTAAAATAAGCGCACAGGAAGATCCACAAAAATTCTTAATGTACTTACTACAAGTACTGCAAACCAAACACATCCCTATCAGTGAAATCTGGAAGATTTCATACACGTGGAAACAATGCATGCACTCTCTGCAACTATGTTTCACATGAGCACATCCATAAAGAACGATTTGCATATATATCCATACCAAATTCTGAATCCATTGCATTTCACCAACTTCTGAAAAAAGCAAATTGTGCCATACCATGGCCTTTTTGCAAT
This sequence comes from Ambystoma mexicanum, assembly GCF_040938575.1. NCBI lineage: Eukaryota > Metazoa > Chordata > Amphibia > Caudata > Ambystomatidae > Ambystoma > Ambystoma mexicanum. The sequence continues at coordinate 589,062,287 of NC_090924.1, forward strand.
TCAGACAATCGTTCCACCATACAAATGAACTCACATAGTCAATATGTCATACTAATGCTTCTATGGTAAAATGCATATGGTACCAAAAATAACTGTAAACTTACAGGCTTCACACACGGTCAAGAGACTCTTGGAAATAAAACCTTTACAACAGTAGGTTAAATATACATCCCTGGTGCCACAACCACTTCAGGACACTATACTGTGTATGTCAAAAAAATAAGTGGTTGGTTTGAATATAAGAATGCCTCTATTACTCCAAAACATAGGTTCTAACAAATGCCTGCTTAATATTCCTTCAACCAAAATTGAGTCAGTAAACTGTACCACAATTAACAGTTAGAATACGCCACAGCATATCTAACTATATCCATAATACTACAATAGTGCTTTTAAAAGTCAACATAGTTAGGATACGCCAACGGGTAGCTAACTACTTAAAAAATACCATTCATTGCAAAACACTTCAAATACGCCATCACAATTCTTATACAACAAAACATCTTCTAAACTCTAATGTAGTTAGAATACACCAACAGGTGTCTAACTATTTTAAGCATTTCCTTAATCACAACATACTTCAAACATATATACTGTCACACTTACACTAACTGTAATCATTTTTTTTATCTAGTATGCATTTTTTCCCAATAACCCATTCATTATTTAATGTCAATACAACAGCAGTGTGTCATACACTTTTGTTGTACCAAACATAGTACTTAGAATGCACTGTTTATGAGGGCCTAAAAAAGTAAATGTGTATGTAAAATTGTATACAATTAAAGCTTTTATACTTTCCTGCTTAACAAAGTATATTATTTTTTCCACAGAAAATGAATCAGAGATTCCAGCTTCATAACACTATAGAACTATGTAACCATGCCAAGTATAATCAAATACATATTTGATAAGCACTCTCAACAATTGTACTACAATCGTAAGTACCATATACAGTTCAATTATAACCTTCCATCATATTACAGACATTTTATATTCCCACTACATTTCCTATAATTACTATACACTGCTGTGGTGATTCTGGCCATACTTCTACCACAGTACCGATAATTACTATACACATATTACTACTGTGGTGGTTGTGGCCAGTGGACATATGCTTGAGGCTATGGCCTACAGTCATGCCCCCCAGAATCTGGCCACTGGCCACAACCACCATAATACAATTAACCATATAACAAGTACGTACAATACACCATCAACTAATAAAACTCACCCTGAACCCTCTGCAATCTAAATGATGTCAGTGGACACCAAAATTGACTGCAGAATCACCCTCTTTCACCCACCAAATAACTCCAAATGTGTTTTCGAAGTAGTCCATTCACAGAGCTGTCCACGGACTACTAAGACACCTGCATGGCCTATTTCCACCTATAAAAATAGCCCACTATTAACTTTTTCCTACTCACCAACCCACCCTTCCCAGCCCCTCTTTCAACCACCAAATAACCGCAAATGTGTTTTCCAGACTTTTTTTTCCCACCGCAATGTCGGCAGTCAGCTGCGACTGTCTCTGGATACAACATGCAGGTGTTTCAGAAAGTATGACCCTCCTCACGCTTTTCATCACCCAATCAGCTGGTGCGTCCGATGTCCAAACATGGAATTGAGTCCGTGGACCAAACCCAGATATCACTAATTGTTTTTTACCTACTATTTGGCAGTGTTAAAAAAACTACTGAACGGGTTTACACCAAATTTTCAAAAGCACGCTTTCGGGACCAAGCCACTGCTTCTGTGCACATTTGGTGAAAAATCTAGCGATTTGGCCTGTAAGCGTGAGCACATTTTCTTCCCATTGTGTCTATGGGAAATCCACACATTGTGAGACCCTCCTATAAATTTGTCCCCCACTGCACGAAACCTCACCAAACTTCACAGAATCAATCTGACGGCGCCATATACTTTCATCCAGGGGGGCAAAGCTATAAGCCGCCCAAAAAGTGCTCCTCCTATGGGTTGAGCAACTTAACCATAATTACAGGGCCACTACCACAGGCCCAGTAATTATATCCTTGGAATTTTATTGTATTGCTTACCCTGAACATAAATTGGGTACACTTAACTTGCCATGTTAACATGTTTTTATACATACTCTATTGGTGAAGTAGTTCATTATAGATTTCTAGAAGTGTCATAAATAAAAGTATTGCATCTTACACATGGTATCTGCTGATAGCCAAGTACATGTATCCAAAGGTTGATTCTCTCATAAATATGTTGGCTGTTGTTCATCCATACTGTGTTCAGCTCGTGTTATTTGGTATACCCTTTTTTATGCAAAGGCCCTCCATGGCTATGCACTCCTTCCTTCACTATTCACTGTTCTATGATGCAGGAAGGTCATAGGACATTATTGCAGCTATGATTAGCTATGTTTTACTGTCTCCTTAAGATTCTTGATAAAGTTGCCTATATTCAACTACTGGCTCATCTGAGAAATGGTAATATCTTGAATAAGAGACAGTCTGGCTTTCGGGAAAAGCATGGTACAGAGTCCGCTCTGCTAGATTTGAAATCTATGCTCCTCCAACACATGGACCAAGGTGACCCCAGCATGCTGATGCTGTTGGACCCATCAGCCGCCGTCAACCTAGTAGACCATACTGTATTGGTCTCCAGGCTGAAGGAGGTGGCGGGTTTCTCATTGTCGGCGGCTGATTGGATTACCTCTTTCTGAAAGATCGCTTTTGGAGAGTGAGTAGCAATCCGGCAGATGCTAACATCAAGGCGCTGACTCAAGGCGTCCCTCAGGGAGCCTGTCTTTTCCCCCATCTTTTATAACATCTTTACAGTGCCCTTTGTTGACTTCCTGGACAGTAATAACAGAGAGTTTACAAATTATGCAGACAATACTCAGTGCATTATCCCTATCACTGGTGTCTTTTCAGATGATGAAATCAACATCAACAGGATTTACCTGCTCATCCAACGTTAACACAAGCAAGACAGAACTTATGCTTGTGGGTACTGATCCTAAAATTTACTATTATTATTATTATTATGGTATTGAGGGCCGACCAAGCTTCGGAAAGCCACGGAGCAGTTTAATGTCATAGGTGGAAGAACATGGCGAGGGAAGCAGAGAAACAAGGGAGTGGCGACCTAACAGGGGAGGGGATGGGTGGGCATTTTGGGAGCAAGGAATCTAAAAGCAATCAAAGGAGAAAACAGTAGGGAGCAGATAATCCAGTCTCAGGTAGGGTGGGGAGAGCAGATAGGTTTGGTGGGGAAAGTGTCACAAGTCTCTCCCCTTCTCACCTGTTTTTCCTTGCTTGCGACCTTCTTGGATGATTTCTTTCACACGGTCTGGGATTTGTACAGGCCTGTGTGCTGGTCTTCGGATTCCAGCATGAGGATAACAGTCCGACACTAGGAGGCATTCAGATGTCCAGGACTGGGAACCAGGAAGGAAACAATGTCCGAGCTCAGAGGCACGGAACGCCATGACCCGAGCACAGGCAAGGTTCCAGGAAGAAGATTGATGGTAAGTTCGAGGAAGGAAAGGGGAAGGAAGTTAATTCAAGCAATCGCAGGGGGGTGACTGTTTTGAAGGAAGTTGAATGTAGCACGTAAAGGCTGGCAAGCTGCGTTCTGCACCAAACGGCCATGTTGGAAAGATCACGGAATTCAGTCCTCTATTGGTGTATGGGTATATGGGTCAGAGACCACAAATTCCAGAATGGACGCAGTCGACGGTTCATGACAGTATGCCTCCTCTGAAGCCCGCCTCCTCCGGGTTTGCCTGGATGGATGAGGTAGTATCTTCGTATCAGCCAGGGGGCATTCATGTTTGAAACAGGTTCCCAGGTATGCTCACTGGGAGGATACCCTTTCCACTCGACCAAATACTGCAGTTGACCACGTCGGTACCTAGAGTCACAGATTCTGGAGACCTCATATTCGAGTTGGTTATCGACAATCATTGGGGTAGATCTTGGAGCAGTTCGAGAGGGCTGAACATTCGTTTTTAACAGAGAAGTGTGGAAGACTGGATGAATCCTTTTCCATGACTCTGGTAGTCGGAGTCGAAAGGCCACTGGATTTACAATTTCTTTTATAGAAAAAGGTCCGTAATACCTGGGAGCCAATTTATTTGGTCGTAGGTGACGAGGAAGGAGTTTTGAGGATAACCAGACCTTATCGCCTATTAAATAGGAAGGCCCAGACCTTCTTTTGGAATCAGCATATTGTTTAACGTCTCTTCGGGCCTTTTCTAGGTGTTCCTTTGCTTCTTTGTGCACATTGATTAGTGTTTCAATCCAGGAATCAACCGCTGGAACTGGGTTAGGATGTGGGAGAACGGATAGTAGGACTGAAGGATTAAATCCTTGACTACAGAAAAAAGGACTGTCTTGATGGCAGAATGATCTGAATTGTTGTATGCAAATTCAGCCACAGGTATCAAGAGTGACCAATCATCCTGGACTTTAGTGGCGAAGCAACGAAGATACTGTTCCAGGGTTTGGTTTACTCGTTCGGTAGCTCCATTGGTCTGTGGATGATAACCCGAAGACAATGCACATTGAATTCCCAATATACGACATAGCTGTTTCCAAAACTGGGATATGTACTGGGGTCCTCTGTTGGAAATGATTTTGGAAGGTAGTCCATGAAGCCAGAATATGTGTTCTAGAAAAATTCCAGCAAGTTCAGATGAGGATGGGAGTTTGTATAGAGGCGTAAAATGAGCCATATGTGTGAACAAATCAATGGTAGCCCTGATAGTCATGTAGCCTCTGGAAGAAGGTAGTTCTACGATAAAATCTGTGGCAATGATTTCCAAGGGTCTTGTTTGTAGTGCTCGTTGGTGTAGGAGGCCTGATGGTCTTTTATTGTCATGTTTGTTCTGATTACAGACTGCACAAGTATGGACATGGGTCTTGAAGTCATCCTTCATCCTTGGCCACCAAAATTGTCTGTGTATAAGATGGAGGGTGTTGGTGATGTCACGGTGTCCTTAATGGAGAGTATCATGGCATAAGCTTGTTATCTTTTGTCTCAACCCAGGAGTAGGGATGACCAGCCGATTATCCTTGAATAGGTATCCGTCTTTTATTTTGAGATTCCACCGATTGTTTCTCTTAAACTCCTTCCAGGGTTCAGAGGACTGAGTTTGGACTCGAATATCCTCCAGGAGAGTAACTGCTTGAGCAACAAATATTGTGTTGGGAAACATTTTAGGAAAGGTCCGGTCCTCAAGGGGTTCATAATCAGAACGTCTGGATAAGGCATTGGCTATAATGTTATGTGTTCCAGGAACATGATGGATTTGAAATTGGTATTGAGCAAAAAAGAAGGCCCAAAAGGCTTGGCGACTGTTTCTACACTCCAGGGATTGTAGGACTTGAAGATTCTGATGGTCCGTACGGACTTGTACCGGGTGTTTGGCTCCCAGAAGGAGATGACGCCAATCAGTGAAGGCTTGACGAATGGCTAACAATTCCTTCTCCAGGACGGAATAAGGAGTTTCGCTGGGAGTCAAGGTGCGGGAAAGATAGGCGATGGGGTGTTCTAACTTGTCGCCAAGTTCCTGTTTCAGGACTGCCCCGATGGCATAGTTGGAGGCATCAGTCTCAACAAGGAAGGGTCAGTCAGTGTCGGGTTGAGCTAGGATGGGAGCTTGTGTGAACTACGACTTCAACCTTTTGAAATGCTGAGTCTTGGGCTGAGGTCCACTGAAGGGGGTATCTTTCTTTAATAGTGTGACAATGGGATGCACAATCTCAGAGAATGCTGGTATACATTTCTTGTAGAAGTTAGCAAGCCCCAGGAAGGATTGAATTTGTTTTACAGTGGTTGGAACGGGCCGAGATAGAATGGAGTCAACTTTGGAAGAATCCATTCCAATCCCCTTCGGGCTAAGAACGAATCCGAGATAGTGAACAGTTGATACATGGAAAAGACATTTCTCGGGTTTGGCCAGGAGCTTATGTTCTCGTAAACATTGTAAAACTGCCTTTACGTGCTCTTCGTGTTTCAGATGGTCCTTGGAGTAGATCAGTATGTCATCTAGGTATGCAATGACAAAGAGGAACAACATATCAGAAAAGATCCGATCCATGAAACGGCAGAAAATTGCAGGGGCATTAGCAAGTCTGGAGGGCATGACCAAGGCTGTTTTCCATTCATCACCTTCTTTTATACGAATAAGATGGTATGCACCCCATAGATCTAGTTTTGTGAAGATGACTGCACCTCTCAATGCTTCCAGGATGTCCGAGATGAGAGGCAATCGGTAACAGTCCTTAAGAGTGCATTGGTTAAGGCCACGGTAATCCAAACATGGCCTAAGCTCCTTGGAATCCTTCTTAGGGACGAAGAAAAGGGAAGCGCCCGCTGGGGACTTGGATGGTCGAATAGTTCCATTTTCCAAGTTGGTGTCCAAGTATTCCCGGGGGGCCCTTTTTTCAGGTTTGGATAGAATAAACATTCTTCCGAAGGGAATCACGGCTGAAGGCTCAGTGTCAATGGCACAATCCTCAGGTCTGTGGAGTGGTAGAGCTTGAACAATTGCTGTTGAGAACACATCTGAGTATGACTGATAGACCTGGGGAATCCGGATAATGTTAGAGACTGTGACCGACATTTGCTGAGTTTTTTGAGAGTCTTCAGAGGAATTTGGTAAAGTGGTTGGGGACAAACAATGGGACATACAATGTTCTGAACGAAGAAATAAGGAGCCTGCTGCCCAGTTAATGTAGGGGTTGTGCTTCTGCAGCCAGGGCATGCCTAGAACCATAGGATAGTGGGCAGCTCTTATGATATCAAATGTAATCCTCTCTTGATGGTGGTTTATAGAAAGAAGAATTTCTTTGGTTTGAAGGGTTATGGGTCCTGAAGATAAGGGACTCCCATCAATAGCTTCAACAGGTTGCATAGTATCTCGTGTTTCATGGGGGATATTGTGACTAGTCACCCAATCATGATCTATGAATATGCCCATGGCTCCGCAGTCCACTAATGGTAAGGATGGGGTAGGATTCTTTCTTAGAAGGCGATAGGATTGCCTGTAGAATCACAAGATTGCTTTGTCCAGGAGAGTTCAAGGAAGGAATTGATGAGGAGCAGATACATTTCTCCCGAAACTGTGCCCCATCTAGGATCGGGAGCTGGCGTTTCCCGAATGCCGTGGTCGAGCGATAGGGCACTCTCTCACAAGGTGTTTATTGGAGGCGCAGTACATGCACAGTCCAGTGTCAATCCGACGCATCCTTTCTTGTGGGGTAATGGGTCCACGGAAGGCCCCTAGTTGCATGGGTTCTGGATCCAAGGTTGGAGATGCAGCGGGCTCTGGTCTGTATGGATGGTCTGTGGCAGCCTTTTTGGATGTTGACTTTCTTTTCTCTGCCTTTCTTTCCTGGATTCGAAAGTCAATTTGTAAGGAGAGGTCCATGAGGGCCTGGAAGGAACTTGGGCGAGCTACCCTGGTTAACTCGTTCTTTATTTCTTCATTTAGGCCTCTTCAAAACAGGGTGAAGCTGGCTTCTTGGGACCAATCAGCCTCTTTTACTAGTTGTTTAAAGCGGGTAACATATGTAAGCATATTGTGGGATCCTTGTTGAAATTCAAGTAGTTTTTCTTGAGCGCTGTAAACAAGCTCTGGGTGATCAAACATGGCTTTTAGGGCTTCCACAAACCCATCATAATCATCCAGAAGGGCGTCGCCCGAATTGACTAGGGGGGTTGCCCAGGTCAAGGCGTTACCAGTGAGGTGTGAGATCATAAACCCCACCTTTGCTGTTTGGGTGGAAAAGTAGTAGGGCTTGGAGGTAAAATGCACCAAACTTGAATCAAGGAAGGCACAAAGGGTCTTTGAAGAGCCATCATATTTGTCCACTACACCTCCCAACAAGACACTTTCTTTGGTTGCGGAGTCACGAGACAAGACTAGCTGCTTTAAAGCAGCGTTCTCTGCCTTAAGGTTCTGGACTTCAGTGGTTGATTCCTGCATACCTCGCATGAGGTCTTGAACCGCGGCTTCCATCTCTGTATTCGTATCGTTTTTTAGGCGTCTCAATATGTTACAAGTCTCTCCCCTCCTCAACTGTTTTTCCTTGCTTGCGACCTTCTCGGATGATTTCTTTCGCACGGTCCGGGATTTGTACAGGCCCGTGTGCTGGTCTTCGGATTCCAGCATAAGGATAACAGTCCTACACTAGGAGGCGTTCAGATGTCCAGGATCGGGAACCAGGAAGGAAACAATGTCCAAGCTCGGAGGCATGGAACGCCGTGACCCAAGCACAGGCGAGGTTCCAGGAAGAAGATTGATGGTAAGTTCGAGGAAGGAAGAGGGAAGGAAGTTAATTCAATGAATTGGAAAGCAGAACTCGGAAGGAAGCTCCGAGCGAACTCTGGTGAAACACGTCAGACTACACAGAGCGGTAGCGTTGAGACCCGCAGAGCTGTGGGGGCGTGACTGTTTTTAAGGAAGTTGAATGTAGCGCGTAAAGGCTGGCAAGCTGCGTTCCACACCAAACAGCCATGTTGGAAGGATCACGGAATTCAGTCCTCTATGGGTCAGGGACCACGAAGTCCAGAATGGACTCAGTCGGCGGTTCATGACAGAAAGTCCATGGATAGTTTTGAAGATGATGAGAAGACGTTCATACTTAGCTCTTTGTTTCATAGATAGCCAGGCAATCTGGCAACGGGCAGAGGAGGTAAATGTAAAGCGGGAAAGGTTGAAAAGTGTGTGGTCTGCATAGTTGAGGACTTTGCCCTGATGGCAAAAAGCCTAGTTGGGGAGGCCAGAGAGGAGACTGGCACAGTAGTCAGATCTAGCAAGGACTAAGGGGGACATTAGCCATTTAGCAGTATTGAAAGGAAAAAGATGACAGATTCTTCTGATATTGATGAGGTTGAGTCTTGCTGCAGTGGAAGATTTGGAGATGAAGAGTAGGAACTTGGGAGATGGGTCGAAGATGACACCAAGGTTGCGAGTAGAAGCAGAGTATGGCAGGTAGTCGGGAGAGAAGAGAAGAAAGGGGTGGAGGAAGAGATAGTCTGTTTGGCTGGGAAGTAGAGAACTTCAGTCCTAGTGGAGTTGATTATGAGTGAGTGAGACGTCATGCAATATTTGATGGCAGAGAGACAGTTTGACATTTTTGCAACAGCTTGTCAGATAAGGAGGGAAAGGAGAGAGTGTTGTCAGTGAAGGATTGATAGGAAAAGCTGTTGGAGGAGATCAGGGTTCCAAGAGCTGAAGCATAGAGAGTGAAGAGAGGTGGACCAAGGGCATACACATGGGGAAATCCATCAGTAAGGGGGGTGAGTGGGGAGTTAAGGCTGATCCAGGACATGGGTCACATGACATGCGCAAAAGATGAAGTTGCTAATATTGTGGAGAGCTGTCTCGGTAGCATGCAGAAGTCAGAAGCCATATTGAAGAGGGTCCTGCAGGTTGTAAGTATCAAGGAACTCAGTGAGTCGATTGAATACTACTCGCTCTCGGATTTTTTAATGGTTTGGTAGAAGAGAGACAAGTAAAAATTGGCATGACAGTTAGGCTCTAGGCCAGGTTTCTTAAGACGAGGGATGACAGTAGCTGACTTATAGGATGAGGGAAAAGTAGCAATATCAAGAGAGGATTTGAAGAGGTGAGTAAGATGTGGAGTAACACAGGGAACTATGTGCTTCACAACGTGCAGTGGCAGTGGGTCAGTGGGGGCACAGGAAGGGTTAGCTTTGAGGAGTAAGGTAAGAATTGCATCAGGGTTGGTGAGTGCAAAGGAATAACCCTGATAGCTAACTATTACCAACCAGGATGTTGAAATAGATGTACTTATGTATATTTGTATTTACAGATTATCAGTAATATGTTGTAGAAGGGAGGTGTCTGAAACTTTTTTGAAAACTGATAGTGCATACCATATTCAATGTAATTCACTCACAAAATGGATGTCATGCAGTAATAGAATTTTAATTAATTTCAGCACTAGACAAATGAGAGAGCACAGCACTCTACTTTTTTATGTGGGACATAATCTGGTGCCAATGCCTAAATTCCCCTCCAACTAAAGACTGCATGAGTCAAAGACATCAGAATCCAATAGGGAAAAACACACACACAATAGAAATATGACACATATTATAAGGGTTTACTGAATGTGGCGTGTGAAGAAAGAAGAGAGAGGTTAGTACTTCACAATGAATATGTTTAACCTGCAAGACATATAGAAGCCATATGACATGGCTTCTCATGATATTCCACTTGTTTTGTTCTGACATATACATAAGTTATGAAATTTTCCAGGACTTGACTAAACCGATACACAACACACCATATGTCTTCAAATGCCGCTCGACATAGGTCATAGCATATGTCATGGCGTATGACGTGACATGATATATCATCTGCAAGCTTGGAGTAAGCGAGGGTTGGCAGAAATTCTTCTCTGGGAGTATACCTATGAAGGCCTGAACACCTGGTTGAAGAGCCAGAATAGAATGGTGATTGGACTTATATTTAATTTAACACTGGTGCAATTAAATATTTTGCACAGGAGTTAGAGCTTATTCTGGTCCTTCGAAGGTGCAAATACTGATGTTGCGCTAGTGTCAACCAACCCATATTTATCACTTGAAGCCCAACCACCATAAACCTGAACACTGCTTCAGCACTTTGGCCTGTAAAAAGTATGTGATTGCCCTGGTGATATGTCAAGTGGTTTTTGATTGACATAAAGAAGTTACCACAAACAAGTGCTACCAGATGCCCCACTCAAAATGTTCTGCTTGCAGACTTGCAGAGGAAGGCTAGGCCTGGCTTTTCAGCCAAATTCAGCCAAGCTGAAAGAGTACTACAGCCGTTATCTGTTATTCATGGTTTTTACTGTTTTATCCGCCTCTTATCACTGTCAGTTAATTCCCTAGACCAAAATGGAGAGCACTAGCAATAGAAGGTGGAAATATGTCCAGTAATGGAATTGATTGATTATGCATGGGAAAGGAATAGAAATTGACCATTATGTAGATCCTCAAGAAACTAGGAAGTATGTGTGTAGAGGGCATATTGTAAATTAGCAATGATGTACTAAGTTAGTGACTGGCCATCTCTCAGCTAAATCTTCACACTGAATCTTTTGGCTGCCTCCATGACCATCAGTCTGGCTTCAGAGCTGCCAGAAGCACAGAAACTGCTCCCCTGAACATCCGTGAAGACCTGCTCTCCAACCTTGATTCTAACACCCCCTGTGTCCACATCTTACTTGATCTCTCTTCTGCCTTTGACATGGACAAACATGCCATCCTGCTCAACCATCTCCGTGATAACCTGGGTATCACTGATCAGGCCCTGGCTTGGCTGACCTCCTTCCTCTCCGATCGACCCTCCCAGGTCCAACTTGGGTCCTTCCTCTCCTCTATCTTTATCTCTACCTGTGGTGTTCCCCAGGGGTCTAACCTCTCTCCCTAGCTGTTCAACCAATACCTGGCACTTCTTGCCCACCGCATTGCCGCTCTGGCCCAACTTTCATTACTATGCATATAACACCCAACTAATTTTCAGGCTCCGTTCCGCCTCCTCTTCTCCTTCTCTCCTCTCTGACTCTCTGTCTGCTATCCAGGAGTGGTGTGCCACCAACGATCTCTGCCTTATTGCCAGTAAGACTGAGATTTTCCTCATCGGCACACCCACTCCCTCCTTTCCTGTCACTCTCTGGCCGGCCTCTCTTGGCCCTCTTCCTGCTCCCACCTGTGAGGCTAAAAACCTCGGGGTCTTCTTCAACTCCACATTTTCCTTCTCTCCTCACATCTCTGACATCTCTAAGAAGTCACAATACCAGCTGCACCTCCTCAGAGGTATTCTTCCTTTCCTCTCCTTCCCCCAGAAGCTCACTGTCTCCAGAGCTCTGGTTCTCTCAAGGATGGACTACTGCAACAGCCTCTTTCTAAATGTGCCTGCCTCCACTCACCGCCTTCTGCAACTCATCCTAAAAAGGGCTGAAAGACTTGTCCTTGGCCTCAAGCACAGGGATCGTATCTCTCCAGGACTAAAATCTCTTCACTGGCTCCCAGTGGCGGCAAGGATTAAGTTCAAAACCCTCTGCATTGTCGACAAGGCCTTCTGGGGCCTGGGACCTCAATACCTTCAACTCTCTCTTCTTAAATATCTTTCTTCACAAGCTCTTTGCTCATCATTTTCCAACTCCCTCAAGGTCAGTCGCTTCTCCAAGCAGTGAGTTGGTGGTAGATCTCTTTCTCCTGCTGGGGCCTCCCTCTGGAACAGCCTCCCTCCCTCTCTGAAACTTGAGGAGAACCATCTCCAGTTCCGGAAGCACCTCAAGACCGTACTCTTTGCTTCTGCTTTCTCTCTTCCTCTCCCCTGCTGATCTCCTGGCTGAACCTAAATTGGCACTGGTTACCTGGCTACCCTCTGATCTCAGAGCCCAGGTCCACTCCCAGCCAGTTGCACACCTGCACTGCCCCCCGGCAACCCTTGTACTTGGGACTGTTTCTGTATCCCTTCAGCCCCTTCCAGCACTGACCCCTGAAAGCTGCTCCTACCCCCGCACTTGCCATCTTTATTTATTGTCTTTATTTATTGTCCTTATTTATTGTCTTTATTTATTTATTGTCTTTATTTATTTTACTGTTATCCTATTACTGCACTGCCCCCTGCACTTTTCCCTTTTCCCCTCCCCCTGCACTTGTGCAATCTCAATGTCACCTGGCCTAGTAGGATCGCTGTCTGTCCTCCCTCTGTTTCCCCTCCCTTGCCTCGTCATGCCTTGAAACACTTGTGTATTTGCGTGTTATATCTGTCTTATATCATATTATATCATACTGGAAAGTTGTCATGATATGCGATTTAGCGATAATGTAAACTTTCTATGTTATTCAGGGTCTTTGGAAGGACAGACTGCCTGGCACTCTTTGGGGATATCCGATGGACATCTTGCATGACAGTTTCAGATCCTGATTCTATGTTCATTAGCATTCCTTCCATCTTAGCTTCATGCCATTTGAGGCTACATGTCAGATCAGTGGTCATCTAAGACTATTGCATCAGAACTCACCTTTCAATGGCAATGAACTGTCTTTCTTCCATTCCTTTGAGATCACCTCAATGAAATGATCAATCTTCAAATCCAGACTGAAACTTTGACCTTAGAATTCATATACTTGTCACGGAAGAAACTAGATCTTCACTAAGTATTCCAACTCTGCTCTTCAGTGACCCATAGCTGAGAAATAAAACATGTATGCCTAATCTGTGACCCCTGACCTCACCAATATTTGTTTGCTCTTCTGTAATTCCCCATTGATTGAGCTATCTTTGAATAGTGTATCATCGCTATTGGCCTACACTGGAGTTTCTTTGCTTTATATTGCCTGTAATTACACATTTTCAGTTCCTATCAGACTAAACCATAATCGTGGTCACTACCTGTCAAAAACTGTTGTTTTTGTGTTCACTGCAAGTCTACTACTGGCTTAAAATGGCCTATTATTCTCTATGCAACTAAACTATAATTGTGACTACTATTGGAATAAACTGTAATTTCTTGGTTGTTACTGGCATCCACTGTACTATTTAGGTAATTATTGGCAAATATTGTAAATCTTTGGCATCTTTGGCCATTACTGGCCTAAACTGATTATTCTTCTTGGCACAAAATACCTACCTGTACATTGTGCTTGCTATCATCCTAACATTGATTTTATAGCTACTACTGCCCAACACTGAACCACACTTTTTGGTCGCTACAGGCATACAGAAAAGAATGCCCAAATCATGACCAGCCGAGAAGTAAATGTTCTTGGTCACTACTGGCATCACCAGTAATAATTGTGCTATTTACAGTTCTCACTGTATGTTTCTGGTCTATGCCAGACCAAAATGACATATTGCTCTACTCTTCTAAGATCTGTAATTATTATAATAGCTACTGGAAGAAGTTGTATCTTCTTGTTTTGTGTAACTGTGTTATGCCTACTGATCTTGTTTACCCTTACCCTACTGACCATCTCACCTGTGTTCACCCTTCTTCTTACTCTACTCCTGACTTTACTGTCCATACCCTTTGTATGAGCTTTCATTAAGCAACATGCTTGTCTATGTCCCATTTCATTCTTCCACATCTCTCAACCATATTACTGTAATTTCTATCAATCATAAAAGGAATTCAGCCAAGTGACTGCACACCTACGCCAAACTCAGATCTACGGTCCTCCATCATGACTCCACATCATCTGTCTTAAAGAAGTGGAGGGGTTGGCATAAACACTACATCCACTCTGTTCCACTCTGTGACATGCTTTCCAAATCCTTTGAGCATATTTATTTATTTAAAATGTTTCTATAGCGCGATACAGGCACCAGTGCATCAGGGCCCCTTACAAAATCTCTTTCCTCTGTGATTGCAACATCCTACTTGATTCTCTCCTCCCTTAGACTTCTGCCAGGATCAGGGTGGACATCAACCTGCCCAACCTGTATAGCAAACAATACCTTTCACTTTGACTCCAGTGACTCAACCACTCAGTGGTCTCACTGCATTCTGACCCTACCCACACATGTAGAAACTCTCTTGACCTGATCTTCCTCTTGTCACACATTAGTCACTCTGCCCCTTCAACTCTGCCACCTGCCACTCAGCTTTTTCTCCTGTAGTTGTCCATCTCTGAATACCCTTCATCTACTGTGACAAAGATACCTCACAACCACTGTCACATGGAGCTGGAGATGCTAGCCCCAGGTTCTCAAGGTCAGGAATATAACCAGGATACTTTGCCCAGCCCGGAAAGTGTAGAATCCTAAAAACAAAACTCCTTGAATCCATTTCTTGGTCAGGAGGAAAACCTTAACAAGATGTGTCACCCACCTTCAGATCCAAGTGGAAGAGGCCCCTAAAAAAATCTTATGTGGATACCAGAGGGAGAGAATGAAGTTATAAATCCCTCACTAGCCTTGGCCACTAAGTTATTGTGAACAGAATGGGAAGTGAAGAACTGTGTCTTCCAAAATCATGCTTTCCTTTCCCTGGATATCAGTACTATATGACCTCCACAGAGGCCCTTCACGGAGAACCCATGCCCACCCTCAGTTATTACTTAGAAGGGTAGAAGGAACAGACCCATCCCTGAAGTTCAACCAATGGGGGAACTCTCCTGACTGTGCCACATTTAAGAGAAAAGGTTATTTCAACCTCCCAACCCATCAAGAAGGCTCAAAACTCACTTGGGTTCACAGGAGACAGATACATTGAAATCTAAGGCAAACAAAAGTTCTAAAAGCAGACCTGGAGATAGAAAATAAACTGCCACCCATACAGAGAAGAGAATGTTCATGTCAGCAATCCAAGATGGATCAAACTACACAGTCCATCTGCCATTGAGCATTTTCAGACTTGTCATGTGATCGGTCCAGTCAGTCAGGCAGCAGCTAGTCAAGCCAATCCCGATATAAAGGCAGGCTCTCAGCACAACAGTGGCAAGTAGTTTTGGTGATGGAGAAAGAGTGTTGAAGAGCACTGGCCGCAATAGCAGGATTGGGGGCAGGGGGGACTGGAACCGAAGGAAACAACCTTGGTATACTCAAGAACTCTATAATATTCTTTTTTAAATTGTGGAAAACACAACAGATTTGGGTAAAAGTAAACACTGTGTCATCAAAAGACACCGTTTTGCTTATTAAAAACCAATATAAAACAGCCATTCTAAAGTCAAAAAATATACTTTTTCAAACTCCATTGAACTGCAAATAATTCAGAGTAAAACAAAACTCTGCCTTTGCCTTTGCTCTACATACCTATTACACAGGATTGCCTTTTCACTCTCTGGAAGCAGCCTTGACTAAGAAAGAAGTAAATATTTGCTGCCATATTGACCTGGACTGTTAAACAATTCTTCTAATACAAGAGTACGGATTGACTGAGCCAAGACTCAATCTGCAAAAACGTCCATTATTCAATCATCATGGGATAACTAGATGAATTAGTACCATTTTATATTGCCTTTGTCAACGACTCCTTTTCTCAGGGATCCATTCTTGACTTCTTAAAAATGTAGTCAATTACACCTCTTTTGAACAAATCCTCCATTAAGCATAATAACGTCCACCCAATAACAAATGTGGCTTCCTGATAAAGGTAATGAACTAAGAAATACATTATAGGCTGGTAGAGACCTGAAGAGTGAGGTTTAGGCCAGCAGCATCCAAGAAATTAGCGTTTAGGCCAATAGTAGTCACAAGTACAGCTTAGTTGTTTGTCGAATGTGAACCCTATCACTACTCACTATATCCTTTGCTACCTATCAAGCAATGGTAACCAAAGTGCCTGAACAATATTATCCTAACTCTCAGTGCTGAATATTTCCCTGTACTTCTCTTACAAAACTGTAAACATCTGACACACACACACACACACTTCTCTTCCTCTCCTTCTCCACATTTACCACCAGCCACACCATTTTGCATTTCGTCCCTCTCCTGCTAATATTACTGAGGAACTAACAAATCTTCTGAAAGATGGTTACCTTTCTTGTAATACCAATAAACCATGGGCTTCTCAGAACATTAAGGCCTTTGTCCAGTCACCTGCTGCTTCATGTCCCTACTCTTTAACCCCTTGCTGACCCCAGAATCCTGCTATTCTTAAAAACAATGTGCTGACCCAAACATCCCAGCCAACTACTAGTCTTTCATCCTCCTGATCCATGTGAAGATGGTGTTGGTGTTAGCTACATGACATGCTACCTAGAATGAAACAATCTATGTGATCCAATTTAAGCAAGATTCCATGTTAAACCCTTCAATGAAACAGCACACACCCATGGTCCTAACTCCTTCCCCACCACTGTACACATCAAACGTTCCTCCAGCCACTACCTGAACTCTGCCCTACATTGACACTGCTGACCATCCATCTCTTTATCATGCGTGGTCTCTCTCTCTCTTCCTGCTCTCTCTCTGTCTTTGCCTCTCTCTTTCTCTCTCTGTCTCTCTCTTACTCCTTTGCTTTGTGAACACTGTCATGAAATGTATCGCCTCATACCTTGCTCACCAGTCATTCTCCACCTCTTGGAATGATGACACCTCCTCTGACACCTACCTCTAGTTTGAGTCTACCAGGAATGACCCCACCCCCCTCTTTTAAGCTTCTATCACGCCTCTCTGCAGGTGGGTTCTCTGAGAATATGTTTGAAGATTCTACCCAAATCTTCTTCTCCTTGCCCTTTATTTATTGGTCACTTGTTAGGCACTTTTACAATTAGCAAAACGGTTTCAAAGCGCTTGTAAACTTACATCTATAAATGTTTCCATGTCATCCATCAGTGGATGGTTCTGTGATCGCTAATGCTTAACTCTTCAAAAACAAATGTTATGTTCTTTCATGCTATTACCAACCCACCCTGGATCCCCACCCCTTTCTTTTGCACCTGAGCTCCAGAATCTATTTCGAAGGTTAGAAATCTGGAGTTCCTCTTTAACAGTACAGCTGTTTATTTACTTTTTTATTTTTTTTTATTTAAATTTATATAGCACCCAGTGGCCTTGGGGCATTGTGGCGCTGCTACAGAATTCTTGCTTGGTTGTACAATAGTGTCGTAGAACAAAAGTTCCTTAGTTACAGTGGAACAGTTACAGTGGTTACAGTGGAACAGGGTGGGCACACAGTTCAGTTATAGATAAGAGGAGGAAAGTTGGCAGGTATGTTTTTCCCCAGCATGTCTACAGCTGCCATACACAACCTATGCAACATAACTCAAGTCTGCCTCTGCCTCACCTTTCACTCTACTAAACCTTCAAATCTACTTTGGTCCTTCAGTCAGAGACTGGATCACTTCTCAAATCTCCTAGTAGGTCCCTTTCCCTACACGCTTTTGACAAAGTACAAAACGTTGCTACCTGCATGTGCACCCCGCCCCAACTCTGCCTATCGACTGAGCTCTAGTGTGTTCACTTTGTAACACTGTTCACTCTTTAATTCCTATTTCCTGTTGTTCAAATCTACACACGGGCTGCCCCCCTCTGTTTTTCAACTGCACATCCCGCTATACACCTACTGTAAACCTACCATCATAAAACATCCACAAGCTTTTTCTGCCCCTTCTTCCATGTGCTGCCTCACACCACTAAAAATCCATAGCCTATAATGAAGAAATAAAATGGTACCAATATCCATGGTTTTAAGATTGCCCTAAACACCACCACCTTGACATCCCCTCTTCTTACTGTGAATGACTTTCACTTCTGTTGCAAAATGGAAATTGTATTCTTTTAACTTGTTTTATTCCCCTCGATTGCTTCTCTCAGTCCATCTGGAGAAATTATTTTGGCAACCCCTAGATATCTTATTGGGTGGCCCCTACGTTGCTATTTTAATCTTGCATAGATTTCCTTTTGAGTCACCCACAGATTGTTCTTTTAGACACCCCTGGATTGTTTTCTGGATTGTTGTATGGACACCTCATGGTTTGCTAATTTCTCAGTCATATCCCACCCCACGCCGAATTTGGACCTTCCCACCCGCAGAATTGTCCTTTTTATACCCCATCTGGGATTGAACCTGCTACACTAACAGGAAACATTTTTATTAACCCCACCAGCAGATTTGGAGTTGTCCCGCCAGAGTGCTTTTTTCAAGACCCCAGATTGCTTTTTTCCCCTCATTTTTTATTTTCTTGGTTTTGTTTATTTATGTTATTGTCTTCATAGACCAATTCTCCCGTGAAATTGTCACTCTCCCTTTTCCCTGCTCCTCACCCCTTCCATTTGGAGTATTTCAAAATGTGTGAAGAAACAATGGTTACAAATATGTGTGGACAATCTGCCATTTTCACGAAATGTAAACTTAATGCATGGGGAAATGTTCCAGAGTTCCAAAAATATTTTTATTGCCACTATAAAAAAAGCAAGACGTGAATACAAAGATCATACAATGCACAAGCTATGCATTAGCGTGAACGATCTGCACACACTGAAGATAAGTGGAATTTTCAATCCAGTAACTCTACAATATAAAGTGTTGTATGATATACAACTTCATTTTGCACGATAAGGAAGAGAAGGACAGCGCACTCTACCAAGAGATGCTTTTAGTATTTGCATAGATGAAAGTGGGTGAAAATATGAAACATTATCATTTAATAAAACCACTAAAAATCACCAGTCCATAAATGAGAAAAACCAAGATAGCCTGCGAGGCACAATGTATGAAGTACCTAATGAGGAGGACTGCCCATTCAATCATTGGAACTGTATATACAAAAACTTCCCAGAATGCCCCATGTTTCTTTGTCCTACACAAAAAGATGACAATTGCGGAAAGCCAACGGGACCCTATTTGGTATACCTCTCGACCACTTGGCAAGAACACACTGGGTTCAATAATGCAGACAATCATCAAGAAAGCAAATTTAATAACCATCTATACAAACCACTCTTTGCGTCTTACAACTGTACAGACTTTAGCTAAGGCAGACATGGAAACACGGCAAATAATGTCAGTAACTGGGCACATAAATGAGTCCTCAATTAAAAGCTACTGCACCCTGCAGTACTGTGAGAGAAGGGAATGGTCAGGACATCTGCAAAATGTATTAAAACCAAACGACAAGACTCAAACTTTCTATTCTAAGACAAAAGTGGATACAGAGACTCCAACAACAAGCAGAAAAAGACCATTTGTAGCATTGTTGTAAAGCAGTGAAAAATCAACTGCAAAACGTTTATCAGATCAATGTCCAAGCATATCAAAGGCAAATCGTATAATTGGTACCATATGCACTGCTGAAATCAACACAGATGATAAATATCCTAAACTGACCCAGAAAATTAACGAAGAGGCAGAACATTTTTTGCCAGATGTACTACCAAGCACATCATCTGGCAACAATGTCCTGTCTACCACCCAAACCCCAAATATAAGCAGAAGTGGAGTCCCCAGTCTTGGCCCACATGGGCAATTTATCAATTGCACCCTTAATTTCTATGGCACCACACACTTAAACATGAAATAGAAACATTTCTTTTGAAACCTGCACTTTCCAACCTGTAACCCTTTTCCAAATAAAGACTTCATTTTGGCAACATTTATATAGCATTGTGCAATTTATTTAACTTGAATCAAACACTGAGGGTGTTCTAATAGCTTTATAGACCTGCAGCAAGGGCCGTACCGGGCGTTATGGTCCCTCACACCTTGTTAAAGGCTCTCGTGATTAACTCGGTCTTCAGGGCCCATAACGCCTGGTACGGCCCTCGCTGCAGGTCTGTAAGCTATATGAATGCACTCTTACATAGGAATAAGACTTTCCTAATGTGTATTGCTGGGGGTTAGCCATAAACTGCAGTTAAAACTGCGCCATGAGCCTTGGTACACTTTTGGGTCCCCTGAACATTGCTCTGTTGCTGCTAAGGTCAAGGATGGTTGACATACATTGGTAGCACTGCTAGTACTCAGACTCACCACAGACGTTTTAGCAGGTGCAACATTCACCCAGGTGTGTTGAATTGTCTGTGAATGTGTGCTATAATCCAATAGTAGGACCCTTGCTGCCCTTGCCGCCTTGAGCTCACTTCAAATCATTTGGATTGTGTGTGCAAAGACCAAGAGGGGATACGTGTTGGGATCGATTGGGAGCTTTTCAATCTATTCAGCCATGCCAAAAATAGGATGGCATAATGCCAATCCCCCCATTTTCCTGTGAGTGAGGAAATCCGAGACAAAAACACTTGAGAGCCAAGTTAAGGCTACTCACAGAAACACCCAGTATGACACTGGATTCCACCTTGCATCTTCTGATTCCACCTTGCATCTTCTGATGCCACCTTGCATCTTCTGATTCCACCGTGCATCTTCTGATTCCAACTTGCATCTTCTGATGCCACCTTGCATCTTCTGATTCCACCTTGCATCTTCTGATGCCACCTTGCATCTTCTGATTCCACCTTGCATCTTCTGATTCCACCTTGCATCTTCTGATTCCACAGAACCCAGGTTGCAGTGTGTATAGATTGGTCGAAATCCGGTGAGCAAAACCACAATTAGCCAGACAGGGAAAAACTCACCATTCCATGGAAACGAGACAGTGTTATTTTTATTTGTGCATTTATTTATTTATTTGGCATGTGTAATGCGCCTATACACAATGTGAATAGGGTTGCAAAAATGTGGACTTGCAAGTTGAGGAAGGAAAGCACCACTGACAGTTGCATAAGTGCAAGGCGGGAGATGGTCTGTACGACTGCACATTCCCCACTCCCTCCAGAAGCAGTGGAAGACACAAAGTGTGCACTGCCCAACCAAAGGAAAGCCGAGTGGTGGAGAGTGCATTTGGGTAACAGAGATAAGACTGTTTTATGGTCTAAATGAAGGTCCAAAAGAGATCATTGTACACTTGAAACTAAAGGAGCAGAATCCTTAAGAGAAAATCCAGCAGGCGAAATGAACGTATGTGAGTGGGAGAAAGCCATCAAAATGACATGAATAAAGGACAAATAATTACAACACAAAGGTTCCAGCCACTGCGACAGGATTTGTAACATATAATCAATCGGACAGGAAGCTTGGTTCCACAATGATGTTGCCAACGTGTTCCTATCTCTTGAACTTATCTCCCTCAAAGTTCCATGACCCAGAAATAACTACTATATTTCCTGTTTGTCTTTTCCTAATCATGTGTCCATCTTGGAATGGTGTTACCCTCTGCCTCTTCTCCTCTATTCATCATACATTTTCCAAGTAAGTTGCCTCTATGCAGGGCTGTGCAACTCCAGGCCTTGAGGGTCGGAAACATGTTGTATTTTCAGGATAGCCCTCATTAATATTCATGAGATAAATGTGCATACAATGATTCTTAAGGTATGCTACTGTTTCTATCTTGAATAGTAATAAGTGATATCATAAAAAACCCTTCCGGATTCTGACTCTGGAGGCCTGGTGTTTGACTACCCTGGTCTATGGTAGCCATCTTGGTTTCCCTTCCACTTGCTTATTACCTGTAAACTTGGTAAAAGCCAAAATGGACATGGCGATAATTTAATGGTTGTGAATTTGAAAACACCAAAGTACCTGCCAGTGACATTCATGTCCTGTGTTAATCTTCAATAATATGGGCACTACCGAATAACAAACATGTAACTTTCCCCACTTGTGTGAATTGGAAACCAGGTGCAGTGATTCACTACAGTGCACAGTGTCTTACATATAGTGCAGTAGGAGGAGCACCACATTGTCATGAACAAAATAAAATGCAAATAAACGCGTTACACTGCTGAAGAAAGCACTCTACTTCTACTGCAAAAATAGGACTATCCGTAGCAAGTTGGACACTGCATTACATATTTTGAAACCAATATAGCTTAGATAAAACATATTACATGCGGATACACATTCAAATATGATATTTAGTTGGCAGGTAGGAAGAGCACCCTACCAATTGGACTTCAAATGTTGCCTTTTGGAGTAAAGCTGCGCATCTCCTTGTACATTCAGTTCCCCAGAGAGCTGTCACATATGGATTGACATAAGCAGTCAATGCAGGCAAGGATGATGGAGGGCAGAGCACAGAGAGGAATACCAGGAGCAGCATAGAAGCATGGTTAGATGCACTGGGGGAGGCACACGTGCATGCCGTGGGCATGCTCAAGGGAAGGTGTTGCCACCGAATTAGAAATAGTCACAGGCTGTCTAATCATATTGAGGCGTTTGAATGGCTATGGCTGGAATCTTGTGCCACAAAGCAGGAGTTTGGAGCCCGCTGGCGCAGAAGTGATCATGCACAGGAACCTCAAGCACAAGGTGTACTGTGGTCTCTTTCAGGTGCACTGTGGTGTATGTCTTTAGTCTTGTGCCTTCCTTGGGAAAGGGCAGCAGGCCAGAGAGGGTATATATTAGGCGAATACACATAGGAAAATAACATTAACTGTTAGCAAGGGAAGCAGACCGGGCTCTGATGCAAAGCGCACGGGTTCAAGGTAACAGGCCACGTAGAGGTGAGCCATGACACTCAGAATACAGGTTCCAAATGTAGCTTCACTACCCATTGTAAGAAGCCATTACAAATGACGCATACAGCAAACTCATATCTAAATTGTTCATTTGTCTTGGATCAATACTTTGTCCCCTTCAAGTTTCTTGTCTTCTCCTTGCTTTAGTGGCCAGACCCTTTTCTCGCTTGTCTTTCCTTTTCCCTAGGCTAGGGACTTATCCTTTGTTATCTCTGCATTTTCCTTGGACTGCGATTAGGAGCTTCCCTCCTGTGCCTTTTCCTTAACCAGAGCTTCAGTCTTTTCTGTCTGAGCCTTTTCCTTAGCCCGAGCTTCAGCCTTTTTTCTCCCCACTTTCTCTTTTATCAAGGCGTCTAACCTTTCTCCTTCTGCGCCCTCTTTCGCATGGGTTTGGGCCATCTCTCGCCCCACCTCTGCTCTGCTATTACGCTTGCTGCCTTTTCACAGGTGGAAGCTTCTGCCTATTCATGGGCGACAGCATCAATTGTTCACCTCTGGGAATGAGGTGCCAGCTAACCTTCTCCTTCAGGGGTAGGCTGTCTGTCTCACCATCTTCTCCTCTCTGGTGATCTCTTCAACGTTCCACCTTTTTCTGGGGTTTCTCTCCACCTTCTTCCATTTCCCCAGTTTGTTCTGCCTTCCTCAACTTTCTGGGGCTTCTATTTCATTCCACCTTCCTCCACTTTCTGTGTCTGCTCTGTCACTTCAACTGCCTCCAATCGCCATATTTTTTTCTTTCACGGCATCATCCCCCAATCTCCAGAACTTGCAGGATGTATCATCCTCCCTTCTTCGGTGGATCACTTCTTCAATCCAGAGTCCTCCTCAAATTATTCAAGATGAGCGCTCTCAAAATTACCACCCAGTACTCCAAAAACTCACTTTAACTGATGCCCTGGGAGCATCCCTTTACATGGGGATTGAACTGAATAGCCTCTCTTTGAGTGGAGAGAGGTTCGGGACAGGAGTTCAGTCAAGAATGCTCAGTGGCAGATATGCCTTGTGCCCCTGAGTCTGAGACAACAGTATTTAAATAGATCAGAAAACATTTGGCATCACTTTTGTGTTTTATGCCTGATGGGGCTGCTATCATGCCTCTTCCCTGCTGGCTGCAGGATTCCCCTTCACGAAGTGCACTCTAGCTGTCCCCTCGAGATTCCATTTACTGAAGCCTCCCTGAAGTGTGGGGAAGAAGTGAGGTTCTCTCTTAGTGTTTGGTTTTCTATGGGGGAGAGTTCTACTTCACTTTGCCACCATTGATGTTCAATGGAGTAGTTGTATGCCTCCCCTGATTCTTCAGTTCAGGGTGTGGAAATTCATCTATTGTCTAATAATGGTTTTCCTACAGTCTCCCTGCCCTGGCTTACATAATTTAGTTTCCCGATCTGCTCTGTGTTTTCCCTCTGTCAAAGAAAAGAATTCTGGAAGATGTGATTCTTATTTGTTTAGTTATTCAAAATTGTCAGGGAAACTGGTCCTGGGGATATGTCTTTAAGCGTCTTTCCTGGCGTTGGAAGCGGCTGACAGGGTCAGAGCAGCTTGACATTGATACTTCGGGTTACGGTGGATGGTTTCCCTTTCTCTAAAACCCCCATGCTTTGGTAGGCGGCATGAATAATGTGGCAAACACACGGTGTTGTGTTGTGTTGAATTTCTGGGTGAGCACGAGCTTGAGCCATGCAGGCATGGGCTACATGAAAGTTTCCCTAAAAGCAGCTATACATAAGGACATTGCCATGGCTGTGATAGTGGCAAAGTGCCAGAAGGTTAAAATGTTATTTTCACATGCTTTGTGATACAGGCCACATGCCACATGCTAATGCATGCTGCCTTAATATATGCAGACGAATATGTGCAGAAAAGTAAAACTTAACTTTTAATATAGCACAAAGGAGCAGGAGACTGTCCACAGATGTACGGGGGAACTGTGTGTGTGCATTTTCTAAAGTACCTGACCATTTGACCTGTGTTGGCTCGCCTTTTTGCATCAGTAGCAAACAGCTGTCACAATCCAGAGGCATTCTGTGTAACCTGTGTTGGGTGTAGGGCAAATTGTATGATACAACATAATGTTAAGAGTTATTAAAAAGGTTTAAAGGTGCAGGGGAGAAAAAACGACCCTGACACTAAAATTCATTCAACTAATTGCAAAGGCCAAAG
The DNA here is from genome assembly GCF_040938575.1 of Ambystoma mexicanum. Classification (NCBI taxonomy): domain Eukaryota; kingdom Metazoa; phylum Chordata; class Amphibia; order Caudata; family Ambystomatidae; genus Ambystoma; species Ambystoma mexicanum. Next base: position 589,087,431 of record NC_090924.1, read on the forward strand.
TGTCCTCAATTGATGGACACTCCCATCTACTGGAAGATTAGTTCATGGAACTGATGCATCCCAACTATGTTTGAAAATTCTTCCACACACGTGATTTCCTTTTAAATCCATCTATATGTAACAAACGGTGATACTGTTGATTACATAGTGTATCGAATGATTCAAAGTTGTCGGATGCCTGTCTTCAACTTGCCTTGAAAGTACTTTTGGAGGGTGTGGGGCTCGATTGCAGGACAGCGGATGCTACTGGTAAACACATATGGCCGGAACATTGATGACCCCGCCTTTTCTACTAATATATACCAACTGCTATCTGCCATTGATATTCCCATTATAGTCTGGGGTGGGGATTTCAACATCGCAAACTGCACAGATCCAGCACGGTTGTTAGAGCACCTAGTAGGGCTGTGCTAACTTTGCGACATGTCCTTTCCCAGCTCTCCCTCGATGACGCCTGGCAAGTGATGCATCCGAAAGGACAGGCCTACACATACTACTCTACGGTTCACGATTCCGAGTCCAGAATTGATTATTGGTTTGTTTCCCCCACTATGCTTGCTGTGACAAAGTAGTGTGAAATACTTCCCCGTACACTCTCTGACCACTCCCCGATAACACTTGAGGTTGCAATTAAGAACTGCCCTAGATCTCCCAGAAGATGGAGGATACCCGGTGGGTTGCTGAGTTACCCTGGGGTGGTGGAGGGGCTACACACCGAAATTGCAGAGTTCCTCGAAATCAACATGGACTCAGTTGATAGATGTTCCACGGTATGGGAATCCTTTAAGGTCTGGGCTAGGGGGACACTTCTATCCAAATCCGTGGGTCTCCTGAAGGGGGATAGGGCTGACCTGACCCAAACTGAGGGCGAACTGGGGAAACTTGAGGACGAGTACGCTCATACTCATGATAAGACTATACTGGCTGGAATACAACAAGACCTCCAGGAATTTGGCAGACTAGCGGCTAGGGAAGTACAATACATGTCCGCCCTGGTCCAAGCCCGTAGGTATGGTGAAGGTAACAAAGCGGGTAGGACACTGTCTAAATTACTGAAACAGGATAGACACCCTAATCGAATTACTAGTATACAACGTCTGGCGGAGAGGTTGTACTGAATGAGAGTGGGATTAATGCTGAGTTTGCTACATTTTACCAACAACTGTATAGCAATAGAGACACTAAGACAATCACGGAAATCAGGGCGTACTTGGAGACGCTGACAATACCGATACTCCCTGATGACCCGCCTGGCAATGGACCAACCCCTCACTACTGACAAGATTATTGAGGCGATTAAGGACTTGGCATCCAATAAAGCCCCAGGGCTAGACGGCTTCTGCCGGCAGTTCCTACACTTGTACATCCTGACCAGAATGGGTTTATCCCCACTAGATCTAAGGCTCTCAACCTTCGTAGGCTCTTTGGTATTATGGCCCAAATAGACCCGGGCAGAAACACAGTAGCCGTAGACGCGGAAAAGGCCTTCGATTCTGTGTCCTGGGCCTACTTGCTGGCAGTGCTGGAGGCATTTGGTGTTGGCCCTAACTTCATTAGATATGTGGAATTACTCTACACGGAACCTGGGGCGCGGGTACTGACCAACCAGTCAATTTCTGATTTGTTTTTATTGGGACGGGGCACCAGGCAAGGCTGCCCATTCTCGCCCATACTATTTGCCTTGACAATAGAGCCAATGGCTATAGCGATCCGACTGCGACACTCTAACAGGAGCATTAACCTTAAGAGGGCTACTCAGCTTATCTCGCTATACGCGGACGACACGCTATTATATATTCGTGAACCTGAAAACAACCTAGTACCTATTATGGCTGAGATTCAAGAGTTCACCGCACACTCGGGGTACTCCATAAACAGAGACAAGTTGGAGGTTTTCCCCCTCACACCGTCAACCGGCTGTCCCGGCTCCATGTGTGGTTTGAAGTGGTCTGGGGAGTCCATCCGATATCTGGGGATACTTGTCTCACATGGGAAACATACGCTGTACACAGACAACTACGATACCACACTACAGGCCTTGAAGACTAAATTGCTGTTATGGGACCGCCTGCCGATATCTTTGCATGGTAGGGTAGTGGTCCTAAAAATGATAGCCCTGCCCAAATTATTATACCTATTCGTGAACATTCCGATATGGCCAGGAAGACCCTTCTTTAATAAACTTAGATCCATGGCGACAACCTTTCTTTGGAATGGGAAGTTAACTGAACCGTACTCTGCGGGAGGCTTGGCAGCGCCTAACTTTGAACTTTACTATTATGTTTCCCAGGAACAGTTCTCCAAATATTGGTATTCCAAGGACGAGGGTCCCCCACATGTCGAGGTAGAAGAGCTCACCACTTCCCCCACGAACATACAGTTCGTAATCTGCGATGCACACTACAGGGACTCATGCGACTTCAACCCGGTGAGCTGTACTATTGGCGCATGGAAGGCTATATTTAAAAGATTGGGTGTACTGGCCCCGTATAACCCGAGGTTTCCCTCTGGAACTACCCTAATATGATACCAACACACGACGCTAGCCTACGAGAGGCCTGGGATCCCAGCGGAGAGATGAGACTGGGGGATATGTTTATAGATGGGAAATTTGCGACCCTTCAACTGTTAATGGGGGCTCTTGGCGGGGGCCCTCTTAGGACACTGCAGTACTATCGTATGAGATCGTCCTTCCAGAAGAGCTGAGAGTCTTTCCATGAGGAACCAGCTACACACCCATGAGTGCAGATGATAACAGCGGGTGACCAACTGTGTGTGTCTAGTCTATACACTGTCATACAGGCACACACACCCTCGACTAACCTGATCAAAGGTAAATGGGAGAGCGATCTCCAAATCCCTATAGACGATAAGACCTGGGAAAGGTGCTGTTCCCTTACCAAGAGAGTTTCCCTGAACGCTGGGCTATGCCTTATACAATTTAAAATTATAAACAGATTATACTACACTCCGGCTAAGATAGCAAAGTTTGTTCCAGATAGTCCAGGCGAATGTCCCAAATGTAGGGCGGATCAGGCTGGTTCATTTCATATGTACTGGGGCTGTCCGTTGGTGGCTGGCTTTTGGAGGGAGGTGGTGGAGTTCCTTGAGGAGGTTACACAAATCCCCCCGACATTGACCCCACAGAAATATCTATTCGGAGACATAGGCAAGTGCTCTGAAAAAAAACAGAAGATTATTCTATGTCTCGTGTGTAGTTGCCAAAAAATGTATACTACAACAATGGAAGAATGCTGCGCCATCCACTGTAAAACAGATCCTCCGGGAATTGAACAATTTGTCCTCACCCGCCCATCAGCTAGTAGACCTAGAGATATTTGGGGGCCCTTCAGAATGTTTTTGTGTGATATGATCTCCGATGAAGATGAAGCTATGTAGATGTACCACCTTGATGAGATGTATGATATCTGTACTGCTTTTCTATTCTGTCATGTTTATTTCTAGCTTTAAGGTAAAGCTGTAATTGTGTTATGTATCTTCTGGACCACTAATAAAAAAAGTGTTAAAAAAGAAGGTACTTTTGGAGTTGAAGAATGAACATTTTATTGAAGCTTATTTTCGCCTCATGAAGGGATATGTATTCCCGAAATGCGTTAAGCCTTTTGTTGATTTTGATTTATTGAACCGGTACACTCATTATTAAAAAAATACTGTATGGAATTTATGTTTGACTATAATTAATTTAAGAAACACTTTTTCGTGAAATTAATAGAAGGTATCTTGCTTATTGACAAAGTCTGCATTACTATAAACCTTTAAATTCTTGATTGGTAACAACCAGTAAAAATGTTGTGCAGGGGACGGGAGTGTTCATCAATTGAGGACACTTTAGCCTTTGCAGGTATGCAAAATACAAACATGAGTATGTTCTTATATGGGAATACTAGCATGTATAGGTCCAGATGGCAAGGATATGCATGGGCACAGCCAACGTGATAAATGTTTTTTATACTAGCATATATTGTGGGGAAAGTTATCATAAAAATGTATTTATTTATTTATGTATTGCTTGCTTTTAGGTTCTTATACAGCAAGTTAAATACTGTTTCAAAGTGCCCATAGGGCGAGGGGAGTGAAATACAATACCAAACACAATATTTAATAAGACATTGGGGGAAACGGATGAAAGGACAAACCTACTATGCCTTGTGAGTATTCAAAACGTGCAAGTGCAGCAAGGAAGAGGGTAGAGGGGGTAAGCGCTGGGGAGTCCGACCTCATGGGTGAGCCACAGATGAAGCGTTGTTGAGTGCTACACGGCCAGGAGCCACGTTAGGATTATGTGCAAATCTGCAGGGCGGAGGGAGTGCCAAGGGAAGTGCTGAGAGTAGACAGAAGTTGGGTCGATTGGGTGTGGGAGGTCTGGGGCCTCAAGGATGCATAAGGGCCACAGACACCAATCACAGCAATGGTAGGATTAGGAGAGGAGAGAAAAAAGGAAGGAGAAGGTAAAGAGGAAAGTCTTGAGGAGCTTCCAGAATTTAAGAAAATCCAGCTCAAGGTGCAGAGACAGGGGAAGGTTGTTCCATAGGAGGGAGCCAGCTGAGGAAAGCGATTGACCACCTACCCTCTGTTAGCAAAACGCTCTACACACAAAGAGTTGGTTCCAGAGGAATGCAGTGCTCTAGAGGGAGAATCATTAGTAAGATAAAGTTGAAGATAGTGTGGTCCACAGGCCCAGAGAGCCTTGTATATGATGCAGAGGGATTTGAATTTAATCCATGCAGCAACCGGGAGCCAGTGGAGACTTTTTAGGGCAGGAGAGATGTGGTGCCTGGGCTTAAGGCCAAGGATCAGTCTCGCTGCCCTATTCTGGATTAGCTGGAGGGGTCGCAGAGTGGAAGAAGGTAGCTTCGGGAGGAGGCTATTGCAATAGTCAAGCCTAGAGAGAACCAGTGCTTGGGTTACATTGAGCCCCTGGGCAAAGTGAGAAAGGGGAGAATTCCTTTGAGAAGGAAGAGCTGACAGTGGGACTTCATGGCAATGTCCAGGGTGTGAGGGAGGAGAGAGAGGAGTCAAAGATGACTCCAAGGTTTCTGGCTTCAGAAGAAGGAGCAGGGAGAGAGCCCAAGGAGGATGGCCAGAGTGAAGGGAAGAAGGAGGGAGCAGGGGTCCCGATGGGAAGGATCTCAGTTTTACAGGTGTTGAGGCAGAGATCATTGGAAGTGCACCAGGACTGAATGGCAGATAGGCAGTCAGGGATGATGGAAGGTTCAAGATGTTCAGTAGGAAGTTTGAAAAAGAGCTGTATGACATCTGCGTAACACTGGAAGTTGGAGGAGAAGGAGGAGATGAGGCGTGCAAACAGAGCTAGGTAGATATAAAAAGTCAAGGGGAGAGGGTAGAGCCTTGGGGAACATGCTCTGTTCACTGTTGGTGACTTACATTTATTGGATTTTTCCATGCCTTCCCTACAAAATCGATTGCAAACCATCTAGCTTCTTACCCGATTTTGCACAGAAAGTGGGCTGCATAATGCACCAAAAAAAACCATTATTCAAAAAATGTTGGTGGGGCAAGAAGCCCCTGCGAACCCACCTTGAACTGTTTAAGCTCTTTTTCTATGCCCTATCTCTCACACATATTTGTGACAAATAGTTATGCCCCGACAATTGAAAAAATCACCAGCTACAAATGAAAGGGGTATTAAAAATGTGCAGAAGGGGTGAATCATTGATACTTTCCCAACTTGCAGGAGGCCAACTCCACTCCTTGCGGCTGTTTTGCTGCATTTTTGCTGCATTTTTTGGGTGGGTGCCAGTTTAGGTTACATTTATTTTTAGTTTTGGGAGTTGGGAAAGGGGTGGGGGGGCAAAGAGGGGCAGAAAATGGGAAAGGGTCAGTCAAAGGAGCCAGGTGCCCCAGATAGAGATACAGCTTCAGATTTTATGCATATTAATTATTGACCTGTAAAATATAGGGATTTATGAAAATGAAGCTCCATGACGAAGAGGGACAGACTATGTTAATTTAATTTAGACAGGATCTTTGACTTGATCAAACATTTTTATTTGCAATGAAATTTAGAGAACAAGGGTACCAAATAAAACGTAGGAATGGGAAGTTTTCTAAACTAGTTTGCAGAATTGTCAAAAAGAGTTCATGAATCGGGAATGAGTGGCTTGGAAGACATGCATACAAATTTAAGGAATCAGATACACAAATTACAGAAACAGAGCAAGGGACAGGAAAGAGCAGCAAAGTGTAGTTTGCAAGCTACAAATAGTCTAATAACATCATTATATCCACAGTTGACAGGGAAAACTGGAGATGGAGAGGAGTATAAAGAAGAAGATGAGGACATTATTGAGGCACCACTTATTTTAAGTCTAAATTGCATTCACAATGCTCCATGCTCACCAGCAGCTCAGGCACAATTCCAGTGCTTCAATCAAGTCCAAATTCATAGTAAAGCAAGCACAAGCACATTGTTAGCCGCAAGCTCAAGCTCCAGCTGGGCAAGCAACTAGTGCGTCTAAGGCTGTGAGTCTGTTTCATACCTGCACATACATGATTTACGGCACTCCAAATGTGCAATTGTACGCCTCACTGAGACAGTTACTAGATTGTGATGATGCTGGTTGCCTGGTAACAGTGCATGCCCCGTGTACACTGGGAAATTGAGGCATTTGTAAAATGTGTTTTTGAATGTTAGAGAGGAGTCAAGAGAATATTATTGAGGATTTGAAGACATTGGCCCTCATTACAAGTTAGCCGGTCCGGATATAACAGTGCTGGTAAAACTGTACTGGCACCATTTTCCGGACCGGCTAACTACAAGTACTGTGGCCGTGTGGTGTTACACCCGCCAGGTCTGAGGGAACTGTTGGCTTGCTAAGGATATGAGATCTGGTGTGGAATTGGTGGTGCAGGCAAGACATGCTTTAATACAGAAAATTCATTTGTGTGCCCATTTAAGGGAGATTGGTCAATGATCAATAGGTGTCAGAAAAGGAAAGATGAGCAAAGTGCAGATTACCTTGATCATCAGAAGGGTGTTTTTGTGGATAATTCGATGTGAGAATGATCCATAAGTTATAACTAAGCATGTAGAGATGCTTTTTCAGTGTTTATTATTTAAGATTCAGGAACAATTGATGGGCATATGTGTGGGGTGGCAAAACAAGCTCGTATCTGAACTTGTGTAATTTGTGAAACATTGTGTTTCTTGTCACAAGCAACAGAAATAGTTCAATGAGTCAAAGTTAATATCACATGAATTACAGAATTTGCTGCAGCAATAACAGCATCTGTGGGCATTGTGCAGTGTATGTGAATGTTGGTTGTCCAGATGCCAGCAGCTTTAAGACAAATGAGGCGAATGCATGAGGTACCGATTTGTGGTGATGTCCTGACCCACAGAGTAAATGGATTCATGACAAGTAATATTACGGGTCACTATTGCAAACAAAAGGGTCATTGGATGTTCAGATGCCCGAATCAGCCTCATCCCAAAGCCACATGAGCAGTTATGCCCTCTGCCCATCCATTTCAAATGTGAACCAGAACAATGTTCAACCACAGGGCAAATGACAATATAATGGTGAGGAATACCGAAGGAAAAAATATTCATCATGCATACATTGAAACCAGTGGACCTAAAAGGTTCCTTTACTGAATGTGAAATTAATGGAAAAAGTGTGCCTTGTTTAGAAATTACAGGGACATGCTGCTCATCAATCAAATATACAGATTTCCCAGGTGTTTCGCTGTCAACAAAAACTGTGTGAATGTCGAGCAATGCAGTGATTCATTCTGTGATCAAACTCCTAACTGTGTCTGTTTGCCTAATTTTATACAGTCTAGTATTTCTTTAAAGTCCATTGGCACCAGTAAATCTGTAAGGGTGTCACATGTTCTGTAAATTATGAAATAATGTAGAGAACCCAAATGACTACAAGGGTATGGTAAAGGCAATGTTAGAGTATGGCCTCAAGGATACACCAACTCTCAAAGACAGTTCCATGGTTTTTATTTGAGAAATGTTAAAGGGGCCTACTAATGGCTCTCTCTTTCTCTCTCGTCTAGTGCGGACAGTTTCCTCCCTAGCACAAGCATCCCTCAGCACCAGGATGGTTTACATTTCTGTCTGTTAATGGTGTCCTAAGGGCAAACTCGCTTTCTATCTGACAACCTCTGCAAACAATTTAGGTGAATCCTAACCTAGATCCCATGATATAATCTATACCAGAATTGATGCCTTTCAAACACTCATGTGTCACTTTCACACCCTAGTACTCCAACCCTTGTTAATCCCACTCTCCTTTGTCTCTCCCTCTCATCACTCTGTCCCTACAATGTTTTTTTCCTATTCCGACTCTCCTCCCCTCTCGTCAGCACTACTTTTACCCTTCTCCACGCTAGGGCGAATCTCCCGTCTCTATACAACTTCCATTCTACCCTCTCCACACTACTTCTTCTATTCTCCCCTGTCCACTAATACTTCTCTCCCTTCTTCACACTACTACTACTCTCCACTCTACGCTACTCCGACTCTACAGCCCACCTACCTCCTCCCTCGGTCACCATCCTTTCCCTCTCTCATTCAACTTCCACTCACTCTCAGTCACCCTCTCCTCTCCCTTTATTAGCCTCCCTCACAAAACTTGCACGCACACGTATACCCAAGTACCACTTTCTCCCACCAAGAAATACCTTACCTTGCTCACTCCTTCAACAATCCTTTTACACATTATACTGCACTGTCCTTCTTCCCCTCCTATGACACCATTCAAATAATCCACACTCTCCTATTTACTGTGGCACTTTTTACCTTCCCCTTCCATGGACTCACACCCTCAGCTGGTTCCCTGGGTCAACCGCTGGCTGTCTTCCCCCGGGGGGTGGGATTGCAGGTAAAGAAAGACATATAATGGGTGGTGAGCCTCCCCCATTTTTATACACGGTCTGCCTGTGTTCAGGAATGGCAGCTCGCTCTCAACACAGGCAATGTCCCAGTTTGTAATATTCTGAGTGGTGTGATAGCCACTTTTATTTGTGGCCTGGTTACACGTGAATGTCTGTAGCGCTTAGAGCAGTGGGAATGCCGCCTTGTGGAGTGCACTGCTCAGTGATCTCATTGCAGGTAAAAGTAATATCAGTAGAGCCTGGAGAGCAGGGATTTCCTCTTCTGCAGACCCCCCCACACCTTGTTGAAGATACCTTCCAGGTGTGTGTCACACAGAGTGCTTAAAGTGCTCATTTGTTGCAGGGGATGCTCCACCGGTTTACCATCTCTTGCTTTCTCCCTCTGGTTTGAATTGCTCCTTCTTTCTTCCCCCACCTTGTTTTATGGGGAATTGAGAGCTAGAGGATATGAAGAAAGAGACTGGCCAGCATTGTGCTATACAAGTATGGGGCAAGAAAAGGTGTCAATTATTTCAGACACATGTAGATGAGACAGGGACTGGGACCCTCCCATCTCCCACACCCTACCTCTGAGGCAGGACTGGCTCTGTTGAAAACCCTAGTAAGCCTCCCACCACAAGCTGAGAAGGGTCCCTATCTCCTCTTGGCCGGGGCAGGTCTCTGTCACAACAGATTGAACCCTTAAGGGAATAAAAGAGCAGGCAGATGAGGCAAGGCAAACAGTTTTGGAATAATTACTGAGTTATGGTTGCAACATGCAAATTAAGTACGTCTGATGTGAAATGCAAGTAGACAACACAAAGCCATTGCCAAGAAAACCACAGTAACCTTTTTACCAATAGCTGAACAGGCATTTCAATAGAGATTAAATCATTGTTAGACGAGGGATGAATTGTGCTTAATACAAGACCAAGTTATAAACCAATCCTATCTATAAAGTAACCTGGGAGAGGTGGGTATAGATTTGTACATGACTTAAGGACAGTATACCCAGTAGTTTTTCCACACATTCCTGATGACCCCAAGGCAAGTTACTATTCTGTTATGCATTCCACCGTGAGTCACATGCTTCACTGTTTGAAATGTATGTTCTACATTCTTCCCCATTCCTACACATCCATATAGCCAGTCTGTATTTGCCTCCCATAGGCATTACAAGAGTGTGCCATCCTTTTCTCCAAAATATTGAAATAAGATTTAGATGATATTCAATTTCCTGGAGGTTGATCACTTGTGCAACTTGTGAATGAACTACTGCTTCCGTCACCTTCCTGTGAGTCATGTAAGCAAGATACGTGTGTGCTTTTGACTAGATTAGCAAAGAAAGGGAAAAAAGCATCCAAGCAGGAATTACTGCTACGCAAGAAAAAGTTCCATTATTTGGAGCAAAACATATCGGCAGAAAGTACTAGCCTTACAGATTCCTGAATTGAAGCCATTTTACATTTTCCCACCAGGATCAATCAAATGCCTTTTGCGAGGGGGCAAAAAGGTTAATGCCATCAGTGTAAATTAGGATAAGCAAATGTGGTGGGTCCGTTATAAGAAGTAACTGCAAGATTACCCTCAAATATTTGTCCTTTATTCCCACAAGAAAGAGCAGCATTATGGTGACAACCACAACCATCTGTCGATTGAGTATTACAGTACTTTGTTAGATCCCATTGCAGCAGGATTGCCCTCTTCTTTTAGGTTAATTGTTGCAGCTGCAACGACAGTGCAAAACTCGTTGTCCCGGGAAGTTAGCTCAGCGGCAACGTGCACGCCTTAGAAGCAAGACACGAAACAACACAGGTTCGATCCCCGGGTCCGTGCTTAGGAACCTCTGGGGATTTAAGCGTGTTATGATTACGCAACTACAACAAACAATTCCTGTAAGAGTGGGCTCGATGCCTGCAAGCTGTGTGAGGGCTTTAAAATGCAAATAAATAAAATACGAAATTCATAGAATATAGTCATAGGCTCTGCCCTTATTATAGTAGTGTCCCATGCAGTAACGGCTTTGTTGCTCAAACTGTTCGGTGTTCAATCTAGTCTCGTTATTGTCCCATCCGGCAGCTATGGAGCTCAATGAATGCCTTTTATCGCCATCATGCCTGCCATGCCATGCAAAGATTGAGGGTGTAGCTGTTCAAACCCAGCCCTATATTATAGCCAGCTTTCAACGCAGAAGTGGAAGGGGGTTTGGGAATGCAGAGCTTGTGGGTTACAGAGTGGGAGTTTGGAGATTGCATGCAAAAAGTAGAGAATTGAAAGAAATTAGACGCTTTCACACTGCGCTGACTTGCAACAGATGTATTAATCAACAGAAATGTGCCAAGAAACCCGACAGTGGTGTTTCCAGCACTAGACAGACTTTTCGGGCCATCCGACAACAGTTGGGAGCAACATATCACTATGTACATTATATGTGAGTACTTAAGGTTTCTGAACATCAATTTGGTTGTACAGGATTTCTGAAGTCAATTTTTAGAATAATCCCAGCATATAATTGCCTACAGAAAGACCTGGTGTGCTGAAACACGTGTTGGCTGTGTGTTTCAAGAACATTGTGCATGGGCATAGTATCCGCAAAATGTATGTTGATTCATAAATCTGTTGCAAGTCAGTGCAGTGTGACAACATCTATCTAACCTCATTACTGTCTGAGTTCAGTTGGGCGCTGCCACACACTTTCTCGTTGTCACCAGCTGCAAACCTATTAGTTTTTGTACAATATCAAATGACCATATTGGTTGCAGTATACAAGCGCAGAAAGTTCTAAATCTAAGCGTCAATTGTCTCTTTGAGAATGGAAAAATGAAGGCACAGGGTGATTGAGGAAGCAGACGAGAAAGGAAAAAGAGAATTGGCAGAAGGATAAAGAAATAGAGAAGTGGAGGAGAGTGAACAGGCAAGTGTAACTTGTGTGAAGAACACGTGAAGTTGGGAGGATTATGAGCACATTGTGAGCACATTGTTATGTATCAAAGAGGTTCAGAAGGAAAACAAGGAAAAACAAGTTGAATAGAACCAAATAGGAGGGACAGGAGATATTCTGAAAGGCTTGAGATCATTACAAATCATCAAGGAGCTAGACGCGCATTATGGTGTCAGTATTGAGAGCAAACAGTAAACCTCGAGATAAACAGGCCTGTGCTGCCTCTTGATGGCTGTCCTGGGGAGTTTATTCATCATCACCAACTCCCAGAATCTATGTTGCCCAGGCCTCATGCCCCATAGACAAAAGACAGGGTCACCCTGCAGACAAGGATGAAATGCAGAAGACCTGAATCTACAGAAGTAAAAACTGGGAAAAGAAGTTTGGTGACACTCAAGTCTCCAATACTGGGACTCACTGAGAGTATGTGTCCCAGAAGGCCAGAAGGAATCCATGAATTGGTAATTACAAACCCAGAGACGTTTTGGGAACCCAATAGATATGTTTTAATCTAAAGATGGATTTGAGCAGAGAGACTTTATTCCTTTAGTTTTCAATAAGACTATAAGAATATAGTGTTTTCATGAGTTTGGACCATCCTGTAAATAAAAACAATTCCCTAATAAAACTCTAATAATGCCTTTGTTTTTTTAGCACACATCTGTGCATCAATGCTAGATTGATCCACTCGGGTTGTGAAGGTACTTTTATTGGCAGTTTTGCCATAAAATATGAGATGGTCCTCATAGTGGATGTAAGTTGAATAGTCTGGGAAATGTTGTCACTATTACCAGGGTTGGGTATTGACCCATTGGTTTTGCATCACATGTTTTGAGTCTTATATATGATATGTTGGTATTGAACATGAGGCTTTAGCACTGTGGTGGGGGCTAAAACATTTCAAAACGTTGCTGTGGGGTGTGCCTTAAGTAGAAACAAGAGATAATAAGCTATTGACACATGTATTGACAACCAAAGGATTGGGCGTGCGTGTGAATACAAATAGCATAGTGGATGCTATGTCATGAAGATTACAATTTTGAGCTTGTGAGGGTAATTCATAGAATTCGCCGCACAAGTGCCGCACGCGGGTGGCGCACAGTGTGTGCGTGCGGCAGTCTGCGCCAGCCGTGTGTGCCAAAACCCTTTAACAGCGCACAGCGAATTCATGGATTTTAACATCCAAAACCAGCTGTGGCGTAGAGTGGCGCAGCGACCCTGCAGCAGCGCCAGTTACGACCCCAACCCCGCCCCGTGTGCCATGAACAGCGCACAAATCCAGTACATGGTGCAAAAGCCAGTGGACCAGCATACAGCCCCCAACCAAGAAAACGCATGTAAAACACCACGCGCACCCCTCAAAATACACGTCTCCCTATTCTGAGGGGTGTGCGGGGAGTTTCACATGTGATTTTGCCTGGAAAGCGGGGTACGTGTATACTGAGGGGTTCGCAGGGAGTTTCACACGCGATTTCGCTAGTGCAAGGGGGGTGCGTGTATTCTGAGGGGTGCGAGGGGAGTTTCACATGGGATTTCGCTTGGAGAGCAGGGTACATCTATTCTGATGGGTGTGCGGGGTGTTTCACACGTGATTTCGCTTGGAGAGCGGGGTACGTGTATTCTGAGGGGTGCGCAGGGAGTTTCACACGCAATTTAACCTGGAGAGCAGGGTACGTGTATACTGAGGGGTGTGCGGGGAGTTTCACATGCGATTTCGCTAGTGCGAGTGGGGTGCGTGTATTCTGAGGGGTGCACGGGGAGTTTCACACGTGATTTCGCAGTCTGAGCGGGGTACGTGTATTCATTTGACCACTCACCTAACTCCCGTGGAGTTTCACACGTGATTTCGCTAGTGCAAGTGGGGTGCTTGTATTCTGAGGGGTGCGCGGGGAGTTTCACACACGGTTTCACAGTCTGAGGGAGGTACGTGTATTCTGTGGGGTGCGCACGGAGATTCACACGTGAATTGGCAGTGTGGGTCCTCCCAGGTGTGCCCTCTATGTCTCATGTCCCCCTGCACCACACCACCCAGCATTGACGGGCACCTGCCAGCAGGCCCCGACTCATGTCCCCCTGCACTCCCCCACCCAGCATTGACGGGCACCTGCCAGCAGGCCCCGACCTCCGCCTCTTGGATCTACCCCCAGCAGCTGCGGCCGCGGAGGCGGCACCAGACTCCTCACTCCCCGACAACATGACAACCTGGGAGGGGAGCTGGGCCTTGCCTCTCCGGCTGGCTCTGGGATCCCTGCCTTTGTGCTCCACAGCACCGTCTCCGCCCTCTTCATCAGTTGACGCTGCAGACAGGGAGAGACAGAACACAGGCATCAAGGCACTGTACAATGGTCTGATACACACATGACAGTTACACATGAGAGGCAGTTCCAAAATGCACACATGCCATCACACTCCCCAACCCACATATCATTTGACCACTCACCTATGTGGTGCAAATTAACATGATTCGTGCAGCAGGCAGCAGCATCCATACACATACACCAGCATGTACATCCGCAGGTCAGCCTGACGTCACATGCTACATGGGAACTGCCAAACACATGCACACACGTCACCAGACATAAAAGCATCAGTACAACCCCACCACCTGTCACAGTGAAATCATTGCCATCCATGTCACATCTGCAAATGTGTCTCCTACATGTGGGTGTCACATGCATCCATGGTGTATCACAGTTGCACTTTTCGCAAATACACACACATGCACATGTGCATTTTGCTGATACATGCCGGTGGAACCAGCATCCTTGTGTGTCACCACAACCATGCCACAGTACATAAACCGAAATTCAAACATGTGTGCACCCACCCATGCATTTGGCCAGCATGCATTTCAACACATACACCATTGATGTGTTTCACACATGACATTGCTCACATGCGGCAGGCTCATGTCCCTGTACATACACATTCACACATGGCGCTTCAAACACATTTGTCCAACATGCACACTCCAGGCACACCTCTACATGCACAGTGTCCAAACAGTATGCAAGAACACTTACCGCTCGACTCCGGACGGGACTGCCTCTCAAGGACCTGGATGTGGAGCACTGGGCGTATAAATTCCAGGACCCTCATCTGGATGTTGGATAGGCGGACCCGGCACCCCTCAGCATCCGCTGCCTTCAAGAGGTGCCAGGCCTTTGTGAGGCGTCCTGGACCTGAAGTCCTCCCAGCGCTTCTGGACGTGTTGAATGTCGCGGGCTGCCACCCCCTCCACGTTGATGGCAGCCACATAGTCCATCCAGATTCTCTTCCGTCCTTCATTGTCGGCGCGTGAACTTCCAAAGAGGGCATCATACTGCCCCAGGACTTGCTCCACCAGGATACCAACCTCATTGGCACTGAAGCTGGTAGCCCTCTGCCTATCTGGCTGGGGGTTGCCAGTGGTGTCCGATGGTGTTTGCCTCGACATGGCAACCCCCGAGGCAGGTTTGGGTGGGCAACTGGGTCCTGGGGCTGGGCTGTGGAGCGATGGTACTCCAGTTGGGAGTCTTCAGTTCCAGCAGGGGTGGTCACAGCACCTGGAACCCTGCAGATGGCTGACGTGCAGGCACCCAATAGCAGGGCATGTGGCCAGCAGACAGGCAGGCAGCAGCAGATGGCAGGAGGGAGCGTGTTCAGGGATCTGGGGGGCAGGAAAATGGCCTTTTGGGCAGGAGCGTGGTCTTCCGTGTGTTGTTGCATGGCCAGCTTGATACGGAGTGATTTGGCATGTGAAAAGAGTGCACGTCAGTGTGTAATTTGATTAAACACCCTTAGCGCGTAAGCGCATCATTGACATTATGTGCGCAGGCTTTTCCCTCGTGACAGGTGCATAGTGATTCAGCACGTGAAAAAACAACACGTTCACATGTGAATGCGTGCAATCCGAGGAAAGGGCCTAAGCGCGTAAGTGAAGTGATGCGCGCAGGCGTCACCCTCAGCACGTGTAAAAGGTGAGCGTGGCCAGCAGTTCGCTGTACGTGCCTTTCGTGGAGCCCGACATGTGTGTTGCTACTTCGTGTTGTTTCGCGTGCCATCACAACTTCACAGCGGATCAAGGACGTATCTCTTCTTTTGGAGGGGGGTATTGGCTACGCGTGTTTTTCATTATCACGCTAGTCTGACGGTGAGTCGGGCACGCTATTTTTCCCACTGCAGGTGCCCCTGTGTATCGCATGCCCGTTTTCGAGGTCATAGTAGCCTGCGTGTCCCACGCGTATGTTTTTTTCGTGTTACTGGGTGCCACCGTGTACTGCAGGAGGTTAATTCCACGCACGTAGGCTGCAGGGGTTGCGTGCACGGTTTTACAGCAGTTTCTGGGTGCCTGAGCGTTGTGTCACCGGGGTCACATACAGCCTTGCAGGTGCAGGGGTGCTTTTAACATCTTGTATCCCACCCCCTTCACCCCAATTGCCCAGGACATGTGTTGTGTACACCTCCCATTGGCACTTCTCCATCTGTGCCGGCACAACTCCATCTGTGCCATGGTTGAGAGGCCACCAAAGGTGAGGGGCGCCTCAGCTGGGCGTACTCCTCGTGGCGGGCGTGGTCAGGGACATGCCGTGGTGACCAGGGAGTAGGGGGACTCCAGGGTATCCAGGGTGGCCCCAGAGGGGGAAGAGGCAGGGGTGCTCCACATCGGCACAATGTTGTGCCATGTGTTGGTGCAGTCATGCCACCACCCCCTGTGGTTCGGGGAGATGCAGCTTCTGCATCTGGCACTGGCGCCCATGTCACCCGGCAGTCCATTTCATCGACTGCCACGGGCCCAAGGGTAGTGGCAGCTGCAGGTGCAGCTGTGGACAGCACCACCCAGGCTCAGGGTCTGCCAGTGCAGGCTGCGTTGGCACTTGAAGAGTCCATGGAAGATTTCCAACAGGTCAGGAGGAACACCGTAGGTACACGAAGGGCTGCCCTGACCGAGACACATGTCCCTGGGGTAGTAATATCACCTGCTGCCCCGACCAGCCGGGTGTTGGCAAGTGCAGGGGCAGATGCAGCCAACAACATCCTGGTTGTGAGTCTACCAACCAGGACAGTCGCGGTCGATGACCCTGCCACAGCGGATGTTGCTGCGCAGGGTCCATTCCAGGCCACCCAGCAGCCACTGACGCAAGTCAGGCCTTCGGTCGTCCTTCCACCTGCCACTCCCTTGGCTCAATCCACCGGTGCCACTGGCCATACTGATCAGGGCAGCATTTGCCAGCCACGGTCCGCGCCAAGAGGAGTAAGGTTGCACCTGCAGCACAGGCTGGGACCCCACACACAGCCACGACCTCCTGCACATCGAGGAAGAAGCCTTTCTGTGCACAGGAACTGGACTTCCTCGGGGACTACGTGAGGGACCAAAACCGTGACATGCTAGTGGGGCCTAATTGTCAAACTACGGCTGCCCATCGTGATACCCATTGGAAGCAAGTTGCGGAACATTTGAGTACATTCGGCCATGAGGTGCGCACGGCGCAAGAGTGCAAAAAGCGTTGGAATGACCTCAAACGTAGCGCTAAGGCAAAGCTTGCCTCAAATTACAACATGACTCTAGTGACTGGCAGTGGGCCGGCACCTGAGGAGGAAGACCTCACTCCACACGAGTCACTCGTTATACAGTTCATACCACCTGAATTGGTCGAAGGAGTGGGAGAGATGCAGGACTTTGATGCCCAGTCCAGTGAGTGTTGCTGCGTGTTTGTCGAGGCCATGTGTGTTTTACTTCTGTGATGTGCTGTGCATGACTGCCACTACATGTCATGTGTACATGGTTCAGATGTGCAAGTCATGCAATGCTTCACTGATGCATGGCTGCTCTGCAGGATGGTGGACATGTGGAGCAGACGGGAACTGTCCATCACCACACTTGCACCCTACTCACATTCTGGTCACCTAGATGCCCCTCCGGTCCATGTACCAGCTCACTGGCCCTTCTGCATGTAGCCTGGGGTGTCCTTCCTCTCTGCACTGGGACTATGTCATGGTATGACTGAGGTGCATGTGTCCTCTGACTGCATGCGGGTACTCCACGTAGGCATGGTCCCTTGCCCCTCCACCCCCCTGCACTCCAATTTGACCTTTACATTGGTGTGCATAATTTTGCTGTAATGCAATGGCCTGTTCATGCCTCCTGTGTACATGCTAACTTCCACCAGCCAACCTGCAAGACACATGCAGTGGGGTACATCCTTTGTCCTTGATGCAGGGTGTCTCACTTGGACTGTGCAAATGGCAGATGCTCCGCAGGGACATGAGTGCCCATTCATGCTCCATGTGCATTCCATGCATACCCCTATGTGTTCTTGAGTGGATGATCAGTGTAGTACGTGTCTAGGGTGGCCTACATTTCATGGCATTTCATCAGCTTTCCCATGCCCACTGTCGCTCAGACCTGCGTCCCACACATGTTTAGGGTGTGGCATGTTTACTGTCCCATCTTCATCTGCTGTGTTGTCAGTTGACTCAGATGATGCAATTGATGCTAGTCAACACTGTCTGCCAATGCACAGGTCTCTGGTCATCCTTTTGATACCATGCAAGGCATCCCTGCATTTCCACTTAGGGGGAGGGGTGGTTTGCTTGTAGCCATGCAACCCGTTGCATGCACGTTGCACGTGATGCCTGAACTTGACCTTGCACTGCCTTCACGTTTTCTGATACACATCATGAAGTACTTAAACATGTAGATAGTGAGTAACGTACTAATGTTCTGCACTGCATCGACACACTTCTGAGCCGTATAACACCCTTCTACATGCCTAATCACTGAAGCAATGTCAAGTTGACCCGGCATGCATGGCAGGTTCTCTTTTGTGTGTGACATGTCTGCTTCATGTGTTGGCTGTCTGTGTGATGTCTATGTGTGTGTGTGTTGTGTGCTTCTAACATGTGTAGTGATCTTTTGTTTCTCTCTACTTTTCAGATGATGAAGCAATGGATGGTGTTGTCATGCCAGGCACAGGGTTGTTATCACTACAGCAAACCGGCACAGGTGGGGGTCGCGGGTGGTAGACCACGAGAACACACATGTGCTACAGACCATCTTGTCTTTGGCTGGCAATGAGTTCAGCCCAGATGACCACCATGACGTCCATGTCGAGTTGGATGTGCATAAGGTCCATACGTCAGGGGTGAGGGATACTGATGTGGACACTCCTCTGTCCGCGACACCTGCACTGAGGGGTCAGACAGTGGTGGGACCGCCGCCTGTGGTGGATCGGGATGCAGGGTCACCCTCCACACCAATCCCTGATGGGCCTGGGCCATAACGTCGACGGGGGCATGTAGTCATGCAGTCGTGGGTGGTGCCAACCCAACGAGGACGTCCGGTCCTTGGGTGCCGCAGGTGTCAAGCCCAGCAACGCAGTGGCCGCGCGCTGCCGAGGTATACTGAGTGGGAGCAAGACATGACTGACAATTCAGAACGCCAGGGGGCAGCAATGGAAAACATCGCTGTGAGCATGGAGCGTGTGGCCCAATCCGTGCCCCTCCCTGCTAGGCAGGTGCTTCTCCAGCAGCGGGCGACACAGTCCACGGCCCTCTCGCTCAGGCAGGGCATGACGGCCTCAGACAGGGCACGCCAGGCTGAGATGTTGTCTTTGCATCAAGCAATTGCTGCTCACGCAGAGGCACACATGGAGGCCCTGAGGGCTGAGTATGAGTCCCTCAGATCCACTCTGGGTGTCCTCTTGATATCCCAGAGGGCGTGGCCAGAGGAGAGGTTTGAGCAGCTTGAGCGTACCATCTCGGCTGAGCTACGTGCTTGCCGGGAGGTGCATCAGTAGTCCAGCCAGGCCTTGCAGGAAGAACTCTGTGTTACACGTGTTACCTTGCAAGAAGAAGCACGCGTATCATGGGAGGTTCTGCATGCAGACCTATGTGTCATCGCCGCACAGAACCAGGCTCACCCATCTGGCAGACTTGCTGCCGACGAGGGGCAAGCTGTGGCTAGGCGTGGTCAGGCTCCTGTGCCACGTCCTCCTTTTCAGGATGAGCCAGACTCGGACGACGAGGTATCTCCCACACAGGTCGGGCTGAGCAGGTGTTGAGCCCATGAAGGTTTTTTTTTTCCTCAACATCATCGCATGTGGGTGTTGAGCTTCACCCTGTACATCCCACCTCCTGGGTGACCCCCCTGGGTCGTATGTGGCCATTTTTGATTTTTCTTTTTAGTTTAGTTAGTTAACATTCAATTTGATAGTTAGTTTAATTAGGTAATGTGGGTTTTTTTATAGTTAGTGTAATTAGTTAATATAGTTTAAAATTGCTTGTCTATTGTGCTTTCATGTGATGGTGTGGTACTTGGTGGCTTTTGAAAGCATCCACTGTCTGTTCCAGCTGGGCCCTTCAAGCTTGTCTCGTGTATGTGTTTGCAGCTTGGGGTCCTGATTCACATAGGCCACTCCTGCTTCCCTTATCCATGGGCTCGCAAGGATGGTTCTGGAACGCTCACCTGACTCCCACAGAGGCGCTGGCATGGTTTGCGCTGCTGTGACCTCTTCTAAAGTGATGCGCAGGGTTCGGAAGACGGACTGGACCGGGCCCCCAAATCTGGCTTGTCTGGCTCGCAGAAGTATCTTTCTGTAGGCGAAAATAGGGGATTAACTGTCAGCGGGGTAATGCAATCGGCCTCCCACTTTCCCCTCTCACCCTCCTCGAAACCCTTCTGTGATTCCTCGTAGCGTCTCACCTTAGGGTCTGGAAGAACGAGCTCTCCATCCTGCTTCTGATGCAGGGGCGCGTTGGTATCCAGTTACTTCACTGGATTTTCGGATTGGTGAGAACCAAACTTGCTTGGCTTCCAGGTAAGTTTTTTGATAAGAGGTTCCCCTTGTGTCCATGCATTAATGTACTAATGCTAGTGTCTTTTTCCCCATAGGGGCCGGGGTACGGAATGTCGGGGAACAGGCACCGACCCGAGATGAGAGGTGAAATCCTTGTAGAAATCACGTAAGTCTTTAATGAGCGTTTTTTGGTAATGTCTTTTCATTCGCTCATTAACGCTGATGTCTCTTTTTCCCCTTAGGGGCTGGGGTCCGGAAATGCCAGGATGCGGCGCGGACCCGAAATGGAGAGGGAATGAATCAACAGGTAAGTCTTAACATGGAGATTTAGCTTTCCTTATTCCCTTCTCTCTCTCACCTTTTGTTCTGGTCTTTTTCTCCCTAGGCGCTGGGGTGTGACTGCGAATCCGGATGATCGCTGCTGAACATGGAGGAGCCCTGTAAAGGTGAGTGGAATGCGGCGCTGCAGCGATCGACGCGATGAGCTTTTAAATAAAAGTCTTCCTTTTCAGGATTGTCGGTGAGATGTCTCCGGGATGCGGTTTTAGCAGGTAAGGACTTTTCCTTCTTCTGTTCTCTTCTTCTCTTCCTTTGAAGGTGATCCAGGATGCTGGCAGGCGTGGCAGAAGTCAGGATGCAGGAGCAGACACGGTGAGCGTCCAGCTGCTAGATGCAGAACAACGCAAAGCATGTGTGGCTGTTCGGGTGGGGTTTAAATAGCCTTGGAAGAAGTTCCAGGTATGTATCCTTCCTCCAATCAGGTATGTATCCTTCCCCGACCACGCCCGGATGGTAAATTAGTCCCACAGGTAAAGTAGTTCCTTTCAGGCCTCAAGGAGGCCGGGATCCTGCAGCATGGTCTGCATCAGGTAAGTGCACCCAAGCACATCCATAATGAGCCTGGCGCCTATGGCGCCAGGACTGATGTCTTTTATGAGCCTGGCGCCATAGGCGCCAGGACACTGTCCAAAGGGCCCCTATATGGGGTTGCTGGGTCCTTCCTTGGGGACTGGATGTCCGCTTTCGGGGACGCAGGGCTTGAACCGGCTCCCTGGGAGCAGGCATCATGACAGCACTCCCCCCCAAGGCCCCTCCCAAGGTTGTTCCCTCTGGGGGTTTTGGTTTGTCTGGGAAGAGTCGGTGGAATTTCCTGACTAATCGAGGTGCATGCACATGGTCGCTGGGTTCCCACGACCTCTCCTGAGGTCCGTGCCCCTTCCAATCAATTAGGTAGAACAGTTTTGACCTAAACATTTTTGAGTCTAAAATGTTCTTCACTTCGAATTCGGGCTCCCCATCTATTAGAATAGGTTCTGGAGGTTTGAGTAGTCGGGTTCCGGCTACCACTGGTTTCAGAAGTGACACATGAAAAACAGGGTGAATTTGCATACTAGCTGGTAAATCAAGTTTAACAGCCACTGGGTTAATTATTGCCGTAATAGAATAAGGTCCCAGATATTTTGGGTTAAAAGTTCGAGGCCCTTTGAGTGGTAAATGTCTGGGAGCTAACCACACTTGATCCCCAATCTGATACGGAGGTGCTTCACTCCGATGTAGATCAGCATTCTCCTTGTATTTTCTCTTGGCTTGTTGTAAATGCGTAGTTGCCTCTTTAAAGGCTTGGGTAATTGTAGAATGCAGATGTTTTACTGCAGGCATTCCGAGGTTTTGAGGATGAGACAAGGTTTGAGGTTCGAGGGTGATGCCCAAACAAAGTATAAAAAGGACTGTGGCCAGTTCCAGAGTGTACCGAATTATTATATGCGTATTCGGCTATCCAAAGAATGTCTTTCCAGTTGGTTTCAGATTGCTGTAACATACACCGTAAGTACTGCTCAAGGGTCTGATTTGTCCTCTCGGTCTGAGGGTGGTGACTGGTCGATAATCTTACGTCGATCTGCGCCATTTGACAACATTTGTGCCAGAAGTGGGAAATGAATTGGCTTCCCCGGTCAGAGATTAGTATAGATGGGAATCCATGTAGCCGAACAATATTTTCGAGGAATTCTTTGGCTAGAACAGAAGCTGAAGGTAAACCTTTCAAAGGAATAAAGTGGGCCATTTTGGAAAACAAATCCACAATTACCAGAATAGTATTGTACCCCGAACAAGGAGGCAGGTCTGTAATAAAATCCATTGATAGGGTGTGCCAGGGTGCTGGCGGTATGTCTAGAGGTTGAAGGAGACCGGCTGGTCTTTTCTTTTGACTTTTATTTTGGGCGCAAACACCACAGGACATCACAAAAGATTTAACATCTTTTCGCCAAGAGGGCCACCAAAATTTTCGTTTCACCTTTTCCTCTGTCTTGGCAATACCGGGGTGTCTCTCTATTAATGTATCATGATAACCGGAAATAACTAGTTCGTGTAATTCCTTATGTGGCAGGAATAAGCGTCCTTGGAAATAAGGTAAACCATTATCTATGGTAAAGTCTGATCCCTTTTGTATCCAATCCTGTAAGGTTGTAGGGTCCAGGAGTTGTTTCACTCTGGCTTGAATGTCTTCAAGCGTCTGTAACAAAGTCATGCCTAGAATCCTCTGTTCGGGAATTATTGGTACTGGTTCTGAGTTTGTATCAGATTCTCCCATTCCAATTCGGGATAAGGCGTCTGCTTTGCCATTCTTGCAGCCAGGTCGATAGGTAATCACGAAATCGAATTCAGCGAAAAACAAAGCCCATCGGAGCTGCCGTGATGACTGAGCCTTGGCGGTTTTCAAATACTGTAAATTCCGGTGATCAGTGATCACTGTGATGGTATGTCGAGCGCCAAGCAGATAATGCCGCCAGGCTTTAAAAGCGGACTTAATGGCTAACAGTTCTTTGTCCGTGATTGCATAATTAACCTCGGGTGCCGAGAATGTTCTGGACCAAAATGCTACAGGATGCAGTTGGTTGGTCTCGGGATCTCTTTGGGACAGGACAGCTCCCATGGCTAGGCTGGATGCGTCAGTCTCGACGACATAAGGGAGATCTGGACGCGGGTGTTTCAATATAGGTGCGGAGGTAAACTTAGCTTTTAAATCCTGAAAGGCCTGCTCGGCTTCTTCAGACCATTCAAAACGTTTATTTTTCCTCAAGAGTGCAGTAATGGGTTGTACCACGTGTGAAAATTCCGGGATAAACCTGCGATAGAAATTGGCAAAGCTGAGCATGCTTTGAACCCCTTTTACAGAGCTAGGTGATGGCCATTTGAGGATGGCATCCACTTTTCTTGAGTCCATTCGGACTCCTTTGGGTGTCAGGATGAAACCTAGAAACTCGACTTCTGTGGTATGGAAAACACATTTCTCCAATTTAGCAAATAGTTTGTGTTGGCGCAGTTTTTCAAGTACTGCCCTGACGTGTTTTCTGTGATCAGATTCTGAAGAGGAGTACACCAGAATGTCATCGATATATACGACAACACAAACATCGATGAGTTCCCGAAGGACATCATTCATGAAGTATTGGAAGGCAGCCGGCGCGTTACACAATCCGAAAGGCATCACCTGGTACTCGAATAATCCGTATTTAGTACGGAAGGCAGTTTTCCATTCGTCGCCTTCTTTAACTCGTACCAGATGATAAGCCCCCCGGAGATCTAACTTGGTGTATATGCAAGCGTCCTTCACCTGGTGAAGGAGTTCAGGGATCAGAGGCAGAGGATAACGGTTTTTAACCGTTATCTGGTTCAATGCGCGGTAATCGATACAAGTTCTAAGGTCGCCTTCTTTTTTGGGCACGAAGAACAAAGCCGAGGATGCCGGGGACTTTGACGGGCGAATAAAACCATTAGCTAGGTATTGATCCAAATATTGTCTCAAATGCAGATTCTCAGGTTCGGTAAGGGCATAAATCCTGCTACAAGGGGGTTGTGCACCGGGCACCAGATCGATTTGGCAATCGTACGATCTGTGAGTAGGTAACGTGTTGGCCTGTTCCTTTTGGAAGAAGTCCTGAAAGTCTTGGTATTCCGGAGGTAGTTGCATGGAGGCAGAGGTTACAGATGCTAGATTAATCTTCAGGTTTTCTGGGTAGAAGGTCTGTGTACAATCCGGGAAGGTTATTCTCTTAGCTCGCCAATCAATTCGAGGATTATGTGTCTCTAACCAAGGGATTCCAAGAATAACCTGAAACTGTGGAGCCTTGATTACATCAAACACAACACCCTCCCGATGGCCGTCGGGACCAATAAGAGTCAACTCAGTAGTGGAATGTGTTACCGGTCCAGAGGCAATTTCAGTTCCATCGACTGTGGTGATGACATCTTTGCTGGTTTTAGGACGGAGAGGGAGGTTAATCCTAGAGACCAATTCACGATCCACATAGTTTCCAATAGCCCCACTATCGATGTATGCCTTTATTGCATGCAACCGCTTAGGCTGTTCTGGATCTACGAGAACCATTGGCACAATGAAATGCGAGGTCTGAGAGTTAGTTTTCAAGCTTGGCAAGCGGACCCCTACACTTGTCGGGCGGAGTCGTTTCCCGAAACAGAGTCTTCATGGTTTTTATCAGCGGCTCCTGCCGCCTTTCGGGGCGGTTTTGCCGGGCAATCTCGTAGAAAGTGTCCAGAATTCCCACAATAAAGACATAATTTTAACTGCCGCCTCCTTTCATGTTCCTTTTGAGTTAAGGGTCCTTTAACCCTTCCAATTTGCATAGGCTCAGAGACATCAACTCCCTTGGGATTAGCATGGGTCTTGACCAACACCCGGGTCTCAAACCTGGACCGATCTGCTTTTCTGTTTTGAAGTCTGTGATCCAATTGGACCACTAAGTCTACATACTCTGTGCATTATTGGGGCGGATTTACAACTTGGGCCAAGACATCTTTAAGTTCTCCGTGTAGGCCTCGATAAAACAACGTGACTCTTTTATCCTCTGGCCATCCCGTTTCCACAATTAGTCTATTAAAGGTTGCAATATAGGATAGGAGGTCCTGATTGCCCTGTCGCAGGGATAGAAGTTCGTCATCCAGAGCCTGCCCCTGAGAGTGTCGAGCAAATAATCTTTCCATGCTTGCTTGAAACCTTTGAAAATCACGGAGAATCGGGTCATCTTGAGTAACCAGTGGAACTGACCAATCGGCAGCGCAGCCGCTGAGATATGACAATACAAAGGCTACCTTGGTCTGATCATTAGGGAAGGCCCCAGGTCTGCATAGGAAGTGCAAACAACACTGATTCATGAATACGGCGAATCGTTTGGGGTCCCCAGCAAAGCGTTCGGGTGGGGCCAGCGGCATGTTTCCAGGTAGATTAATCTGCACAGGGTTACTGGAAACCACAGGAGCGGGGTTCCCTCCGGAACCGGGTAGAGGAGTTTGCCCAGCTTGACCTTGCAAAAGCTGTCTGGCCAGGTCATCAGTTCTTTCCTTTGATATTATTAATTCCCTCCTGAGGGCATTAGTCTCTTGACGAGCGGCATGTACTTCGGCCCGTAATTCCCCCAGTAATTGGGCCAACTGATCAGTATCAGAACTTTCCATAGCGCCTGGGTGGGAATTTGTAGGAAGTCTTCGCGTTCTGTAACGCTCACCTGACTCCCACGGAGGCGCTGGCCTGGTTCGCGCTGCTGTGACCTCTTCTAAGGTGATGCGCAGGGTTCGGAAGACGGACTGGACCGGGCCCCCAAATCTGGCTTGTCTGGCTCGCAGAAGTATCCTTCTGTAGGCGAAAATAGGGGATTAACTGTCTGCGGGGTAATGCAATCGGCCTCCCACTTTCCCCTCTCACCCTCCTCGAAACCCTTCTGTGATTCCTCGTAGCGTCTCACCTTAGGGTCTGGAAGGACAAGCTCTCCATCCTGCTTCTGATGCAGGCGCGCGTTGGTATCCAGTTACTTCACTGGATTTTCGGATTGGTGAGAACCAAACTTGCTAGGCTTCCAGGTAAGTTTTTTGATAAGAGGTTCCCCTTGTGTCCATGCATTAATGTACTAATGCTAGTGTCTTTTTCCCCATAGGGGCCGGGGTACGGAATGCCGGGGAACAGGCACCGACCCGAGATGAGAGGTCAAATCCTTGTAGAAATCAGTTAAGTCTTTAATGAGCGTTTTTTGGTAATGTCTTTTCATTCGCTCATTAACGCTGATGTCTCTTTTTCCCCTTAGGGGCCGGGGTCCGGAAATGCCAGGATGCGGCGCGGACCCGAAATGGAGAGGGAATGAATCAACAGGTAAGTCTTAACATGGAGATTTAGCTTTCCTTATTCCCTTCTCTCTCTCACCTTTTGTTCTGGTCTTTTTCTCCCTAGGCGCTGGGGCGTGACTGCGAATCCGGATGATCGCTGCTGAACATGGTGAGTGGAATGCAGCGCTGCAGCGATCGAAGCGATGAGCTTTTAAATAAAAGTCTTCCTTTTCAGGATTGTCGGCGAGATGTCTCCGGGATGCGGTTTTAGCAGGTAAGGACTTTTCCTTCTTCTGTTCTCTTCTTCTCTTCCTTTGCAGTTGATCCAGGATGCTGGCAGGCGTGGCAGAAGTCAGGATGCAGGAGCAGACACGGTGAGCATCCAGCTGCTAGAGGCAGAACAACGCGAAGCACGTGTGGCTGTTCGGGTGGGGTTTAAATAGCCTTGGAAGAAGTTCCAGGTATGTATCCTTCCTCCAATCAGGTATGTATCCTTCCCCGACCATGCCCGGATGGTAAATTAGTCCCACAGGTAAAGTAGTTCCTTTCAGGCCTCAACGAGGCCGGGATCCTGCAGCATGGTCTGCATCAGGTAAGTGCACCCAAGCACTCCCATAATGAGCCTGGCGCCTATGGCGCCAGGACTGATGTCTTTTATGAGCCTGGCGCCATAGGCGCCAGGACACTGTCCAAAGGGCCCCTCTAAGGGGTTGCTGGGTCCTTCCTTGGGGACTGGATGTCCGCTTTCGGGGATGCAGGGCTTGAACCGGCTCCCCGGGAGCGGGCATCATGACAGCTTCGGTGTTACAGTCTGTTTCACAAGGGCTTTGGACTGTCATATCTGTGGCCTGTCTGCTGCTGTACTACTTGTGTTAACACCCCTAGTGGGGATTGTAGGGGTCTTATCGACAGCATTTCAGCATTATAAATGGGTGGTTTCATGAATCAGGTATCCATTAATTGCTATACATTGTGTTGTATGTTTATTTTCTTTACTGTACATGTGCTTGATGCACTTCATGCTGTAGAGAGTGTCCGCCACCCTTTGCCTGTCAAAGTCACACTGATGGTGGGATGGAATCTGATGTACGTCTCTGACATGGTCCAGTCACAACCAGCATGAAGAGACACATACAGGGGATTTTCCTGCATCTGTGTTTTGTGCCCTTTCTGCAGGAGAATGAGCCTCCAGACCACCTTTGCCGGCAGACATGGGCCAGTGTACGTCTGGCAGCTGGCCACGTTTGGTGGTGCAGACATGCACATGTATGCGCTAGTAGTGCCACAGGGCTTGTGCTCATACATCCAACAGACGCAGACGTGTTTCAAGGAACTCCAGGCAAGGTGAGTAGCACAAGGGGCACACACCACAGCCAACCTTCCACCAGACCTGTTGCACATGCATGCTAAGTAGCGCCACTGATGGTGAGCTTGGACAGTCATTGGTGTTGAAGCGCACAGTACAGCTAAGATGAGTTGGTGGACACATGGCAAGTTGCTTTCCAAGTTGTCAGGGGCACATGCAGGGCCTGTCATACATATCCTCCAGTCCACCATGCTCCATTGAAGCAGATATATAAGCCCAGTAGCGTTAAAAGCCTGAGAAAATAGAGCTGCGAACAGGGAAACCAAGCGAGGGACAGACTGGTGTGCAGTGCATATCATTTGCATGTTCAAATTGACACATGCACTACCTCTTTTATTTGGGGGATGCCAGAACACTACTTGTACTGAAGTCGTACCTCACTATATGCGTGTAGCTGCTTACCCAGGGACCATTGCATGATGTATGAATCTTGACACATTGGTCTTCCATTTGCCAGGCGCCCATGTGCACCTGACTTACTGCATTGACAGTGTATGAACAATCACGGGGGGAATCTTACGTATGGGTACGAAGCAGCAGACAAGAGTGTTTGTTTGTGGAGGAGTTACTTGCTTTGGGGCATGTATGGTGGTGTGTGTGTGTGTTATGAACACACAGAGATTAGTAACTCTTACTATCTTTGCAGCATTGAACTGCTCCTGTTACCGGACCTGAGAGTGCGCAGGCAGAAGGCCAGCACTCTCCCCAGAGATAAGTCTCTCTTTTACTTCCATTTGAGTCACTTTGTACAATGTGCATGATGTACATGATTTATCTGATTGAGTATGTGTTATTGTGAATAGTAGATTTGGGTATTTTCCCTACTATCCCTTGACAATCCAACTCCCCTCTCCTGTCCCTTTTTCCGGTTATCCAGAATACCAATGCCTGTCCAGACAACATATCCCTCCTTCCCCACCGTGGTGTCAGAGGCCTGTGTAAGTTTGACCTTGCAGGCGCCCAGACCATGGAGGGGTTGGTTGGTTCGTGCCACTCCTGCGCCTGGACACCGGAGCGGTGACACTACCCATCAGTTGTGCTGCATCATTGTATATTATGTACCAAACCTGGTACACATCATGTTGTAGCATTATTTAAGTGTGCTAACTTGGTTGTTCCATCATTGTGATTGTACATGTGCTTTGAAATTTACTGCTACTTCAAGTCATCTACTGGAGACTCTTCAAGTGTTTTTGCTGCCTATAGGCTTTTTGCCGCCTGGCTTGTGTCTTTGGTTCCTTTGAGTTCTCTTTGATTTGGTATTTTTGCCAGTCAAGGTGGCCTCCGAAGGTGCTGGACACTATTTACACGCAAGGTGGAAGATGGAGACAAAGGGGTAGGGTGATCCTGTGGCCAGGTAGACTTCAAGGAAGAAGGCTACATACCCCAGACACAGTTGTTCAGTAAGTCATGGTGATATGTGAATGAGGGAGGGTGTTTGGTTGCTGGACAGTTGTCGTGGCCGGCAGTGTGATGGGCACCCTGACATTGTTATTGTGGTGTCCTGTGTACATGATGTGTTCTATCTATCTATCTATCTATCTATCTATCTATCTATCTATCTATCTATCTATCTATCTATCTATCTATCTATCTATATGTGCTCTTGTATTGCGCCACTAACCCTGAGGCCTCAGGGCGCACACAGGAGAGAAAGGAACAGACAACGAAGAACATAGAGTATAACAAAGGACAACAAGGATGGTAGGAACAAGATGGACTCTACCAAAATCAGGAGTCATGGGATGTTATGAAGCAGACATGATAAGAGTAGTGTCAACTGCAAAATGGTGAGGAGGCCTTACCCATGGCCTAGATCAAACAAGAAGGTGTTCAGTTGTTTCTTGAAGACAATTACTGAACTGGTATTGGCCAGATGTTTTGGCATGGAGTTCCACAGGGTGGGTGCCCAGGAATTGAAACTGGCTCCTCCAAACCTCTTCAGCGTAAACATAGGTTGGAACAAAGAAATGTTGCCTCTGGCTCATAATAAACGGCAATCAGGTTTCTTTTTTAACCTGGTCTTGAAGTATGATGGGGCCTTGCCATGCAAGCACTATGTACACGATTGACAGCCCCTTGTGGTGCAGTCGTTGTTGAACGGGCAGCCAATGCAGGCTGTGTCTTGCTTCAGAAACATGCATATTGCGCCCAAGTCCAAGCACAGCTCGTACTGCGCTGTTCTGGATCACCTGCAATGTTCTAATATTTATCTGAGATGTACCAATCAAAAGACTGTTACAGTAGTCCAGCTTGCAGTTCACAATTGCAGCCGCTATCAATGCAAGATTTTCTCTGGACAGATAAGGACGGATCTGCCATAGAAGTTGGATGTAAAGGTGGCAAGAAGACTTGAGGAAGTTGGTCTGCCGAGTAAGACAGCTGAGGGTCAAAGTATACCCCAAGAGTTTTTACATTTTTTGATACGTGAATATCGTGATGACCAATCAAAAAGTTCTCGTATTTCACATCCAGTTTCTTTAGCCGCTGCTGAGTGCCCTCAATGACCAACTCAGTTTTAGCGTTATTGAGGGCCAGAGAATTCAGGGCCATCCAGTTCTGAATTTCCCTAAAGATGAGATTAATACACTCAAGATCTTTTTGATATTCGCATGTAAGTTTGATGACTATCTGTGTGTCGTCGGCACAATTGGCAAAATATATGCCCATGGCCGACAGAAGAACACAGAGAAGACGTGAGTATATGTTAAAGATATATGTTCTGCTAGTCAATGCCTGTTCCTGTCTTGTGTTTACTGTTCAGGTGTGAGGGGATTGGTGTGGTTTGACATGCTGGGGTGTGCACATGCGCAATGTTCACATGTGATGTGTAGAGGACACTGATGGTCACTTGATTGGACATGCATGTATTGAGTGCAGGTCCCTACTGACACACACAGTCGCACTATGATCCACCACATGTACATCCACCCTTCCATGTACAAATGTGCACACATTTGCCTTCTGGGGATCACTGTTTCCCTGCAGCACATGATCTATTACTATTTGTGGATCCTGTACATGCGTCAATTGTTTATTATTTATTTTATTTTGTGCTTTTCATGTGATGCTCAAGGTTTGTCTCTGACACAATGGCTGGTCACTATGCTGTGTGCAGAGCAGTGTGTTGGAGGCGATGCACACAGCACACGTATTCAGGAGTAGGGATTTTGCCTTGCCCAACGTGCATGTGAACAGGCATTGATTGTTATGTTCATGCTACAACTCTTGGAATGCATTTGGGTATGACTTGTTTTGTGTGGGAGGTTGTTGGTCAGTCATTTCATCAGATTCCATGACAGGCTTCATTGTGTGAAGCCACTTTCCATTTATCATATGTCACTTCGTATATTATTGGTAATGTGTTGGCCTTTTGCTATTGCTTGCCATGTCATGGTGTGTCAAACAAGGGTGATGTGGTTTAGGAGGGTTTGGATGACATACCAGGGATTGTGATGGCCTGTTTTGCAGGGGTGTGTGATACACACCTTGCATGTGTTCCTTTTGGTCACACACAATTGTTTATGTTTTAGTAGCAGGGATGCACACAATGTAGCACTTTCATGGCAACATTCCCAGGGTGGTAAGGTTGTGACAATTTACTGTCTCTTTGTCATCATCGATTGTCACCTGGTATGTGCCAGGCCTGTGTGCACTCCACAGGAGTGGGAGTTTAGCTGAAAAATGTAGCCACAAGCTGGGTCCAGGCTGCCTCGCCACGTGCCCTATCCCCTCCCATGGGCAGCGCCTGTGCCTGTGATTGGGGATGTGGTGGCACCACCATGTCCACCGGTACACCCTGCCGTGTAGCAACATTGTGAAGGACACATGCTGCCACAATTATCCTGGAAACTACTGGGGGTGCATAGAGTAGCTGCCCACCAGAGCAGTCAAGGGAACGGAAGCGTGACTTTAGCACTCCGAATGTGCGCTCCACTATGCCCCTGGTTGCAATATGGGCAGCATTGTATCTTACCTGGGGTGGTGTAGTGAGGTTCCGGATTGGCGTCATCATGTGGTTGCTCAGAGGGTAGGCACTGTCCCCTGGAGAGGTGATAATGGTTGTGATTATTGTGGTTTGTGTATTTGTCTGTGTGTGACATGCATGCATGTACACGGGCATTTGTACTCACCCAGGAGCCATGTGTTGCCATGCTGCCCAGCTTCCAGGGCCCGGCTCAGGGCAGACATTCTGTATATGAAACTGTCATGGGTGGAGCCTGGGTAGTTTGCATACACAGAGGTGATGATTCCCTTTGCATCGCATACCACCTGCACGTTGATGGAATGCCAGTGCTTGCGGTTTCGATAGATGTGCTCAGTGGCCCTAGGTGGACGTAGAGCCACATGGGTGCAATCTATGGCACTGAGCACTTTGGGGAAGTGTGTCACCCTGTAAAAGTCCTGGACTACAGCCTGCCTTTCTGCGGGTGTTCTGGGCATGTATATGTGCCTGCGGACTGAGTGGCGCGCAGTCATGATTGCTAACACCTGGTGCAGGCAGTGTGACTGCGTGGCCTGTGAGACCCCCCCCACTATGGCAGTAGACCGCTGAAATTACCCAGTGGCCAAAAAATGCAGGACATTGAGCCCCTTCTCCAAGGGGCTCAATGCTTGGGAGCAGAGGGTGGGGGATGCAAGGTCATCTTCCCACTCCCGGAACAGCTCTAGGATGATACGAGGTGGAAACCTATACCTGCCATAGACCTGGTCGTCAGGCATCCCAAAAAGGCTAGTTCGGGGGTAAAAAATGCGGGCTCTGGCTATTCTCCTCCTCCTGCGGTGTCCCACGATCAGTGCTGCGACAAATGGGGCATTCATCGTAGCTGGATATACGTGTTTGTTGTTTGCGCGCACTTTTATACTGTGCGCATGGTCGCTTACGCCTGCCTTCCTGTGGCGGACGTGTTGACGCCTGTGCGCGTCTTTTTGCATGCGCTTGTTTCCCGTATTCGATTCCATGAATACGAGTGGTTTGCGTGCGTTGCCGGGCGCCAGAAAAGAAATATATACAGCAACGGCAACCTCTTTGGTCTGCAACAAGCATAAGTATATAGTAGATTCTATCAATGTCCTACAATTAGCTCTTCCAAGTATCAGAGTTAAATACCTTAGCCTTAGGTCATGAGATAAAGGACAGAAGAATTCAAAATGTGTAAGGTCACCCAAGGCATTATTATTGCAGGGACAAACGGAACTCGATTCCAAGCCATTTTTGTCCAGGCTACAACTCAACTCAAGTGGCATCTACAAGCGGCTATGAAGGAGCCACTAAAGCTTTGTGTGATGGTGTATGGTGTTGGAACAGAGATTTCAAAGCAGGATGATGTGTCCACTTCTTTTTTGCCTAAATCATTGGCAGCCTGTTCATAATCATTGACAAGGTGCTGCCCACATTCAGTTTTGATTTAGGGATGTGGGAAGATATGCAGGACCGTGCTGTATACCACGGGTGTTGCTAGGTCTGGAAAAGATTAGGGGCTAAGCTAATGTCGGGACTGGTGGGACTCTGGGATAGTTAGCATTTTGGTTGTAGCATTTGAGTTTCTATCCAGGGCTACCACCAAAAGACCCGGGCTATAGCTCCCTCATACCCCCATAGCAACATCTCTGATGTTTACGAAGAGAAAGTATTAAACAGTCAGTGAAGCTGCACAATACAAAGAACCCACAATGATTCAATCATTTTTCGAACCATATCTCTTATTTAAATATAGTGGAAGTGAAGCCATTTTTCTTTTCTTTCGTTTCTCTATGTTTATATCTTAACGGTATTATCGCACAGATTTGGGCCTCATTACGACCAAGGTGGTAAGGGGTTAACGGCGCCGTAAAAGGTGGTGGCGCCGTTAACCCCTTACCGCCTAATTACGAGGTCCCTCTGTGGGTCCCCACCTTAACGGCTGGTTTTACCAAGGAAGGAACCCGCAAAGGGACTTTCGAGGTAATTACGGTACCGCAATTTGCGGTACCATAATTACCGCCGTCCCCATTGAGCCCTATGGGGGCAAAAATGGGAATGGGGAAGGGCCAATGGTGAATGGGGAATTACCGCCCCGACAACCTTGGAATGGGGCGGTAATTCCGCCATCCACAATGGCGCAATCAGTAAAATACCGGCGTCAAGCATGGCGCTAGTAGCGCCATGGTTAACGCCTGGGTCATAATGACCCCCAAAATCATGTTTTATTGATTGATAAGGAAATATGCAAACTGTTAATTGAAACTGAACGTGTAGGTTAATGCAAACTGCTCCAGTCTGTCTTTCGTAGGGTTTTGCATTCTGTTTCGTCTAGGAATATCGCAAGTTTGCACTTAATGGTGGTCGTTTCGCGAATTTGCAAGCTATATTTATTGCCCATACCCATACACTTGCACATTGACAGTATATGGAATAACTTTTTACTTGAGACTCTGGGGCCTAGGAGATAAACAAGAAGCAAAGGCTTAAGGTTGCTGTATCCGCAGACAAATTAACCTGGGTTCACTCTTTCCAAGAGGAAATTGACAAGTGCTAGTGTACATCGGAGCTGTCAGCCGGAATCTTTTCATGGTTGCCTGGGTTACAATGACCTGAAGCACGTACTAATCTCCCAACTACCAATCCTGTCAAGTATAAATATAACGTTGCAAATTGTACCTGACTGTGAGCTCAAATATTTGTCAGCTATACATTTTAGTTTTGAAAAAACAACTGAAATGTAAAGAGCTGTACAGTGTATTATTTAATACCTCATTTACTCAGGCCTATGTAGGGGTCATTACAAGTTTGGCAGTGCAGTAAAAGTGCAGGTAAAAGTGCCGGTAAATCTGGTACCAGCACTTTTACTGCACTCCCAATCTACAGGTTTGTCATTGGGTGGGGGGGTTACCTGATTTACCTCCAGCAAAAAGCTGTAGGTAAATCAGGCCACCACTGGCAAAAAACTGCCGGCATTACCAGCATTCCCCTCCATAGAGTACTATGGGACTCCATTGAATGGGGAAAAAACGCCCTTTCCGCCACCTGTAATATCCCGGTAACGTTGGGATATCAGGCGGCAAAAAAACGGTAGGTCAGTTTGCTGGTATCCGACCGGAATTACCTGCGGGATCCCGGCAAAGTTTTAATGAGAGCCAAACCTAAAACGCAACATCTGGCCATGATCCACAACTTTAAAATCCTAACAATGGGTTTCTGACAGAAACTTTAAGAAAGGCAAGGACAAATGAAAAGGCCCTTTATTCTACTGAAAGCTTGTAATGCAAAACAATCTGTCTTAGGAAGCCTGAGTTCAGTGCAACGCTGTTCATTTTACTTAAAACATCTACCACATTATTTACCCCTTATACTAAGACTATTTCTCTTTGGTGGGAACAAAACTTTGGAAATAGCCTGGTCACTTCTGCATCTAGCACTTGAGCCACGCACTGTATATTCTCCTAAGGAAAATGCATACCACGGATGCAGATAGGACCTCATTAGAACCCTTGCAGAATCCATAGTGAAGGAGTCCTTTAAACTCATCCTTGCCAAGGGTACAGCATGTGTCTGAACAATCAAGAGGTTTCCCTGCCATCTGCTATGACAAGTTCATCTTGCATGGCAGGGAAAAACAATGGCAAATGCCATCTTTCTATCCACTCCTGCTAACTTGCATGCTGCCTCATCAGGTAATTTGAGCTTCTCAATCTGTGTTGCTTGGTCTAGGGATCTGATGCTTGGCCATGAAATAGATAGCATATGATTTCGTTGACAGCACAATTGACAGATTTCTCAGATGTCCATATCTGGCTATGAAGTGTTAGTATGGCCAAATAGTGAACAATCACAAGGTGCACTCACTTGATGACCCCACTTCATTGAGACTACACTCATCCACATCACCACTTCTCTTAACACTGCTCATCACTCTCACCTCTCTTTAATTCTCATCCTTTTAGACTTTTCAGCTGCCTTTGACACAATGAATCCCCCCCTAAAACTCATTCATTTCTTGGCTTCAAAGACAATGGCCCTCATTACGACCCTGGCGGAAAGTGACTGACCTGACCGCCATAGCGTAAATAGCGTTTCCGCCATTGCACGACGGAGCAAAGTGCGGCTAATTCCGACCCATCGGGCACGAGCACTACGCCATGGCGGAAGTGCAAAGTCCGCGATGGCGGAAATGTCCCCAAAACGCCCCTCACCGCCGTCGTACGGCGCCCTAGGTGCAATTCCGCCACCCATTTTAGCGGTCACCGTAATGAGCGGCAATCGGAAAGTAGGGTGACCGTAAATATACGGAAACGGAAGTAAAAACATGGTCCCGGAACGGGAAACAGCACGCCGTACACCTATAAAATCAGAATTCCCACACAACCATAAAAAATACTACCCTGAGACACATCCCAACCCGTCATCCACCCTAGTGAAAGCAATAAAAATGGGAAAAGTAGCGAAAAAAGCGTGCGACCGCAAGCGGCAGGTCCACTTCTCCCGTGAGGAACTCACCGTGCTCACAGAGACCCTCCAGGAGAATGCTGCCGTCGTCTTCTCGACGCAAATGACCAGGACGGCACTTGCGAACAAGAAGGCCACATGGGCCCTGGTGGCACAGCGGGTAAGTGCGGTGGGGACCGCACCCCGCAACCCACAGCAATGCAGAAAGCGATGGGACGACTTGCGGATACGCGTACGGAGCATACTATCCGCCAACCGTAACATTGCCACAGCTACCGGGGGAGGATCGGAATCACCCATCAAGTTGACCCCCTGGGAAGAAATCTGTGCCTCCACCATTGGAATGGAGAGTATAGAGGGAGTCGGAGGGATGGAGAAAGGAGTGCAGACATCCGAAGAATCAGGTAGGTGGGCCAAATAAAACAATGCTAAATCCACAATGTCCAATCATGTGAAGTACCATGTGTCCACATAGTGCAACAGTAACACATGTCCAGGAGAACGTCCACATACATTGGCCTGATAGCGCACTTTAAAACTCACATTAAATACATAAATAATTAAAAATCCTAAAAACACCCTCTACACGTGCAGCAGGCACACCCTAACTGCAGGCTGCAAAACAACTGCATCCTCAATCCACACAAAAATGAAACCACCTCCAAGGCCCTGACCCAAATCACCCTCAGGTACCACCCCAATGCATGTGATACATTGCCATTCCAATTTCCACAGACCCATTAATAACGCTCGCCCTCCTTTACTCCACCACAGGGTCCGATTCAAACGACGAGCTCCAGGACACCCCTACCAGCACACCTGCAAAGAGGGCCAAGACCAACGGCCAAAGACCCTCCACCTCAGCTGCACGGATCAAGACACGGCAGCAGCACAAATCAAGTGGCAGCACACAGGAGGGAACATCAACAGGCACCCCAGCAGCCAGCATGCCCACAACAGCACCACCACAGGTCCCCCCAATGGATGCCACAGAAGGCACTGCTTCTGGTGGCAGCAGCACCATAGGTGACACTACATTAATGGCAGCATGCTCCGACACAGAAAACGGGGATGTCGATGTAGGATCCATCCATGACCTGTCTCAATCCCCCTGTTTGTTTCATCCCGTACACCATGAGGATACCACGCAGGGGCACCCACAAGACGACGACTGGCCATCCCCCACAAGCCCTGTGGCAAGGCAACATGAGGTGACCAGCCCCTCTGTGACACCACCGCAAATGGCCATGGCACAGCAGAGGCAACAGTCCCTCGACCAGGTGATCGTGCAACAGCAGCAACTGGCCACGCTCCTCAAGGACCATGCTGATGAATGTGTGGGTACTAAGGCAGCCATAGAAACATCAACTGAGACACTTAGGGCAGAAATGGAGAGAAGTACAGAGACACTAAGGGCACAAATGGAGAGAAGCACCGAGAGCCTGAGAGTACAAATGGAGAGAAGCACCGAGAGCCTGAGGGGGGAACTGCATGCGACGTCCAAAGACGTATGTGCTGAACTTGCCGCTGTGCGCCGTGTGCTCACTGAGCTCTCACAAACCCTTAGGGACATGCATGGACGTGAGCAGGCAGAGACATCATCCGTTGCAAGTTCCGTCCAGGGCAGCCCCCAACGTAGATCTGGGAGGAACCTGCGCTCCACAGGCAGGGGTGCCCCTGATACCCGGAGAGGGGGCTTGCAATAGCGTCTGCCCACTGACAATGAGCATCTTTGGACACTGGTGTTCGGGGGGGAGGTAGGAGGGTGGAGGGGGTGTGTTGGGCTCACTTGGGTGGCGGGTCGATGGGGTGTGTAACATAATTTCACATATGCTATAAACAATGCACGATCATCCAATGAGATGTGTGGACATTGATCTTTGTGTACGAGGCCTTTATAGGCGTACAGTCCATATTGTGCATGTTCCAGACACACACAGTGCCACAAGTCCCGTGTCCATGTATCAGCCACCAGGCGTGAGTGCTAGAAGCATGAATCTATGAGAATCTGACGAATGTCACGGCCCTCCTGTGCCTCGCGGACTCCTTGAGGTGCTGCCACATCCCCACCCTCATCATGACCATCTTCAGGTGCTTGCAGTTCTGCGTCAGGGGGCATGGGCACATTTCTACGTACGCACATGTTGTGTAGCATGACACATGCCATGACCATCTTTGCAACCTTCTCATGGCGGTACAGGAGTGCCCCGCCAGACCTGCTGAGGCAGCGGAAACGAGTCTTCAGTAGGCCGAATGCCTGTTCTATGACTACACGGGTACGTGAGTGGGCATGGTTGTAGTCCTCCTCATGCTGGTTCTGTGGGTTCCGGAGTGGTGTAAGGAGCCATCTCTTCAGTGGATACCCGGCATCACCTGTATGTGGACAATAAAGGATGTTTGTGGAATGACATTGCTACGTACGCACCCCCACCCCCTTCCTGCCAGGTCATTGCCGCATCACATACCCCACATTATCATGCATGAAATGAGACTCACCGAGTAGCCAGGATCTGTTCCCTGCGTGTCGCTCCATGTAGCGTGGTATTGTAGAGTTCCTCAAGACCATAGAATCATGGGTTGATCCAGGAAATCGGGCACAACAATGTGTAATGATCCTGTTGGAGTCACACACCATTTGTACATTAAGAGAATGAAATTGTTTTCGGTTGCGGTACTGGGCCTCCATGGCATGTGGGACGACCAATTCCACATGGGTGCAGTCGATGGCACCAATGCAACCCGGTATGCCGCCAAGTGCATGGAATCCCACTTTTGTGTTCGTAATTTCCTGCTCCGAGCGTGGTAGAGAGATGTAGTCGTCTGCGTGCTTCAGGAGGGCATGGAGCACTTGCAATAGTGTCCGTGAGAACAGTGGCTGTGAAATGCCATGCAACTGTCCGACTGTGTGCTGGTAGGTGCCTGTGGCCAGGAAGTGGAGTACAGACACCACCTTCAGTAGGGGTGGGATGGCGGTTGGGCTATCTATCATGCTGACAAGGTCAGCCTGTGTCATGTCCACAATGGCGGTTATGGTGTCCCGGTCCAAACGGTAGAGGGTGTGGATCTGCTCATCCGTGAGGTTGAACGGATGTGCTCGGAGGCGTGGGATTGCGGGCTGCCTGCGTGGTGGTAGTGGCTGTGCTGGCGGGCCTTGCTGGCCCTGCCTTGCCCTCCTCCTCCTCCTGCGTCTCCTCTGTGCGGCCGGTTGTTGTAGTAGTTGGTGTTCGTCTTCTTCTTGAAGTTGTAGTACTTGCAGTGCTATCAGGTCCCCCAGGGCCAACATCGCTAGTCCTGCCGGTAGCATTTTGGAGTGGGTGTGGTTGTGGGA
The DNA here is from genome assembly GCF_040938575.1 of Ambystoma mexicanum. Lineage (NCBI taxonomy): Eukaryota > Metazoa > Chordata > Amphibia > Caudata > Ambystomatidae > Ambystoma > Ambystoma mexicanum. The sequence continues at coordinate 589,127,250 of NC_090924.1, forward strand.
GGGGGTTGGGTGTGCAATTTATGTGTTTTCAGGCTGTATAGCCTCCACCTGTGGTGATTCATTCCACCTGTGCAAGCTGCAATCCCCTTTGGGCGAGCACGTCCCGCACACAACGCTGCAATTCGACGCATGGCATCTTGCTATTACAATCATGTATTTGATCCCGATGGCAGTGAAATATTGGTTCATATGTTCATTCTGCTATGGTCCCATTGTTTCACATACTATCTTTGCAGTCGCGAACAAACTTGTGTAGGGTCAGTGGAATGTAGTACTCGATTAACGGTGGACCCTCATGCAGCACTGTACCGAGGTTCACCGACGGGCGGGGCGTCCCATTTGTGAGTGAAGCCAGTTGCCATTTTCACACACTGCCGCACTACATGGATGAATTTGTGATTTCGAGCGGTCACAGATGCCTTTTCGACGTGATGGTGCAAATGAGGAATTCGAAGGACAGCGCTTTCGGTTTTCAGCTAGCGGCGAGGAGACGCCCACAGGTCTGACTGCAAATATAACGTTCTATTGTTTAATGTCCTTGGGACAGGGGCCATGGCGAGAATGCAATGATTGATATGAATAGTATGGGATGCGCAATAGCGTAGTGCACGATAAGGCAGGACGTTCCCAAATACATGTTACTTCACAACACTAGAATTCCGGGCTGGAGCACAGTGGATTTTGCAGACTGCATTACGCACAGACTCAATGGAAATTTCACATGTTATGTGAGTAAATAATCAGGCGTTTTCATTCCGGGATGAGGGAATGATGTATGGATGCATGGACAGATGATTTAATGGAGAGTTTGCCATGTACAGGGCTTTTTGGAATCTATCCACCTCCCCTGCGCTATGTGATGCAGAGCTGCCATAGTGGGACCATCGTCTATCTGCCCTTGTTGAACCCTCCCTGTCTCGACGCGCCTTCAAACACTTGTGTCTATGCATGTTACTAATCCCATCTAATGGATTCTGTTTTGACAGACGCATGCACACAAACACGCATTTGTAATAGTGTTTTCACCTCGATTTTTATAGTTATGATTCGCAAGTGATTTTTGGGTGGGAATAATCCTTTTGAGTGGGCTAGCATGCATATGGCTGTGGATTTAGTGTGATCATTGAAGTGAGTAATTCAAATGAAGTTCTGATGCCCATACTATTCTTTTTCATTTCATTTGGGTGACAGGTATCTCCTCCCCTTTTGCCGCTGCCATCTGTATGCCACTCCTGCAGATGGCTTTTACTCCCGACACCTGCTGCTTCGTGTTAATCAGTGGAGCACCATTACGATCTTATGGGACGATCGCCAATGGGCCACATGCCCTTACGCAGTACTAGTGGCTAGGAGCAACATATCGACCTTTCAGCTGGGCTAGTGCCTACCTAATGGGACGGCCCTGCGGTTCTAGGCGCTTCCATGTTGCCTTTTTGAACGTGAATGTAGCCCCTGTGTACCATGAAGGAACAGGGTGTCACACAAGAAGAAGCTGGTCATTTATTGCGGATGCAGCCCACAATAATGGAATATATTTTGGAGTTCATGACCTAATGGCTGTATGGGCTGGGTGATTTTGTTGTGCATTAAATTTCTATTCTGATATTAACCGTGTAGCGTTCTTCTTTGCAAGTAATGTAGCATATTCCTATTTGTGGAGCGATGTATTGTGAGAAGATCTGCATTGGGTTCCGGCTTCTGAGTATAGTTGCGTGGTACTGTACTGGCCGCGTTTGCCTACGAAGCCCAGTGTGGTCAGGGATAGGGGCTACCATTATGACTGTTTTAATGATGTCATGCTCAGGGGCGGGGGATTAGCTTTTGTGTAACAGATGCCGGTCAGCCAGGTGGATTGGTGGAATGATGTGATTATCAGAATATGGCTGGTCACAGGTGCCTGTGTTTGCGTGCGTTTCCTGGAGGGAGACTGAGGTCATGTCCATTGGAATAGCTTCTGTATTCGTGCCATCTGTGCCCTGCAGCTCCCATTGGCCCCTCTTGAGATGAGCCTGGCTGCTCAGTCACTCTGCCAACTTGTGTGGTACATGCTTATGCTGATGGTTGGTTTGTTTACTGGCAGGAGTACAGGGCTGGTGCAGTCTCACTCAGGATACTGCTTTGAATGTTGCCTTACACTGGTGTCAAGCGATGGGGGCCTGTTGTTGTTTTGTCTCATATTTCAGTTCATATTGCTGTACTTGGACCTTCACATGCCTGTGCTGCATCAGTACGGCAATGGTGACATGGCAAATATGGATGGCCACTCACAAGGCACTTGGAGCCCCTAGATTCATTTGTTCGTTGGCATGCATGGGTGACTTGTACATTTCACTGGTTGCAATGTGTGACTTCATTGCACCTACGAGGAGTTGTGCAATGTGGCCAGGGAGTGGTGTACAGGCACTCAGTAGGGCCGTTTACGGTTGGTTCGCGATGCCGTACTTCTCACCATGGCGGAATGGTACTTTCCGCCATGCTTGATGGCGTTAGGTACATGTCCGCTAGGGTCAGAATTCGCGTACCGTTGCGCCATGGTGGTAATTACGGTTTGGCATGGCGCGCGTGCGCGTACTTGGTGCAGTTAGCGTTGGCGTTCACTACGGTGTCGCTAATGGCATCGTACTTTACGGTGACGGGTCATAATCGCACCGAGCGCTATTCGATGGCGGTATTGCATTTCCGCCATCGTTTTTCGATTTCCGCCAGGGTCGTAATGAGGGCCAATGTATATGACTGATTGTCTGCATACTTGTGTGGCTGAATATTGCAATGCTTCAATTGACTGCTAGAACCTTTGTGTCCTGGGAACCATGGGAATGAAGCTAGGCGCCCCAAGCCAGGTACCAGAATGTCTAAGGAACACAAATGTAGATGTCACGAGCAGGAGGACTCTATTTCTATTAAATCATTCCACATGAATGTGGCCGAAATGAATTGACACAAAGTCACATACACTACAACTGCCCACGGCTGCATCAAAGATTCTGCCCAGCCTATGTCAAATTGAAAATGACAGTTAAAAATTGTTTGCGCCATGACAGCACAATCTACAAATAGGCGCATTTAATGCAGTTATTACTGTGAGAGCAGTTCCAAGAATCTTAGAGCATAGCACTAGCCTTCAAGATGTCCTCCAAAGCATGCAATCAAAGCAGACTTTGGAGAAATATTTTGCTAAGCTTTTCCAGGCAGAGGAAAGTCCAAGAAACTGAAATGACCCCAACGTACATTGAGGTATAAAACCTTTGTGTAAAGAAAATTGAAGTGTGAGTGCATGGACTACAGTTTGTTGTTCGCCAGATTGCCCTACTTTATTTGAGCTGACAATAAAGTAGTGTTTTGCCGTATTCTTTGAGTCTGTCCAGTTATTTGGGTCTGAGATCATTATTGGTAATTCCATCTAGCACATGAGCTGCTTCAAGGTGCTAGAGCACAAATGTAAGGCTTGTCGCTGACAGATGAGTGCCATCAGAACCCCAGGTTGTCTCTGTGGTGAAATTGGTGCCTGGTAGAATGTGGCAGTTGCAGTTATGGCCTGAGATGGGCAACACAGCTTAATTGGTGGCTTACCTTGAGATACCTGCTCCTAGATTAATGAAGACATTCCATACAAAATAAAAGTAAACCCTCTCCCTTGGACTTATTGATATGCTTGGTAATGTTTAGAAGGTTCAAGGAAAGACATACCTTTCTGAGAAGTTAGCTTATAACTTCTGATGCTGTTTGCCTCCATGCTCCTGGTGCCAGTGTTTCTACGAAATCTCAAGGTAAGCCACCAATCAAGCTGTGTTGCCCATCTCAGGCCATAACTGCAGCTGCCACATTCTATCAGGCACCAATTTCACCACAGAGACAACCTGTGGTTCTGATGGCACTCATCTGTCAGTGACAAGCCTTACATTTGTGCTCTAGCACCTTGAAGCAGCTCATGTGCTGATGGAATTACCAATAATGATCTCAGACCCAAATAACTGGACAGACTCAAAGAATATGGCAAAACACTACTTTATTGTCAGCTCAAATAAAGTAGGGCAATCTGGCGAACAACAAACTGTAGTCCATGCACTCACACTTCAATTTTCTTTACACAAAGGTTTTATACCTCAATGTACGTCAGCTATGGCATCATTCTACATGGCAAACTGTAAAACCTATTAAAGGGTGGGATTGATTATGGGAACATATGTACCTATATATCATATAAGAATTAGCTATATCACTGGATGCCCCTTATCTGATAGGCATGCCTTGAAGCACCTCTAAATACGTATAATACAGATTATAGCAGAATTACAGCAGCGGGTTGGTGTGTGCAACATTGTATAGTATGTTGCTACACAGACTATCTTATTGGTTGACATTCTCTCCCAAACCTGGACTTTCGGCTTGTTAGCAACACGTAAGCAAAACAAAACTCAGGTGCAGAGAGCAACATCAGACTACTACCCACTTGACCAATTAGTCCATCCTCTCTCATCTGTCAGGCCCCAAGCCAAGGCTTCCTCTTTATAGTTGTTCTTGCAGCCTTTTCCCTGTTCCGGGACTTTCAAGGGAGTGTAGGTACATCATTATCTTTGTCTGGAGCTTAATGAATATCCCTTGTATTGAACTTCTTTGTCAAGTGTGAGGAGACCACGATTTTGTCCATTTCGTCCTTTTATTTATTGCTATTTGATTTAATTAAGATGGGTACCATTACTAGTCTTGGACTCTGAACACGTGCTCACTCCACCTTGCATATGCTTTTCACATCTAGATGTTTTCTTCTTTGCTTAATCTAAGATAAATATGTCTTATGTACATGGCCTTCCTCTTGACTCCCTTTGTGCCTTGCAATTATTCATTGATGTGCCATCCTTTATTCCAGACCAATAGATTCTTCTTTGTTACTCACACAAAGCTGGTTTTCCAGCATCTCCTGACTTCTGCAGCCCTGGTTTGTCTCTGAAGTAGCTTGATTGGTTTCAACATGAATCCGGCGTCCATCTTTTTCTCATGGCCACCTTAACCAAGTTATGTTTTCTTCTGCAGCACGCTCCTTGTGTTTCTGCATGTGTACATTCACTTAATCTCTCCTCACTTATTTCATTGGTGCATATGATTTCTTCATCTTCGATTACATGTTTCTCTTATCACTCTAGGTACATCTTTATCCTTTAACTATTTCCATATTGTTTCAGTGCATATTTTTGTCTTTCTCTCACGACGTCTCTCTGCCCATGTCCAATGGTGTGTGCAGAAATTCTTCCACCCTTTCAGTGTGGGGGGCACATTTGATACGGTTGTTTGAGTGCATATCATCTCTAATACACTCAATGTGATATTGGGACAATACCTGGTGTCCCACATAGGGCTCTTCTCCTACTGTTCCAACATGATGGAGGTGAGGGGTGGGATATAGGGATGATGTGTCCATCTGCTGCTCTTCATTCCCCCCCTCTGGTTGAGTCCCAAACCACCTCCTAATCAATCTTCTCCATCTTCTCTTTATACTTTGGTTTCTTTGGAATCCATACATTTGTCAACCTCCTCAGTTCGCCTGTATTCTTTATATGCTCATCCACACTCCAGATCATGTGACAGCATTCTCCAGTCAGTTGACAGAATACCCAACGTTCAATATAGTTCGTATGATCCTTTGGGTATTAAAACTTCATCCCTGGGTGTGCCAGCAAACTCTTCTTTATGTTCTCACGGGTGGCGTCTTCAGTCTATGGTGTATGGTCCCCATTTACATCGGTCATTATCTTCATCCCAATAACTTTCTTAGCTGTCTTTTTGCATTCTCCTATAATGTTCCTTATAAGACAGAATCCTAGCAATACCAACACGCATATTGCTCCAAGTAATTTGAAGGCATTTGCCAGCCAGGTTGAAATCCATGAGAACAGAGACGAGAACCAGTCATCTTCTTCCATCTCATCAGCTTCATCCTCCATCTTCGTATGCAGAGTTGTCAGCATAGTTATTGCTTCTGTCAGGTTTCGATTTTCTCTGTCATGGGCAGGTTTCAATGTACAGCAAGAATGCCTGATCTTGGTGCACACGCCTCCTTCCATTTTGGCAATTAAGTCTAGGACATACCTGTTCTGGAGGGTCATAAGCCTGATTGCCCTCAGTTCTTCCTTGATTGCATTTTTGATCACGTTGATCATTTGTAACTGGTGATTTGTAACTGCTTGGCATTCACTGCAGTCTGGAGTCCTGGCATAAATATAGATGTAAATATCATTGCAGTTTCGATGAAAAATCTGTGCTGTGCTGGAATATCGTCATAGGCTGCTATTGACTTTGATGAGAAATAGTTCTCCATAGACAGCTGACAGAGGTTTAGCTACCTCTTCTTTGTTTGGTATTCATACATTTTTATGAACTCAACAATATGAAGGTCACTTTTGGGAATCCCTAATACAGGGACATCTATGACCACAATAAAACATATTCCTCCCCAATGCTTGGGCAGCTGCATATAAGCTCTGGATCCACAGGCCCAATATCGATCCATCAGTGCAGCAGTTCCTTCATTCATCGAAGTTACTTCAAGTATCTGCTTACGTTCATTATTTTCTCCACCTAGAGCCAGGCTTTTGTTCCTGAAGCATGTTGTCACATTATTTATTGGTATTATGGACACTGTTCCTGCTTCATTGTCAACCCATGTTAGTAGGTATAATACTTGGCCCATGACTTTAGGCATATGTCATTTGCAATGTGCACTATGCTTGCTGATTCCTTCTTCAATACATGTCCGGTGCAAGATAACATTTCATCTTCTCATCCTGTACTGGTGACAACTCATCCACATATCAATATCTGAGGTCTCTCCCAGCATCCTGGTACTCCTGATTTTTCCCATATGTCTGGTCATTCCATCCTATACATTTCAACAACCTTTATTTGTTCTCCAGCCTAGGATGAATATAAAAGCATCTGTTTTTCCATCTTTTGTGTCTTCACTGAGGCACTTTGCATCGTGTGCAGGTATTTCTCTTGCAGTACATGTTCTGGCTGCATTCATAGCATGGGGGATGAGAGAAAATATGTAGCAGCTTTCATCTGATTGTCTCTTTCCCACCTCCTCCATGTGCTGATACAACATGTTATTCTTTAAATGGGCCGAATTATCAAGATATCTATTTATATTTTCATTATCTTCAACAGCATCCCTTTTAAGTCATGAAATGTCTTTAATAACATCAGGGAAGATGCTACTAATGCTTTTGTTAGTGATCAGATGAATTGTTTCATTATCAACCACTGTATCTACATTTTTAACCATTATGTGTCTAAATGCCATAATAATAAGGAAGAAAAGACAAATCATAATGCAGAATGAAATCACAATTACCATTCCAGAAAAACTCATCGACTTTCCTGATGGTACTGAGCCTCTTACATTTTGGAACCTTTCCATCTTGTTTTAATTCAATATCTATTTTGGTTATTCCTTGTAAATCACACTTTTATATATTAAAAAAAACTGCAGGACAATAGCGATAATGATTCTGAAAATAATATGACTGTTTTTAGGATTGCAGAGAAATGTCACAATGTTCACGTGTCGGCTTATCAGAGCTGGGTAAGACTGTAATATATATGGAAAAACAGCATACAAGAATGTGTGTAATGTTATTATGATTGGCAGCATAGAAGATGCAGTGTGCTCTTTTTCTTTGGATCTGGTATGTCAATACATTGTCTCTTGTACCAATCTAAAATTGTTCTAGAATAGCTGCAAGTCCTTTCATTCCTTATTCTTATTCTTGGTAACCAATCTGTTCTGAATGGCCGGAACTTCTTCTCTTGCTTCACTCTTAGCAGATGCAGGAGGGGTCAAGTTCTCTCCTTGGCATGGTTTGATGTCTTGCAAGGGCAGCAAGACTTGTCTTCATTTTAGATTGACAGATATGGAAGTAACTTCTTCCACTTGGTGTGGTCCCTCATAACTGGGTTTATTTCAATGCAAACAAATTTTACTACCAGCTCCTTGTCCCCTGCATATAACCTAGGTTGCTTCAATAGATTGTTGGGATCAATGGGTTGGCTGTCTTCTTCAATCATCTTTGGCCCCTACCTCCGGTTCTTGATCTGTTGAGAAATAAAAGAGACACTAGCGGTCATAGTTGCCAAATAATCATGCATCTCATCACCTAATGTCTCCGCTACACTGTGGGCATCAGTTTCTAACCTAGTAGGAGGAGCAAGAGGTATTTGGAGTGAGGTAGAGTAGGTGAGTGGGATGAAGTACATTGTAGTGGATGGGTTGCTGTAGAAAGGGGGAGTAGTGCAGCAGAGTTGGTTAGGTATAGTAAGGTAGGCAGATTGAGTTATAATGGGGTGAGCGGGGCGAGGTAGAGTGGTTTGAGTAGGGTGAAGCAGAGTGGGGAAAATGGGATGATGTAAAGTGGAGTGATTTGGGTGAGGTTATGTGTGTTGAGTGGGTTGAGGTAGAGTGGGGTGAGGGTAGTGAGGTAGAATAGTGTAAGTGTGCATTGTATAGTCAGCAGGATGGGATGGAGTGGTTGAGTTAGAGAGGGTTTTTTGGGATAAGATAGGGTGGTGGCGTGGTGTGAAGTAGAGTGGAGTGGTTTTGGTGATGTATAGTGGGGTAGGCATGGAAAAGTAGAACATGGTGAGTGGGGTGAGACAGAATGTGTGAGTGCATCGAAGTAGAGTAGTGTAGTAAGCATGGTGAGGGAGATTGGGTGACAGAATTGAGACAGAGCAGGGTAAGTGGGGTGAATTATAATGGGATAGGCAGTGTTCAGGATAGGGGAGAGTGGGATGAGGTAGAGTTGGGTGAATGGGTTAAGATAGACTTTAATGAGGAGGGTGAGGCAGTGTGTAGCAAAAAGAATAAAGTAGAGTGTGTGAGTGGAGTGATTTAGAGTAGGGTCAGGTAGAGTGGGGTAAGACACAATGGGTATGTGAGGTGGGGTAGAGTGTGGTGAGCTAAGTTAGGCAGAGTTTGTGGGATGGCGTAGAGTGTGGTGATCTAGAGTGGGGCACAGTAAAATGGGGCAAGCAGGGTGAGTTTGGTAGGGGTGAGCAGCGCAAGATAGCATTGGATAAGTATGGTAATGAAGAATGGGGTGAGCAGGGTGGGGTAGAATGAGGGGAGTGGGGTGTTGTAGAATGGGATTGTCCGGTTGAGGTTAAGTAGGATATGTGGGTTGAGGCAGAGTGAGTGACCAGGTGATGTAGAGTTTTACCTGGTATATTGGAACAAGCATACTAATGTATATTTGGGAGAGTAGGATGAGGTACATTGGGGTATGTGGGGTGAGGTAGAGCCAAATGAGTGGGGTGAGGTTGGGTGGGGTGAATGAAGTGAGGTAGAGTGGGCTGAGTGTTTTGAAGTAGCACAGGGTGAGGTAAAGGTAGATGAGTCAGGGTGAGGTAGAGTAGGATGATGCAATTTGGAGTGATTAAGATGAAGTGCAAAGGGCAAACAGGGTGAGGTAGAGTAGGTTAAGTGTGGTGATGTATATTGGGGTGAGATAGAGTTGAGTGGATTGAGGTAACGTGGTTTCAGTAAGGTGCATTAGAGTGGTTGGGTGTGGTGAGGTTGAATGGGTGAGAAGGGTCATCTGAAGGTTAAGTGGGGCAAGGTACAGTGGGGTGAACAGGTTGAGATACAGTGTTGGGAGTGGAGTGACAAAGAGTGCATAAGTGAGTTAAGGTAGCGTGGGGTGTGTCGAGTGAGGTAACATGGATGAGCAGGGTGAGGGCCAGTGGTTGATTATTTTGCCCAAAAACCTCCTTTAAGTGTGACTTGTTCTAAGGAAAAGGAGTATGGACCACATTGGAATTATTTTAATGGCGTTCTTCCTCCGTGAGGGTTGCAAGAGTCTTTAAGTAGTTATCGTCCAGGTGGAGAGGGCAGTAGCCCCTACCTACCTCCTGCGGAACCACGAGGCCGCAGCTTGCATCTTGATTCCTGCGCTGAACCGAATCATAGAACAGCTAATTCCAGCCATCCAGGGCCGCATGGGCCATCGCTGCAATTACAACATCATTTCCAATTTTTTTTGTGCCCCTCATGCACCAGGATCGAGCAGCAGCTTTTTTCCAAAGAAATCAGCTGACCGCATATCCTCGTATTGAAACAAAATGCCGGGTGCTGCTCGGCACCAAAGCGAGGCTTGGATGCCGCTTCGTTGCTAAGCAAGTCATCTCCATAATTAGAACTCACTTCTGCCGGCAGGCGGAAAGCCGGTGGCCGACGAAGGCCGAAAAGGCTGTGTTACCCCCTGACCTGACACTATCATCGTCCAGGTGGAGAGGACAGGAGCCCCCACCTACCTCCTGCTGCACCACGAGGCCGCGGCTTGCATCTTGATTCCTGCGCTGAACCGAATCATAGACAGATGATTCTGTCCTCCAGGACTGCATTGGCCATCGCTGCAATTACAACATCATTTCGCTTTTTTTTGTGCCCCTCCTGCAACCTCCACCTGCTGCATGCCACCAATGAATTCAAGCGACTAATCCCGGTCCTGAAACCAGCTTATTTTCACTCATTTGTTGGATAGGTTTTCTGTTTTTTATGTATAATTGTGTAGTAAAGCTGCTCCCTGGACACTTCTGTAGGTTCCTTCATATAAGCCTTATTGTAAGTTGCTTCAAGCTGTTACAGAGTGAACCACTGGGTCCCATCACCCAGGCTAACTTCTTCCAACTGACCCAGGGTGGAACCTTGACAAGAAATACATAACCAAACATTCCACTAACTCACATCAACATTCTCTCAACTCATACATACAAAGACAAGCACTTCACAACACGTTGTTATGAACCATTGACTCACCAGCTCAGAGAAATCTCATTTAAAAAAGACACAGTACAAAATTAAGCTGATTATTATCTATGTAAGTACTAGTAAGGCTGATATAGTGGCAACGTGTGATGTACTGGAGAAATCAAATACAGTGAATAGCAGTTTAATTAAATGCACAAATATCACACGCAATCTAGAATCAAAAAAATGGTTTCAGAAGGGTTAAGCCAGTTACATTTTTCACATGCTGTTTCTCAGTGATCGAAGTGAGTGGGAGCGGTCGGGAGCATTGTTCCACTACTTTAATTGTTGGTTCTGTTTACCATTCCTCTCCTTTGTATGACTATATTCACCATTCGCCAGGGGACCACTCCGGTGGTGATAGTGCGCGGTACAAATGTCCTTTAACATTAACATTCTATATAGAGAATGTGTCCATTCACGTCTTTGTGAAAGTTTAAAGTTGTAATAGGAGCCCTACTTACTAGTCACTTAGATTATTGTAATGCCCTGGCCTCAACACTTGTCACATGCTGCACTATGCTTCCGACTACCCTCACCCCTGCCAAGACCACAGTTCCACTACTTTGTTCGTTACACTTCTACCACTGCTTTTTCCACATTTAAGTGTCAAGAAGCATTCAAACAAATAAGACTTGCTTCACCAAGCTGAAGAACACACATGGGGTTGCTACTTTGGAGTATTAAGGTACAGGTCCTTTGTTGGTGTATTTTGATCAAGCAATCAATTACGAGCTTGGCCATTTTCCACCCACAACATATCTTCTCACCTGTTGCAATAACCTTGAAGAAAATAGTACCTCGTCTCGGGAGTAGGTTTTCCCTCTAACAGTGTACATTGAATAATTAACGAAATAAAACAAAATGGCCTTAACTACTAAGGGTACATTTAAACAATCCAACAAAGATGTATCCTTCAAGCAAATGAGACAATTTCTAGAAACTGCAATGAGAAAAGGGGCAGCAGCTAATTCCCAGAAAAGCAGCAACAACTGATTAAATTGAAGTTGAAATAGTACAAGGCAACAGGCGAGCATTTAATTCATACGGGCCATGGGACATATGCTGTTTGGCAGAGTTTTAACTATGGGCATGTCCAGGGAACTGCCCAATGTTCTGCTCTAGGTTCCCTGCATATCCAATACTCTCTACATGTTCAGATTAATATCATCAAACACCCCAGTCTCCTTATGTTGAAATACTATAATACCAAAACCTTGGACAAAAGCGCATGATTCGTGATACTTCTACGGCCAGTTCTGCTGACTGGCTCACATCCAGGGACGTCACCCCTGACGTCTGCCTTGCTACACCTGGAAAAAAAAGAAAGACAAACTTTTTATTTTTTTAAATGTAAGCTCCTGTGGCCAGCGGCATGTAGCTCTTTGTGTTACGCTCACCTGACTTCCCCGGGGGCGTCTGGAAGGCTCTGAGATCTGGAACCCTGGATGCGTATTTGCCCAGTGCTGAATAATGAATCTGCAATTACAGAAGGGAGGATTTGTGATAACACTCTCTAATGGGTGAATCTCCCACCTCCCTCTGACCGATTCCCTTCCCACTAGGTTCTTTTCTCACCTTAGTTATTTGTAAGGTGAGCTATCCGTCCTGCATTTCTTGTGCAGGGGCGCTTGATGTTTGTTGGCAAGCTTACCGAGTTGCTTCCCTGGTGCAGGACGCCTTCCTTGGGCCCAGGCCTGCTGTGACCCTGAATCTGCTAGTAGGCAGGTAGGTTTGTTAATTGTAAGTCTTTGTTCTGTTTATGGTGGGAATTTGTTAATGTCTTTATCTCCTTCTTTTCAGGTGCGAAGGTCCTGATGCTGGCGTGCCGGATAGACAGGCACATGTTCTAGGTAAGAGAAGCGTTGCCACCTTTATTGTCTTTTAAAGCTAACCTGTGTGTTCTTCTTCTTCTCCTCACAGGCCGATGTGGTGCAGCGAGTGGATGAGAGCGCGATGAAAAACAGGCCCCCGGAATCCGTTAAGGTAAGTGCAGCTCTGTGCGGTTGTTTAATATTGAAAGCAAACCTGCATTTGTCTCCTTTCCTTTGCAGATGTTGCTGTGGTGCTCCAGATGGAAGCATGGTGTAGCACGATGGAATTTAGGTAAGACTGATGGAATTCAATGTTTTGGAATCGCGCCTGCTAATATTGTTTTTCCCTTTCTCGTTATTGCAGTTCGCAATGTTCGAACAGCAGCTTTGGTAGCGGTTCACCGGAAGTCCTTAAGATAGTACTCACAGGTGAGTGATGTTTCTTCTTCTCTCGGTTTCAACAGATTGCAGTCCAGTTGAGATGCTGAGTGCTGGATGGTGTTTTCTCAGGTAAAACAGAATAATCTTGTTCTTGCAGGATTACAGGAAGATGCTGAAGACCAGGAGGTGGACACGGTGAGCGTCACGCTGCGGGTTGCAGAATAACAAGAAGCGTGTTCTGCAGTCAGGGTGTGATTTATATAGCCCAGGTAAAGTAGTACCAGGGACAGTAGTTACAGGCCTGCCACTCCCAAAACACTAGACCGCATGGCTTGGTTCTTAGAACTAGACTGTGTGGGTGTTTCCATGTTGGATTTAAAGGCCCATGTACATAAATGGGACCTAGTTTGAACAGCCCTTTCTTCCTACATATGAGCCTGGTGCCAAAGGCGCCAGGACTGGCTCCAGGAGCCCTTTGCAGTGGTTTTAAGGTCCTCAGGGTTCTGGTGGGAGCCTGCTTGTGGCACAACTTGTGCCCCCTCACAGTGGTCATGACACTTTGCTTCTGGAGTGGCTGAATTTCTTGTTCAGGCCTTTAAAAATAAAAACGGGGTTCCACACTTTCAGCAGTAACCCTAAATAAGAAAGAATAGGCATTACAAATCATTTGTCTTTCTGGAATTCTATACAATAATAGTTAGACTCATTAAAGGTTTATTTCAGGTACACTTCAGGGGGTGAGTCACTGACTTAGTCTGTTCTTAAACACCTCAACTCAGCCTTTCATTCTTCTGAGGTCGATAAATGAGTACCAACACAGGTTGGGATAGTGTATGTATGTTTGTTCAATATAAAGCGCTTAAGGGTAAGTGCTATATAATAAGACATCATTATCATTTGGCCATGGACGTCTGCTTGCATTCACAGTAATTTGGTAACATGGGCCTATAAACACTGATCTTAACGATACATATAGTGATCCATTGTTGTATGAAATGTATATAGCATTATAGTGATATCATAGCCATATTTTCGTAGTGTACTTAAGAGTAATGCTGTGTGATGCCACTTCCTGTTTTGTCAAGGGGTGAAAGGTCATGTCCAATCGCTTCCTATGATATCATTTAGAGTTGGGGTCAAATTACATCACTTCCTGTGATGTCATCAGAGGTCAAGGGGCATGTGATGTCACTTCCGCTACCTTTGGCATTTTGGTGAAATTACGTCCCTGCTCATATCTTAAACCGTTTCTCTGTGTGTATGCATACAATGCTTCTCTTGGTCCACAGCTGAGTTTTACTGCGCCAAACAGCAAGTAACCTCATCACAGAGACGATACACACGCAATCCCAATCTTTGTCTGCATCCATGATTCTTTGTGAGTTCAACAGAGTGCATATTAGTTAAGAGAAATAACCACATTTTCTCGCTTGTCGCATATTAAAGTGATATTTCATAAAATAGTCTGCAGGATACAGTCTTCATCCATGTCTGCAGTGTGCTCTGCGTGCTGCAGGGTTGCTTGTATCCTGACTCCAAATCCCAGCTCCTTGACACCCATCAAAAGGATTTGCTGGTGCTCACTTAAAGAGGTAAGAGGGACAAGACCTTCTGAAAGAGTTCATTAGTGAAGACCACAAGCCACTAAGGTCAATTACATCAAAACAAATATGCATTTGGACATTGTGTTGCTGCTCTCTGAGCTGTGAAAAGCAATGGCGCCTGCTGCAAAACTATTGCGCGTGTTTTGATATTCATTGATTCATTCTTTTCACGTATAATGCTCAGTCAGGGCAAATCACATCACAACGGCAAATGAACGGAACGGAATCTGTGGGCGAGTATAAGTGGAAAAGTAGGAAAAAAAGTAATAGAAATATATTGATCTTTAACCACCAACGCTATTGTTTATTTTGTGAATCTCTAGATTGCGGCAGTTTTACAGATTTAGAACGTGACATGCAAACTTATGAAATCCCCTACATTTGAGCTCGAAGGGTGGAGCCACCGGAAATGATGGCCCACCTAATGAAGGGAGTTATTATAAAGAAAGGGTCCGCTGTGTTTTAATAAAACGGTGGGCTAGACTGAGCCATCTGCGCTAGGATTCGGATGTGTGGCTGCATGCTACACACAGATCTCCGAAAGAAAACATTTAAATAGTTGAACGATCTTAAAGACACAGGCTTCACCAGGGTCGGACTGGGGCATACAATTGTCTCGGGCACGAATAAAAAAATGGCCCACAGTTGCAAATGCAATTTATTCCTGTTTGAGTAGTGCCCAAGGTGGAGGTTTTTGAAATAATGTAATGCAAATTGTGCATTTTAAAGAATATTTATTCAGTAACATTTATAACGTGCTTAACACTCAGAGGTTCTGAAGCGCGGACCCAAAAATCAAACCTGTGTTGCTCCGTGTCGTCTTGTTTCCAAGGCGAGCACGTTGCTGCTGGGCCATCCTCCCGAGATATGGCATGGTGAAGTAAAAAATGGCCCACGCTGCCTTTTCACATTTTTGGTTCAGGCATTGCCCTAGTGCCTTATAGGCCAGTCCGAGCCTGGGCTTCACGTAAGAGGACCACTTCCTTGTGTAGCTTAGCCTGACATAAACAGTAGCTAGTTCTACATAAAGCTAACAGGACTGCAGACCACGAGGAACTCTGTCTTGGCTTTCAACTGCAGGATAGTGTAATCCAGGCACAGCTGTCCTGCTGACCACTGTCAGACCATTCATCCTCATGTTTTCCACATGCTACTAACGACACAGCCTCTTTGTGAAGTCAAGCTTTTCTAAACAGCCAATAGGAAACACTTATAATAAGAAGGGTGATATGCCAGTGGCACAGAACGGGTGGGAGGCAGAGTGAGGAAGCTGCGCCTTTTCTATGGCATCAAATAAAAGATGTCTAATAGACATGTGAGAAGAATACCTCAAGTTTACATCTTTCCCAAAGATGTTCTTACAACTAAGGGTGCATGTGCTAGGGGGGGAAGTTCCACTTCAGAAGGTCATTGTGCCCTTTCGTCTCTTCTAGTGCTTCCTCATTCACTTGTGTCCACCACCAATTCCTGCATATGTTATTGCAGCATTTCTAATTCTCACTTCAGCGAATTTTAGTTTAATAAACACGTGTCTTCTGTTTTTTATGGTTCACTTTCAGCTCACAAAGGCCATGGGCAAAAACTCGTTGATTACATTTCATATGGAACCGGTGCCAGAAAACAAACGCTGCGTGCTGCCCTTAGCGGAGTGCCCAACCGTTTCAATGAACATTTTTTTAGCAGTGGTACATCCAGAAAGGATAGCAAATCACAAGCATCTGCAGTAGGCCCTTCAAGGCAAAGGGGCAGGACTCTGCCAACACCCATTCTGACCTTTCCGCGCTTGCCTCTCATTGCTCTTGAGCTGAAATAATGCCTTTCCTCCCTAATGTTGATCGCCACCCTTAGCTAAAGCTGATTGCAAGACTCTCTCTACCCTTAAGGCACTGTCCCTCAACCGACACCCTGTGAGAAGGCTTTAGATCCTTTCCACTGTACACCTTTCAATAAACACATATGTGCCTGATAACAATCTTGGTATTAGTGGTAAAGGGTTCCATGTCCTTTCATCCCCTGCCATTTCATCCCCTGTCAATTTAACGTGTACATTCCAACGAAAATGCTCGTGTTTTGTTTTTGTTTTGGGGGGGTCCCCCCACAAGCCCCCTCCCACACGTATTTTTGGCTAGTGCCTACCCGCCGAAACCCTTCTCTGCCCTTTTCCACCCCCCCCTAAAAAATTTGATGAGCATATTCTTTGTAATGTGCACGTTTAAAAGCCAGGGGATGGAAATGCAGGCGATGAAAAGACGTCGTACCTTATGTGTGAGGCCCACACAATGAACTTCCCAACACTTCCCTACCAGGGAATCCTAATCCTTCATACCATCTCTGCCGCAACCATCCTATGGACTTAAAATCACACCTGCCCCTAAACCCTGTCGCAGGCCCTGATTTCTCATAGAATCTGGCATATAAGGCTTTAAGCTGGTGCAGGGTTTGGACAAAAAGCTCTCGTTCCCAGGATCTTTCTTCTAAACTCACCAGTCCTATTGGCATGTCAGTAAATACACTGAGGTCAGTTAATCTCTGCTTGAGACGAGCATGTTAGCTGTTGTTCACTGTTTCTCATGCCTGTATCACCTACCATAGCTTGAATCCAGTCCCATAAGAGGGACCGAGCATGTTGCTAAGGACATGAAACTTCAGGACATGCCACCCTTTGGAAAGCCATCTGAAATTATGTTGCCAGCAAATATAATGGTATATGTAATGTGCTAGGGATACAAGTCAGGATCTGTCTAGGATGACAGAGTCGAAAAAGGCAGATGTTAGTAAGGACCGATTACAAGTTTAGCTGTATTTCCTCGGGAAATATCAAACAATTGTAGTACCATCACTGCACGTGGTAAGTCTGCAGTAACAAAGTTTATTCCCCATTTGGGGTGAATTTCGTATTACTGCAAGCAGTAATTGCCAAATGAGGTAGTTAACATGGGCGGTAATGCTTTTGTGTGACTGTTATTACCGCCACACAAAAACAGACAAAATGTGCACGTTAAATTGACATGGAATGAAATGGCATGCGATGAAAGGACATGGAACCCACACATAATTACCCACAACAGGAGGAGATAATGATGCTCACACATAAAACAGGTAGTCAAAGTGAGGACCCCCCACATATGAACACTTTCTTCAACTAGTATAGCAAATCAACCCCAGCAAATCTCCATTCGCTTGACACAGTTTCGGTTCCTGCCTAACTTACTTGAATCAAGTGTGACCAACATGGGCCACCATAGAACTCCGGGGAGGAAAAATGAATGGGACAAATCCAGTGTATTGATAGAATTAAATTCTATCAAAACAGTCAACATAAAAGTATAAATGAACAGAAAATAAGAGGAAAGTAACGAAATAATCCATGGGAGCATAATGAGTGAGAAACGAATGGCCGACTCAAATGCAAGTAAATGTTAAAGTCATGACTGTAGCATTCAATCATGCTTAACAGAATATGATAAAACTATCCACAATATGTTTGTCAATTGATGTATCTATCATGGCCCTGACATATCTACAGTACTTTGGGCCACATTAAGAGTATGGTGGTAGTGCTGGACTAAATATTAGCAAATACTGCATATTTTGCCACTCAGCTGAATTATGAGTTTCATTTCAGAATGCGTGTGTGTAGGTAATTACCTCCACAGAAAAGCAGTACCAGATGCAATCTTACCGCATGTGGTAATGTCACATGTAATATTACCACCCAGAATAGGCGGCACAACCAATCAGGTTCTGCGGATCGCTGGCTGAAACCTGTAATCTCATCCTGCGTTCCAAGGAACCCGCTGGCTGCCTCCCCTATCACGGCCCACCAGCTTCCCCCCACCCTCCCTTTTCTTTTTGCTGTTGCAGAAATCCCAACCCCCACTCCCCATCCACACTTGCCTGATTGTGGCTGTGGCAGCGCCACCCACTGCAGCAGCTTTCCTTTTCCGGCCGCTGTGGTCATAGAAGAGGGTCTCTTTATGGAACCACGCCTCCTATAACCATGGTGGCTATTTTGGTTCAGCATTGTCATTCATTCAAAGGCACGCGCGTGGCGTCCCACTGAACAAATGAAAATACTTTTTTTAGCACCCACGGTTATCGCTTTGGTAACCCGGGGTGCTAATAGCGTTAATCCCTGTTCCAAGGGCTGGAACAGGGAGTAACGGCATGGTGCCCTCTTTACAGGCACCTGCTTTGCTCGGGCCGATAAATTGGGTTGCCGGGCCGTTATCCCTCTGTTCCCGAGTGCAAAAGTGCAGTGCCATAAAGTGTTACACAGCAATTAAATTTTACAATTCTTAAAATGTGTAAATTCTAACATTGCAAATGCATAGACAATGCTTTATTGGTTGGGGCGTTACACCACATTTGAAGGTACCAGATTTCAGTCCACCAGGGGAGTGAATAAAGCACGGAACAAAGCCAGGGAAGGCTGCCCTTCAAGTGGGCGTGTCAGCTAGAGAAAAAGAGCATAGACAGAACCCATCATAGAGACATCTCACAGTCGTGTTCAGGGGGAATACTACTATATTCCCCCCAAATGCATTCACTTTCACTTTGGCCCTTAGTCTGAGTGAAGCTGGATTATAATGGTTCAGACCCTACTTAGGTATATAGAGAGGCTTGTCAGGCAATGCCAAGAGAAATTGATGTGCAAAAGGTTTTTCCGAGCACTGCCTGTTGCTATGGTTTCTTGATTACCAGATGCAGGGCCTGCTTTCCCCACTGCTTCCCTGACCTCACGAAATAGGACAGTATCTGCCCGATATCTATACGTTGCATTGAAACCGCCAATTTATACATCAGCAAGCCATCACTGCCAGGGGAGCCCAGATGTGCTGCTCTAAGACCCTGACAGCATCTTCCCTGTTCTTGTGTCTCCTTATTCCTCCTGACCCCCTGACCTGGTAGTCTCTGTGTGTTTTCTTTATTCCAGTCCAATTCCTGTACCCAGCCTCAGGGGATTCTCTGTACTTCTATAGTAGAGGGCGGCCTCGTGACTGGGAGGGGCCTGTGGGTGAAGCAGTTTCTGCAGTTCGCAATACTGTTAAGGCTTTGGCGTCCACAAGCAGCACCCTATTTTAGTGAGGATCTCCCTGCTCCAGTGCAGGCTCTAGATGCGCTAGCAAGGGTGTAGAGAGCCTTTTACTTGAATTGGACGCCACTGCCATGCTAGCACAGGGCAACATTTGAAAGCATCCGCCAGCTGGCGTGGTGGCGGCACCCTATTTTAGTGAAGATCTCCCTGCTCCAGTGCAGGCTCTAGATGCGCTAGCAAGGGTGCAGAGAGCTTTTTACTTGAATTAGACACCACCACCATGCTAGCACATCCTCCAGCTGGCACGGCGGCTTTGCCCTATTTGAGGGAAAAACTTTGCGCACCAGCACGGAAGCAGGGAGCTCTTGGTGCGGGAGGGGTATCAGCCTCAAATGTTTTTTTTGAGAGAGGAAGTGGCAAACATTGTCTCGGATCAGGACCTGTTCGGGCTGTAGCCTTGATAGCATTTCTTTTCAATACAAGTTGGAACAATTCATATGAATCCATCAAATGGAACCAAAGTTTTAAGCGCTCCAAAAAGGGCTGTTCCTCTGGGAGTACAACTTATCCCTCACTACAGGGTGGAACTAAATCTAAAGAGAGAGAGAAAGAGCGAGAGTATGGCACCTTTCATTCAGGCTTCGAGGATCAGTGTGTGCGCCAATACTTGGAAGTGTCTCGAGTGCTCTATGGAATTACCAATAATGATCTCAGACTCAAATAAGCGGACAGACCCAACGACTATGGCAAACTACTATCCTATTGTCAGCTCAAATAAAGTAGGGCAATTTGCTGAACAACAAACTGTAGTCCACACACTCACACTTCAATTCAGATTACACAAACGTTGTATACCTTAATGTACGTCAGCTATGATGTCATCCTATGTGGCAAACTGCAAACCTATTGAAAGGAGGGATTGGTTAAGGGAAAATATGGTACCTATGTATTGGGATGCCCCTTATCTAGCAGGCAAACCTTGAACCACCTCTAAATAGATATAATAACAGCAGTGGGTTTATTTATTTATTTATTTGCACTTATAGAGCACACAACTGCCCTCAGGCATCACATTGCTGTTCCAGAAGGCTTACTTGGTTACCTAAGTGCTTGTGAAGACATCCATACATACATGTTACATAGCCCCATGTAGCAGGTTGTGGCTTATTTGGTTACATAGTATTTTCAAGATCATACAGTTTGTGTGACCCTTCTAGTAGGTCATCAGCTGTATACTAAAGCATACGTCAAGTGGCATAAACATGTTTCCCAGCCTCATGTTGCAGGGTGGCAGCAGCATACAGAGGCAAGGTCAAGATAGGTGGCACAGACATGTTGCCCAACCCCTTCTTGTAGGGTGACAGCAGAATATAAATGCAGAGGTTAGATCAGGTGGCATAGACATGTTGCCCAGCCCCAATGGTGCATGGCAGTAGCAAAATGCAAATACAAGGTCAAGATAGGTGGCACAGACATGCTGCCCAACCACCTCTTGTAGGGTGGCAGCAGCATATAAATGCAGAGGCCAGATCAGGTAGGCATAGACATGTTGCCCAACCCCATGTGTCAGGGTGTCAGCAGCACACAAATGCAAGGTCAAGATAAGTGCCACAGACATATTGCCCAACCCCTTCTTGTAGGGTGTCAGCAGCATACAAATACAAGGTCAAGATAGGTGGCACAGACATGCTGCCCAACCCCTTCTTGTAGGGTGGCAGCAGCATATAAATGCAGAGGTCAGATCAGGTGGCCTAGACATGTTGCCCAGCCCCATGAAGCAGGGCGGCAGCAGCATGCAAATGCAAGGTCAATATATGTGGCACAGACATGTTGCCCAACCCCTTCTTGTAGGGTGGCAGCAGCATATAAATGCAGAGGTCAGATCAGGTGGTACGGATATGTTGCCAGCCCCATGTTGCAGGGCGGTAGCAGTGTGCTGATGAGTTGAGACAATTTTGGACGGGTGTGGCTGGGATGGGGTGGGATAGTGGGGGTGGAGAGATGGGAAGGTAGGTTGTGGATGGCAAACTGGTGTAACACGCGGGCGAACAAAGGGTGTGGGGGGACAGCACCAAGCATATAGGCAACCAAGGGGAGGACAGTACCAAGCATACGGGCAACCAAGGGGGTGGGGGGACAGGACCAAGTATACAGGCGACCCAGTGGGTAGGGGGAGACAGCACACAAGCATACGGGCAACCAAGGGGGTGTGGGGAGACAGCACAAAAGCATATGGGTGACCAAGAGGGTGAGGGGGACAGCACACAAGCATATGGTCGACCAAGGGGGTGGGGGAGACAGCACACAAGCATACGGGCGACCAGGGACTGGGGGGACAGTACCAAGCATACGGGCGAACAAGGGGATGGGGGAGACAGTACCAAGCATACGGGCGACCAAGGGGGGGGAGACAGTAGCAAGCATACGGGCGTTCAAGGGGGTGGGCGGAGACAGCACACAAGCATACGGGCGACCAAGGGGGTGGGGGTAGACAGCACACAAGCATATGGGTGACCAAGGGGGTATTGGGAGACAGTATCAAGCATACGGACAACCAAGGGGTTAGGGGAGACAGTGCCAAGCATACGGGTGACCAAGGGGGTGGGGGTAGACAGCACACAAGCATACGGGTGATCAAGGGGGTGAGGGGACAGTCCCAAGCATGCGGGCAACCAAGGGGGTAGAGGGAGACAGTACCAAGCATACCGGTGACCATGGGGGTGGGGGAGACAGAACCAAGCATACGGGCAACCAAGAGGGTGGGGGGAGACAGTACCAAGAATACCAGCGACCAATGCATACCTGTAGCGGACAGGGGCCTTAGATGTGGGCCTTTGGTGGGAGGGCCGGCCAAGCCTTCCCATAGGCTCTTAACATCAGGGCCCCAACCAATCACAGCAACTGTAGGTAAGATTATTCCTGGGCCGCTTATTGTATCCCGAAAGCAAGCCTTCTTAAGTATCCTTTTAGCGCATTGATGCCTTTGGGCTGCAGTGCACTCTACAAATCTAAAAAATAAATAAATAAATAAAATAAATACAGCAAGCCATCTGGAGCAGAGGCCCACGCAGTTAGTGAGAGAGAGAGCGGGTGGCCATGTTGGACTGTGCGACATTGTTTAGCATGTTGCTCGATAGACCCTCTGATTGGTTTGCATTCTCTCCCAACCTTGGACTTTCGGCTCGTTAGCAGTGTAGGTGATTTCAATCCGGCACTTCACTTAAGTCAATGCCTAGCGTGTAATGCAGAACTGAAATCCTTATTTATTTATTTGTGTCTAAAAGTTATTTTATTCTGAACGATGTACCACTCTTATCACGCCCCTCTCTTGGAACTCCCCTGGTCACACTGAACCAGGAATCAGGCAGGTTTGCAAAGTTAAATATTTATTTATATGTTCACAATATAATCAAACTATATTTAATGGGTATATAATGATCACCAATGAGGTCACACTAAGCAATCTCTTTAATCATAAGGAGTAATAATGAGCAAAAACAATGCAGCACAGAAATAATACTTTAGTGGGTGTGGGTTCAAATCAAATATCAATGCAGTTACTCTTTCCCCCTGCACGCCCCTCAAACCGAAATATGCAATGTAGAGAGATAGAGATAGGAGGGGAGAGAACAGGTTTCAGGAGTGCAGAATTCAAATACAATGTCAATCCCAATTTACCCCCAGCAAACACAAGAGAGAAACAGAATTGATTGGCAAATTGTCAAAATGTTTTAAAGTTGGCTTTGAATGGAATAGGTAAAACACTAAGAGGGTAATTCATAGAATTTCGCAGAAAAGTGTCGCAAGCGGCTGGCGCAGAGTGTCCGCGTGCGATTGTCTGCGCCAGGCACGTGCGCTAAAACCGATTTCCGCGCACAGCGTATTCATGGATTTTAGGCTCCCAAACCAGCCGTGGCGCAGAGAATCGCAGCGACCCTGCAGCAGCGCCAGTAACGCCCCGAAGAACGCCCTCGCGCAAGGAAAAGCCATCAAAATCGCTAAATCATCGCAAAGGGCTGCGCTAACCCTGGACCAGTTCACCGGGCTGGCAAACAGCAAACGCCAAGCGGGGAACGTGTATTTCAGGGGTGCGCGGGAAGTCCCACACGCGATTGGCCCAGTGCGAGCAAGGTATGTGAATTTCAGGGGTGCGCGGGAAGTTCCACACGCGATTACAGCAGGGTACGTGTATTTCAGGGCTTCGCGTGAAGTTTCTCACGCGATCGGGCCTGGGGGAGCGTGCTACGTGTATTACAGGGGTTCGCGTGAACTTACTCACACGATCGGGCCTGGGGGAGCGGGCTACGTGTATTTCAGAGGTTTGCGTGAACTTCCTCACGCGATCGGGCCTGGGGGAGCGGGATACGTGTATTTCAGGGCTTCGCGTGAACTTACTCACCCGATCGGGCCTGGGGGAGCAGGCTACGTGTATTTCAGGGGTTAGCGTGAACTTTCTCACGCGATCGGGCCTGGGGGAGCGTGCTACGTGTATTACAGGGGTTCGCGTGAAGTTGCACACGCGATTGTCCCAGTGCGAGCAGGGTACGTGTATTACAGGGGTGCGCGGGAAGTTCCACACGCGATAGTCCCAGTGCGAGCAGGGTAAGTGTATTTCAGGGGTGCGCGGGAAGTTCCACACGCGATAGTCCCAGTGCGAGCAGGGTACGTGTATTTCAGGGGTGCGCGGGAAGTTCCACACGCGATACCAGCAGGGAATGTGTATTTCAGGGGTTCTGGGGAGTACTACACGTGAATTGGCCGTGTGGGTCCTCCCAGGTGTACGCTCCACAACCTCCACGGCCCCTGCAGGCAGCTCACACCACGGGGGACTACCCTGCACCCCTGCACATGTCCCGCAGGCAGCCCATTCACCATGGGCATGCCCCCCAGCCAACCCACATGTCACCTTGCACTACTGATCAACAATGCATGTCTCCCTACACCCCCACCCCCAGCAGTGCAGGGGCAGCCTCCACCAGGCCCCCACTCATGTCCCCCTGCACCCCCACCCCCCAGCATCCAGGGTCACCCTCCACCAGGCCCCCACTCATGTCTCCCACCACCCCCACCCCGCGGCAGTGCAGGGTCACCCTCCACCAGGCCCCCACTCATGTCTCCCACCACCCCCACCCACCGGCAGTGCAGGGTCACCCTCCACCAGGCCCCCACTCATGTCTCCCACCACTCCCACCCCCCTGCCACCATGGGCAGCACCCACCAGGCCCCCACTCATGTCTCCCACCACCCCCACCCCCCTGCCACCATGGGCAGCCCCCACCAGGCCCCCACTCATGTCTCCCACCACCCCCACCCCCCTGCCACCATGGGCAGCCCCAACCAGGCCCCCACTCATGTCTCCCACCACCCCCACCCCCCTGCCACCATGGGCTGCCCCCACCAGGCCCCCACTCATGTCTCCCACCACCCCCACCCCCCAGCAGTGCAGGGTCACCCTCCACCAGGCCCCCACTCATGTGTCCCACCACCCCCACCCCCCAGCATCCAGGGTCACCCTCCACCAGGCCCCCACTCATGTCTCCCACCACCCCCCGGCAGTGCAGGGTCACCCTCCACCAGGCCCCCACTCATGTCCCCCTGCACCCCCACCCCCCAGCATCCAGGGTCACCCTCCACCAGGCCCCCACTCATGTCTCCCACCACCCCCACCCCCCAGCATCCAGGGTCACCCTCCACCAGGCCCCCACTCATGTCTCCCACCACCCCCACCCCCCGGCAGTGCAGGGTCACCCTCCACCAGGCCCCCACTCATGTCCCCCTGAACCCCCACCCCCCACCATCCAGGGTCACCCTCCACCAGGCCCCCACTCATGTCTCCCACCACCCCCCTGCCACCATGGCCAGCCCCCACCAGGCCCCCACTCATGTCTCCCACCACCCCCCGGCAGTGCAGGGTCACCCTCCACCAGGCCCCCACTCATGTCTCCCACCACCCCCACCCCCCGGCAGTGCAGGGTCACCCTCCACCAGGCCCCCACTCATGTCCCCCTGCACCCCCACCCCCCAGCATCCAGGGTCACCCTCCACCAGGCCCCCACTCATGTCTCCCACCACCCCCACCCCCCTGCCACCATGGCCAGCCCCCACCAGGCCCCCACTCATGTCTCCCACCACCCCCACCCCCCGGCAGTGCAGGGTCACCCTCCACCAGGCCCCCACTCATGTCTCCCACCACCCCCACCCCCCTGCCACCATGGGCAGCCCCCACCAGGCCCTACTCATGTCTCCCACCACCCCCACCCCCCGGCAGTGCAGGATCACCCTCCACCAGGCCCCCACTCATGTGTCCCACCACCCCCACCCCCCAGCATCCAGGGTCACCCTCCACCAGGCCCCCACTAATGTCTCCCACCACCCCACCCCCCGGCAGTGCAGGGTCACCCTCCACCAGGCCCCCACTCATGTCCCCATGCACCCCCACCCCCCAGCATCCAGGGTCACCCTCCACCAGGCCCCCACTCATGTCTCCCACCACCCCCACCCCCTAGCATCCAGGGTCACCCTCCACCAGGCCGCCACTCATGTCTCCCACCACCCCCACCCCCCGGCAGTGCAGGGTCACCCTCCACCAGGCCCCCACTCATGTCCCCCTGCACCCCCACCCCCCAGCATCCAGGGTCACCCTCGACCAGGCCCCCACTCATGCCTCCCACCACCCCCGCCCCCCTGCCACCATGGGCAGCCCTCACCAGGCCCCCACTCATGTCTCCCACCACCCCCACCCCCCGGCAGTGCAGGGTCACCCTCCACCAGGCCCCCACTCATGTGTCCCACCACCCCCACCCCCCAGCATCCAGGGTCACCCTCCACCAGGCCCCCACTCATGTCTCCCACCACCCCCACCACCCGGCAGTGCAGGGTCACCCTCCACCAGGCCCCCACTCATGTCCCCCTGCACCCCCACCCCCCAGCATCCAGGGTCACCCTCCACCAGGCCCCCACTCATATCTCCCACCACCCCCACCCCCCTGCCACCATGGGCAGCCCCCACCAGGCCCCCACTCATGTCTCCCACCACCCCCACCCCCCGACAGTGCAGGGTCACCCTCCACCAGGCCCCCACTCATGTGTCCCACCACCCCCACCACCCAGCATCCAGGGTCAACCTCCACCAGGCCCCCACTCATGTCTCCCACCACCCCCACCCCCCTGCCACCATGGCCAGCCCCCACCAGGCCCCCACTCATGTGTCCCACCACCCCCACCCACCAGCATCCAGGGTCACCCTCCACCAGGCCCCCACTCATATCTCCCACCACCCCCACCCCCCTGCCACCATGGGCAGCCCCCACCAGGCCCCCACTCATGTCTCCCACCAGGCCCCCACTCATGTGTCCCACCACCCCCACCCACCAGCATCCAGGGTCACCCTCCACCAGGCCCCCACTCATGTCTCCCACCACCCCCACCCCCCTGCCACCATGGCCAGCCCCCACCATGTCCCCCTGCACCCCC
Organism: Ambystoma mexicanum; assembly: GCF_040938575.1. NCBI lineage: Eukaryota > Metazoa > Chordata > Amphibia > Caudata > Ambystomatidae > Ambystoma > Ambystoma mexicanum. Next base: position 589,154,361 of record NC_090924.1, read on the forward strand.
ACCCCCCAGCATCCAGGGTCACCCTCCACCAGGCCCCCACTCATGTCTCCCACCACCCCCACCCCCTTTCCACCATGGCCAGCCCCCACTAGGCCCCCACTCATGTCTCCCACCACCCCCACCCCCGGCAGTGCAGGGTCACCCTCCACCAGGCCCCCACTCATGTCTCCCACCACCCCCACCCCCCTGCCACCATGGCCAGCCCCCACCAGGTCCTCACAATCCCCAATCATGTGCGTAATGGTCAGCCTCCACAGCCAAAAAGCCCTACCAAGTAACCCATTCACCCACATGGAAATGGAAATCACATGTTACACCCCCAATGTTCATGAAGCTAATGAACCCATGTCCGTCACACACATTTTTTGCAATTGAATGGGAAAACACACAACATGACATGCATGAAACCAATGAGATGAAACCACACAGTGAACTATGGCAACAAAAATGTATAGAAAAAAATAAAGAATGCTAAAGAAAGAAAACTAACTACAATGTAAATGTGAAAAAATAAGCTGCATGTCCGCATAAAAACACAAAACTGGAAATCTAAATCCGAAAAAATTGTGTCCAAAGTGAAATGTAAAAAACTCTCCATGCAACAAAGAACGATGTACAAAAATAACAAGGGTCCATGACCCCAACTGAACTAAGGAAACCTCCTAAAAAACCTACCTAAATATCAACTATATACAAAAAGTGGAGCAGTGTCCGTCGACTCCAAATCATAAAAAGAACGAAAGGAAACCTAAAACTAAAGAACTATATACAAAGGCGGCGGGCAAGTCCAGCGGCTCACTCTGTGGTGTCCCGGGCCAGGGCATCATCGAACTCCTGTTCGATGTCCCGGAGGCGGTCCAGTTCCATGGCCCCGAGGGTCCGCAGGGACGACGCTGTGTCCTCCTCCAACCCCTTGCGGATTGCCTCGAGGCACTCGGCCCGCCTCAGGGCCCTCCGCATGGAGTTCTCCGCCCTGACCATTGTGAGCCGCGCCTCTTCCGCCCACCGCCGCTCCGCACCTATGGCGTGGCCCAACCGCTGCCACACGGAAGACACTCTCTGTCCTGGGTCCCCCTGCCCTCCGGCCGATGCCTGCCACTCCGATGTCGAAAGCCCCGAGCCTTCATGTCTCCCACCATGTTGCTGCTGCTGCTGCTCTGCCTCTGCCCGTGCACTGCCTCCTGCTGCCTGCACATCCTCCGCCGGCTGGGGTGCACTTGTGATGTGGCCACCCCTGCTGGACCTCCGACTCCCGACTGTGGCAGGGATGCCTCCTCCACCAGCCTGGCCACACCGTCAGAGGCAGCTCCACAGGGCACCCAGGTGACTGATGGGTGGGAAGATGGCACAGAGGACGACTGGCGTGTAGGGGGTCCAGTTGAGGAGGGGGTCGGAGCAAGCCCCATCAGACAGCGGAATCCGGCCTGGGTGACCTGTCCCAGTAGGCTGACGTGGTCAACGAGCCATTCAAGATGACGTGCATCTCTCCATGAAAAGACTGCAGGTCACTTCGCATGGCCCGTTGACGCAACGCCACACCAGCCAGGACAGGCTCAACCCGGACCTGGATGGCCACGTCCGCAGGCAGAGGAAGGCCAGTTGACGTCAGCTCATCCCCTGCCTGAAAACAGGTCTGGACGTAGGCATCCCTGCTGGTGCAAGATGATGCAGGGACAGGATCGGGGACAGGATTGCACACAGACACCTCCGCGGCCACCTGTGCTGCCTCCTGTCCCTGGTCCTGCACTGCACCACTAGCACCAGTGGGATCCCCACCTCCAGACCCTGTCTCTGGTGCTTGAGCGGCCCCCTCCTCCACCAAACCCCCCACCAACCTGGATGACTCCGTGCCATCTTCCGCTGTTGGGCCCTGTGGGGTCCCAGCTGCCCCTTCTGCTGCCGAGGAGTCCAACTGCAACCTCCGCCTCTTGGACCTCCCCCCGGCAGCTGCGGCCTGGTACGCGGCACCGAACTCCTCACTCCCCGACGAGATGACAACACGGGAGGGGTGCCGGGCCTTGCGTCTCAGGCTGGCGGTCGGATCCCTGCCGCTGGGCTCCACAGCACCTTCTCCGCCCTCTTCATCAGTTGACGCTGCAGACAGGGAGAAACAAAACACAGGCATCAGGGCACTGTACAATGGACACATACACGCATGACAGTTGCACATGAGTGGCATTGGCAAACCTCAGACATGTCATCACAATCCCCAACACACATGTCATTGCAACTGGCACACATGAGCCATACCACAGCCATATCGCAACTGCCAGCACCATCCCTACACATACAACAGCATGAGCAGCCAAAGGGGAGCCAGACATCACATGCAACACAGGAAGTGCACCACACATGTACACACACCACCACACTTGCATGCATGTCTACACCTCTGCCAAGTGTCGCACTGTTCAGAAGGGCATCCATGTCACATCTGCCAATCAGGCTTCCACATACCGCTGTCACATGCATCCATGTTGCATCACTGTTGCACCCTTGTCAAATACACACACATGCACATGTACACAGTGCTCATACATGCAGTCGAAAACAACATACATGCCTGACATCATGGACATGTCTACTTACATACACATTCATCCAAACATGTGTGCACGCACAACTGCATTTGCCATGCAAGCCCACACACACAAGCACCATCCATGTCTCACACATTACAGCCCTCGCATGTGTCAGCCCCACGGCCCTGTACACCCCCACCCATACTCCACCCCATACAAACAGATGTGCAACCGGCACAATGGCGAATGATCACCACACGCCCTGCTCACAACCAGGATGCATGTACACTCACCGCTCGACTCCAGACGGGTCTGCTTCTCTAGGACCTGGACGTGGAGCGCTGGGGATATGCGTTCCAGGACCCCCATCTGTTCTTCCGACAAGTGGCCCCGGCGCCCCTTGGCATCCGCTGCCTTCAAGAGGCGCCGGGCCTTGTTCAGGGTCCTGGACCTGAAGTCCTCCCAGCGCTTCCTGACATGTTGTAAGTCCCGGACTGCCACCCCCTCCGCGTTGATGGCAGTCACGATGTCAGTCCAGATCCGAGTCTGTCCTTCCTTGTCGGCGCGGGAACTTCCAAAGAGGGCATCATACTGCCCCAGGACTTGCTCCACCAGGACACCAACTTCGGTGGCATTGAAGCTGGTGCCCCTCTGCCTCTCTGGCCGGGGGTTGTCAGTGGTCACAGATGGTGTTTGCCCCAACATGACAACCCCAGAGGCAGGAGTGGGTGGGCAACTGGGTCCTGGGGCTGGGCTGTGGAGCGATGGAATTCCAGTCGGGAGTCTTCGGTTCCAGCAGGGGTGGTCACAGCCACAGCACCCCTGGCTGATTTGCAGGCAGAAAATGGCAGTGCACGTGGGCAGCAGGCAGTCAGGCAGCAGCAGATGGCAGGTGGGAGCGTGCTCGGGGCTCTGGGGGGCAGTAGTTCGGCCTTCTGGGCAGGAGCGTGGTCTTCCGTGTGCTTACGCATGGCCAGCTTGGTACGGAGTGATTTGGCACGTGAAAATCCTGCACGTCAGCGTGAAAACCGAGGAAAGGCCCTTAGCGCGTAAGCGCGTCAGCACGCATACGCGATTCTATTGGACCAAAGGCCCTCAGCGCGTAAGCGCGTCTGTGACGTGACCCGCACGGGTGTTTCCCACACAGCACGTGATGACAGAGCAGACGTGGAAAGACTGCACGTCAGAGTCTCATCGCGTGTGATTGGTGGAAATGGCCGTACACGCAGAAGTGACAAAGCGTGTAATTGGTGGAAATGGCCGTACACGCATAAGTCACAAAGCGTGTAATTGGTGGAAATGGCCCTAGCGCGTACACGCCGCGTAAGTGATGTTGGACGTGTGGGCCTGTATAAAAGGTACGCGTAGAACACCATTTCCTTGTACGTGCTTTTCGTGGAGAGCGAGTGGGTGAATTCTGTACTTCTTGTCGGTTCACACGCGATTTACTTCACGGCGTTTCAAGTTCGTATTCCCTGTTACCTCTGACAGATTTTTGTCTTTTTTCTCTTTTACTGGTTTACCTTGGCCTGTTCCCTCAAACAGTGTTCCCTTCTACTGTTGTCCTGTCTCCTCAGACAGCGTACAAATCTTCTTTTGGCGGGGGTGTTGCCAACCAAACGCGCTCCTTTTTCACGCTCTCTTACCTGGCAGACGGTGAGTCACGCACGTATCTAACATCTGTGCTTGCCCGGTGTGTAACCTACCCCTTCAGAGGTCATTCTAGGCTGCGTGTGACACGCATACGTTCATTCTTGTGTTACTGGGTGCCACAGCGTAGTGCAGGTTTTTCTTTCTGCACACGTGGTCTAGGAGGGGTTACGTGCACGTCATCTCCCTTTTTTGGGGCTCCTGTGCGTAGCGTGACCCGTCATCTTTCCCCAGGGGTTACAATCAGCCTTGCAAGAGCACTAGGGTACAATTACCATCTGGTACCGAACCCCTTTGACCCCCAATTGCCCAGGACAATATTTGACAGCCACTCCCATACGCACATCAACATCAATGCCATGGTTGGGAGGCGAGGATTCCGTAAGGGTGGCAAAGGCGGAAGAGCCACAAGTGGTGGCCGTGGTGGATCCGGTAGGGGACGTGGTCGTTACTTGCAGGGTGAGCCTGTCCCCCCATGTGTGGAGGACCAGTCAAGGGCACCCATAATCCCCCCCCCTCCCGTTGAGGCTGATGTGGCTGACACCATCCATGCTCAGCCCTTGTTGGACCAGCCCATTGTGGCACCAGACCTGGCTGACTCCATGGCTGACTTCCAGGTCAGCAGGCCTATGACACGTGCGCTGGTGCACGTTGATGTCACCATGCCACGTGCATCTGGGGCAGCAAGGTCATCTGCTTCACCAAGTAGGCAGGGCGGAGAGGCTGCAGGGGCAGCTGCGGCTCCATCCACCCCAGCCCTCACACACCCAGCCCGGATAGTGTCGGTCCTAGTCCATGCTGCTGATATTCCCCCTGACACCATCACACTAGAGCCAATGCCTGCACCAACTCCCATGCTGAGTGTGCAATCCCACACTCCTGATACAGAGTCCACCAGGGCTCCTGCCCCTAGTGTCCAGAGCGGCGCAGGACACTCAGGATCACCACCACCTTCCAAGCGGAAGAGGAAGAGTGCTCGTCCGGCACAGGCTGATGCCCCAGACACGACTACACAGTCCGGCCCGTCCAGGAAGCCCAGCTTCACGGATGACGAACTGAATGCACTTGTCGAGTATGTGTCCGCACATGACAACGAGATGGTCATTGTTGCAGGATCCAAGACCACACCTGCACAACGCCAGGCACACTGGCAGACCGTTGCAGACATCGTAAGTGCCCTTGGAATCGTGAGGCGCACAGCCAATGATTGCTATAAGCGCTGGAATGACCTAAAGCGCAGGGCAAAGAGTAAACTGGCCTCAAGTCATGCCGCAACTCTAGTGACTGGAGGTGGGTCTCCAGCAGTAGACATGGAACTCACTCCACATGAGTCAGTCGCTGGGACCTACGTCACGGAGGAACAGATCCAAGGCGTGGGAGATCTCCCTGATTACGAGGCATTGTCCGGTGAGTGCACGTGCATGTGTGTGTCATCCATGTGCATGGTGTGTGTGAGGGCTTCTGTTTGTGTGCCAGGTGAGAGTGTGTGCGCCTGAGTCGTATGGGTCATCCATGTGCTTCATGCAATACATCCTGCGCAGCTGCATTTGGCCATAGCTGTATCCTTTCTGCCAACAGTAGACATGTAGTCCAACTGCACGCCATTTGCCCTTGAAGTGTCACCTTGCCACAACATTGTTACAAAATTTAGCACTGTTCATTTAGTCAGATATTTACCATTCCACCACTTTTACTAGGCATGTCGCAGTCCTCTAGTCACATGTCTGACATAGCTATGGTAAAGTTGAGTGACTTTGTTACCTGGATATCATTTGTTCAAACATGTCCCTGTGCAATTGCACCATTTCGGACTGGCAGCTCCAGGTGAAGAATCTGACCTGTTAGAATTAGAAAAGCTATTACATGCGGGAACTGGACAGTATGCATAGGTGCTGCCCTCCTCTCCATCTTCACTCAATAGCAATGGTACATGCCATCTGTGTGATGGCATGTGTGTTTCACCTGCCAATCACAGGCCAATGTGTGATGCCACTGCCAGGCAGCATGCAGAAAATGTGTTCATCTTCAATCTTGGTGTCATCAGTGTGTGCCATTTGCCTGCCCTTCATACGCAGTGAGGCTGCATGCATGGGAGGGTTTTAGTCATGTGGGACATGTGTCAAACAAGTACTGTTTCTCTTGCTTCTCAGCCCTCATTGTGTGCCATGGTGCTAATGCCTGTTTCCATTTCTTTGTTTTTATGTCTTTGCAGGGGAAGACGCACCTGATACTACTGGGGTTGTGGAGATGGTGCTGACCCAGGAGGGGCCCGAAGGCCGACCAACCACCAGTGAGGGACGTGGTGTGGTGGTGGGTGAGAACCCACAAGTGCTGCAGGTCCTGCTCTCAAGGGGTGTCTCTGGCTGCACCTCCCCCGAGCGGTACTCAGGTGTTGATTCGGATGAGACCTACGTGCCGTCGCAGGTGAGTGTTCCAGGGAGGGATTCTGTTCTGTCTCACCCACCTGCACCAGGGTCAGAACCCTCAATGGGGATGTCAGTGTTGGCAGCTACGCCTTTGGTGGTTACGGATGCAGGGTCACACTCCGCGACATCTGATCCTGTTCCTGTGCCAGCAGATCAGAGGGGGAATGCAGTCCTGCAGCCTCAGGCAGTGTCGGCACAGCAAGGCGCAGTTCGCCTTGCCCCAGACAGGTGTGGTGCCCGCCAACATGGTGGCCGTACGGCACCTGGCAATACTGCATGGGAGCAATCCATTTACGGTATGGCAACCCAACAGGCAGCATCATCCGAGATGATGGCTCAGGCCATGGATAGGGTGGCCACTTCCATTGTCCCCCCTGAAAGGCTGATGGAGCGACTAGAGCAGGCAACCGACACCATCTGCTAGTCACACAGGGAGGACATGTTGGGGTCCAACAGGGACAGGCGGGCGGCACTGGCGACTCTGCAGGAGGCCATCTCCATTGAGTCCCAGGGCCACAGGGAAGCCCTGAGGCAGGAGCTCCTTCACCTCAGGACGACTCTTGTTGAGCTTGAGGCTTCTACACACCAAAGGACAGAACAGCAGCTGGAGCGTCTCACCCGTACGCTCTCAGCTGAGATGCAGGCAACGAGGGCGGAGGTCCGGGCATCCCGTGAGTTGTTGCATGGGACCTCCGCACACTCATCCTCCAGAACCAGACCTACCACACCTGCATGCTTGCAGCCATGGAGGAGCAGACTAGGGCCTTGCGTGGGCTGCCTCCCATAGTGCAACCACCTCCGGATGCAGCTGCACAGGGTGATAATAGCGACAGCAGTGATACTCCCACAATAGGGTAGCCGTGTGGGCCATGAGCCCATGGAGGTGTTTTTTTTCCCAGGATCCACGCAGGTGGGTTCTGGTGTGCATCCTGTCCTCGGACCTCCTGGGTGGCCTCCCCAACCCCCCTGGGCCCTTCAATGGCCATTTTTGATTTTTATTTTATTTTTTTTTATTTTTTATTTTTATTTCTTTTATTCCCAATTTTTTTGGGACGATTTGTTGGCTTCCGTGGTTCCTGTGGGCATACGCTGCATTGTGGCTGGGCACATGCAGGCTTGTAATGTATTTGGTTCAGATGCTTGGGTTTGAGTCACACACACCCCTCCTGCTTCCCGTTTCCATGGGCTTGCAAAGGGTGTGCCCAAGTGACAGTGAATTACACAGTGACGTTGGACTCCCATGAGCTGTGTGGGCAGTCTGTAGTCAATACTGTGTATACATGCCTAGTGCATAATGCTGTTGTGTTGTACACTGCATGTTGCATTGATGTGTAACTCATCTTCTGTGTCTACCTCCCAATTTGCAGGTCCCTTCCTCATGTCTACACAAGGACCTCAAGTCTGGAGATGTGGTCCATGTTGGCAGCAGTGCACCTACAACTCTACAGGCGCCAACACTGCACAGTTGGTAGTGGTGGGAGTGCAGGCATTTCCAGGTGGTGAGACTACTAATATTATACATTAGTGATGACATGTTAATGGTAGTACGTGCTCAAGTTTGTTGTTGGTCCGGCATTACTGTGAGCATTTCAGGTGTTGCAAGTTTCTAATAGGGACACTGTACATTGTGACACTAGTGTCATGTTGGTGGGATTACTTTGTTTACGTGCAAATAGCATGACATGGCACAGTGTGTCGTGTGGCGGTGCTGGGGTTGGGTTGGCTGACATGGCACTGTCCTCTTGTTGCATTTTGCAAGTGGGTATTCATTTCAGCTACTTGAATTTGTAACTTCACAAAACTGCATTGGTGGTGTCAGTGTGGGTAGGGATGCACACATTGTGACACTTCCAGGTGAACAATCTCAGGCTGATATGGTTTTCATGGTTCTTTCTCCAGACATTCAGGATCAGTGTCAGGTTGAGTCATCATTGATTGTCAGATGGAATGTGCCAGGGCAGTGTGCACTCCACAGGGGTGTGATTTCTATGTGAAGTAATTAGCCACTAGCTGTGTACGGGCTGCCTCCCCCCGTGCCCTTTCCCCTCCCATGCGCAGCAGCTGTGCATGTGGTTGGGGATGGGGGGGCACCACCATGTCCACGGCCAGGCCCCGGCGTGTTGCAACGTTGTGCAGGACACATGCTGCCACTATGATCCTGCACACTACTGGGGGAGCGTACAACAGCTGCCCGCCAGAACGGTCAAGGGAGCGAAAGCGTGACTTCAGCACTCCAAATGTGCGCTCCACTATGCCCCGGGTTGTAATGTGGGCTGCGTTATATCTTACCTGGGGTGGCGTGGTGGGGTTCCGAATTGGGGTCATCATGTGGGGGCTGAGAGGGTAGGCACTGTCCCCTGTGGAGGTGGTGATTGGTATCATTGGTGGGGTTGTGACCTTGCTCAGTATCCAACATGCATGCATGTGCAGTGGCATTCATACTCACCAAGCAGCCATGTATCGCCATGCCGCCCGGCTTCTAGGTCCCGGCTTAGGGTGGACATTCGGTAAATGAAGCTGTCGTGGGTGGACCCGGGATAGTTGGCATATACTGAGGTGATGATTCCCTTGGCATTACATACTACCTGCATGTTGATGGAATGCCAGTGCTTGCGGTTCCTATAGATGTGCTCAGATGCCCTGGGGGGACGTAGAGCCACATGGGTGCAGTCGATGGCACCTAGCACTTTGGGGAATCGTGCCACACTGTAAAAATCCAGGGCGGCAGCATGCCTTTCTGCAGGTGTTCTGGGCAGCTATATGTGCCTGCGGACTGATGGGCGTGCAGTGATGATGTTCAAGAGCTGGTGTAGGCAGCGTGACTGGGTGGCCTGTGACACCCCACCCACTATGGCACTTGTCCGCTGAAATGATCCAGTGGCTAAGAAGTGCAGTACATTGAGGACCTTCTCCAGGGGGCTGAGTGCTTGGGAGCACAGGGTGGGTGATGTGAGGTCATCCTCCCACTCACTCACCAGGTCCAGTATTATGTGTGGTGGAAACCTGTACCTCCCATACACCTGGTCGTCAGGCATCCCGAAAAGGCTGGTTCTGGGTGTGAAAATTCTGGCCCTGACTATCCTCCTCCTCCTCCTTTGGTAGGCCACGGCCACTGCTGCTAGGAACGGTATGTTCATCCTGGCGTCTGAGCTTGTTATTTTGTAAGTGCGCTAATTTATGCTTTGCGCGTGTCGTGTTGTAGGCGAGCGTGTGACCCGCGCACCCCTGGAATCCAGTTCCCAGTCCAATGGCGTGTGGAAATTCCCACGCACCACGGGATACAGGTGCGCTGACGTACTTGCGTGTGTAAGTGCCCGCGCACCCCTGAAATACACGTACATAGGCCAATCGCGTGTACGCGCACTTTTGTCCAATTACACGCGATGACACTCTGACGTGCAGTATTTCCACGTGTGCTCCGTCATCACGTGCTGTGTGGGGAACACCCGTGCGGGTCACGTCACAGACGCGCTTACGCACTGAGGGACTTTGGTCCAATAGAATCGCGTATGCGTGCTGACGCGCTTACGCGCTAAGGGCCTTTCCTCGAATTTCACGCTGACGTGCAGGATTTTCACGTGCCAAATCACTCCGTATCAAGCTGGCCACGCGATAACACACGGAAGACCACGCTCCTGCCCAGAAGGCCGAGTTACTGCCCCCCAGTGCCCCGAGCAGCCTCCCACGTGCCATCTGCTGCTGCCTGCCTGCCTGCCTGCCTGCTGCCACCGTGCCCTGCCATTTGGTGCCTGCAAATCAGCCATCTGCAGGGGTCCAGTTGCTGTGTCCACCCCTGCTGGAACTGAAGACTCCCGACTGGGATTACATCGCTCCACAGCCCAGCCCCAGGACCCAGTTGCCCACCCACACCTGCCTCTGGGGTTGCCATGTCGGGCACTTCCACATCTGGCACCAGTGGCAACCCCAGGCCAGAGGGGCAGAGGGGCACCAGCTTCACTGCCACCGAAGTTGGTGTCCTGGTGGAGCATGTCCTGGGGCAGTATGATGCCCTCTTTGGATCGTCCCGCGCCAGCAAGGAAGGACGGGAGAGGATCTGGGCCGACTGTGTGGTTGCCATCAACGCGGAGGGGGTGGCAACCCGCAACGTCCAGAAGATCAAGAAGCGCTGGGAGGACTTGAGGTCCAGGACCCTTGTGAAGGCCCGGCGCCTCGTGGAGGGGGGCCGGGGCCGCATGAGTTCCATCCAGATGAGGGTCCTGGAACGCGTACGCCCAGCGCTCCACGCCCAGATCCTTGAGAGGGAGACCCGTCTGGAGTTGAGCGGTAAGTGTCCAAGCATTACTATGTGAGACAGGGCATGTTGCGGTGTGCTGGTTCTATGATACTTGCCTGTATGTGTGCCATAGGCAATGTATGCATGTATATGTGCAGGGACATCATGGTAATGAATGTACGACCAGTGATGTGTGAACCACATGGTTGTTGCATGTGTTTAAATGCCACATGGGGAGCCCTATGCAGATTTTAAACATGAGAGCATGCCAGTCTCTGTTCCCGGACATGGGTGGGGGTGAGGGATGTGTGCTGATGCCAGGTACATATATGGTAGCCATGTCTGTGTGCCTGATCTGCGTGTCTGTGACTTGTGCATGCCATGGATGCATGACACATGTGTGTGACAATGCACAGATTCAGTGAAGCAGCCAAATTACCCTTGTATCCGCTGTGTTTGGGGTGTATGGGGCCAGATGGATGTGACTGAGGTGAAGTGTGTGCATGTGATAGGCATGACCCATGATGCATGTGAGTTACATATCATTGAATGTTTCAAGAGTCCATTGGACATGCATGGAAATGTCCATGGCATGCACCATGCCTGTTACTGTTTTTGTTTTGCCTGGACTGACCCATGTGTTGTGGAGGGACATGATGGAAGTGTACTTTGACAGTGGTGCTCATCTGCTATTGCTTCCTGTCTAGGGGACGATTGTACAGTACCCTGATGCTTGTGTTCTTTGTCTCCCTCTACGCAGCGGCTAGTGAAGACGAGGGCGGAGACGGCGCTGTGGAGCAAGGCGGCGGGGATGCCCCCACGGCTGCAGCGGAAGGGGTGGGTGAGCCCCCACAGGGGCCTGCTACGGTGGGAGACGGTGAGGAGCCATCCAGGTTGGTGGTTTGCACAGAGGAGGAGGAGGTCACCACTGGGGCACACATGGGGCCTGGTGGGGGCATCCCTGCTGGTGCAAGTGGTGCAGTCCAGGGCCAGGGGCAGGAGGCAGCACAGGTCACCGTGGAGGGGCCTGTGCATGTCGCTGTCCCTGACCCTGTGAGTGCACCACCATGCACCAGCAGGGATGCCCCATCCCAGGCCCGTCCGCAGGTGGAGGGGATGTCCATGTCACCTGACTCCCCTCCACCTGCGGACGAGGGGACCCCTGGCCGTGTGGAGAAGGTCCTGATTGGGGTCGCGATGCGCACTGCTGTGATTCGTGATGCCGTGCGTGCTTCCCGGGAGGAGCACGCACGTCATCACGAAGTGCACCGTGCCGACGTGGCCCAATTGGGATCGGCCATGTTCGGGGGTTTCCTGCATGTGTTGGCCAATCTGGCGGCCCTCTCCTCCTCTGTGCAGGGTATACACTAGTCGTTCTCCTTGCCGTCTTCCGGCCCAGATGCCACCAGGGCCCCCTGTGGACCTGCCCTGACCAATGCAGCCAGCTCGGTGGGGATCCCATCCCTGCCACAGTCGGGAGTCGGAGGTCCAGCAGGGGTGGACAACACAGCAACTGGACCCCAGCAGATGGAAGATGTGACCGCATCATCGGGCAGGGCACGTGCACGACATCGTCGGTGGTTTCCATCAGCCTGGATGCCGTCGTGCTGGCAGAGGCAGTGGCATCGGAGGCAGCAGCGGGCTCGACGTGGGAGGCATCATGACTCGGGGCCATCAAGATCAGAGGGGCAGGCATCGGCCGGAGGGCAGGGGAACCCTGGGACGGTAGTGTCTTCAGTGTGGGAGCAGTTGGTCCAGCGGATAGGTGCGGAGCGGCAGCGGGCGGAAGAGGAGCGGCTCACCATGGTCAGGGCGGAGTTCTCCATGCGTCGGGCGTTGAGGCGAGCTGAGTGCCTCGAGGAGGCTCGCAGGGAGTTTGAGCTGGACATGAGGTTATCCCTGCGAGACCTCGGGGCCAGGACAGAGTCCCGCCTCCAGGACATCGACATGGAGTTTGATGATGCCCTGGCCGGCAACATCACAGAGTGAGCCGCAGGACTGGCCCGCTGCCATTGTATATAGTTATTTAGTTAGTTAGTGTTAGGTTTCCTTTATTTATTGAGATTTTTTTGGACCGCTCGGACAATGGCCACTTTTCTGTATATATTTTTTTCATTAGGTAGTAGTAGGTTTCATTTATGGTGTTGGGCTCATGGACCCTGGAATATTCTTGTGTATAGTTTGCTTTTTGAAGAAACATTTTTTTGATTAATATTTGTGTTCACCATGAGGCAATGGTTTTTCATTATTTTCCTTCGACATGATATTGCTTTGGACAACATTTGTTTTTGGATTCCTTTGTTTTTTTGATTTTTACATTTGTTCTCGGACATGGACCATTTATTTTGTTATCCCCATTGTTGTATGTTTGATTTGTTTACTTCTTTTTCATCTTGAATACATGTTTTTTTTACTTTCACTTGTGGTATTTTCTCATTGGTTTCATAGATGTCATGATATGGGTTTTGACATTCACTTGCACCCATTGTGTATGTGTGTGTGACGGACATGTGTTAATTTGCATACTTGCTATTGGGGTTGTATCATGTAATTGCATTCACTATGTGGGTGGATGCAATCCTTGCCTGGGTGTTTGTGCTGGGTATGCTGCCCATTACTGCCATGATTGAGTATCGTCAGGACCTGGGGGCAGGGGGACATGTGTGGGGGCCTGGTGGAGGCTGCCCCTGCACTGCTGGGGGGTGGGGGTGGTGGGAGACATGGGTGGGGGCCTGGTGGAGGCTGCCCCTGCACTGCTGGGGGGTGGGGGTGGTGGGAGACATGGGTGGGGGCCTGGTGGAGGCTGCCCCTGCACTGCTGGGGGGTGGGGGTGGTGGGAGACATGGGTTGGACATGGGTGGGGGCCTGCTGGCAGGTGCCTCAGAGTGCTGGGGGGTGGGGGCGGTGGGAGACATGGGTGGGGGCCTGGTGGAGGCTGCCCCTGCACTGCTGGGGGGTGGGGGTGGTGGGAGACATGGGTGGGGGCCTGGTGGAGGCTGCCCCTGCACTGCTGGGGGGTGGGGGTGGTGGGAGACATGGGTTGGACATGGGTGGGGGCCTGCTGGCAGGTGCCATACAGTGCTGGGGGGTGGGGGTGGTGGGAGACATGGGTGGGGGCCTGGTGGAGGCTGCCCCTGCACTGCTGGGGGGTGGGGGCGGTGGGAGTCATGGGTGGGGGCCTGGTGGAAGCTGCCCCTGGTGGCTGGGGGGTGGGGGTGGTGGGAGACATGGGTGGGGGCCTGGTGGAGGCTGCCCCTGCACTGCTGGGGTGTGGGGGTGGTGGGAGACATGGGTGGGGGCCTGGTGGAGGCTGCCCCTGGTGGCTGGGGGGTGGGGGTGGTGGGACACATGCATTGTTGATCAGTAGTGCAAGGTGACATGTGGGTTGGCTGGGGGCATGCCCATGGTGGACGGGCTGCCTGCGGGACATGTGCAGGGGTGCAGGGTAGTCCCCCGTGGTGTGGGCTGCCTGCAGGGGCCGTGGAGGTTGTGGAGCGTACACCTGGGAGGACCCACAAGGCCAATTCACTTGTAGTACTCCCCAGAACCCCTGAAATACACGTACCCTGATGGAATAGCGTGTGCAACTTCCCGTGCACCCATGTAATACACGTACCCTGCTCGCACTGGCCCATTCGCGTGTGGAACTTTCCGCGCACCCCTGAAATACACGTACCCTGCTCGCACTGGCACAATCGTGTGTGGAACTTCCCGCGCACCCCTGAAATACACGTACCCTGCTCGCACTGGGACTATCGCGTGTGTAACTTCCCGCGCACCCCTGAAATACACGTACCCTGATGGAATCGCGTGTGGAACTTCCCGCGCACCCATGTAATACACGTACCCTGCTCGCACTGGCCCATTCGCGTGTGGAACTTCCCGCGCACCCCTGATATGCACGTACCCTGCAGAATTCACGTGTGGAACTTCCCACGCACCCCTGAAATACACGTACCCTGCTCGCACTGGGCCAATCGCATGTGGAACTTCCCGCGCACCCCTGAAATACACGTACCCTGCTCGCACTGGGACTATCGCGTGTGGCACTTCCCGCGCACCCCTGAAATGCACGTAACCTGCAGAATTCGCGTGTGGAACTTCCCGCGCACCCCTGAAATACACGTACCCTGCTCGCACTGGGCCAATCACGTGTGGAACTTCCCGCGCACCCCTGAAATACACGTACCCTGCTCGCACTGGCACAATCGTGTGTGGAACTTCCCGCGCACCCCTGAAATACACGTACCCTGCTCGCACTGGGACTATCGCGTGTGTAACTTCCCGCGCACCCCTGAAATACACGTACCCTGATGGAATCGCGTGTGGAACTTCCCACGCACCCATGTAATACACGTACCCTGCTCGCACTGGCCCATTCGCGTGTGGAACTTCCCGCGCACCCCTGATATGCACGTACCCTGCAGAATTCACGTGTGGAACTTCCCACGCACCCCTGAAATACACGTACCCTGCTCGCACTGGGCCAATCGCATGTGGAACTTCCCGCGCACCCCTGAAATACACGTACCCTGCTCGCACTGGGACTATCGCGTGTGGCACTTCCCGCGCACCCCTGAAATGCACGTACCCTGCAGAATTCGCGTGTGGAACTTCCCGCGCACCCCTGAAATACACGTACCCTGCTCGCACTGGGCCAATCACGTGTGGAACTTCCCGCGCACCCCTGAAATACACGTACCCTGCTCGCACTGGGACTATCGCGTGTGGAACTTCCCGCGCACCCCTGAAATACACGTACCCTGATGGAATCGCGTGTGGAACTTCCCGTGCACCCATGTAATACACGTACCCTGCTCGCACTGGCCCATTCGCGTGTGGAACTTCCCGCGCACCCCTGAAATGCACATACCCTGCAGAATTCGCGTGTGGAACTTCCCGCGCACCCCTGAAATACACGTACCCTGCTCGCACTGGCCCATTCGCGTGTGGAACTTCCCGCGCACCCCTGAAATCCACGTACCCGGCCAAATCGCGTGTGACACTTCCCGCGCACCCTGGTATACACGCACAAGTATTTTTTGTCAGCGGGTCCATGTTTGTGGGTACCCCTTTGCACGTCATTTGTCCTGGAGGGCCACAGTATAGGACATTCATCATGGCAGTATATAGGTGCTATTTGTTGGCGCACCTTTTGGCGCACATTTCTTACAGCCGCAGAGACGCTACCGCCTGCTTTCTTGTGGCGGTCGTGTTTGTGCCTGTGCGCTGGTTTGAGCGTGCGCTTTTTTGCCCTATTCTATTCCATGAATACGTGTTGTAGGCTAGCGTGTGGGCGTTCCGCGCACTTGTGCCCTGTACTTCCCCCGTGACGCCCACGTTTTGGCAAGTTGTTCCCCATTCCGAGTGTTACGCCCGTGTTCCGCCTACTTTAGTTGCGTGCGCCGCGCTATGTGCGATTTTCGCTCTGGCCTGTGCGATTTTCGCTGTGACCTGGCACACGCTGTTAGATGGCCTGTGCGCCAACGTGCGCCGCGCACTTTTTTATCGCACATCCGCTGGTTTTCTCGTGCACGGACTTCCATGAATCGATGTGCGCTGCTTTTCGTGCGATTCTCGCACTTGCACTGCGATTTTCGCTATTCCACTGCGATTCGCATGTTTTTGCCCACTTGCGCCGCGCTAATTATTCCATGAATCGGCCTGTAAATATGGTTTAAATCACTGAAATTGTTTAAATTCTAATGGGAGCCACTTTATATGGTTGCAGACAAACACTAGCAATGATTTGACACCAATAAGCAATGTGCAAACTGAAATTTGAGGTCGGGTGCAATTGAAAGTTGTTTTACACGTGATAGATTTTGCCAAAACGAAAATTCGCAGCAAACTTTTCTGCGCGCGGTAATCGCGATCGCAGGAGAACTATAAGGATTTGGAATGCGGTTTTGGGTTCTATAGAAAGCTGAGAATGTTAGCTACAAGCAGAAATTTTTCTGAGATAGAAGAAATAATGGGGAAAACAGAGAAGTGCTTTTAAAAGACAAACAGGATTTCTTTGCACTATGGAATGACTATGAAGAAGCAAATACTACACGGAAGCACAGACACTAGACCAGGGCGCCTCCGATCAGGGCGACTGCCTTCCGAGGAGCTTGCCTTCTTCAGATGAAATATATCAGCGCAAGAATATTTAACAATACTTTTACAGAATGATGATAATAGGGATACGATAGAGAGTTCAGGCAATTCAAAAATATTTCTAACAATGTGGTTCTAACTATAAAATAGGATGGATTTAAATACGGATTACTATGGACAGTACATAGGCTAGTGACAATCCTATAGATACTCACTACAAATGTTTTGAATGGAACCGTCAGGGATCTGGTTCTGGGACAGACTGCTGGGCACACCGAACTGGACTGGTTCAGTGATCAGCAAGGTGCTCTGGACACAGCACGGCAGGACTGGACAGGATCAGCACAGCACGGCACAGGATTGGGTTTAATCTGCCCTGGTTCTCTGGTCACAGCACAGCGCAGCACAGATTTGGGTTTAATCTGCCCTTGTTGGTTAGGAAGATAATTCTTTGGCAGGCAAGCAGTTACAGCACAGCCTGGCTGTTTCTTTTGTTTCCCCTTTAAGTTTGTGGGATGGGTTCTGGAAGTTAAGGCCCAGCTGAAAGTGGTTCAGCTATGCAATGAGCCTTTCTGCTTTCAAAGTTTCTGGAGTCTGGAAAAAGGAGTATGGGTGGATCAGCTTCAGGATGCTTCACCAAGATCGGGATGGTGGGTGGATCTGTGTGTCTTTCTAAGTCCTCAGCTGTCTCTATTTATGCATTTGATAAAGGGGTGTGTATACTGAATTATCCTAAGCACACCCCCTTGGTAGGCGATAGGTTAGAGTCTCTTCTCTCCCTTGATTGGAGGAGAAAACAGGGTGTCACCATGATGATGTGGTTTTATGATTCAGAACATCCTCCCCTTGCCTTTTGAACATAAAATCTACTTTTGGTATAATACGTATTTACATGTGTGCAATCTGTATAACCATAACATACATAGATCACATATGTTGTGGAGCAAATACTCTTCCAAGCCCTGTCGCTGTAAGATCTTGGGTCTGGATTTGACAGAATTTCACACTTTTTGTCCGGGACACAATATCTAATTTATCCAAAATGTGTACACATGTGCGCATTCTATATGGGCATAAGCGTGTGAAGTTTCATGCTTCTGACATAAATACATTTGCTGCAAAACCAGAATTTTCACTGTGCCTTCCCAGAACATCACACAGAGTTCTGGCATCTCTTAAAATGTGCACCCAAAAATCACATTAAAACTGCTGTTAATTCTATAATTTTTACAAATGTACACAGTCATTTATCAGTCTTTTTAAAAATATGCTTCCTGTGCTTGTGAATCCACAAATGGTTGTCTGTCCCCGCCTCCTTTTCCTCCTGGCATCTCTGAAGCGATCCGCCCCCTTCCTTCTAGGAGAGGCCATTTTAGACACTTCACAATCTGCATATCCTTTCATCCAGAGAAAGTCCATTGTCCCCTTCTGCTGCAGCCCAAGATCTCCTCCCCTGATCTAATTCTCACAAAGGTGTGATTTCATGGCCTTGGTGGGAAGCAGAAGGGAGATGCCTTTTGTTGGGGGAAGCTGTGGAACTGGTTTGGTGGCTTTGAGTTCAGCTTAAATTCAATGTCATTATATTACATTTTTATTGGTTTAAAACAAAACTTGCAATTTTCAAACAAGCAGCTATAACTCTTATTCCAGCTTCTAAACCATGGAATTTAAATAGTTACAACCTAGATTTCTCTTAATAAAAGGTCACTTATTTTTTAGACATTTGATTTCAATTGCACAAGTTTAAATCTTCTGATGCAAACTACTGACAGCTGTCATATAGGCGGCCACTGGCACTGCACCCATATTTTGACACTTTTCACAGGCAGGCACATTTTTGCTGTGAATATTTTGATGAGAGATTCTGCTTGTCATGACATTGTATGTTCATAATGATTTCTTGAATGAAGTGACTAGTAACACCCAGCAAGAATATTGGATGTTTTATGATGTTTTGGACCGGCATTCTTCAGTTTCAGCATCCAAGAAAAAGGGATTTAAGAACAATTTCTGGGTTTCTTTCAGTAAAGCACTGCCTTTCCTGCAGTTTCCATTTTTACTTGGTGGGCAGCCCAGTGACATGTTTCAGCAGTGAAGTCTCCGTTCCACCACTGACAATAGGCAAGGTAGATTTGGAAGCCATTTTTTCATGTTTCAAAGTGCAATTTCCATAGGTTTTGGCGCGCCCAGGGGTTTTGCTGGCATTTTGATAATTCTTGCACCACCAGGACAGACGGATGTTGCAGGGCAGAGCAGAAGTGGGTCAATACATCCCACAGCAGCACATAAGCAAAATGAAACTCAGGTGCAGAGAGCAACGTCATACTACTATCCACTTGCCCAATTAGTCCATTAGCACGCAAGCATACGGGCAATGAAGGGGGTGGGGGAGACAGCACAAAAGCATATGGGTGACCAAGGGGGTGGGGGGACAGTACCAAGCATACGGGTGACCAAGGGGTTGGGGGGAGACAGTACCAAGCATACAGGCAACCAAGGAGATAGTGGGAGACAGTACCAACCATATGGGTGACCAAGGGGGGGGGGAGACAGTACCATGCATATGGGAGACCAAGGGGGTGGGCGGAGACAGCACACAAGCATACGGGTGACCAAGGGGTTAGGGGAGACAGTGCCAAGCATACGGGTAACCAAGGGGGTGGGGGGAGACAGCACACAAGCATACGGGTGACCAAGGGGGTGGGGGACAGTACCAAGCATGTGGGCGACCAAGGGGGTGGGGGGAGAGAGTACCAAGCTTACAGGTGACCATGAGGGTGGGGAAGACAGTACCAAGCATAAGGGTGACCAAGGGGGTGGGCGGAGACAGTACCAAGCATATGAGCAACCAATGCGTACCTGTAGCAGACAGGGGCCTTAGGTGTGGGCCTTTGGTGGGAGGGCCGGCCAAGACTTCCCATAGGCTCTTAACTTCAGGGACCCAACCAATCACAGCAAGCCATCCGGAGCAGAGGCCCACGCAGTTAGTGAGAGAGAGAGAGAGAGAGCGGGTGGCCATGTTGGACTGTGCAACATTGTTTAGCATGTTGCTACATAGACCCTCTGATTGGTTTGCATTCTCTCCCAACCTTGGACTTTCTGTTCATTAGCAGCACGTAAGCAAAATGAAAATTGGGTGCAGAGAGCAACGTCATACTACTATCCACTTGCCCAATTAGTCCATCATCTCTCATCGGTCTGGCAGCAAGCCAAGGATTCTTCTTTATTGCTGACCTGTTTTCTGTTCTGGGACTTTCAAGGGTGTGTAGGTACACCATTATCTTTGTCTAGAGGTTAATGAATAGCCCATGATTTCAACTTCTGAGTCACTTGTGAGGAGACCACGATTTTGTCAATGTTGTCCTTTTATTTACAGCTATTTGATTCAATTAAACTGGGTGTCATTTCTCCTTTTGGCCTCTAGAGACTTGGTTGCTCTTCCTCACAGAAGCATTTTGCATCCTTGATTGTCCAAAACTTGGCACCTGCAGATGTTTTCTTCTTTGCTTAATCTAAGAGAAATATGTCTTACGTACATGGCTTATTCTCTTGACTCCCTCTGTGCCTTGCAATTATTCCCTGATGTGGCATCCTTGATCCCAGTCTAATAGACTCCTCTTTATCACTCACACGAAGCTGGTTTTCTAGCATCTCCTTACTCTGCAGCTCTGGTGTGTCTCTGAGGAAGCTTGATTGGTTTCAACACTAGTCCGACGTCCACCTTTTTCTCATGGCTGCCTTAGCCACGTTATATTTTCTTCTGCAGCAAGCTTCTATATGTCTCAGCTACCTTGCGTTTCTGCGGATGTACATTCACTTAATCTATTCTCACTTACTCCTTTGGTGCATATGATTTCTTGTTATTCCATTACATGTTTCTCTTATCAATCCATTTACATCCTTATCATTTCAATATTTGCATATCATTAAAGTGAGCCTTCATGTCTTTCCTCGATGATGTCACTTTGCCCCCGTCCGATTTCACTTATCTCTTTGATGTCCAATGTTGTGTGTGGACATCCTCCACCCTTTCAATGCAAGGCCACATTCAATACGGTTGTCTGAGTGCATATCGTCTCTCATTCACTCGAATCAGTATTGGGACCATACCTGGTGTCCCACATAGGGCTCTTCTCTTGCTGTTCTAATTTGATGGAGGTGAGGGGGCAGGAGCTAGGGATGACGTGTCCATCTGCACCTCTACAAGTGTAACTCACTGAGAGGTACAGTCCACTTTCTTTGCTGTGTATCCTCATTCTCCACATCTAAATTGACTTGTTATTTATGAATTTATTTATTGTTAAATTCAGGGGGGAACAATGCTCTTTTGTTCACAAAAGAATGTACAACAGATAAGAAACCAGATTTGATGGGAAGCAGTGAGCTTTTTACAATGGAGTGAGTTGGAGTGACATTATGACGAGATTGTGGAGGGGAGAAAATGAAACAGTCACCGAGGACAATACATGGGTGAACCAACAAATATTAAGGGCAACCAACATTATGTATTGCAGACAAGTGCAGGTAGGCGGAATGGCCAGCTGTTTAGGAATATGACCATGGAGGATGAAGTTCTAGAGGCAGAGAAAGTGAGAGAGGCAAGGGAAAAATGTTAGCTAGAAGGCAGATAAAATATAGGTTAAGAGGGTAACATGAAGGCAAGGAGGTAGGTTTTTAGTTTGGTTTTGAACAAATGGATGTTTACTGTTTCACAGATGTCCAGGGGAAGAGAATTCCATGCAAGTGGAGCAAGAAGAGAAAAAGAGCAGAAGTGATAGGAAGCACAGGGTGGGTGAGGTGCCACAAGGGTAGTGAAGCAGGCAGAGCACAGATTACCTGCAGGCTTCTAGAGTTGGATAGAGGAGGATAGCTACAGTGGTGCTTTACCATGGATAGATTTGTGAACCAGGAGGAGAAATTTAAATCTGGCCTTGTTTTTCATCATCAACCATCCAGCCTGGCGACAGTACAAGGTGTCAGAGTACTTACCAGTAAAATGGACTAATATGACTCCTGGCAGCTTCCCTGGCATCTCACAGAGCGTCCCATACCCCATTTCATGGTTTGCCTGTATGAGTGATGATAACTGCATTTCACGGATGTAGATGTGGTCTCTTTAAAGTAGATGCAGACATAAATATCTGCAATTCTCCAGTCACATCGCTTCTCAAGTATCCAGTATGGAGAGTGGCCTTCATTTTCGTTCTGCTTGGAATGCGTTCTGCTTGACCTTCGTTGTGCACCTGGATTCTGCTCATGCATCCTGATTTTTTATTGGCACCTTCGTGACCTCCTGGATTTCGATCCCTTCTTCTGTTTTTTGGAATTCTGCACTTACTTGCTGTAACTGCTAACACACCTGGGGCCTCATTACACGGTAGATGGTAAGTCACGGCCCTTACCAGCATGGCGCTAATAACATGTCTGTGTAGGACACTGGCCGCTAATAACGTGGCATCACGAGTACATGGCACAAGCTTAGCGCCATGCCGGTAAGGACCCTACTGCCATGCCGCTAAAGGCCCTGTAAAGGCCCTTAGCGGCACCGGGGAAAGCGCTGACAGCACTTCCGCCCTCCCACAACAGAGCCTTAACAGTGACCGCTATTAGCGGTCACCGTAAATAAGCGGAACCGGAAGTAGCATCATCTCACAGGAACGGGAAATAGCACGGCGGCCATCTTTAAAAACACAATCCATTGCCATCCTCTGCCCCCAGGACCTGCAGCCACACCAGAGCCTTCCAAAATCTTTCACAGACCCAGTGACAATGCCCAAGGCAATAGAAAAAGGAGCAGAGCAGCAGCGCAAAGAGCGCTTTTCAAATTAAGAGCTCACAATGCTAACTGACATGCTTGCTGCCAACGCAGAGCTGATGTTCACCAATGACATGTGGCGTCCCACCCTAATCAAGAAGAAGGAGATCTGGGACAATCTCCGCCTCCGTGTACACAGAATCCTGGCTGCCAACCCGAGCCTGGCCATGGGCACAGGAGGCGGTGGAGGATCCCCAATAAAACTAATGGAGTGGGAGGAGACCTGTGCAAGCACCATTGGGGTTGAATCAATCGAGGGAGTAGGGGAAATGGAGCGTGGTGTGCCGACATCGTCAAATGGAGATGAGTGTCCACACAAAACACTGCACTGTGAAAGATGAGATAATTCCCCAAATGTGAGCCTTAAATCATCTCATGGATGTGGCCATCAAACATACATGCACACAACCCTGCCCATATGCGGTTCACATCCCAACACACACACATGCATGCAGCACCACAGACACGTGTCACCCAGACTCATGCATGAATGACCCACCCAACAGTCTTACGACGTGTAAGGGCAAACATGAAGTCCGAATGCATAGAACAGCATGAACAACATCTGCATGAAGCACGTTGACCAATCACCAATGCCATCCCTCTCTTTGTCCCCCCAGGCTCACAAACTGAGAGCGATGAGCAGGACACTGCGATGCAGGCCCCCCCGCTAAGAAACAACCCAGGGGAAAGCAATCAGGCAACATGGCCAGCACGTCGAGGGGCACAGGAAAGAATGCACTCCCGCAGAGGGCCAAACCCACCAGGCCACCCACGTCACCAAGACGTGAACGTACGCCTGAACCAATTGCAGCACCCACTCTAGAAATCCCCCCCATGCACGATCCACCCACGGAAGGGGCACTGTCTGCTGCCAATATTTCCATCGGCGAGGCAGCTGCCACGGCACCCTTGTCCGATGTGGAGGACACTTGTAACTCGCCCATTCAACAATATACACCCAGCCCCAGCAGTCTAAACAACTGAGCCCACGCCCCACATCTCATTCCAGCAGCCATGGCCAGTCTGGGGATGAAATAGTGGCAGGGTGCTGGAGTCCACCGGTGTCATCACCTGATACTGGACTAATACAACAAGGTGCGGCACCCAGCCCACAACGCAGACACAGAGGCCATGACATGGCCATCATCAGACAGCGGCAAGAGGACATCACTGCACTGGTTGGCCAGCATGTGGATGAGGCAGCACTTGCGAGGGAGGAGTGCAGGGAGCATGCAAGAGATATCAGACAAGCCATAGAAGCCAGCATCAACAGGCTATGTGAGGAAATGTCACTTGTGAGGCAGGTCCTCACACGCATAGCAGACGTGATGGACAGGCAGAACCCCCAACCAGCACCGGACCAACCATGCACCTCCTCTCTGCCAGCTCAAGGCAGACCAGCCCCCGGCGCAGGTCCTTGCGGGCTATGAGGCACACAAACTCTCAACCTCCCAATGGTGGCAGTGGGGATGGGAACTAGGGCCAGCCAGATGTTGCTGACACATGTACAGCTATGCAGCACTGATGTACAAGCCATTCATAGGAGTGTTGTGGGGGGAGGGGGAAAGGATGTTTTGGGAGTGTTGTGAGGGAGGGGGAAAGGGTGTTTTGGGAGTGTTGTGGGGGAGGGGGGAAAGGGTGTTTTGGGAGTGTTGTGGGGAGGGGAAAGGGTGTTTTGGGAGTATTGTGGGGGAGGGGGGGAAAGGGTGTTTGCGTAGTTGGGTCCATGCACTTCTTTTACTTAAAATACATAATACACACTGGTGACATGAGAAATCACAGGAGTGGACATTTTCATTGTGTATGTGTGCTTTACTGTTGGACAGGGCACAGTGTACATTTCACCACAAAACCCAGTGCCCAAATACCCACATCCATTGAACAAAGTTAACCCATGTGTATCAGAAAACTTGGTCGATCAGATGCTGGCGCACAGCACGTCCCTCCTGGGCATCGCCACCTGCATGACCTGCAGCCTGTCTCCTCCCTCCTCATCCCCATCATCATCCTCAGCAGGTGGTTGCAGTTCAATATCAGGGGGCATTGGCACATTCCGTCTGATACACATATTGTGCAGCATGACACATGCCATGGTGATCTTGGCCACCTTCTCATGCCCATACAGGAGTGCCCCACCCGACCTGCTGAGGCACCGGAACCATGTCTTCAAAAGGCCAAATGTCTGTTCAATTACCACGCGGCTACGGGTATGTGCACAATTGTATTCCTCTTCGTGCCTGTTCTGTGGGTTCCATACAGGGGTAAGGAGCCACCTCTTCAGGGGATAGCCAGCATCACCTGCATGGGCGCACCAATGGGTATATGCAAGTGTTTACATCAAGTGGAACCTGTACATATCACACAAATAAACTTTGCAGTGTGAATGACATCCACAAATCCCTGCGTGCATGGAGGCAATCAAAGTAACTGCAATGTGGGAAGGTGAGGTAGTCCTTGCAAGTGGACATGCACCGTGCATGCCTACGGCAGTTATTGACATGTACTGGGTCAGGTCAAGTAATTTGTGTCTCTTGGTCCTGGCACCGTTTGTACCACACTGCTAGTGTACTGCCATTCCGAAGTTGATGTCCCCATGCTGTCATGCGGCACTTCAATAGTGGTGTACGGGTGTGGATCAGTACAATGGCTACAGGAGATCCATTTGTATGCACTCAAGGGCGTATATCCATTGTGATGCTGTTCAGCGTACATTTCCAATGTCCATTTTGGCTGCATGTAGCTGCATTGTGTTATAGAGGGTATGGTCTGATGTGCAAAGTGCATGTGGATGGATATGGCATGTTTGGGGTAATGGATTCATTTTATTCTTGTGCAGCTTACTACATGCGTGTGGTTTTCATGTGTCAGGTCCATTGTGGGCTGCCTCGGTGGACAGTGGTGTAAATCTGTATGTCCATTGTTTATCCTGACAACTGTTCACACCCAGTTGGAGTATGCATCTCTCCCCCCCCAATCACACCCAGTTGGAGTATGCATCCCCCCCAATCACACCCAGTTGGAGTATGCATCTCTCCCCTCCCCAATCACACCCAATTGGAGTATGCATCTCCCCCCAATCACACCAAGTTGGACTATGCATCCCCCCCCAATCACACCTAGTTGGGGTATGCATCTCTCCCCATCACACACCACATCATACTGCCATGTGCTTGCCCTCCTACTCACCAAGTAGCCACGAACGTTGTCCAGCATAACGCTCCATGTAGCGTGGTATTGTTGAGTTCCGCAGGACCATTGAATCATGGGTTGATCCAGGATATCGGGCACAACAATGTATGATTATCTTGTTAGTGTCACATACCATTTGGACGTTGATGGAGTGGTATTGCTTTCTGTTTCGGTAGACTGGCTCATTGGCATGTCGGACCACCAATTCCACATGGGTACAGTCGATGGCCCTGATGCAACTTGGCATGCCTGCCAGTGAATAGAAGCCAACTTTGGTGTTGGAGATCTCCTGGGCAGTCTGTGGCAGGGATATGTTTTCACTTGTGTGCTTCAGGAGGGCATCGAGCACCTGGTTCAGCGTGCGTGAGAATACTGGTTGTGATATGCCATGCATCTGCCCTACTGTATGCCGGTAGGTGCCTGTGGTCAGGAAGTGGAGCACAGTAACCACCTTCAGTAGAGGGGGGATGGCCGTACGGACGTCTATGAGGCTGACGATGTTGTTGTGTATCATGTCGACAATGGTGGTGATGGTATTCCGGTCCAGACGGTACAGGGTGTGTATCTGCTCAGGGGTTAGGTTGAATGGACTGGCTCTGATCCTGGGGATTGGTGGCTGCCTCTGTGGTATGACTAGGTGCCGTGGTGGTGCTTGCTGTGCCTGTCTTGCCCTCCTCCTCCTCCTGCGTCTCCTCTGTGCTGCCTGTTGTTGTTAGTGCTGCAATGCAATCATGTCCTCCAGCCCATTTAATGCTGCTAGCATTGGAATCATTTTGGTGTTTGAATGGGTGTGGGAAGGGGTGTGATGTGCTCCTTTTGTGCTGGCCCAGTCTCCATTGCCTCCACCTGTGCTGATTGTGGCCACCTGTGGCAGTTGGGAACACTGCACATGTCCCTTAACGGGAGGTTCGCGATGCCGGTATTTCCGCCATGCCAGTATGGGCTTTTTGGGCCTGCTCCATGCCGCTATTAGCATGTCCGCATGTCTTGTGATGGACTCCTATTTCTGCCATGCTGCTATTGCCGACATGAGGAGTCAGGTGCCTGCCAGCTTGCCTTGCTGCTATTAGAGGCACTGTTCTTAGCGGTGCCGCTAATAGCGGGTAGACTGGTCATAATTGGCAGGAGCGGTTAGCGATGCCGGTAATCCTTTACCGGCATCGTTTTTCCCTTACCACCTACCATGTAATGAGGCCCCTGGTCTTTGGATAGCATTTTGGTTTCGATTGTTTCTCTTTAGAACTTTTGGATTGTTCCCATTTTTGGTTTATTGTGTGGATTCTGTTGCCTGGGATTCTCTGTGTTTTGGTGCTGTGGACCTTTTGTTTGAACTGTTTGTGACTGTGACTCTTCCCATTCTCTGTAGTACAGTGGTACAGAACTTTCCCATTCTCTTCTTCGTGTTGTTGTGTCAGTGCCTTCACCTTTTTGTTTAACTTGTTTCCCTTTTTTGGGAAAAATGTTTCCTTCACTCTTTACTTCACTCCTCGCATCCTGCATTGAAGATGCAGGTAAGACAGGTTACTTGGTAGTGGAGAGGACGGTTAGGAGTACTCAGAGTCCAGTGGACTAACCCATTGTGTTTTCCCTTGCAGCGCCTCATATGGTGCCTTGGGTGCTCTATGCCTTTCTCCCGTTTTCCATTCCACAGATGTCAATTGTACAGTGGTGTAGTGCGGTCGTGAGGAAGGTCTTTTACCTTCCAAGTGCTCTGCATCTTCCCGAAAAAATGTCACGAGGAAGTAGATGTGAATTGAAGGAGTTCAAAGAGAGTGCTGGTAGTGAAGTTAATGACCTTGTCAAGAGGACAGAAAGCATAGTTGGGGAGACCTAAGAACATGCTGGCACAGTATAGCTAAGAGTGGTTAAGAGATGTTTGGTGGTGTTGAAAGGATGGAGGTGCATGTTTTTCGTAATATTTAGGAGGATGAGGTGAGCCAATGTTGCAATTTTGGAGATGAAGTAGAGACAGTGTGAGAAGAGCCATAGATGACACTAAGGTTTCTAGCTGAAGAAGAAAAGGGGAGAGTATCAGGTGGGAGCTGGATTGTCAGGAAAAGAGATGAGTGAGAATATTTGGCAGGGAAGAAGAACACCTCTGTTTTGGTAGAGCTTAACATCAGAGTGCAAAGCCATCCATTATTGAATGCAGAGCGACAGTTGGATATTTTGATAGAGAGATCAGAGGAGAGTTCCAGAGCAAAAGAACAATATGGGGGTGTTGTACTTGAAGAGTTGGTATGAGAAGCAGGAGGCGATTACGTGCCCCAAGCAGTGGTGTCACGTGTAAAGAGGAGAGGATGCCAGACAGAGCCTTGTGGAACACCAACAGTTAGAGGAGTGAGTTGAGAGTTGTTGTTGCCCCAGGGGACAGGGAATTGGCACAGTAGGATTGAATTCAGGCAAATGCTTGATGGTGAATCTAATAATAAAAGAGAGTATTAAGTAGATAGCGTGATCAACAGTGTCAAAGGGAGCGGGATGGTCAATGGGAATTAGGAAAGAGTGCTTAGCAGAGGCAATGAAGTTGTAGACATTGATGAGAGCAGTTTATGTGATGAGATAGGAGATGAGACCTGCTTATAGGTGGTCTCGAAGGATGTGGATTTCTTACAAATTGGTAAGACGGTTGAACATAGCCCTTTTGAGCAATTTACAGTAGAGCAAAAGGAGAGACACAGGGTTATTGTTAGCCGGATAGTCCGGATCAGTCCCTTGCTTTTTTAGGAGATGGCGGACTGTGGCAGTTTTGAAAATAAAGGGAAAGCAAGCAGAGTTGAAGGACAGTTTGAAGACTTCAGTGAGGTGAGAGACCAGTAAAGGGGTTAGTGGGTAGGGTGCTAGGTAAAAAGGATGCAATTCTCTACTCCTTGTAATCATCCCATCAGAT
The DNA here is from genome assembly GCF_040938575.1 of Ambystoma mexicanum. Lineage (NCBI taxonomy): Eukaryota > Metazoa > Chordata > Amphibia > Caudata > Ambystomatidae > Ambystoma > Ambystoma mexicanum. Next base: position 589,183,192 of record NC_090924.1, read on the forward strand.
CTCCTTTTCTCTCTCCACAGCAGGCTTTGGGCAGGTGGAAAAACAGTGAAATAACTTTCAATATAACATACAATTAAAGCCAACAGCACTTTCGAGCCACTTATGCTGTACACTGTGGTGGTAATGGTAATAGTGACTGATAATGGTGCGTTCAATAAATAAATAAATATGATCTTGTGACGTGCCTAAGACCCTACAATGTAAAAAAGAAGGAGAGATGCCAAAAGCCTTTGAAAGGAAAAACACTTTGCCACACCATAGACTAGTGGTATTCAAACTTTTTTTATGCTGAGCCCCCATCTTCCGTCAAACTATTGCTACCGACCCCCCCTTGAGTAAAATAGGACCTAGACAGTGACTGCGGGAGGGTGGAATGAGTCCCCTTTTGTCAAACAGCTAGAACTTTAAAAATCCCTCAGAAAGTTGCATACAGCACCTGCAAACCCTTATTTTCTATTCTGTCTCCACTGTGTATAACAATGCATTGAGGTTTTTAATCATTTATAAAACACCATGCCTCGACATCAACGCATATATCAATCTTGGTAATAGGGAGCTGCTTTAATTAGGTTGCAACATGGTGGGTGTTCGAATCTGTTGTGCCACTCATTTTATCCATAACTGGTATCATTAACATCTCATTAGTATCAAGTTATTGAACAACCAGATTTAAAAAAAAAAAAAAAGTAGCGGCACATCCCTGAACAAATAATCTACATGTCATCAGCATTGCAGTGATGGATACAACGGCTGCAAGTGCCATTAGCCTAGAAATAGGTCCCTGTGAATCATTGCTCCTAATGGACGCGGGCATGAAACGAAATGTATGGCACTGAATGCCAGCGACTATCTATCCTCTATAATTATTAGGCCAATTGACAACCCATTTCCAATCTACTTGTCTCTCTTCAGATTAGTCAGAAATTCGTTGTTGCACTGCGGAGGGCACACCGCTGGAACACAGTGACCTTTATGAGAAGTTTCAATCAAATGCAGGCCGTATCATAATGCAGAGACAGCTCTTCTCAGGGTCAACTGTGATTTCCATCTGCATGCTGATACCAGCGCAGCGCCAAGTCTTTCACTGTAGAAGCCCTTCGTCAGCTTTTCACGGGGCGAGTTGTTGAAAGGTGTCCCAACAGAGTTTTGGCCACATGTGTATTTAATAAATGCTGCACTGAGAATCGGTTCTGTGATCAGTCTGCCAAAGTGAATTAAATCACAGTTGTGCAATTTACTTTTGACAAGGCAGCTGTTTATTGTCTAGACAAACTGTCCATGAAAATTTCCTTTTCTCTGACTGCACCGTCTATTTCTGGGGGTGGAGCTTGTCTATAACCAGGACAGCCCCTATTCAGGGTCGGTGCAACAATCAGGCAATTTTAGGGAGCTCCCTAGAAAGCCACACACAGAATGGAACCAGTGAGCGCCATTTTGGTCCTAAAGGATTTGCTGCAGGCCGCTGGGACCCAAGTGGGCGCGGGGTCACCTGGTGTGGAGGTTGGATAGTTGTTAAACCAACCTTCTGTCCAGGCATTAGTGTACGATGATATATTGCGGGCAACACTAAGGGTAGTGAATGGAAGGTAGTGGAGAAATCATGACATCAGGCCTGTTATGTTAAGAGTCTTTTAAGCTGTGGCGGTCACCACCTAGTTCTCATATGATGCCAATACCTTGACTGATAAATAGGGGCACTGCGACCACGCCCAGAATACCCAAGATGTAGTCTGATTTAAGCAAGGGTGGATGGACTAACATAACAAAAAAAGACACGAGCAAAGTTGTGACAAGAGACATTAAGACACAAAGGAAAGGGTGGCGGAGGGGGAAGTGATGGAGAGAATCTGTGCCCCTGTATGTTTAATGCGTGCTGTTGGAAAATGGTATTGCTAAAAGAGACGGGACAAATGACTCCTTGTGGAGTCAAATATTTTCCGATGAATGCATTTTTTGTTTGACACTTCAGAAGGAACTGCAAGACAATTACTGAAACATGGATGTGTGATGTATTTATTTCATACGTTTCATTTATATATTGGTCACTTATTTGGCACTTACACAATTAGCAAAACTATTTCAACGCACCCACAGGGCAACAGTGTGGGGACAGGGGTAGGTAGACAATGAATTACAAAAGGATGCATTATTGAATTAATAATACAAACAAATGATGAGAAGGAAAGGGAGGGGAGACGAACCTGCTATGCCTTGTGAGTGTTCAGAACGTGCAAGTGCAGAGGGGAGGGGCAGAGTCGGACTGGGACAAGAAATAGGACCGGACACCCAAAACAAAGTGGCCCACCCCTCGCCTCCGAAAAGTGGGCCACTCCTCGCCCTAAAAAAGTGGCCCACCCTGCGCCCCAAAAAAAGTGGCCCTCAAACCATCATCGGTGAATCGCGTCAATTCACGACTTTACAGAAAATGCTACTTATGGAGGGTTCATGTGTCTGTTACATTACAACACAACTCAAAAATAAAATAACATATCTTTGCATACAGTTCTGTGAATGGGCCCACAGCTCCCTGAGACTCCATCCAGGGCCATAACGAAAAGAAGGCCTGAGGCTACAGCCTCTCCCGAGCCCCCCCCCAACACCCCAGCAACACCCCCGCTCATGGGAATTCACCAAGCTCACCCCAACTAGGCCCCATCAACAAACCTTGCACCTGAAGTGCCCCCGCCAGCGCGTTCCTCAAAGATGTCCTGTGCAAGCCAATAGCTCAATTGGAGTTGCAAACCGCTACTTGTGCAATAAAAATGTCTTAACCAGGTCATCCCGGAGCCACTCGACCCATAGGCATTCTGTGTGACCTGCTCTAAAGTCCTGTCAAAAACAAACACTGGCAAAGCCAACAGCCCTGACCTGTGCACAAGTGGCATTTCTCAGGCACTGCTATTATATGCCCAGGTACTCGCTCGCACCATTTTGCACCAGCTACCATCAATGGGCAGTTAATACCACTACGACCGCGCCTGGCAAGTGCCTTGGCCATGCCTACACAAAAGCCCAAACTGTTGGCATTGCCAATGTCTTAACACTAACACCGAAATAACCCACAAATACTTACACTAGTACCCCCTCCCTGACCTCCCACAGTAGTGCCTGAGCGCCTCATAGCTGTGCTCACTCGTTCCAGTGATTCTGATGGGACCTGAACCTTCCCACACTCTGCAGTGATTTACGGCAGCTAGAAATATACCAGGGGCCCCAACCCCCACCCACTCCCAAGCCCTAAGCTTCCCTCACTGGAATATGAAGGCAGGCATCCCCTGAAGGCTGACTCTGTACCCCAGTGCTGCTCCAAGTTGGTTTGGCAAAATTATGCAAATAAGCTGCCTGAAAATTCAGCTCAAGCCACACTAGCACTCACACAAGTGTCAGTTCCTTGCAAAAGTAAAAATAAACAAACACACACACAATTTTCCTGCTCCAGTCTCCTCGACTCTTTGGAAGGTGGAAGGCAATGTTGAGGGCCTTATCTTCTCCTGGCTGGTAGACTACACATGTGTCCAGGAAAGAAGCAGGCCCAGGAACAGCTGCTGAGGCCCCCAGCCCAGGTAGACTCTCTGCACATGGGAAGGACCGAGGCCAGACCCTGGGCTCCTGGGTCCAGGGTTCCTAGGCTGAAGGCTCGACCAGCCCTCAATCAGGCGAGATATGGTGGAGCGCAGCTGGGAAGCCTTGGATCCTGGCCCACCGCGCAGCTCACTGCTGCAACTTGTGTCAGGCACTGATGGCGCTGCGGCGGTCACGGGGAGCAGAGTCTGTGCACAAAACACTGAGAGGTAGCAGGCCGGGCTGAGGCAGCCCCGCCCAGCCCTCTGCCGCTCCCTCTCAGTGTTTTGTACACAGACTGCTGCTGGCGCCATGGTGTCCCAGGCCACAGCAGTTGGCCGCAGGCCCGCCGCATGTATCAAAGAAACGTAACACTTAGGGGAAGTACTCGGGCCGAAGTGCTTAAGAAGGGAAAAAGGTAAGTGCAAACTCCCGAGGGGAGGGTGAGCCTAAGCAAGTGCAGTGAATAGACAGTGGCTGAGATGAGAGATGTGCGGGGTTCAAGGCCCGGAGGATACATAAGGGCCCTGCACATCAGTCACACTACTGTATGATTAGCAGTGAAGAGCGGAGGAGAAGGAAGAGGTAAAGAGGCTTTTTCAGAACTTGAGGAGGTCTTGTTCAAGATGCAGAGGGTGTGGGAGGTTATTTCACAGAAGGGAGCACACCAAGGAGAGGGATCGACCACCAGCTCTCTGTTTAGCAAACTGCTTCTGTTGGTGCCAGAGGAATGCAGGAGTCTAGAAGGAGAATATTTGGTCAGAAAACGTTGAAGATAGAGTGGTCCCCTTGCCGCAGGCAGTCTTATTGATGATACAAAGGGATTTTGATTTAATCTGTGCTGAGACTGGGAGCCAGTGAAGGCTTTGTAGGACAGGAGAGATGCAGTCCCTGGGCTTGAGGCCAAGGATAAGTCTTGTTGCCCTATTCTGGGTTAGCTGGAGTGGTTGCAGGTTGGGCGAAGGAAGATTAAGGAGGAGGCTGTTAGTAGTCTAGCCTGGAGAGAACCAGACCGGGTAACATTGAGATTCTGGGGGAAGGTGAGGAAGGGTAGAGTTCCTTTGATAAGGCTCAGCTGAAAGTGTGACTTCTTGGCAATGTCCTGAACATGAGGGATGAAGGAGAGGGAGGAGTCAAAGATTACGTAGAGATTCCTGGCTTCAGAGGAGGGGGCAGGGGGAGGGCCCATAGAGGAAGGCCAGAGTGAAGGGAAGAAGTAGGTTGCAGGGGACCCAATGGGGAAATCTCTGTTTTTCTGGCATTGAGGCAGATGTCATTAGCAGTGCACCAGGCCTGGATGGCAGAGAGGCAGTCAGGGATGAAGGAAGGTGCAAGGACATCAGTAGGAAGTTTAAAGAAGAGTTGTGTGTCGTCAGCATAGCACTTGAAGTAGGGGGAGAAGGAGGCAATGAGGCATGCCAGCAGAGAAAGGTATATGTTGCAGAGCCAAGGCAAACGAATGGAGCCCTGGGGGACGCCACATGCAGGGGAGGAAGTAGGGGAAGATAAAGGGCCCAGAATGATTTTGGAGGAACGGTCAGTTAGAAAGGAGATAAGCCAGTCCAGTGCCCACTCCGAGATACCCAGGGTATCATGGAGCCTTTTTATGAGGATGGAATTTTTCACTGTATGAAATGCAGAAGAGAGATCAAGGAGGATGAGGACAGCAGGGGAGTTGGAATCAAGGGGCATGGGCAGTTCTTCACAGGTTTTCAGAAGAGCAGTTTCTGTGCCTCTGCATGTTCGCAATACAGACTGGTGGTTGTGCAGACCATCAACAAGTTCAATATGTGAGATGAGTTGGGGGAGGGCCAACTTCTCAAGCAGTTTCCCCAGGAAGGGGGTGATGGAAATGGGATGGTAGTTGGCTGGGTAGGAGGGGTCTGCAGAGGGTTTTGTGCTTGAAGGAGGATGGAAAAGAACCAGTGGCAAAGGACTGGTTGCAGAGATTAGAAAGAGTAGGGGCGAGAGAGGAGATGTTGTCCTTGATGGTCCTGGAAGAGCATGGGGCAACCTGTTTGGAAGAGACCTTCATGGAGTTGACTACTCTGGTGACTTCTTCGGGGAGACAGGTGCGAAGGAGGAAAAGGAGGAAGGGGGTGAATGAGTGGTGGGGGGCAGAAAGGTACGGTTGGGTTGGAAGAGTGTGTGACAAGGCTGTTCAGTATGTCCTGGGTTTTGGAAATGAAGTGAAAGGGCAAGTGCATTGCAAAGGGCCTGGGAAGGAGTAGGGGCATAAGATACTTTGGATGGGTTGGCAAGTTCCCTGCAGATTTTGAAGAGTTCAGCTGTGTTGTTGGATGCATTGGACACTCGCGCCTGAATGTGTGCTCTTTGTTTGGCACGGACGGAGAGTCTATAGTGTCTCCTGATTAGGCGGCAGGCCAGTTTGTTAGAGGGTGAGCCTGAAGTGTGTCGCTTCCGTTCGGCAGCCCTGCACTTACATTTTTGGTCTGCAAGTTCGGAATCATACCAGGTGTTACACTTGGAGGCAGGTTTCAGGCGGGGGAGGGAATGAAGGTGGAAGAGAATGCAGCAGCTGACACTCGTTACCTTGGACGGATGTTCGTGAACAAGGTTGGCAGAGCTTTATGAGGAGTTGTCACAGGGCCATAGGGCAGAGGAGAGAGAGGTCAGACCAGGAGAGAGGGGTGACCAGGGGAGTAGAAAGAGTGAGGTAGGAGTGGACGATGGCGTCTAGCGTGTGTCCAGCAGAATGGGTAAGTCCAGAGGGAAGAAAGGAGAGAGATAGGGAGGAGCAGAGGTCACTGAAGAGGGTGGCTGCTGTGCAAGGCAGTCTAGGTGGATGTTGAAGTCACCTAGTATAGCATGTTGGGGGTGGTAGAAAGTAGGGAGGAACAGAAGTCTGCCCATTCAGAGAGGAACACAGAATAAGTACCTGGGGGCTGATAGATGGTAGCAATGGTCAAGGTGGAGGAAGGAAAAATGACCAATTTTCATACTAGATTCTCAAAGGATGAATAGGGCTGAGTGGGTAGGATGGAAGAAGGAATCCACTCTGGGAAGATTAAGGCAACCCCACCGCCAGCACGGTGGGGTCAGGGCTTTGAGGTGATCTTAAAGGCATCGGGTAGGAGTGAGTCAAAGGAAGTAACTGAACTGGCGTTGAACCAATTTTTAGTGAGTACAAGTATGTCCAGGTCAGTGTCTACAGGGACAAGGCAAATGTCAGCAGAGTTTTTTATGGCTGAGCGTGAGTTGAGGGTCGCCAGGTGGAGACAATCACTGCCTTTGAAGGTTTTTTGAGCTGGAGTGTCGGGTGTGGGGCTTCCGTCAGAAGTGGTGAAGCACAGGAGGTAGAAGAGGGAGAGGCAGAGGAAGGAAGGAAATTGATAAGAGAAGACAGAGAAGGCAGGATCCGGTCAAAGAGAAGGAGTTTTGCCTGAGGGCCTTGAACCAGGACTGAGCCTGTGAGGTAGACATTGATGCAGCAGTGGGGTGAGAAGAAGGCCGCAAGGAGGACTTCCCACTTGAGACAAACAATGCAGGATGAATGCACACCTAAAGTTGATTTCTACACTTACAGACATAATTAATGCAGGATGAATGCAGGCCTAAATTCAAGTTTTACGCTTACAGACACAATCAATGCAGGATGATTGCACATATGCCGGATGACACAGGAACTGCAGCAAGCAGAACAGAGATTCAGTCAGTGGAAATGTGCATCAGGGAGTGAAAGAAGAGTGCAGTGTCACTGTAGTCCAGGGGACATATGCAATGTGAATGACTGCAGAGGCAGAGGGAGTGAGTCAAGAAGAGGTGAAACAGCCAACAAGCAGCAGACAAAACTCATGTGATGGCAAGAGGGGGATGTCAGAATCCAGAGGTACGTCGAGGCAGTATCTTATATGATGGGACATGTTTGGCTGTAGTTGTAGAGAGTAGGGACCGGAAGCCCGGCCAGGCACTGACAGGGCCTTAGATGTGGGCCTTTGGAAAAGGGGGCCGGCTAAAGCCAGCCGGTTCCCCCAATAGGCCAAATGTAGATAAAAGCAGCCTATCAGAATGAAGGGAGTCCAGTGAAATGCTCAGATAATGCCACACTGTGGTCAGCATATTTAAATGGAAATTTTTTAAACAAATAAAAATGCTTTTCAAATTTCCACTTATTTGTAATTTAAAAAAAATCTCCTACTGCATGTGGAATTTAGATGGAGCGAAGGCAGGCATTAAGGCATCAGAGACATTCAGTGCGGCTTCCGGGTGAGCAGTCATGGACTGGCAGGCAAGGAGTCCACATCCTCATGACTCAGAGTGCTGAGGAAAGATCAGCTGAGGCTATTTGTGGGCCTATATGTGGGCCTTTGAAAAGGGGGCCAGCTACAAATCCAAGAAATGCTCAGGTGTTGGATGTATGAAGGTGAGTCAGGGGCACACAAGAGCAAAGCTTGGGGGGTGCCATCTCTATCCTATAAGGACCATAACATCAGGGCCCCATGGTGAGAGCTGGAGAGTTGAGAAGGAGGTGTGATTTTGCTAGCTTGATGTCATGAAGTCAGTGTTCGAATAGTGTGGAAAGACTGCAGGTAAACTGGTTTATTTTCATTGCTAGTCAAGTAGTGTTTGGGGAATTCAGTCGGTCATGCTGATCCTGAACCTGAAGCAAGGGTATCAGTCCTGAACCTTCCCGTACCCACACAACCCCAAAAATTATTTTCCATTTAAAAGGAATAGAAAAGAGGTATTGTGAAGACTCCCTCTTATTATCATAGAAGCCATGAAAAGTGTTGTTTATGACCCCCAATTAATATAGTTTGGGACTCAAGTGCGGTACTTGCACTGCTACACAGGTGAAACAGGTGCTGTGGTTGGTCATAGTAGTGTGTGTAATATCCAATAAGAACCCATCTTATTATAATCATCACAAAAGCAGTAGGCTTACACAGAAAGGTTTATATAGGGGAATATTAAGCAAGACCACTCCTCTTCCCCCCGGTCAATTAGACATTGTTGTGACTACATCTTTGCCTGGAAACAAGGGGGTCAATAGCAATGACAGATTTATAGCCCAACTGCATATGCATCAAAAACACAAATGCATATGGTGTTACCACTTGACCCAAAGGAAATAATTGAGGTCTTGCACACAACATGAAATCAAATCCTGATGGTGAGAGTCGGAGTTCTGAATGAGCTGGACTGCAACTGTATACATGTAGTTATTTATTAGCATAGAAAGCCAAAACATGACCTACAGGGAAGGAGTGATGGTTCTTATATGCATTGTGCAATCAAATCTTGATAAGAATTATGCGGCCACCAAAGAAGACAATTTCTGGAGATAGCTATAAAGATAGAATTGATGGAAAATAGCATAGATGAGAGGTAAAATTAGCATAATATGTAGAGCAACATTACAAATTGGAAAGAAAATGTATGCATGTAGCACTTTGTCTACTCATCTGTCATAAAAGACTAGGCATGCGTTATTGTGATAAAATCATCAGTGTTGATGATGAACAGTTCTCTGATATATGGCATGTTTTATAGTTTCTGATTGTGTGTTGTGTGGATGGATGGCCACCTACGGTTTATAGGTCATTTTGAAGAGCCTCCTTTGATGATTTATGTGACAGAAAAGTTTAAGATCAGAGTCTGTGGTCAAGTTCGGGAGGTGGGAATCAGAGTTGGTTAATTTTCTGTCCGGCTTAGCTGATGGGATAATCAGGGAGTTAACAACAACCTCTAATTAGCTTGGGAAGAGGCACATTTCTATGTCTTTCTTTTAACTTGGAAAGGAGGAAATTGATATAATATCTGCAGGTAGTGAGTTCCATATTGGAGGAGCAAGGCGTGAAAAAGAGGAACCTCCCATGTTTTCTTGGAGTAAGAGGAAACCACAAGAGTACATTTATCTGAATATATCTGTGATCGGGGAGAGTGACAGGTGGACGTGAATCTTGTCTTTTTTTCTTTTAAGAAAAGAGGACCTTTCCCTTGCATGGCTTTAAAACTGATGCCTAATGATTTGAATACATTGCAGAGAGTTAAGTGCCGAAGTAATGTGCTCTTGAGGGTTAATCCACATTAGGGTGTGGACCACTGCATTCTGAACTCTCTGACATCTTGCTAGAAAGTGGCCTGGTATTCCTAAATACAGGCTGTTCGTGCAATCTGTTGAAGCATGGAGTATGGTCAGAACAGCTGTATATTCCATTGCGAATGCCAGGAAAGGCCATACTTCTTTGAACTCTTTGAGGTGTATTTCGACTGTCATAATTTGCAGCTCTAACTGTAGGGCAAATAAAATGATAATGCCCAGGTTTTTTATTTGGGGTGAGGTGTCGAGATTATTAGCATGGTTAATAATTCCTGCCAGGTGGTCAGACAAAAGTGCTGCCTTGCTGGAGGTCATTATTTTCTGTCTTTTGCGTATTGTGTAGTAGATGGTTGCACACCATCCAAAGTGCAATTATTTTGATACAATCTGCAATTGTGAAGTATGGTTAAGAGTTGTTTGAATGTTTGAGAATTAGTTGGGTGTTGTTTTCATAATTACGGCAGGCGAGATGTAAAGATTTGATGAAAGCAGGAAGGTGAGAGAGGTTTAGGCCTGTGAGATATTTTTACCCATGCCAATGCACCTCACTGCACCCCTTTGCCAATGGGGAAAGAAACAGGCAGAAATGGATGCGCTAACCCCTGTGCACGCAAAAATCTGCAACACTGTGCGTGGTTCACCATCTCAAAAGGCTGCACACCCCTGCCAGACACAGTCAAAGTTGGTATAAAAACAAAACTCACTGTAGGAGAATGCCAGTGGGTGCTGTTACATGTAACATGAAGCAAGGCCACAGAAGTGGGCTAAAAACCGAAAATGCTTTTTTAAAAATGCAACCAATTGCAACCTTCAAAGTGCTGTTTTGGAGCTAAATTCAGTCATTTTCTAAGTGAACCATTGAAATTAAAAGTGTACTGAAATCACAGATTCTCCAGGTGGCTCAGAGAAAACCGGGCCTCACTGACTGACAGCAGCTAAGAAATGTATTTCATGAAAAAGCAGTCCAGCAACAGTTTGTTTTCAGTTACACGAGACAAATGCAGCTATATGTGGCAACATATAATAATTTCAGCTGTGCAGAGCAAACTCCAAGCAAAGGCTGAATATTTACTTCCAGATTGCAAACAAATTCCAGCACTCAAGGACAGAAATGGTTCTGAGTAGATGTGCATGCTGCAAAGGAAACTCTGATGTAAAAGACTCAGTTTAAATGTGCTTTTTCCAAGAAGAATTTGCAAAATCTGCCTATGTAAAGGCATGTTTGTGTGAAGGGCTTACTTCCTTTAATTGTCAAAATCCCTTATAAACTAAGGTCATTGTATATATTTTAAATTAAAGATTTTAGGCAAATCTTAAAGTAACCCAGTTTGGAGTTAACTGGTTAATTCTGATTGGAAAGTGCCCAGCCTGGAAAAGATGACACCAGGAAGGTTTACTTGATGCTGGAGGTTCTCGCATATTTAGAACAAAAACCTCCTTAGGCATTCGTCTTTGGCTGAGCATTGATCTCTTCTGGGGAGGGGCAGGAAACTTCCCTCTACACCCCACACTGAATAAAGGGATTTGACAGCTGTTGTTTGTTGAAAGGAGAGAAAAAAACACTGTTCAAAGAAATCTGTTGTTTAAATGCCTATTTGTGATTAAGTTTAGTTTTGAAAACCTTTAACTTTGCAACGTGAAGTAGGACAAATCTAAAAATTGGTAGTTGTAAATCTAATTTTATGCTCTTTCTGTGGAGACGTTAGTGAACACTGTACTACGTAAGGAACCAAAGTTACACCAAAACTCTAATTGTGGCAAAACTATTGATATTGTATACCCGCGTTCTAGGGGTCATCACCTAGATATGTATTGAATTAGAAATTGTTAGGCCAAACCATCATGATTAAAATGGACAAAGTTTCACAGAACGACAAAGACAGCTCTCACAGAGATTTGGACGTAAGGATAACTCACAAAATATATAATGTATACGTCTGATTTTATTAGGGGGCATGATTATAGAAATGTGCATTTGTGCAAAAGTTAAATTGTGGTTCAAATCAATGTGGTAGTTCCTAAATCACATCATAAAGATGACAGCTCTTTTCTGACTTCCAACCAGAACAAGGCAAGTGCCTTTGACCACTCACAGGGGGGTGTGGTTTGAAATTCTGCCCCTACCATAAACTTTGTGATGTCACTTGGCATGATAAATATAGGAACTTCACCACAAATAGAAAGACTGATTCCTGACTGCCTCCTGATTTCCGCGCAGCGCTTTGTTCCTGACTTCTGCATCCTGTCCAGAACTTTTTATCTTGTCCTGATTCCAGACTTCTTTGCAAAAACCAAGGCCCAGCAATTGCTGAACTCTTTTCAGCTAGGCCCAAATCTGAGACCATCCCAAAAGAACTTCAGGAATTAATTCTAATCCAGTCTGACATGTTACCATTCATGCTTGCCTACTGAACTCGCCATCCTGCTAATCTACTGTGTCCAGTGACCAGAAGGGCCAATCCAATCCAAATCCAGTCTGAGGTGCAGTCCATATTGACTCGAGCCGCCCAGCTGACCATCCTGCCAGAGGTGCCCTGCTGCTGGTAGACCCGATCCGGGATGACCAGAACCCTGATGGTCCAATCTTAAATTACAGTGGACTGTAAGTATAAACAGGATTCATAGTAACCCATAGTATATATTTGCCTTGTCCTATCCCAATCTTAAACCATCCCATCTTTAACTTCAAAACCCAAATATTGTCAGAACCATTCTTTCACTGATTTCTTTTCTCATTTGTTTCATGAAGCCATAACCCATTAGTGATTTGGATTAAATAAAGTAATTCCCATTCAGAACGGAAACCAGGGTATCATACGTGAAGAGTTACAATCGGCCGGGCATAACTGTGGAGATTCACAGGTAGCATTCACTTTTTCATAGTCATTAATATAATTTAAATAAACCCAATCTGTCATTTTTGAAACCGAATATCTGCTTTTCTCTGTTCTATTTTTTCAAAGATGCCTCTCACTAGATCTTCCATAACTTCTTCAATTTTATAGCTAGAGACCTAATTTCAACTCTCAGTCAAACCTAAGATCTGTAGCTACATCCACAACTTTGCACAAATTCGCATTTTGTAAAAGTTTTACACGTGTCTTTTCCCATCCAAAGTGTTTCTTAACTTCCTGTTTGTTAGGACCTGTTTAGTGTTGCTCCCATAGGATTTTTTATCAATTTAAACATTTTTGCACCCTTTTCATTGTTCACAAAGCCATTTCCAACTTTCATTTTTCAAAGTGTCAAAGTTCCAAAAAATGTTTCTCTCTTGTTTGGAGAGGGAAGATAATATTCCAACACTGTATTCTGATCTTTCATTCCTGAATACCTGCTACTTACTTACCTCTGGGTAGAATTGCTCATTTGTGAATTGAGAACTTTGCAGGTGGAAATATTAACCTAAGTGCTATCTGCTCACAAGCCAAAATTGTTCTTTTCCCTGTGTTTTATCTTCTGTGCTGCTTAAAAGTGAATTCAATTGCCTTACTTATTTTCTGATTGTATTGTCACCACATTGGTGATTGCTGCCCCACATATATATATATATAAAAACTAATGTGTGATTTGAATTTTAAATCAATAAATAAATAACTATATCCCTTTACAAACCAGCCTGATTCCTGGTTCACTGTGACCTGTGGGGGGTATTTTGAGACGGGTGTGATATGAGTGGTATATCACTCAGAATATTGAACCTATAGACATAATAAATAAGTATTTCATTTGTGCATTACATGCTAGGTGAGACCCGGGTATGTGCCTGATTGAAATCCTTAACAGGCCAAAGAGTAAAGGTGAGAGGGTTGATCCTTGCAGGACCTCAAATCAGCATTGCCTGAGGTCTGAAACAAATCAATCCACAGTAGTGCATTGAGAATTGTGTTTAAGGAAGGACATGATCCAATCCAATGGTCGAAGTCTAATACTGAGGCTGAAAAGCCAGTAATCATGAATACTCCCATCTATCAGGTCAAAGGCCACTGATAATCGATAAGGATAAGGAAGGAGTCTTGTCCTGGTCCCCATTAGTTTGAGAATGTCATAGATTGATACAGGCACCTCTTCAGTGTTGTGCCCTGGTCTGAATCTAGCTGATGCCAGGTCCAGAAGATGCTTGTCCTCAGAGAATGTTTTGAGCTGTATATAATCTGGTTTATCTGGGAATTTTGCCGAAAAACGGCAATTGGAGATTGAACCTAAATAATTAGGAGTTATCTTGTTAAGACCTAGGCCCTTATTCCGAGTTTGGAGGTAATCATGGCGCTATTTGCACCATGACTACCTCCAATATCGGTACCGAGTCCACCCTGGTTCAATGGGGACTTACCGGTCTATTCCAACCTTTGCGGACCGGTAAGTCCCCATTGAAAAAGCCATTCCCCATTCCCATTTCAGTTCCCATAGGGCTCAATGGTAAGGGGGAAGCCGCTAATAACGGTACCGCAATTTGCGGTACCGTTATTAGCTCTGAAGTCCCTTGACAGGCCCCGTCCATAACGTATGGTAAAACCAGGCATTAAGGAAGGGACCCGCTAAGGGACCTCGGAATAGGGCGCAAAGGGATTACCGGCACTGATGTCCTTAACGGTGCCCGGTATCCCTTTGCGCCCAACTCGGAATGAGGGCCCTAGTGCCTTTAAGAGAGGCTTTCATATGGCTATTTTGGAGTTGAGGAGGAACAATACCTAATTGAATGAAACATTGATGGTGAGTCTGGCCACTTCAGCAACAGGGGCTTCCTCAAAGAGAATATTTAGGAACCATGGCGGACAAAGGAGCTAGCAGAGGAAAGTGTCAACAGTTCCTCCGCCGACAGAGGCGTGAAGGAGTTGAAGATGTACTTGGCTAAAGTGACCTGGAAGATGTGGCACATATATTTGGATTACTGGGAGGCCAATTTGGTTTCCATATGTGAGCAGTAACATTTTTCTGAGATAGAAGCAGGATGCTAGTGATTTACATAAGCCCCAATAAGGGACTATGCTGTCAGAGAGAGGTCCATGGGATTCATGAATTCAGTGATGAAAGTTTCTCTCTGTCAGTTAGAATTCTTGTAGATTCTGTTAGAAAGAAATGCATTTGGCCTTCTTAATTTCCAAGTAGTATCACCACTTTTGTGGAGGAATTTTAGTTTCTCATGTACACTCTGCCTTCTTCTCTATTTATGGACGAGGTCCATATTAGTGGTGTGCAATTTCTTGAGTTTATGTGAAAAACATGTGGGTTTATGTGGAGGCTCTCATTTGTATTGCTAGTTCTAGGGGGAACATGAGTTAAGGGCAATTAAGATAGCAATGCATTTTAAGTAAGAGAGTTAAGGAGTAAGGGAGTGAGTTCCCCCTTGATCTTAATGTCTTTCAGATTCCTATGAGAAGGGGAATTAGCAGATTTACAGGATGTAGGTAGGGTGCACACATTTAGGAAGAAAAAGAGTGCCCTTTGATTGGTCCACAGTAAGAGAAGCAGTTGCAGTGTCTAAAGCCAGGTTGGAGGCCCACAGATGGGAAACCTCATTATGACGTGTAATTTGGGTTACCCCTTTCTGAAGTAAGTGTATGTCATGGCTTTCCAAATTAGGAATATGGATTTTCTTTGCTCAAGCTACATGATGAAGTAACCCAAAACGTAATGTTATGAGGTGAGCCAGTTCTTCTCCAAATTTGTCTTTGTAACATGGAGTCACATAATAAAGGACAAAAAGCATCTGGAGAACGGGGCAGTGTTTCCAAGTTACAGAGAAGATACTTGCAGTGTGATGCTGTGATGTAAGGGAAGGAAGTGAGAGAAAACTTCTCTTTATTTATGATGACAATTTCCATTGCTCTTTCAAGTGTTTTTTTTTTAACAGGATTTCCCCCACGAGAAATCGGATCTCAAGTCCATGGCTAAGGATAAGATACTGTTATATTATGTGCATTTGTAATGCGCACGTCCAACGGAGGGCATCTTGGCGCTCAGAAACACAACAAATCCAGCCAGGAACCTCCAGAAAATAAAAAAAAGTAAGGTTTTTAAAGAACGCCTGAACTGGAGATGGTTCTCTGTGGTCCTAAGCGAAATCGGCAGGGAATTCCAAAGTTTGGCTGCGGCTACAGAGAATGCTCAACCGCCAGTCCTGCTTAACCGATAACAAGAAAACAAGATGAGACAGGTATCCTGAGCACGCAAAGTGCACCCTAGGGATGTAGGGGGAGAACTTGTGCTGCAGGTATTCTGCATCCTGGCCATAAAACACGCTGTGAACTATACATAAGATTTTAAATTCAATCCGCTAAACCAATGCAGAGAACGTGGCACGGGCAAAATATGAGAGCCATAGCAAGTGCCAGTAGCGACACAAGCTGCAAGATTTTGAAAGAGATGCAGGTGGCGAGTGAGGTACAACATTTGAGCTAAAAAAAAGAATTATGATATGATATATATAAGCTTTATTTTCAGCTTTGGTGCCATCAAATCATATTGCATTACATATAAAATGGCGCATAAAACTAGATAGAAACCACTAACTTGATACTTTAATCACAAGCTTAATATAACATATATTATTTCAAGTTAAATATAGAACATGTTTGCACGGGTTTCGCCTGTCACAGCCATGCCCTATGGAGGTATTTGGCTAAAAAGTAAAAGAGGTTAAGATCTTTGCTATTCCTGCGTAGGTACATCGAATCTGTTGCCCTTTGATTGCCTTTCAATCTTAAAATTGGCTTTAAATACTTGGCTCTGAGATCATTATATCTGGGGCAGAACAGTAAAAAATGAAAAACGGTCTCACACAAGGCCTTGCAGGCCAGGCATTCAGTACAGTTTCAATCCGTTCAATTTCTCTTGAAGGAGGCCCCTTGCAGGGTCCCTGCTCACAAGTTATAGAATAGCAACTAGGCATAACTGGGGGTAATAACATCTAAATAGGGTTTGTAGCCAAAGACGTCCGTGACCTGCAGATAATGCTGGCTAAAGGAATGCCTTACAGACCCTACCTCCATTGATCTTCTGCAGTCCAACCTATAGGCCATTTTGATAATTCCCTTAGAATTAGGAGTCATGCTGGATGGCTGATCCCAATACTGCCCAAGACGCAACTTCTTGCAAAAGAATTGAATGTGCATCAGCCATGGGGTTGATAGACTTCCTTCGAAGGCTAGTAAATTAAGCATGATTTCCTTTAACATGTATAGCTATAGCTAGGGTACGGTACATATATGGGCCCAAAAAATAAGTGGTTTGACTGCTATCGAGTACTTGATGGAGCATAAGTCACATTCAAGATGCAATATAGCGTATGGTGCACTATTTGGTTGCTTCCATAAGGATTTGAGGAATTTGTTTTCAGCCACTGGCATGGCTCCTTTTTTAGCAAATCCCCAGATCTCTGCAAAGTACACTGCTGCTGGGGTAGCCTGTATTCCATTATTGAACCATGGTTCAGAAGGTCAGACAAAAGACCTAACAGACCTCAGCGGATCAAAACGGTCAGCAATCAACAGACTGCACATTGCTGCATTTGTCTCTGATGAAAAAAGTAATATCATCCTTGGCCAATGTATGCCAGTTACGTTCAAGAAGATCCTCTGTAGGAGAGATCGACAGTGACACCTGGTTCGGAATTAGAAACGGGACACCTAAATCATTAGTCCAATTTACTTGAAAAGCTGGAAAATATCAGTAAGCAGATTAACAGAGAAAATAAGATGTAAAGTATTTCCCAACAAGTGTGTTGGCCCAACAACATGTTGTTTAAGACCTACATCGGTCATAGCGTCAAAGAACTGAATGGCAGAAAGGGGAATGGGTGCATTAAATCTGAAATGAAAGTCTCCCACAATTAACAACTTGTGATCTACGAGTGGAGTACCTAATGCCTCACAATGTATCAGTTGTGATGAGGTGGTAAGCATTGTTGCCCTTCCAGCCATGTATGATAATATTTGGGGTATGGGAAAGTGGGGCAGGGGAAAGTAAGGTGATAGGAACATAATTCTGCTTAAAATGCCATTTATGGTGCAAATAAGTTTAAGACTATCCATAAATGTTGCTTTATAGGAGTGTGGGGGAGGGTGGGTTGTGGCAGTTATGGTGCTCTTCTCATTGACCTTCTGAGGGGTAAGAGGTGGTTGGATGGATCAGGGAGTGCAGAGGAATTCATTATCAATGTTTTGCTGGTCTGACAGTGTTAATTGGTCTACTTGATACCAATGGGGTAGCAATTGAATCTGATTGTTGTAGCTGATGTGTGGGGGCAAAATAGTTTCTGTGTTTTGTCAGGGTGGTAGTGCTAAGTCCTGCTGCTGTGAATGAGTTGTCTGCTGGCTGGCTGATATGGTGTTTGATCACCTGAAAATGATAGAGATGGTGTGATAAACTCAGAGTGTGAATGGTTGTAATATATATACCACAGTATATTTAAGCCAAACACCACATGCTCAGTACATGGAACTGCTCCATGGACACAGTGTGTGGTATTTGGCTTAAATATACTGTCACCCAAAGCACTGCCTTTTACACAGAAGTGGCAATGAACGTGCTCCTCCATGCAGCTTTGATCTTAAATGAAAATTAACCTCTGATCCATTCCAAATATGTGAGTAGAGAGATGAACCCTTCACAGGGACAGTGGATGAAAGTCTGGCACTACCCCAGGGCCTCAGCCTCCTATTTACGAGGAGCCATGTTTGCCCATCTCAACCAACATGATGCAGGTGAGCAACTGTGAGACATTAAGCAGAGCCAAAAGGTCTGCATGAAGTCAGAAACTTCAAAAGAGTCACTTGTGAGCTGATTATAGTACAGTTAGATATGTGTAGCTGTACCACCTGCAAATTAAGTTTTCCCTCATCGTCAATTCCAAGTATGTTCGTTTTCCTTAATCAGCCCGGCAGTCTTTCAGTCATCGACACAAGGATGCACTTCCTTCCCTATCTACTCTTGAGCATGGCCTTCTGACAAATCACTATAATGAACAGAACAAAAGACTAGCCATTAGTCAAATAAATATGTCCAAAATATCAATTCAGTATGGTTGACCTTCAATAAGTTTTTCCACATCGTGTGATGAGGATTGGATGTGTCTGCTAGATCTGAATGTTGCATAATTTTACATTTCAGTGAAGCGATATTTACTGAGATTTACTGTGCAACCCCAAAATTACAAGTACAAAATTCTCTCTTTCAACCTACAAGTCTGAACTGCAGGTGCTTTCAGAATGCATGGCAGTCGGAGATTCCCATCTGGGAAAGGAGGAAAAAGCATTTGTTGACCCGTACCACGATGACTGGCTCATGAAGTTTGAGTTCATCCTTGAAAGACAGTCAAACTGTCCTGATGACAACAGAAGTCTTGTCAAAGCTATGTCTAGAGGTCAATATGAAAAACTCAACATCCTTCCAAAAACAATTGATCCACCCCCTACGAGTCACATTGCATATGGAAAAGGCAAGATGGTGTTCTAGCAGACATAAATGTTAATCTGTGAGACATTCAGACACAGTAGTGTCGTGCACTTTTATTTTTCTTTAAATGCAGGCGAATAGGTGACATCTCAAGGGCTGTGTGGAGGATCCCAGGTCACGGAAAACAGATCAGAGCTTATCTCACTGACTCATGAATCAATGTCATCTTTGTCAACATAGAGCAAGGACAAGAATGTATTTCAAGGCACACCCTTCCAGAACCAGGGGGCTCATAGGTTTGATAGAGAGCCAGAACAGTGAGGGGAGTAAGAGGGAACACTTGAATAGTGGCATACTAAAAAAAGGAGGATATGTGATGTCAGACGGGTATAAGAGAGCAGTGTTGAAAGATCTTATTGTATAAGGAACCCCACGCCCCCACCATTCCCAACAGGTTGGGGAGAGTGGGAATAGATAGCAGAGTCAGAGTGGAGCACTATTTGTGTAACAGATTCATGACGTCCAGGTTTCTGTGAGAGCAAGAAGTGAATGTTGAAGGTGATAAGGGTCGAAGTTGTCAATAATGTAGGAGACATGTTTCAGAGGGATTGTGCATTCCAGAGGCCAAGTGAAAAAGTAATAGGAGATTGAGGAGTGGAGCAAGTGGTGAGCGATAAGTGAGGGGATAGGTGCAGTTGGAGATCCTGGGAGAATGGGAGTGGTTTGTTTGAGGCATGTGAGTGCAGGAGGAAGGAGGGAGCGGAGGGGGCCGGAGATTGAGTCAGATGTTAGACCGAGTTGAGGTTGAAAACTATGAGTGAAGGGAAGTAGAAGAGTGAGTAGAAGGAGGAAAGGATCAAAGTCAAGATACATGATGGAGGGTAGAAGAAATAGGCAAGCGAAGACAATGAAGAAAGCATGCAGCCCAAGACAGAGAGAGTAAGGGCAGGTGGGTCGGCGGAAAGGTGTGGGTTGTTGGCTGAGAAGCAGCAGGTGTAAGTTCTCAGTTGGACTACAAAGGACGCTGTAGGTAACCCAAAGACAGTGAGCAGGTTGAAATAGTAATAGGAAAGGACTGTGGATGTTGTAGGCCCCTCAAATGTTAGGCAGGGCCCTCTGCTCATACTCCTGCCTGGATGCAGGATTAGGTTTACCTCAGCCTTTAATGCAGGCTGCCATGCTCACTCAACCCTCCCCTCACCCCCCAGCTGAGTCCTGTCCTTCTTCCTACCCCCCTACCGATAATGCATAAGAAATTGAGAGCTGTGCACTTATCCGATGTTGAGCCCAAAAGAGCATCCTACTTCTCACCTTTCTTTAAATATACAGTGTGGGAGTAAGTAATAGTTGGATATGGTGGAAATGTGGAGATGAGAAAGCAAGCTGATGCAAACCAAATGCTGTGCGTCGGAAGCGGCTGTAACGTTTGTTGCAGTGCAGCTTGACTCATCTCTGCCCGTTTTGATGGGTCTTTTCCTCTAATCGGCTTGTGCTACTCTATGCTATTTCACCCCTCATACCGGCAGTGAAAGATCTTGCCATACTCGTAACACTGATGGCTGTAGCTGCAACACCCTGCTGACTCTGCCGCCGACCGAGTGCGCAGTTTTCTTGGTTTTGTGGCCGATCTGGCACATGTGGGGCCGAGGTTCTGCTTGGAAAAGAAAAAACGATCTGCAGATATGTCTTGCCCGGTATAGTGGAGCATTATACTTTGCTCTGCTACTCCTTTTCGGTGTTTTTCTTCTATAGTGTTCTTAATCTGTGAATGCTTGCACCCAATCAATCTGCTAACGCTTGCACCCAGCACTCCCGCGTTACAAAAGCCTTTAAACTTCTTAAGTAACGCCTCTCACACTGTAACGCTGCAAATCTGATATCATGTCTTCTAAACCTCTGGCTGCATCACCATCCCCTAATGGGAACAGCCTCTCTGAAGTGTTGGCCTTAAATTCTCGTAGGAGGCTGCCAATTTGTGCCAAGAGAACCAAGATGCCTTCTGATATCAGTGGCACCTCTGATAAGGCTACTGATATCCTAATAAAAATGTACATAACTCGCTCAACAACCAACAATCTCAATAATCAAGGTTCAACAAGTAAAAACACCAACAGGCCATGGGGCCGCTAAATCTGAAAACCTTTCTGAAAGCAGTTGTGAATCCTCAATGTTTACGGCAACAACTTCTTGGGAGGAAGGGGTTCTCAAATTGAATCACCCCCCTTCCTCATACTTTCTGGCAGGCTCTGAGAGAAACATGACTTCTGAGTCCTGGAGGCACTCTAAGGTTACAATCATCAGAGAACTAAATAGGTGTGACACTCTCTATAACTTTGATGCACGGCTGGATTCTTTGGATACAATTGTTAAGAGTCTTCAATATCACAATACTGAAAAATGTCATCAAATAGCCCCTCATGTCCTTCCTGTGATACATCCGTTCACTGATAAAGTGAACTGCTCCTCTCAAACAGATTTGCCACCTAGGGAAGTAGATAACTATTCACAAACCACAGGGGATTTTCCAGCTGGTCCGAGCCCTGAGCCCACGTCATTATTGAAAGCAGCACCATGCTTGTTTCCATTGCAAGAAACACGTATTCCCAGAACTCTAATTCTGTTTCTCTTGCAGCTGCTGACAATACTGTTAAATAACGTCTGGATGGCTCACACGAATCCATGACTCTCAGACCAAAACTGGCCAATTTACAAAGTCTGTGACTAAGAAAAACTCATATGACAAGACCTAAGGAATTTTATTATTATTAATGTCATGAAACCATCTCAGAGAGAACCAAGATATGCACTTCAAAACTACGTTCTTGAATGGCTTTGCGCAAGGTCTGGGCCAGGGATAGTACAATGCTCCCACCTAATGTTCCTGTGTAGAATAGAACTCGATGATTGGTGTGCCCAGCTGAACAGGGATTGAATACTGTAGGGATGTGGTACCAGCAATTTACCCCACTTTTTGAGCTTGTGTAAATGCCTGCCCATGGGCTCCTCAAACCTTGGACTTGTAGTTTCACATCTCATTTTTATCTAAACATCTGGAATGATCGTCTTACTGGGTTTACCCTTGACTGTTTCATCCTGTTGTTTCCCCGTCTTTTGTGTATTTTGTTATTTATGTATGCCTTGTTTGTAAGTTATGTTTTCTTTGTGGCGCTCTGAGGCCTGCGGGCAAGTAACGCTTTACAAGAATTCAAATAAATAAGTGTTGTTAAGCACTTCACTAAGATGATTTCAGCAAAGGAAAATCTGAAAGGTTCCTGGAGAGGGTCTCTCCCCACTTGGTGTCTCATATTCCTGCAACTTGCTCAGGCTGTGATCAAAATAAAAAGAGGGACTTGCATAAAGAGAGAGGTATAGGGTGGAAACAAAGGGGGGATAGGGAGAGAAAAGAGGGTGGAAATTATTTCAAAAGTAGAAGAAAAAGGATTGAGAGTATGAGACAAAGAGCATATATCCAAAGAACTATACAAATGGAGTGAGGCAGAGGGACAATAATAGATAGTGTGACAAAAGGGGACACCGAGAGAAAGAGAGACACAGAAACGGAGACCAAGTGAGTGGGAGACAGTTGGGTTTGAGACAAATAGATGGTCAGAAATTGAGATTGTGTCAGTGTGAGGGTTCTGGGGATAGAGACAGATGGACAGGAGGTGAGTGGGAGAGAGTGAGAACAGATGCTGAGAGAGACAAAGAGGGAGGGGGGCTTGCCAGATGAAACAAAGGAAATCTAAAGATGAGAGGGCAGAGCAACAAAGGAGAATATGAAAAGACGAGGTGAGAGTGGAGTAAAAAGGGGCAGTATGTGAGAGACCGAGTCAAAGAGAAAAAGATAGACTGCAAAGAATAGAAAAAGATGATGTTATAACCAATCAAGTATATGAAAGAACACCAGAAAGGCATGGGGGAGAGTGAATGGGGGGGGGGGAGGCTGGCAGAGAGAGAGAGAAAGACAGAGACAGAAAGAGAGCAAGAAAGAGAGGAAAACAGGAACACTATGTTGGTGAGAAAAAGTGTGAAGATTAGTGTATTACCAAAAAGTATTTTGTAAAATGGCAAAAGAGAGACCAAATGATACAAATTAAAGCAAGAGAAGGGGTAGGAGCAACCATTAGAGGGGTGTTAATTGAGAAACAGTTCCAAAGACATTTGTAGAGAACAAAACGTAATCCTAGAAAGCAAACATGTGAACGATATCCAAGAGTGTAAGAGTGAGAAAATGAAGGAGACGGGTAAGGGAGAGGGCACAACACTCACCAAAGGAGCAATGGTAAATTAAATAGCAATAGGGATATATATATATATATATATATATATATATATATATATATATATATATATATATATATATATATATATATATATATATATATATATATATATATAGAGAGAGAGAGAGAGAGAGTTGTGTTGTGAGAGAGAGAGAGAGAGAGAGAGAGAAAGAGAGTGAGAGAGAGACAGCGAGAGAGAAAGACAGACAGACAGACTGGCAGAGATGGAGGGATAGAGAGAGACCTATTACACAGACATAAGGAGAGACAAAGCGAGGGGGAAACAATTGACTGAAAGACAAACAGAAAGGGTCACAAATACAAA
Organism: Ambystoma mexicanum; assembly: GCF_040938575.1. Taxonomy (NCBI): domain Eukaryota; kingdom Metazoa; phylum Chordata; class Amphibia; order Caudata; family Ambystomatidae; genus Ambystoma; species Ambystoma mexicanum. The sequence goes on from NC_090924.1 coordinate 589,206,818, forward strand.
TGGACATTGTGCGAGCCTGAGAGAGCTTGAGAGAGCTAGGGGTACAGGGAGATTGAAGGAGATGAGTGTGAGAAGAGGTGGAGTGACAGACGAGAGGGGGGAGGCTGTTGAATTGCTGTCGAAGTGGGATCTGGAGTTGATGAGTTTTGCAAAATCCAAGCGCCATTACATGTTCTCTTTACCATAATGACTGGTGTAATGCTTTAGATGCTTTTCACCCCTATGAGTCATATGAATATCTGAAGTGGGAACTCAAAAATGTGGGATTCTTGGCACCCTGCCTAAAGTTACTTCTGAGTGATTATGCACGAAGTTAATTTATGAGATCCAGGTTCAATTTATTGCCGACTAGGGAATATTGGACTAGGCTAGGGCTGCTTATAAACGAATTATCATACTGCCGTTTCTGTTGTAATGAGAAGGCCACATTTTAATAATGTGACCAATTTTCACACTTTATATTTTAAGAGACATATTCAAAGTTTAGAATGTATTGACACTGAAAATGTATGGCAGCGTCAGCTTGGTGCTAATCCCAATTTGGTGGCCTTGTCTGTGTTGGGTTTTTCCAGCAGACTAAATATTTCAGGATGACAGAACGTAGATCAAACTTGCAAATAACTTCGAGTTTCTTTTTACTTTTAGAATTTGAGATTTTCTTGAATAATTGTTGAATTAATGTGTTAATTGTTTTATTGACAATCATGTGTTTTTAAATATACGGATGTACAGTCATCATATACATCTAACAATGTTTGAATTTGTATTTTGTGGAAAGTGTGTTTTTATTAATATTTGTATTTTCTTTTTTTGTAAAAGTTTGAATTCCTTTAACCATAAACAATTTTAAAAAAAATACTAGGGGAGGCTTTTCAGGGGGAACTAAAAGGATCTGGGGAGGAAGGGAAAAGAACAAAATAAAGCAGACCTGCCAGGGTGGAGGGAGCACTAGGTGCAAGGGGACAGCTTGTCTGAGTGAGACTCTGGGGGGAAAAGAGACATCAGAGGATAGGGGAGTGTGAGAAACAAAGAGGTGAGGGTATGACCAATTGAGTACATGAAAGAACCCAAGATAGCCATGGAGTGAGTTATCCACAGAGTGAGGAAGCTAGTGAAAGAGAGAGAGGGGGAAAGGAGAGAGAGAGAAAGAGAGAGAGAGAGAGAGAGAGAGAGAGAGAGAGAGAGAGGCAGAGACAACGTGAGGGAATCAGAAACAGAGCCAGAGACAGAGAAAGAGAAAGGGAGAGGGTGAAGAGGAAGTGAACATTAAATTGTTCTGATCATGTTTTCATTTGACCACAGAGGTGGTATTAACAGAAGCTTTACATTGTGTTGCAAAGATAAGATTGCATTGTAGCCACTGGAGTGCAAGCAACTGCCGTGCTCAAACATCTTCTATAATACCCGACTTGTTCCGTGGGCACGTGCTCTGCTTTGTTCCATTTCAATCACTAAAACATATCCTAGAAGATCAATTTCCACTAGAATGATTTAAAATCCTAAAGACCATGTAGATAATACATCAGCAAAAGTTATGACAAATGACCTCGGACACCTTTCACCTGGAGTGAGGCACTAGTCCTGGTTGTCATCTTTCATGTACACTCTGGTCTTAGATCCCCTGGCTACAACGATTCCTAATTCCCCTGAAATATTTGGAATCGTCCATAAAGTTGATGAATTTAATACATTTTTATATGAAGATGATGTTCAGTCAGCCGGTTATGCATTGAAGGTTTTTGAATCATGTAGTAAGTTGTAGGTTTGCAAACCCAATCTTAAAAAGCATTCTACTCAAGCTGTCACACCGGTTTTAAAAACCATCTATTAGCTCCTTGACCATGCCCGGATTGCAGTTCAGCCCATAGGAGGATAGTTGAAGATTGAGGTGGGACAGGCAGTGTGGACTTCCCATGAAGAGCAGGTAGTGCAGCTGAATAACCCATACCTACTCTGTGCCAAACATGCCAGGAGAATCCTGTCCTGGGTGATTAGGGATGAAGAGGGCATGGATGTCATGAGCAGAAGAGATGCTGTGGTGGCAGCTTCCCACAAGCAACACCAATGTATAGTCATGTTCTGGGCGGTAGAAACTAAATGCACTTGTGATTTGTACATAATTATTTGAAAATTGAACATTTCACCACTCCGTATAAATACAGCATTGCTGATGTCGTGAACACAGTCATGTGGTCTCTTTTTCTTATACTGACTCCTCCCCTCGCTCCCTCATCTCTCCCCTCCCCTTCCTCTCTTCCAACAACATAGAGAGAGGACGTGACAGCTACTACTACCCAAGAAGCACTTCTGTTTGCTCCACTGCTCCCGCCATAATCCTTTAGCTGCCACTGGCTGAAAAGATGATGGTTTGAGAAATAAAGCTAGCATCCAGCAGTTGGCGCGTGGCCAATCAGGATGCGTGGATTGTGTTACCCGCCGACTTACTGGTATATTCCTGTGTTCTAGGAAGCCTAATTGGCAGCTTCTCTCAAACTATGGTACCCCGCGTTTCCACCTGCTTCCCCCAACCCTTGAATAATGTTCTCACCTACTTGCTTCCAGTACCATCCCTCCCGGGCCTCTCTGGCGTCTGGCCTGTTCAGAAATGAGTACTGTGCTCCTTTGGAGTGCCCCTACCTCATTTCCGTGGCAGCCAACTTTGTTTTTTTTTCCCTGTATGAAAACTACACGTCCGGTGATCCATTACAGTTACAAGTCCCTTAACACCCATACATCGTGTCATGGTTCTACATTATTATGGCGTAAATATCACCTTGCTCTAATCTAGCATGAACTGCCTTATATTTCTAAACACTTTAAAATAGATTGCTTTTACTTAATTTTACCAATTAACCATAGACAGATGAAATGCTGAGCTCAACAAATGAGATTCAAAATTCTGACCCTGATGTTAAACACCTGTGTCTGGAAGAGAGCCATTCACAGGCCGATCTGCCCTATGACCTAGCACAGCAGTCGATTTACCCAGGAGTCTGAAGATGTGCATACATTCCACATGCTATGCTTATATTTGATCTATTATTCCATCAGTGCGATTAATTGGTAATTAAGGTAATCTTTGGTTTGCAGACATGCCACATTAAATGTCAAGGAAAACAAGTTCTAAGCTGTTTGGAAACGTGTGACGCATGCATTAATGGGCAACGTCTTATTAACACATGTAAGGCAACCTTTGTCTTTATTATTATATAGTTTTATGCCTGGCCGTAGGTCTGGAGCAACAGAGCGCTGTACAGGTTAAAGAATAGGTCATCAAGTACAATATGCTGATAGCGGTGTGCAGAAGTGAGCCGGGATCGTGGTTACACCAAGGGGTTGCGGGAAGATGCAGGTCTCCAGTTATTTCCTAGACTCAAAAAAGCCTTTACTAGTTTGGATTGCCACCGGGATGCAGTTCCAGAGGAACAGAGTGTGCTGCGAGATGACCGTGCGCTGGTTGATGTTTTGAGTTTGGCCATCAAGTAGGCCAGTGTACAGATAGCAGTTGCCTTGTAGGAGCCGGCCATGCTCGCGCTGGACACTAATGTATGCGGGGAGGCTGGACGGGGCATATTTTGTGCTGCTGTCCAGCCCCACTAAAATGCACAGATCACCTTTACGAGTAAAGGTAACCTGGCACATTTCGCAAAACATGCTAATGAAAAAGGCATAAGCCCAGCGCTTTTTTACTTGCATTTGTTTTTGAGAATCTGCGCCTAAGTGTTTCTATGCCCTGCTGAATGTAGGGGTGAAAGTGCCCACAGTTTTAATTTGACGTGTTTTGCATATTTTTTTATTTATTTATGCATATATCGCTAGCTTATGAGACTCTGACATATTTTTGAGAAGCCAGTGCAGTTGGATTGGATATGATTAAAGAGTTACTTACTAAAGGAAGGGTAATGGTTTGTTTTAGCATGGGCCCCAATGTTTCTATGTGAATGTGCTTTTGCGTAGGCAGCGCATATTTTTAAATCATTTTTTTTAACAAAGGGACGCCCACAACGCTCTCCTGTTTTCTTCTTTTTTCTTGGTTGTTTTCATCTGCGTGCGTTTTCATGATTCTTCAAAACATGACTCAAGCATGTTATATTACTGCCATTGCAGATACGACATACCGCTGCCTGGCACTTCAGCAACACGTTCTCCTTTCAAAGTTAGACTGTTTCACCGCATTTTCCCAGCTGGTTCCCACACAACAAAATGTTCATTGCCCATTAAGGCATCAATTGTATATGATATGATATGGTATTTGTAACGCGCCTATACACAAGTGTTTCAAGGCGCGACGAGGCGGGGGGGGGGGGGGGAAACAAGGGAAAGACAGACAAACGATCCTACTAGGCCAGGTGTCATTCAGATCGCGCAAGTGCTGAGGTAAGGGGAAAAAGGAGAAAGTGCAAGGGGAGGAGGTGGGGGGGAAAGTGCAGTACAAGTTAAGTAGCGTAAAATAAATAATGAATAAAAAGGGCCAGCTGGTGGCAAGTGCGAGGTAAGTGCATAGCAAGTGCTGGGAAGGGGGCTGTAGGGATACAGTGACAGTCCCACGGTGCAGGGGGGGCCAAGGGAGGCAGTGCAGGTGGAGAGTGGCTGGGCCCTGGACCGAGGTCGCTGAGAGTGGCCCAGATGCAGGTTAAGTGCAGAATTCAGTGGGGAGTTAAGCAGGTTTAGCAGGGGAGAGGGAGAGAGAAGGCAGAAGCGAAGAGGAAGGTTTTGAGGTGCTTCCGGAACCGGAGATGGTTCTCCTCAAGTTTCAGGGAGGCAGGAAGGCTGTTCCAGAGGGAGGCCCCTGCTGCGGAGAGAGATCTACCCCCAGCTCGTTGCTTCGAGAAGCGGCTGACCATGAGGGAGTTGGAGACGGATGAGCGAAGTGCTCGTGAAGGAAGATATTTAGGAAGAGAGAGTTGAAGGTATTTAGGCCCCAGGCCCCAGAAGGCCTTGTGGACAATGCAGAGGGTACAATTGCCCAGATACTTAGGTTCCCTGGCACACTTCACCTAGGACAGTAATGTTACCCTAAGTGTGGATTTCTAACTGTGGCAAGTCTTCAATGGTTGCAAATGCCTCTTGCGCCGGGCACTTGTTTGCCTGGGTAGGGAATCGATCTGATCGCTACTCTGTCAGTACAGTCATAACCTCCAGTTTCGAAACTGGGCCTGTATATGTAAGTGTAGGGCCCTGTGCTGAAGGACACAGGAACTCAGAGGACACTGGAAGGGGTGTCTCAGCTTTAGGTTCATCTTGTCGCATAACACACTTAATCTGAAGAGTACCTTTCCCAGTCTTCACCATCAGACTTAGTTCGAAAATTGTCTCCGGACTTTGTCACCATAGACAATGGGCCTCATTACAAGTTTGCCGGTAACAACGGTACCAGTAAGCTTGCTGGTACCGTTGTTACCGGACTGGCAAACTATGAGTTCTGACCTGGCGGGCGTACCGGCACCTGCGAGTCAAGCATGTCGGATGCACCGCACCAATCATGAATGGTGCCAGTGCATTCGACCTCCCCATTCCCATTGAGCCCTGTGGGGCTGAAATGGGAATAGGGAGTAATGCATTCCGGCACCTGGAAATGGGGAAATACAGGGTCCGCCAGGGTTGTGATAGCCCTGTATTTCCCCATTGCCAGGCAGCAGAAAAATGTGCACGCTCGGTGGCAGCCTGCCGGTTTTACCGGCAAGGCTACCGCCGAACTTGTAATGAGGCCCAATATCCATTTATCGGATTGTTGAAGAAAGCACCTGACAGGATTGAACCTGTTAAGCTCTCCTGCCAACTTCAAGGTGTGTAAAACAGAGGTTGGGCCCTCCCATGCCTTCTCATGTCCCTTTCCTGTGTGCAGAGGTTTATTTATTTATTTATGTATTTATTGTTTGCTTGTTAGGCGCTTATACAGCAAGTAAAATACTGTTTCAAAGTGCCCATAGGGTGAAGGGAGGGAACAAAGGTGTGAAAAACATTACAAAACACAATATTTAAGAGCAGTGGGAGGAAAAAAGGAAAATGAATGAACCTAGTATGCCTTGTGAGTATAGTGCAAGTGCAGCAAGGAAGAGGGCAGAGGGGGTAAGTCAGCAAATGATATTTCAGGTTACACTAAAATATCTGGAACTGATCTCCCATCTGCAAACTCTTTGTGAACATTTCTTCTGATGCAGCATTCTTTCTGTGGACAAGAACTTCGAGGACTCGTGGCAGTTGTCTATGGCTAGCACTACCACTCAGAGTCTAGCAATTAGTTACCAAGTAGGCATGGAGCGCATTGTGTACAGCAACCCTTGTTTTGGCTTCAAACTTTGACCATTGTATGGCAATATCTGCAGCAGGTAAGTACTGGTGTTGGACGCAACGCTTCTGATGCAAGATGCATGCCTTGGGGAAATGCTACTCAGACCTCAGATGCCTGGCGTCCACCATGGTTTGTTTTGCAGCATTGCCTTTGGGAGCTATCGGGCCCTGAGGTCACATCTGTCTCCTGTTGCTAGTTGGCGGCATTGGGAGGAATCCTGTACATGACACCTAGATCAATGTCTAACCATCCGAGAGAAGCCACAGTTGTCTCTGCATCTACACTCCCACCTGGGTAGGATCCATCTGCATTGCCATGCTATACCACTTGGAGTAGGTTAATGGCAAGTATGAGTCCTTTCTAATGATCAGGAGTACTGCAGTTGCAACAAACAACATGAGGCTGTTGAAAGAGGGGGTTTATTGATAGCAGTGGATGCATCCTCCCTCTCCCTGGACTGGGACTGCACATCTCAAGTGCTAGAAACTACTTTCGAACTCTTTCATAGTTTTTTCAGTCTGGGAAGGTTAGTGTTTACCCTTTTCTAACTGCTAGGCACCCAACTGCTTTTGTCTGCATCCCTAGTGCTATCTTACCTCTCAATTGCCTTGAGCAGCTTTATAGAATCTATAAGATGCAAAGTCTACAGAATGGCTCTATAACACCACAAAACATTATTAAGGATGTGTTCTGAAGCAACCAAATTTCACTATTTCTTGTAAAGGTCTACATCATTACATCCAATCCAGCCATTCAGTGAAATATTCCCTAAGCAACCATATTTAACCTTACCTCTTCACATTGCCCCTAAGGTTCTGCAGGTAGCCTTGCTGGATCAAACTAAACTTGTATGACCTTTGAGGAGAACCTCTCAATCACTACCACTTCCTCACACTTACCTGGTGCACAGTACAGCTAAACACCAGACCGTTCTAACCAGGCTATGATGCCCTCCCCTACCTCTGTAATGCTTTCCTATGGATGTGGAGTCTGTTTGGGCCAAACACCAGCTCTCTGCAGCATGTTGAATTCCACACATTGTCCTTGGTATAGGCTGCACCTGTTCTCCTCATAAATCAATAAACAGGTGTCAGGAATATACTGCCCGTGGATATCCTCGTATTCTGTGAGCTGCACATGCCTGGTGTAGTTGGCCACAATTGAGCTAATTAGTGTTCTTCCTGCTGCGGCGTTCATTCTCCTATTGATGCTGCAAGCTTGCATATTTGCATATTTGCACAGTGTCTCCTCCTTGTGATGCGTGCTGCATGCCCTCCTCCCACGAGACATGCTAATGAAAGAAGCCCCTTTTGCTTTGAAATATGGGTCCACAAACAAAGTCAAGTGGCACAGCAAGTAGAGCGCTTGCTTTGACATCTGCTGACGCAGGTTCGAATCCCAGCGGGGCCAGGGGCCAAACTCAGCCTTTCATCCTTCCGAGGTCGATAAATGAGCACCACACACCGTGGGTAATAATAAGCAGCGCTCAGATACCTGAGGGTTCGTAGCGCTATATAAATGCTAAATTATTAAATTATTATTACCTAAATCTGACTAGTGTGGTTTACCATGCAAGGTGGACAGCAGGTCCCTCACCAGCTGTGCCACAGCTGCACCACCTGCAAATAACAGTACCTCACCATTTTGGCAGTGGTTACCTCAAGCAGGTACACACCTCACTAAGAGTTGTATTATGATGGCTAAACCCCTTGGAGTCCTGCTCAAAAAGGTATTGCAGAGAGAAGATATTAAACATCAGCTGACATTGGCACAGTGTTACAAAGGCCCCATCTAGAGCTCTGCTGTGAGTAATTAAGCAATATGTGATGGTGGTGTACTGCTCACATAGCCTGCCCAGTATATGTAAAGTGGAATTCCAACAGGTGGCAACTGAGGTCAACAGGTTTTGCAGTGACAACCTTTGGGGCACCTGCATTTAATTCAGCTCATTTTTTGCATGGTACGCCTGGCTGAAATGGGAGCTGATCTTCTGGGCTATAGTGACCATTTCATTCACAGGTTCCCATTTGAAGATGAATTACGTGACCATGAGTTGAAGGACATGCACAAAACAAGGTGCATGCATTGAAAGCAGCATGGACATTTGATTCATTGTCTGCTGCAACAAAACGCAAATGCAAAGTGTGAGGCGGTATCCACTGTGTTTTCACCTCCACCGTCTACTCCCTTATGTCAGCTGTCTTGCAGGATCTGCCCTGAATCCATTGCATGCACAAGGTTACCTGGTGCTGAACTGCACACACCTACTGGCAACTTGAATTACTCTTGAACTTGTATGTCTTTGCTTCTGGAAGAAGGAAAGACCACCAAGGTTGTTGTGACATCCATCTAGACAATTCTCTGACCACTGATTCACATGTTGGAGCTGTTATCTGGCACCTGAATACAGATCTTTGCAAAAAGCGCTTAAAGCACTGAGCTTTCTTTTTCACCATTGTGGGACTTAAACGTATCAAGCATTTCCATTTAGGTTATTGCACATGATCGGAAAGGTATATGAGTTGTGCTAATGAGAACAAACTGTATGCAAAGCAGTAAACCCGGATTGATTGCAGAATCAATTAATCAAATGAAAACGTAACTGTCAACAATATTAAGGCAATAGGGCAACACACTACACAATGTCATGAAGTGTCATTTATAATTTGGTAATATATTGTGCACTTACATATGCATCAAGCTAGGGCCCTGCCAAAGGTGGGCACCAGGTTAGCTGAGAAATATAAGGGCAATAAATAGTATTGTATCCCCTCCACTCTGCACTATGAGGGGTAATTGTCCCCCATAGCTCCTGCTTTCTATGCCACCATCAGGTCCATGTTGAAATGGACTGTTTGCCCCACTGACTGGTGTAGTACCCAGCCAACGGTAGCCATAACATCACCAAGACGTATTATATTGTTTGCCCCACCGAAAAGGTAACTGCCCTGACATAATAGGAGATTACTGCTATGCACCACTGAGGTAAAAGGGTAGTATTAGGTGTCTGACTCCCAAACACCTAAAGTATTTTCAGGGGTATTAGCACGTTTTGTTGGAGGAATGCTGCTTGTTTGATGTTATGGGGAAGGATGCATCTTGGATCTTTTGACCTCTTCCCATGTCTTTGCACGGTGCTGCTGCACATGAAACTGCACATATGTGGTACCCAGGTTGGTCCCTGCCTTTCCCTAGCACACTGTTTGCAGCAGAGTGTGCACGTGGCCAGATTTGGTTGTTGTTTATTCTCTGTGAAATCCTGCCACTCCTTTAAATGACACAGTGGGCTTGCACACAGGCTGTGTTCATGCGGGCATGATGATGCTGCCGTGGTGGTGCTGTTTGAGATTTAAATGCCATGCAATGAAGTGTTGTGCTTTCTAATCTGTGATGTGACTGTTTCACAAAGAGAATGTATCCAGGTGGAGGTGTGCCTTTATTGATATTACAACTTCTTCATGCATTGCGTGAGTCTCCTCCGCCTCTTCAGCAATGTGTGTTCTCATCTGGACTCTGAAGGAACATAACTGTCTTGATCATCATCCATTTCATCATCACTAATATCTGATCCTTAGGACGGGGCAACAGAGATAGAGATCTGGGATTTCCAATCTCCTGCCAATGTTTAAATACTCCATTTATTGATCTTACCTGATCTTTGTTAGAAAAGATCTCTACACCTTCCCCTTCTTCCCCATAGATATGGGATGGAACTGAAAGTGCAACCTTCTCTGTTGGTCTCAGTGGATGTACATTGTTGTAGTGCAATACGAATGCATTTTCTTCTACTGGCGTATGTTCCCCAGAGTGACCTGTGAGAGCGGGTGTGGAATATGGGTTGCATGACCGCCTCAATTGACCATCTGCAATTCAGGCATAACCAATACACGACAACACAAGTGCAGCTAGAAGAATGAAAAGACAACAAGCAGCGCATCTGCACCATCTCTGGCTCCTTTGGGTGCTGACATGTTGTGCCAAATGTGTCCCAATATGTGTTGCTCGCTTCATCCGTGAATCTCTGCTACTCCCGCTCATTAAAATCAGGCAAACATGACAATCCCTCAAGCTACCCATAGGGATTCCTGGCTTCTTTCCCTCCTCCTCACTGATGTCACATGATGCCATTTGTCTTGTATGCTCACTTCATGAGATGGACACTGATTGGTTTGTCACCCTCTGTCTATCAAAGTCTCTGCTGTTCTGTCTCAGCAAAATCAGGTGAGCGTGCCTCTCCCATGAGCAGCCCTCACCGATTTCTGGCTCCTTCCACTACTCCTTGTCCGAGGTGTCACTCGATGGCACATGTATCATTCACTCACTTCAAGAAACAGATGGAGACTGGTGTGTCACCCTCTGCCTCCCTAAATGTATCCTGCTCACTCCCCACAAAATCAGGCAAGCATGCCTTCCTAATAAGCTGCCCTCACGGATTATCTGCTCCTTCGACATCTGCCAGTTGTCACCTGAAGAAATATGCCACATCCACTTCTTTCAAGAGAAGGACACTGACTGATGTGGCACATGCATCCTCCCTGAACCACTGTTGCTCCCTCCGATCAAAATCAAGTGAGTGTGCCTTTTTCCCAGCCGCTCTCAGTCCTCCTCCCTGATCCTCCTCCCAGATGTTACCTGATGGCACATGGCTCATCCACTTGCTTCAAGAGATGACACTAACTGGTGTTTCACTTGACAACTCCTTGAATCTCTTCTACACCCTCCCAAGCAAAAATTAGTGAGCATATTTGTGACATCTCCCAATGTGCCTCCTCGCAGGTGTCACCCGATGGTACGTGTCACATCCACTTGCTAGAAATAATTGAGCCTGACTGTTGTGACAGCTCTGCTGCCCCTGAATTTCTGCTGCTTACTCCCAGCACAATCAGACAATAGTGCCTCATTAACAAGCTCCCCTCAGGGATTCTCTGCTCCTTCTGCACCTTAACCAATGTGTCACCTGATGGCACGCGACTCACTTAAACCCTTCTGGATATAACACCTCCCAGGATCTCTGCTGCCCCCTTCTAGCAAAATCAGGTGAGTATGCCCAGCTGCTCAAGCTCCTCTTCCTAAGTGTAACCCAATGGCACATGTCCACTCGTTTCAAGAGACAGATCCTGACTAGTGTGCCACCTGCTAACTGCTTAATATTGCTTCTTCTCCCTCCCAGCAAATGCAGGTGAGTATCACTCTCCCTAAAGATGCTCCAGGGATTCCTGGTTCCTCCCGATACTCCTCCCAGTTACTTTCCAATGGCATCTGTCTTGTCCACTCACTTCAAGAGACAGGCACTGAATTGTGTGTCATCTGCCACCTACCCAAATCTTTGCTGCTCCCTCCCAGCAAAATCAGGTGAGCGGGCTTCTCCCACCAGATGCCCTTAGTTATTCCTGGTGGATTCCACCGCTCCTACCAGGTGACATCCGATGTCACAGGTCTCACCCACTAATTTCAAGAGCGGACACTGATTTGTGTGTCACCTCCTTCTTACCCAAATCTCTGCCATTCCCTCCCATAAAAAATCAGGTGTGTGTGTCTCTCCCAGAAGCTTCCATCGGGGGCTTCCAGCTCTATCTGCTCCACCTCCAAGGTGTCACCTACTGGTATGTGACTGTTCCACCTGGTTCAAGACACACGCTGATTGATGTGCCTCCGGACTTAACCCTGAATATTGGAAAATTACACTTTTATTCACCTACACCAAATCACTGAAAGTACAACACAGTGTTGTGCCAGCAAAACCAACCCTAATACTCTGTCTCGTATTGGGTCATAGTCACTACCTCTCATTACCCTTCTTCCTACAACTACTCAAGATGCACACCAGGATTATCCCGGGAGGATAGCTCAGCGGCAACGTGCTCGCCTTGGAAGCAAGACGACATGAAGCAACACAGGTTCGATCCTCAGGCCTGCGCTTAGAAAACTCTGGGTATTAAGCGTGTTGTAAATACGCTACTAAGACATATTCCTGTAACAGCACCTTGATGCCCCCGGGCTGTGTGAGCACTTTAAAAAATGCAAATAAAATAAGATAGGCCTTCCCTAAATATTCTAAGCCTGCCCCCATCATCAACCTCATGCCTCTCTGAGACTGCATGGGAGATTCAGCCACATGTCCACCTTTAAGCCATGTGGATGAACTTCAGACAAACTTTTCCAAACATTCGTCTGATGTGTGTCATTGACAAATCACCAGAAATGCAGGTTATATGTATTTGGTGCATTAATGCTAATCCAGGCCTAGCCCCAGAGAGAAGGAATATCTTGGCACTGCCAGCAATTATCCATAGTGGTCCTGTTCTCCTAATAATATTGTTACATTTTCTATTCAAAATAAAAAACAAAAAACTTTTTATATTATTCAATTCCTACTCCTGATTTCCAATAAATCTATGCTTACGAAATCTGACAAGGTTTTCCAGAACACCCACAGCGTTAAATGGGTGGGGTTTGGCGAGCCGGATCTTGAAAAGTACCACACAGGTGTTCTACTCACAAAATCATTGTGGGGGTTTAATCAAAAATCCATTAGCAGGCCGATCTGAGTAAATACAGAAGCACATTCCATTCTTCCGTTTGTGCTAGATGGTTTATATTTGCTAGCCAACGTGAGATGGGCCCTAACGACAGTTTTGGCCTTAATGACATGCTTAGGAAAACATATATCGCTCCACGGAGAGGCTATGCTATGACACAATCCTTCTGTGCAGGTGGATAATAATCTGAAGGGGTTGATGGCTAAAAGACTGATCAAAGTGGGAGATGTTATGATAGAAGACTGCATAATCTCCTTTGGGGGGCTACAAGAAAAGTTCCACGTGTGCAGACGAGAGTTGACATGGTATACCACCATTCAGAACTTATTCTTAGACAGGCTTGTGAAAAGAATATACTCACTTGAAGGATAATCCAGATCTCTGTAGATTGTTCGATCCCCCCACACCTGATTGGTAACAACATGTAACATTTTCATCCCTGAGAAAAATATCCCTGCTGACTTGTGGGACCGGCTAAGACAACAACGAGCAGAATAACTAAATTGTGAGATATCTGTGAAGGAATGGGAGCAATGGTCTAGAGAGGCACTTGTAGCAAAGTTGGATTTCAATGTACGTCTCATACAGCAAAACATATGCCATCTGTATTGGACTTCTAAGAGGATGCACAACTTGACAACTATACCTGCTGGGGAATGGGAGTGGCAAAGAGACTTTGTGAAATATGCTATGGCACTTGTAGGGAGTCAAAGGATTCTGGATTGATGTTAGGAATATGTTAAACCTGGCAGTGATGGTGGCTACATGATCAGGAACCCAACCTTGGCTGTTCCCCACTTGCGAAAGAATGATACCTGCATCGGCATGGGCCAATGTGATTGGATCTGCAGGGTCCTGGTTATTACAAAGAAACAGATACTGAAGGTTTGCAAGTCTTGGAAAAACCACAGGTGTGAGATTGGCTCACTGACCTACAACTTTTATCTAAATAGGAGAGAGTGATGTATGAAAGGCAGCGCAGGGCAGGCCTTTGCCTCACTGCATTAACATCTTTTAATGAGCTATTAGAATGAAAAGTGAACCTTGTTGATAATCCTCGTAGGGAATCTCGGGTCTTACTACTGCCAGGTTTTGCCTCCGATAGGCAAAGTGTAACTTTAGCAATGGTGAATTGGGTGCTATGTGTGTGTACTCTGTACTTACTGCTGTCTCTGTTTATATAGTTGAAATTAGTAATATAATGCAGGAAGGAACTAACATAGGTTTGATTGTTATACATTAAGACGAACTGCAAACCACACTTACTTGAATTACAGATCATACTTTCTGCCCTCTTCTCTTTCCACTGCCCTAATAATCTGTCAGATTGTAATTATTTCATTTTAAAATTGAAATAAACGTGAACAAAACTGCATTACCTTTTCTCCAGTTTAGGCCTATTCATTTCTGATGCAATACCTAATTATGCTCTTGATAGGATGCCATGCACCATCATTTTTAGGAAACATGGAACATCCACATTTGCACTTCCCCAACAGCACTCCAGAGTGGTGCATAGTTGTCAATACACCAAAGCGAACAGTCCATATTTCAACAATTCGAAATATCCATCTGCATTAAAATTGTCACATGAGCAGTTTGCAAGAACATCTACTCCTATACATATGAGTGTGGTCCTGCAGAAGACAGCCTTATTTTAATTAGATTTTCCCAAGATACTCGCATAAAGATCTACACAATGCAAATATCAACTTTGCAATCCACTTAGTGGCTCGCGTGCAAGCCATACTTTACTAGTCCTGTAAAGTTGATCCCCTCATATGCATAACTATAGCCTCCAAAAACACATTTCATTTTTGCAACAAATTCGGCCACCCAGTGATCTACTATCTATGCATTTTCAGTGTCTAAATATCACGGGGTCTAGGTAAGCAATCTTGTAGAAACTGATGCCATAGATTAACATGCCAGTTGGAGAGATACATTGAGCAGCTGCTAATTGTAATTGCTTCGTAGTTAATTACTCTGGTGAAAATTGTAGCCACATCAATACTTTTGTCATTAAACCAGAATTGTTCATACCTTGGCAGGAATGAGAGCGACATCCATTACACAGCATTGCCCAAACAGCATTAATTGGAATGAGAGAAAACTTTGCTACGTCCACTGATTTTCATAGATATGTAATTGGCCTTAATGCACAATGAGCAAAGCACTTCTGTGATCATCTGAACATTCAAATCTGGCTATTTCTAAATACCATGCCCTAAATAGTTAAATGCTGTTGTTTCATTGGCTCTGATGAGACAGATCTACCTAACAAAAGCATTTATCCTTGCAGTATGTCTTTGACTCTAGTGTGTGATTATTGCTACAGTGGTAATGGTAAAAACAAATGTTATTTTTTAGACCTATTATTTTTGAAATACCTCCTAATTATATATTCAAGTCACAGTCTATGTACACGGTATGGGGTTCATATACAGCACTGAAATGGGAAAGCAATACGCCCATATTTACCCTAAGCATCATTTCCTATGTTCGCCATGACATATATACTCTATGCCAACCCAATTCATTATTAAGGGTGTTGATATGTGCGCTGCAACAAACTATTCGACAAACACTGCAGGCAGTTTAAGATTTTTTAAATTTTGTATCCCACTTCTAAAATTGCTGCAATCTTTTAACCGCTGTTCATCACAAATTGATAAAAAATCGGCTGCCCCCCAACTTTCAGTCATCAATACTGCTTTAATCATTACTGGGCTCCGATCAAACTGCTTCAGATGTGAAATATCGTTCAAAAAATTAACTAGAGCTCCTGTTGATAGGCCCGTGGCCACATTTCCTGTGAAAAGGGCCCTCAACACAGACAGATAATTCTCACAAATCCCAGAAAGCATCATATACTCGAAGTCCTTTTCAAGAGACAACTCTCACACAAACAAGCACTCAGGGCCTGCTCTCTCCAAGAGCCACTTCTAAGCAGCCACTCAGATGTGTTTCCATGAATTGCATGACTTCCATAAGATATTCATGGACCTATCAGAATCTGGCTTCCATGCCCCTACCAAAAATAGCTTTCAAATTAGCAGTCTGCTCTCGATGTTATGTTAAGCAATCACTGATTGGGCACAGGGTAGGTTGTCTTACACTATTCTTCCAGTTTGTGGCCTGGGACATTTTGAGCAGTGTTAGTGGAGGATAAGCTGTCCACACCTTACAAATGGGCGCTGGTAAACAATACATGTGCCTAAATTCAATTTTCTTCCCCCACAGGTCATATACATCCTGGGACTTCTGACGCAATATGTATTAAAAATTGTGCTATAAAATTCATAACGTCGACCCTTCATTTGAAAAACGTTTTTAGGGATGAACCGCCTACAACACTTAGTGGGGTGTGGGGAATTTGATTTGTTTTCTTTCATGTGCTCGATCACACCTATTCCAGTTGACCATCTATGCCCTAGATGTACAGAAATTCACCAACCGCTCTAGGGATTGGTCTATATACACACATCCCAGTAAAGGTTCGATGAAGCATATAGTCATGCTATTTTCTACATCACCCCCAGAAATTTCCATATGAGCCTCAAGCGTGCCTTACCAAAGTTGTGGTACTGACATATTGTTGAATGTGCAATGCCCTCAAAAAATGACCAATACAGTTTTACATTGCCTCTAATGAATTATCTGATAGATGTTGCCCTTGTGAGGAACATTTACCTACTGCTGTCCACATTGCCCCCAGACAATTATCATATCCCCAGAGATATATGTTCAAGTTTTACACTGTCCCCTGTAAGCTCCTGTACTAGGGAACTCAGTTATATGGCAGTTTTGTTTCAATTAACCACATTGTCATTCTGGTGTCTAAAATCAACACACAAAAATTCTCTTCCAACTTTAACAATGTCATGCCCAAATTAAGCACATTTTGGTGCTGTATTTTCACTTGTCCCCCAGAAACTTGCTATAACATTTCCACACTCCTACCTCACCAGAATAATTTCTCTGTCCTCTTTAAAAGTCCTCTAGTTCAGCACTTTGCTTTCAGAAAAATCGTATTAATTTTACATTGCCATTGTAAGACTTATTCCGGTATTACAATGCTTCTAGAAAAAGCTCATGCCAGTTTACTTTTTGCTCCATATCCACAAGACCAGCTTGTTCACTAAAATCTGCTTCCCTCTGTTCCCCGTAGCATGGCAATGCCATTCCTTACTCAGTCACATACTATTCGGCTGCTGGGTTGCTCATAATGGAAGATCATGACTCACTGGTGCAACATGCAACACGCTGCCACATCAAACTGGTGAGAGTGCTGATTAAGTGCTGATGAGTGGTCTGTGGAGAAGGCTGAAGACGTATCAGAGGAGCTGAGGACCATACCAATGGGCAGGTTAGGAGTA